>NC_139218.1:195284404-195902738 GCF_055691185.1 Crinia signifera
AAGCCTTCAAGCAAGCAAGTCCTCTGATTGGCTTCAGTCTGGGTCTCTAAGGCCAGGATTGGTGGGTCAGTGACCTGTGCTCTAGTTGACATACTGTCTTTTGTGTGTTGTTACTAGGCAGAGAAGTATAATGCTGCTGCAGAAATGTGATGCAGGCTGAGCAGGAAGCTCTCAAAATGGCTGCCAGAGTTTCCTCAGTGTTTGGAATGCCAGGAGAGTGCTCTGGCTTATAGCTTGGAAGGCAGATAACAAGTCTAAAAAGGCTTAGAGGCATTTGCTTTTAAAGGAAAGCTGTTATTGGTTTACAACTGGAAGAGATTAATAAGCAGGCCACAGGTGGAAAAAAGCACTTTCCTGCCTACCCCTGCAGCCAAAGCAGACATCAAGGTTTTCTGCTTTCAGGCCATCCTTTCGGCCCTCCCCTAGAGGAGGTGCGTCCTTTTGAGGACAGTCTTTTAAGGGATAGTCTCAGTCCTCCAGGGGCAAGGCCCCAAAGTCAAAATTTGGTTCTTTTTATAAGAAACCATAGGAGAGGAAAAATCCTCCGCATACTGCCAGGGGTTTTGCCCGGCGGTGTTTAAGGAGGGGGGACGTCTGTCACTGTTCAGAGACGCAGGGGCACTGTTAAGACCGGAACGCTTGGGTTAGAAATATAACCCAGGGTTAAAAGATTCCCTTCAAAGTTCTTCCACCGAGAAGGTTCATTCCTACACCACTGCCAAAGGAGGCTCGGCTCCGTACAGCTCTCTTGGGAGCGGCTCATTCTCTTTTAGAGAAGGGTGTGGTAGTCCCGGTCCCCAGAGCAGAGGGAAAAAAGGCTTTTATTTCACTCTGTTTTTGGTGCCCAAACCAGACGGGTCTTTCAGCTGATCCTAAACTTAAAGGCATTAATAGCTTTTTGTGGGTAGACCATTTCAAAATAGAGTCTCTACGGTCTGTGCTGCTAAGCCGGGACCAGGGAGAATTTTTAGCGTCCATGAAGGTCCAGGACGCATACTTGCAGGTTCCTATCCACCCGGAACTATTGGGGTGTGCAATAGGAGACCTTCTCCTGTAATTACAGGCGTTGCCTTTTGGTCTGGCCACAGCGTCAAGGGTATTCACCAAATAATGTCAGAAATGGCGGATGTGCTTCGACTGACGAAAATCATGGTTATTCCATTTTTGGACGACCTGCGGTTTAAAGCGGAGTCAGCAGACAAGTGAAGAGTCACTTGGCAGAAACCATCAGGTTTTGCAGATTCACGGCTGGCTTTTAAATTTACAAAAATCTCAATCGGTGCCGTCACAGACTCCAATTCTTGGGGATTGGTCTGGATACCCAGTTGCATTGGGTGTTTCTACCAGAGGCATAGGCCAGGGATCTGGCTGCCTTGGTACAGGAGATCCTAGGGTCTCAGAGCACAGCAGTATGGGGGTGACTCAAACTGCTGGGGAAGATGATGGCGTCTTTCGAGACGTTACAGTTCACCAGGTTCCACTCTAGAGTGTCCCAGCGGACAGGGAACTCTCAGACCATGAGGTCAGAACAAATGGTGTTGTTTTCAGAAACTCGATCCTTCCTAAAATGGTGGATGGAGGTGGATTCCCTTCGGGGGAGTCGGTCCCTGCAGTCCTGGAGCTGGGTGGTAGTCACTACCGACGCCAGTCTCAGAGGCTGAGGGGCAGTTGTCGTGGACCTGCGTCTGCAGGGCTTGTGGACTTTAGAGCAGAAAGACTGATACTTTACAGTCTGCCTTACTGATCAACATCTTGGAACTGAGGGCTGTGTGGAAGAGGTTTTCTCTGGCGGGAGAAAAGATTACAAGAGCTCCCTTTTAGGCATTCAGACCGACAACGTCACAGCTGTGGCGTATCTGAATCACCAGGGAGGCACACACAGCAATCTGGCCATGTGGGAAGTGTCCCGAATCTTCTTGTGGGCGGAACAGAATGTTCTAGCATTATCAGCAATCTTCATACCAGGAGTGGAGAATATAGAGGCCGACTTCCTGAGCAGGGAGAAACTGATGGAAGGAAAATGGAGGCTGAATCCACAAGTATTCCACTAGATTACAATAAGGGGGAAACCCCGGATAGGGACCTGAAGGCATACAGGTTCATCCATCAGGTACCCAGGTTGTATGACAGGACGTGGGATCCACTGGCAGAAGCAGTGGATGCCATGACTATCCCCTGGGAGGGGAATCTTCTTTATGATTTAACGCCAGTTCCAATGCTGGCAAGAGAGTTGAAAACAATACAGGCCCAGACAATTCCAGTAATTTTAGTGGCCCCAGATTGGCCAGGGAGATCCTGGTACTCGAGGCTTCAGAGATTCTCTGTGGACTCGTGGCGTCTACATCTGAGGTCAGACCTTCTAAAACAAGGACCGTTCAACCAGCTGGATTCAGCTCGATTAATTTTGACGGTCTGGCTGTTGAAAACGCCATTTTGAGGAATATAGGATTCTCAAAGGCGGTGGTTAACGCAATGAGGAAAGCCAAAAAGTCAGTGTCTTCTGTAAATTATTTTGGGGCCTGGAAGACCTATATTTGGTGGTGTGTAAGACAGAGGTCACGCACATCGAGATTTAAAATGGCTAAATTGTTGGAGTTTTTTACAGGAGGGCCTTTCCTCTGGGTTAGGCCTTCAGTCACTCAGAGTACATATCTCGACCGTGTCAATTTTTCTTTTCAAAGAAGGATTGCGTTAGAACCAGAAGTACAGACCTTCCTGCAGGGGGTTTATCTATTGAAACCTCCCTACAACCAACCAGTAGCGCCAGGGGAATTATCTCTGGTTCTGGAGTACCTTAAAGAGGCGTCTTTTGAGCCGTTAAGGTCGGTTGACCTTAGTTTCCTTTCAGGGAAGCTGGTATTTTTGTTGGCGGTGGCGTCAAGGAAAAAAAAAAAAAAAAAAAAAAAAAAAAAAAATATATCGGAGTTGATTGCTTTGTTCTTCAAGTCTTCCTCCCTTATATGTCACGATGATAGGGCTGCCTTTCGGACAGTACCCCTAGATTTTTACCAAAAGTAGTCTCTGCTTTTCATCTAAATCAGGAGATTGTTCTGCCTGTGTTTCAACCCTCAGAGGGTTGTTAGGAAAAGGGACAAATTAAGGAATTTGGATGTTGTGCGCGTCTTGCGCGTTTATGTGGACAGAGTTAAGAGTGTCAGAAAGACTGATACTTTACTGGTTTGTATGACATACACAAACTTAGTTGGCCTGCTTCTAAGCAGACCATTGCTAGGTGGTTGCGCTCTGTTATTGCGTTTACATATACTAAAGTTGGTAGGCCTGTACCGGCCAGGATTAATGCGCATACCACCAGGTCGGTTGCCACCTCTTGGGCGGTTCGACATGGGGCAACAGCTGAGCAGGTTTGCAGGGCTGCCACTTGGTCTTCTGTTCATACTTTTGCCAAATTCGATAGGTTCCGTGAGTTCGCGTCGGTGGACGCATCATTCGGGCAAGCAGTGATGAAAACTGCAGACCTGAGCGTACCCACCCAAAAGGACCGGCTCTGGAACGTCCCAATGTGAAGCTGTGTCACCAGGACCATTGAAAGAGAAAAAGGGATTTTTGTAAGAACTTACCGTTCGAATCCCTTTCTCTGATATGGTCCTGGTGACACAGCGATCCCTCCCTTACGCTCAGTAAGTATGCCAGTGTTCATGATGTTTCATGTTATAATTGGTTGAAAAGTTAAATTTAAAATTGTGCATATAATATGTGCAGGTGTTTGTACTGAGTTAATGTATTCCAGTGGCTTTGAAAGATTGAACTGAGGAATCTGGGATGCAGTAGGGGAGGAGCCTACCCTCCAAAAGCTTTAGGATAGGTGCCTGGCTCCTGCGGACCCTCCTACATCCCAATGTGAAGCTGTGTCACCAGGACCATATCAGAGAAAGGGATTCGAACGGTAAGTTCTTACAAAAATCCCTTTTTTCTGCACATTTGAAAGTTCGCATTATTGACCAATTCAACCACTTGGTATGTAATCATGATAGTATAAAAAGGATTTTATTGTATGCATATATGGGATAAGTTCATAGATTGTATTCTTATTCCTTCCACCAAGAGACCACCAAATAAGGGCATTCCTTTCACAATATAAAAGGCTCCAATATCAATAGTTATAGTTGATAACACATTACCTGACTCCACTCAGGGAGACTGAGAGGATAACTGTGCCAGTTACGGAGCTCCATATCCTGCATAGGGAAGCGTTCACCTCCTGACTTCCCAATGGGCTCCACTTGCCATGCCCGCTGGTGGTGATTGTGCTCCATCCTCTCTTGTTGAATTGAACACCACTTTTTTTATTTCATGGTCTCCGTTGATTTGATCAAGTTTAAATAAAAAAAATCTCCCTGCAAGGAGCGAAAAGTGTCAGTGGTATCTTTGGATGTCCGCAGTTGAAGGCATGATTTTATATATGTATTACACACATGTGCATATTGTATGGTGACATTTGTAAATATAATGCATTGTTATTAATAGTATTAATTATATTAAGAACAACTGGTTGTGAGAGTAATCTTAAACTGTGTACACACGGGGTAGATAAATTGCTCAGCAATATATTGCTGAGCAATATATTGCTGTTTCTCCTTTTCATCAGCAACCAGAGATGGTGGGGAAGCCGCAGAGGTAATCAGCTGGTCGCAGGAGCAAGCTCCTGCGACCAGCGATTAGAATGGGGCTGAAAACGGGAGCGCGCACCTGGCGATTTATCGCCGGGGCACACTCCCATCACTGGCAATATGGTCGCCAGCGACCATATTTCCAGCGATTTCAGCCCTTATCGCCCCCGTGTGTACACAGCTTAATATATAAAAATAAATAAAATAAAAAAATATTTGCTATTAGTGAAATAATGTTTTTTTCATGCATCTCAGCCTTCTCTAATTTAAATATCGCAGTATTATTTGATTAAGTAGTTTTTATACCCATCAGGGTCATGGGAATATGATATGCTTCCATTTGCACATTCAACCTGCAGATATTGCCAACAATGCCATATGCATGTTAGATCACGCATCATGGCTTTGTGCAAGTGTGTATGCACTTCAGGGGAAGGGAATTCCGTCGATAAACACTACAGCGGCAACTGAGGGCAGAAAGCTGCATCATCAAGGATCAGTCAGCCACCCTTAAATAGAACCCTGTTTATTTTAGTTAAGGCGTTTAATAATTTTGCAAGCTAGTGTGTGTGTGTGAGAAGGAAATGGCTTCTATCCCTTCTACTAACCTTACATAAAAATAGTGGTGACCATATTGTTCAATCAAATATGGACTTACGCAGAATAGTGTGACCAGTCTAATAAACCCACAGCCAATAAATCAGGCAGCCAGTCACATCAAGTGGCATTCCCAGTAGCAGACCATATGGCTGACAACGCTTCCTCCATGGACAGTGTCCCAACACATTCGATGCTTATTGCCATTATAAACTAGAGCCATGAGTATGAAAGCTTACTACATGTGGAATCTAGTCCATCCTTTAATCTTCAAGCCAGATACACACAAAACATTGTGTGTATCGGGCATTGGCACAGCTGATGTAACACTGGGTACTTGTGTACTAGCACAGCGCCCACGATATTAGGTCGCACGACATATAATCGCATGGCATACGCCCGATGCACTGCAATGCGATTTTAAATTGTATAAGCCCCCTAATGGGGCCTTACAATGTTAAATGCACCCCCACTATGAACGCCAACCCGAAGCGTGGCGAGGGCAGCGGTACGCGTCCTACAACCTTTTTCTACCCCCCACTATCCACATCGGCGTGGAGTTGATTTTATATAGTGTGGCGAGCGGACGCGTATTACTTTACATGTATTCCGCGTCCGCTCGCTACACTATATAGAATCAACTCCACGCCGACGTGGATAGTGGTGGTATGAAAAGGTCGTAGGACGTGTACCGCTGCGCTCGCCACGCTTCGGGTTGGCGTTGATAGTGGGGGTGCCGTTGGGGGTGCTTTTAACATAGTAAGCACCCAACACGTTTAACTTATAGGGGCCACTTTTAACATGGGAAAACCCTTTAGGGTGCTTATACAATTTTAAATCGCATACCATTGTATATGCGATAGAATGGCATACAATGCCATGGTATACAATTTAAAATTGTATAACATCGGCTGCCATCGCATCGCATACCATCACATGCCTTATGGTCTGCGATGCGATGGGCGCCGTGCTAGTACACAAGTACCTAACAATGTATCGGCCTTGCCATACACACTGAACAATACTGTATATTGCGTGTTATATGCGATTTGGGCCCGATTTCACTAAATTGGGCCGAGAAATCCAGTGAAATTACCTCAAATCGCATGTGTAAGACATCTGATGCGCAGTCCCATGTGCAACGGATAGGAGGTTGGACGGCTGTACATTAGATAAGTTGTACGTGCAGCTATCAGTAGCACATTGTGTGTGCGCTTTTTAGCATCCGCAGTGTATTGCATCAGATGTGATCCATATGTGTGTGGCACTATCTGCAGTGCAGGGAATTGCTGGGCAATAGAAGCGCTCTCCCCTCTCTGTATCCTGGGTGGGCAGGAGAATTAAAATAAAAAAAACAACATACAAAAGAATGGGCAGCCGCTGATTGGCTGAGAGCTCTCTCTCTTAGCGATTAGGCAGCTTCCCATTCATTTGAATGTTTTTTTAATTCTACAGCCCCTTACCTGCATAAATTGCATGTAAATATGACACATCAAGTGCCAAATCATAAGTGAGCTCATCCGGGGAGCTCAAAGGGAATTGGGTCCAAACTGTCCATAAAACAAGTCGGACTAGTGTATGAGGGCCTATATATTGTTCATGGCTGCATTTGCCTGCATCTGGTCCTTGCCACAGTAGTCCCATTAAACGCGCAGCATGTCAGACTGGACGAACCAGCAAACAACCCATCCGGGTCACACTAGATGAAGTGCCCAATATGTTGCTGGATCATCTGATATATTGCCTAGTGTGTACCCAGCTTCAGTAATACCTGCACAAGAACCTGCTTTATAACGGTCACTTAAACTCACAATAGCATAGGATATAAGTGGACACGCAGGAACAAAGTCCTAGAGAAGCCTGTTTGAGGGATCCATTTTAATCTCTTTTGTTACAAGAGCAAGGAAAATGTGCAGTTATAGAACTTATACAAGTCGAGTCATTCTGGTTCACACGACATCTGATCCTTGATTTTACATTTACTTTGGAATGAAAGTTTTGTACACATTTCTTGATTCTTACAGCCCAGACGTCATACAGCAAAAAAGCCTTTTGTTGTCACAGTTCTTTTCTTATGTTGGAAGGTAACTTAGGTATTGTTTTAAATTCGTTGCTTTTTGGGTACACAACTTGGGTAAACCCCCTAAACAAGTACAAAGCCGATTAAAACTTTTCATTCCAATAGAACACAAAACAAAACAAGAGTGCGGAACACCGCTCTAATATTAAAAACCCGCAGTCTCAGGGCTATTTCACACGCTCCGGCTCCTGCAGGGCGGCGAAATCCCGCACGGCCAAAAGCCGTGCCGCACACAGTAGTTGTGAATGGACACTATTGTGTCCATTCACACGAGATGGCCATGGCCCGGCCGTCCGGTTGCAGCCGGATCCCGCCACTGGAAGGGACGGCTGCTGGGCTGTGGCCATCCCCTCCATTCTAAACTGATGTGTGCAGCATGACTTCCTGGCCGTGCGGGATTTCGCCGTCTGGCAGGAGCCGGAGTGTGTGAAACCGCCCTTATAGCTAATTTTTTTTTGAGAAACATAATAAAGACCTAAAATTATTAAAATTCATTGGGATCCAAAAAAGTGACACCCAATTGGAGGTTTGAAGCAATACTAGTCACCTCAGCAAATAAATAAACAAACAAAATGGATTTATCAGCTACAAACTTTGGGAGCCCTATTGACCTCAAGCTTTACTTTTTTTTTTTTTACACAAGATACAAATATTTTATGGTATATATGTTTTATAAAACATAAAATAAGAAAGTACAAGTTTTAATGGACACAAAGTAAAACACAGTTCTGTGTATAAGTCTATTTTTTTTAAAGCCCATATGTCCTTGACATAGATGAGAAATCTACTGGTCAAGGGGAGCATACCTGCATTTACCCCCCAATAAAACTTTGGGAGCAATAAAAGGTTTTCACTTTTTTTTTTTTTTAAATCATACAATCTAATTAAAAGATTAATTTTGTCACAAAAACCACATAGGTTCAGTAAATCCTGTGTTTTGGCCACTGCAGCCATTTTCACAGAAAATTGGTCTACTTTCAGACATTTGGATTCGCATACCTGAAAGTGCACATAGTACAAGGTGCATTTTGCCCGTGCGATCACATCGCATCTAGTACAAGACCCATGCTGCTGTAGCACATTGCATGATTTTTGTACTAGACTTGTGATCTAGTACAAAAAGTACAGAGCACATCGCTCAGTGTATTGGATGGGCACCATGAAGCAAGTGAAACAAAAGCCCCATAATGGTAAAAGATTACGCCCCGCAGATAACTGGATATCAGCCTTAGTGGTACCGATGATACGAGGCACAGCTGGCGTAGAAGGTAGGGCTAGATAGGGTAAACAAGCGGTCTGAGTGGACATATAAACTGGATTAATAACTACATCCCCTGCTCCAACCAAAAATGGCTGTACACATTGATTTTATTCAAATGGATTTATAGTTATGGGCATAAAAATAAAGCAAAAACTATGTGCGCTTCCAACACTGTACTTTTATCCTCTTTTCTCCACTTCTCTAACCTGACAGGTGCATAACAAGAGAAGTAAAGCCCAACACCCAGCAGAATCAGCAGCTATCAGTGCTGCGCACTGGAGACATAAAACAAGTGCAGGCATCTGGAAGAGGAGGATTTAGTGTTTCTAGGGGTAGAATATGCAGCTTTCACACTCTAACCTACGGGTGCGTATTATGCAGCCCTCCAGTTATGGAACTATACATTCCAGCACGCCCTGCAGGTTTTAGCTGGCATCAGCCAATGACGCAAACCGTAATGTGCTCCTGACAAGAACACTGCAGCAGGACGCAGGTATATGCCCCCCACCCCACTAGCAGGTGGTGGACAGCACAGCACTGACCGCACACACGTCAAACGGAGGTAGCGGTGGAGGCCAGGAGCGGTCAGTGAGCGGCGGCGCAGGCGCGGGCACCGAGTCACACGGCGCCGGGGCTGCGATGCGTAGGCAGCAAGCATGCGCAATACTAGGCGCCTCCATGTTGTTGCGCTACGAATGTTCACATGACCCGCAGATGCAATGTTTCCTGTAGCCGGATGTGACGCATGGTGTGCGCTGTGTTACCGGTAGGAGAGTTTTCTTGGCAGTGAAGTGCTTGTGTTGACGCTATGTCCGGCCTCCGGGGGAGGGGGCTGGAGGAGGGAGCCGTCAGAATCTAACTCCGCCTTAGTAGTGAAAGAAGCTGGGGGACCAAGAGCTGCCGGCGGCCACTACGCTAACGCCGTGCGTGCAGGTAATAACAAGGGCTGACGTTGAAGCAGCGCAGATCACTAGCCAATCGCCTCTCCTATCAGTCCCCACCAGCAGACCACCAGCAGCCAGCACCGACCAATCACAACTCGCATCCTCTCACTCCGCTCAGGTGGTTGAGGGGCAATCCAGCCAATCATAGCGCGCCTCCTCCTGACTCATGCCCATGGCTTGCTCGGAGTAGAGAACAGGTAGCGCTAGCCACCAATAAGGGGTAAGAGAGTGCAGGACAGCCAATCAGCGCCTGGCAACCAATACACATACAGCCGGGGAGAGATGAGGACCAAGAGGTGACTCAGCCATCACCACGGCAACGGCCGGTCAGCTGCTGGACCTGGGCACCAGCACCACACCCTGATCTCAGCCAACTGCTGCTCTGCTCTCACCTTCCAGCTGATTTTACAGGTGTGAAAAGAGTCAGCCAATCAAGTGACGCCTCTCTGCTCCAGGGTGAAGTGTGACAAGAGCCAGCCAATCAAAGGGAGGAAGATCCACACTAGGAATCCATACAAGTGTAGCCAATCAGCAAATAGCTTTTCCAGTGCCTGTCTTTTAGATCAGGAGTGCCATTTTTGGAGTGGGTTGCAGGGATTTATCACATAGTGACAGCTGCACTAATTGCCCAAGGACCATTAACAGAGGAAAGAGCTGAGGAGGGAAGTGGATACAGGATCCGTCATTCTTTCACCCTCAGATTGGGATCCACAGATTCGGGACAGCCAGACACTGACCTCCATGAATGGAAATCGGAACCGCAGGTAAAAGGGCTTCTAGCACACTTAGGTCATTGGAGTATCTGGTAGTGGAGATTCTTGTCCTGTCATAGTCGTCCATGGTCGTTTCTACTAGTATTGCAGCAATGACAGGGATCCTGCAGAGAGAAAAAAGGTTCTTGTATAATTTCTTAACAATTGTATTACTAGACGTAAACTTTTGGTCAAGTTCATTTTCTTTAACTGTTCAGCATCAAACTTTATATATTTCTCACTAATTTCTTTCATTAAACATTTTCTTTGAAAAAACTTGTAAAACAAATATTTTATATACGCCATGTAATACAGTATGATGAGCGCTGCACTAGTTATTTCCATCTTTATTTGATATAAAGTAATGATTGGCATTAGAGCTTTGTGTATCCAGACACTTGTGTTTAATGACGGATTGGGGGAACACACTGTACATGTGTACTGTATATCATTATGATGTGCTTCGGTAGGATATATTGAACAATAAATTGTATAGATAGTGTGTATCGAGCATAAGAGTTTGGCCTATTGTACAGATAAGCTATACTTGTTGTTTTGTTGAACAATCTCTTAAAATATGTAGTTAAAGTAGCTAGAATCTGGTTGCTATGGGCGATGAGATTGTTCTTCTATAAACATGCATTATATAAGTATACCCCTTATGTGACTTTCAGACATGTGACCCAGGAATTTGCCGGGTCTCAGCATCACACCCTGCTTGAATCGTGGACTGTTCAAGTACGAAGACCAAGATTTCCATACATACTAAATGCCCAGGGGCACAGCCAAAATAAGTTAGCTCAAATGGCATGGTCTGTACACACTGCAGGTAGCTTCTCAGAAATAGTAGTAAAGGTTGAGTATCCCTTATCTGAAATGCTCAGGACCACCAGCATTTGGGATAAGTGATCATTCCGGATTTTGGAATATTTTTTTCTACATACTCACCTGGTCCCCTTACGACCATTGGATTCATCTTCAGCGCCATCTTTGGGACCGGGGATGCCGCTGAAGACAAATCTTTTTTCATACTCACCTCATCCCTTCCCCCCCAGGTGAGTATGAACAAAAGGTATGTGTGGGGGAACAAAACAAAACTCAAAATATTCTGAAATCCTTAGGTTTTCAGAATATTTCGGTTATGGTATATCCGGCTAAGGGATACTCGGTCTGTACAAGCAAATGGTAATGCTGATTCCTTACAACAGCCACAAACTTTCCCCACCAATAGCCATTCGTTTCAATAAAGTGCACTGTGAATAATGCCATGAGGGAGATCCCATAGCTATTCTAGTCTGCACTGCTAAGTTGCAACTAAACTCCTACTAGTACCGGCAATCTCTGACATAATGGCTTACTGACCTCACTTCAGCTATTCCTTGACATTTGTATACAAAATGTTTTTTATTGAGGTGTTCTATAAACTTTACTTCATATAAACAAACAGAACAGGAGCGACAGAGTGGATGGCTTTCCATAGTGTCCCGCTATGGAAAGCCACCCACCCTGGGGAAATTTGCTAAATCGGACGAAAGACGTTTTTCAGCCCAGCCTTTTCCCCATCATCGGGCTCCATACACGCTGGGCAAAATTGCCAAGTGTGTATGGACCTGAACAGTATAAGCTTTTCATCTCCTTGCACAGGTGTATTCATTGCTGCCCAAGCTGAGGCACATTAGCTCCTGGGTTAAATGCCCAGAGCTATGGAGGTACCCCATACAGCAGTGGTAACCAACCCTAGCCCTCGGGAGCTACCAACAGTTCACATTTTCCAGGCAACCTAGCTGCTGCACTCATTAATCACTGACACATTTTAAAAGATCCACAGGTGGAGCTAATTAGCTCTCTTGTCATTCTGTGAGGAGACCTGCAAAACATGCACTGTTGGTAGCTCTCGAGGACTAGGGTTGGCTACCCCAGCCATACAGTAAACCCCAGAGGGTGCGCTTGATGTTTATTTTTCCTTGCAGCTTTGTAGATAGTGGCACTTATTTCTTAGCATCGGGCAGAGCTACTGCCAAATGGAAAATCCCATGGCTAATTGTACCTGCCCGATATTATGTCCAAGAAGCACGGATGTAGAGGCTATAGAAGATTTTTTTTTATTTATGTTTTTTTTTATGTTCAGGTATTAAAATTTTTTGGTGATATGTCTATCTGATGGGATCCACACAGAACTGACACCCAATTCAACTTGACCAGATTTAACAACCGTAATCATCAAATATGATGACCGATAGACATTCTCGATAAATGTAATTGACTGGAAGACAAAAAAAATGTCATGACTTTTTTTTGTTAGTGTGTCTAGTTCAAAATTGTATACATTAATAAATCCGGTACTTATGTAGTATCTGGGCTGCCGATTTTTTGATTGTATGCCTTAAGTTAAGGCATACAATCAGATGCGATGCGATGCAATATCGCATCGCATCGCATACGACCATGCGATGCGATGCGATGCGATGACCCGATTTTTCCATAGGATTCAATGTTAAAATGGACTGATTTCATTTTAACATGGAATTCAATGGGAAAAAGGGGTCCTTTTCATACCCCTACTATCCAAGTGGGCATGGAGTTGGATATAAACCTGTGGCGAGCGTAGCGAGCCACCGAGCCCGAAGCGTGGTGAGCCCCGCGAGGGGACGGTATTCTGTGTCCCCTCGCGGGGCTCGCTACGCTCGCCACGCTTCGGGCTCGGTGGCTCGCTACGCTCGCCACAGGTTTATATCCAACTCCATGCCCACTTGGATAGTAGGGGTATGAAAAGGACCCCTTTTCCCATTGAATTCTATGTTAAAATGGACTCAGTCCATTTTAACATTGAATCCTATGGAAAAATCGGGTCCATCGCATCGCATCGCATCGCATCGCATCGCATGCGATATGGTCGGGTGCGATGCGATGCGATGGACCCGATTTCAAAATCGGCAGCCCAGTTACTACATAAGTACCATAAATCCTTAGTGTAGATATGACCATGAAAACCATATTCATGTATCTGACCATCATGATTTGTGACCAGTTGAGTAGTATGTGATAACCCAGGAGCTCCGCTCCGAGAGAGAGAGAGAGAGAGAGACAAAGCTTGGTTTTAATTTATTGTCATACACCCATTAATGTAGTAATAAATTAAAGGTAATGCTGGGTTCTTAACAATTATTGTTGGCCATATGGATGATATTTTCGTGCATATCGACTAGTGTGTATGCACTATATCTTTTACTATGCATGCTCCCGTGGTTCGTTATCGCCCCCCCCCCCCCCTTCTGTATACGCAGTATACTCCTGCCTATATTGTCAATGACGGCATGCTTCTGGATGTGCCCACTGTATTGGTTGATGTGTATGTACTATATTGTTTGACCAGGAGTTTCAGACAGTTTAAGGGAAATTGTTAGCGATATGATATCTTTTGCATGGTCAGCTAATGTGTACTCCTCTTTGCAGCCTAATAAATAAGTTACCATGTTCTGTGTTGGTTATTACAGCCACACTGGCTGTACAATGGAATAGACATGAACGGATCTCAAACATGAACAGGGTTATATGCCCTGACCTGTTTCAATTCATTTCAAATTTAGCATTGAACACCCATCTTATTGTGGATGTGCCTACAACTGTCAACATATATTTGCAAACAATACTGTTGTACAGTATGTATGAAATGTTCCACATACAGTATGTTTAAAGTAAAAAACACACACACATTTATTCCAGGAGCTTGAAATCGCATGAAAATTACTAGTGGATGGGGCCTTTAGGCAGTGTGTAGAGCATTTTGGTATGCATATCTTAAGTAGCTATTAAATACTGAGACTGTACTTGTTAATAATACACCATTTTGTGGGGCTTGTGCTTTCTGCACATAGCGCTCCTTTTACTGCATACTGGAACATTTTTTAAAATGTAATAACAGCTTACCGCTCTGGGCTGCTGCCCCCAGGAAGCCACACCCTTGTTAGCAGCTCAGGCAATGTATTATTGCCTATCACTCGTAAAAAGCCACTGTGTTCCTCTTCAACGGCCCGTGGCTGGCGTTGTCCCCTTCCTGCTGGCTCTGGGTTGCACAAAAGAACTTGCGATAATAGCAAGGTCTCAAGCATACCCACTGAGCCAGCTGGTTGGCATAGGGTGAGGGTGCAGTCCTGATAAGGGTGCCTATGAGAAGATCCACGGACTGAGGACATAACTTCTCTCCTTATAGGTAACATAGTGATTAAGGTTGAAAAAGATGATAGTGCATCAAGTTCAACCTATTTGACTTGTAACTACTGACTTGAGTAAGTCATATCTATAGGATTCCCTTAGTGGCCAAAAAATGTATCCAGTTTTTATTTAAATTAATTTAACAGTAGTTGCTGTAATTACCCCACCGGCAATGAGTTCCAGAATTGTACTGCTCTAATGGTGAAGAATCCTCTTCTTAATTCAGTATGGAATTTCTTTTCCTTGAGCCTCAGGACATGCCCGCGTGTCCTAAGTATAGGCCTGTTAGTGTAGAAATAATGTCCCAGTTCCCTATGATTCCCAATCCTGTATTTGAACATACTAATCATATCACCTCTCAACCTCCGTTTCTCCAGTGAAAACATATTCAGCCTGGTTAACCTATCTTTGTATTCTAGTGATTCGAGACCTGTTACTAGCTTAGTCACCCTTCTCTGTACCTGTTCCAATTCATTTATGTCCTAAAGGTGCGGTGCCCAGAACTGAACACAGTATTCCAAGTGTGGTCTTCATCAATGCCTTGAAAAGAGGCACTATCACATTGGCAGGTATTGGGCAGCATAGTACTTTTGGGTGATACGGGTGCCCTCTTCTCCACGTTATTGCAGGAGAAGCAGGACTTGCTATTTTAAAAATATAAACGGTATTTTAATAATCTCCCCCTCTGTGAGTTAAAAGAAACTGGGGGGCCTTGGACTATCCCAAAATGATTTCAATCTTCGCAGATAGTTTGATCCCACTAAGTGTTTGAAGAAGCTGTGTTTTTCCCATACTTTGTAAAAATGCTTATTTCAAAGTAGAGTAACGAATTATCTTAAAATTATTAGTAAAATTTAATTAAACGTCCACTCAATCTTTTTGTATGCTAACCGATGCTTACTGGGCAAATTATATGTCACATGTACATGTGTTTTACAGTGGCACAAAAGATCTAGTGACTGTCGTGAATATGTTGAAGATGATGAATGTCCCGGAAGGCCTTGTACAACAAAAAATAAACAAAAATGTGGAAAAATTTAGAAAATTGTTCAAATTGACCAAGAACTCAGCTTCCGATAAAAGCAGGAATTATAAACAAATAAACCGTTAGGCAAGTTTTGCATCTTAACATGACAAAGGTTTGTGTTAAGATGGTTTCAAGGTTTCTCACTGGCAAGCAGAAAGAGTATAGACAGGAAATTTGTATAGACCTTATGGAACAAATTCAGGTGTAGTCACATTTTTTAGATAAAGCTATTCTGTGATTTTGAGACAAAATGCTAGTCAATATGCCGGAAAACCCATATTCACCAAGAATGAAGAAAGCATGTCTAAGAAAATCCAAATTTAGAGCCATGTTAATTATTTTTCTTTTCTGATACGGTTGTTATTTTGACTGGGTACCAGAAGGTGCAACAGAGAAACCACATTACTTTGTGGGAGAGAATCAGTAGAAAGAGTTGAGGAAAAATTATTTCATCCTCCATCAGGGAAGCTGTTTTTGTCAGAGAGACAGGTGTCAGTGTTAGGACACCCTTAATAATCACCAGACCTAGCACCCTAGGGAACCCATCTTGCATCAGTTAGTAAAGTACAGAAGAACATGGCAGAGATATTGAGAAAGCTGAAAGATCATGAGCTACAGTATAGCACATCTTTGACCAATGGAAAATAAATAAAAAAGGGGTACAGAGTTAAAATGTACTTAAACATTAATGAATAGTTTTTAATAGCAGCACCTTGTATAGCCATATAGGAGAGGAAGCCACGAGAAGTATAAAAGCCCTACACACACGGGGCGACGGGTGCAGGGAGGCTGAACGACATGTTTAAGCACGATCGCTCAGCACACATTGTGGTACACTCATGATGCACACCGCGATGTGTGCTGAGCTATATGTGCACAGCGAGGCTTTGCCTATTGTTTGCAGACGATGGTGAGGGGTGGGGCCACGCATCGTCGGCTCTCGGGGCTATACACGTGGAGCGTTCTGTACTTCATTTCTAAGCTATACCAATTACCAAGACAGCACAACCTGTTAATATTTCATGAGCAAAGGTGGTGACTTTGAACTGCAGGGGGAAGATTAGTCAGCAAATGGCACCACTGCATGGAAGTGCATAATCAAGGACAGTCCTCAAGGACACACAACAATTCATATTTTCCTTATTTCCTACCTAGTTTTCCATACTCCTATGGGCCCTGGGGACTGTCTGTCCATGTATATCAGGCGTGTCCAAACTATGGCCCTCCAGCCTTGTGATACTACATGTCTCAGCATGCCTTGCCACAGTTTTGCTACTAGGGAATGCTAAAACTATGGCAAGGCATGCTGGGATGTGTAGTTTCACAACCTCTGGAGGGCCATAGTTTGGACATGCCTGATGTATATCAATTACAGAGCTAAACTGGTACACAACTGTAAATATCACCCTGTAGTACAAGCAGCATGCTCATTAATATCCATTTTACACTGACGCAAAAACTTGGGTTTTTGCCTTGTGGATCTGGGTCAGTGGTGGTGTAAGAGGGGTCAACCCATGTCCATTTACACGGGACTCCAACCCAGGTCCTGACCAGGGTGGAACATGAGCAGGACCTGGGTAGTGGCCGGTGTAAATGGTCCCAGCACGGTTTGGGACATCCGTGTAGCGGCAGCGCTGCCGATACTGGGATGCGCTTTCTGCGGGGACTAGAGTGGAGAGCAGGGAGCAGAGAGTGCACACGCAGAGGTGTTTAGCCACGGCTGTAATGTACTAACAGCCACTGTGTATACTGGTTGCGCTGACAGCTCTCTCTCCTTTTTCGTCACATATAGTTTTTTTCAGAATCAGAATTCACTTTATTGGATTTAATACACTTGCGTATATTAGGAATTTGTTTTTGGTTTGCTGTGCAGCTGTCAGGTGGGTAACAAGTAAACAGCATACAGTATAAACAATAAACAATATAAACAGGTGGGGGAACACGTACAGTCATACAGAAAGTTATTCCAAGGGGACCATGTTAGATTATGTGCAAAGAGTTATGCCGCGACTAGACAGTGAGGTGTTCATGATTTCACGTGTCAACAGGTGAACCGCTTGAGGGAAGAAACTTTTTAGGCTTCTGTTGGACCTGGTGGGAATAGCCCTGTAGCATCTGCCTGATGGCAGCAGGTTAAAGAAGCCATGGCCAGGATGTAATTGGTCCTTGACTATCTTCGTTGCCCGCTTTTTTGCTCTGGACAGGTACAGGTCCTGGACAGAGGGAAGGTACATCCTGATGATCTTCTCCGCAGTTCTGACTACCTTTTTAGTCTGCATTTGTCTCTCTCGCTGGCAGAGCCGTACCAGACATTAGTTTTCAAGTTTTACTATTGATCTTTTTAAGATATCTACAGCATATTACAGTGCTCCATTTTTTTTTTATCACCAATGTGTCCTATATAATTATTTCTCCATTTCAATATATCTACAGGCAGTCCCCGGGCCACATTGCATGGTAAGTGATGCCTGTGCCTCCCACCCCACTGACATTTTGTTTGAGGGGTGAGTACAGGAGGCTGGGGGACTGGACACAAATCGCTTAAATGGTCATTTTTAATGACATCCACAAGGAAAAGCAGGGCTGACCCAGGTTCAGTGTAAACGGCACAGACCTGGGTCAAAGTGCTGGGTATGAAGCTGGGTCCAACCCTGAAAACTCCCGTGTTCAAAGACCAGGGTCCGGCCAGGGATTTTGGTGTAAAAAGGGTATAATAAAAATATATATTTTTTTATTACTTATTTATTTTTTTAAACAATGCTTATTTTTATGGTACGTTTTCATAGGCTAATTGCAATGAGCAAACTGCTCATCACACCTGACCATGTACAATCGTGAGTTGAGTGATACAAAGAGCACAGGCGATTATCCAACAATCTAAGGTGATGTGATCAAATGGCATTTATGATCCTTTCACAATGTTCTTGTTAAGCGCAGTATGGCATCATCCTAAAGAACTTTGCAGCCCCTAATGCTGGTTTCCACAGTATAGTGTTCTGTTGGTCCCATAATGCTGTAAGGCAAAATCTCCTGGTATGTGTTGGGTGCAATCATTACTGAGAAGGTGGCTTACTTTCATGTCATGCATCTTTATATGTGACTTTTATTTCTGTGTGTACGCCTTCTCAAAGTGAATAGACTTTGGCATAGAACCATAATGCATTGCTACAATGAATGCTGACTGGTTTATTTTTCTCTTACTGGTTTTTATTATTTGTGAGTATTATCAGTAGCGTAACTATAGAGGGTGCAGGTGCTACGGGGCCCGGCGGGTTGGGGGGGCCCGAGGACGCAGCAAGCCCCCTGCACCCTCTTGAATTTGTACACTACTGCAGTGCTGAGTGCTGACAGAGGCGGTGGCGGGCTGCACAGTGCACGTTACAATGAAGGGGAGGAGGGCCAGTTGATCCAGGCTCACCTCTCCCCTTCCCTACTCCCTCTCTGGTAGTCCTGGTGCCGGGGCTTCACGTCACAACCTAGTGACCAGCCCCGGCGTGTAAACTAAACTGCTGCCCCCGCATTAGCACTGTGATGACAGTGATGCGCGTCGGTCGACGTGCGTCACTACATCCGCGCGAAGCTAACTCGCCTGGAGCCCGGGCACGGCGGACAGGAGGCCTGGCACGGCGGGCATGAGGCCTGGCACCTGTACACCTGATGGGAGGCCCGTCCCCGGAGATCCTGTGGAAGGGGAGGCCTCACCCTGGATACCTGGTGGGAGGGGAGGCCCTGGAGATCCGACGGGAGACCTGTCCCTGGAGACCCAACACTGCTGGAGGTACAGTAACTGAAATATACTAAAGGGAAAGTGGGAGGGGAGGGAGCAGAGCAAGGTATAAGTGACCCCCCTCTCCCTCTCTTCCCCCCTCTCCCTCCTTTAATTTACTGGAACAGGGATTGGATTATGGTATGGGATAATGAGGTATAAATTGTTGCCACTGTCACAATCCTTTCCAAGTTCTGGCTGACTTCACTCACTCTCTGTCTCCCCTTTTTTATCTCTCTTTCCCTCTCCGTCTCCCCTTCTCTCTTTCCCTCTCTTTTTGTCTCCCCTTCCCTCTTTCCCCCTCTTTCTCTTTCCCTCTCCCCATCTCCCCCTCTCTCTTTTCCACTCTCCGTCTCCCCCTCCCTCTCTCTTTCCCCCTCTCTCTCCAACTCCCCCTCCCTCTCTTTCCCTCTCTCTCCGTCTCCCCCTCCCTCTCTTTCCCTCTCTCTCCGTCTCCCCCTCCCTCTCTTTCCCTCTCTCTCCGTCTCCCCCTCCCTCTCTTTCCCTCTCTCTCCGTCTCCCCCTCCCTCTCTTTCCCTCTCTCTCCATCTCCCCCTCCCTCTCTTTCCCTCTCTCTCCATCTCCCCCCTCCGCTCTCTTTCCCTCTCTCCGTCTCCCTCTCTCTTTCCCTCTCTTTCCATCTCCCCCTCCCTCTTTCCCTCTCTCCATCTCCCCCTCCCTCTTTCCCTCTCTCTCCTTCTCCCCTCCCTCTCTCTTTCCCTCTCTTCATCTCCCCCCTCCCTCTTTCCCTCTCTCTCCTTCCCTCTCTCTGTCTCCCCCTCCCTCTCTCTTTCCCTGTCTCCGTATCCCCCCTCCCCCTTCGTCTCTTTCCCTCTCTCCGTCTCCCCCTCCCTCTCTCTCTCTTTCCCTCTCTCCGTCTCCCCCTCCCTCTCTCTTTCCCTCTCTCCGTCTCCCCCTCCCTCTCTCTTTCCCTCTCTCCGTCTCTCTTTCCCTCTCTCCCTCTCCCCTTCCCTTTCTCTTTCCCTCTCTCCCTCTCCCCTTCCCTCTCTATTTCCCTCTCTCCCTCTCCCCTTCCCTCTCTCTTTCCCTCTCTCCCTCTCCCCTTCCCTCTCTCTTTCCCTCTCTCCCTCTCTCTTTCCCTCTCTCCCTCTCCCCTTCCCTCTCTTTCCCTCTCTCCCTCTCCCCTTCCCTCTCTCTTTCCCTCTCTCCCTCTCCCCTTCCCTCTCTCTTTCCCTCTCTCCCTCTCCCCTTCCCTCTCTCTTTCCCCCTCTCTCTGTCTCCCCCTCTCTCTGTCTCCCCCCTCCCTCTCTCTTTCCCTCTCTCTGTCTCCCCCCTCCCTCTCTCTTTCCCTCTCTCCGTCTCCCCTCCCTATCTCCCCCTCTCCCTCTCTCTTTCCCTTTCTCTCCCCCTCCCTCTCCCTTTCACTCCCCGTCTCTCCCTCCCTCTCTTTCCCTCTCTCTCCATCTCTTTGTCTCCCCCTCTCCCCTTCCATCTCTCTCTCCATCTCCCCTTCTCTCTCTCTCTCCATCTCCCCTTCTCTTTCTCCGTCTCTTAACGTCTCCCCTTCTCCCTCTCAACGTCTCCTTCTCTCACGCTCACCTGTGTCTTTACCCTCCCCCTTTCTTCTCTCTTTTTCTCAGTCCCATGCACTCTTTTTCTCTTTCTCACTCCTCCTTCTCTCTGCCCCTAGTCTATTTTTCCTTATGTCTCTCCTCCCCACCTTTCCCTCTCTCTATTCCCCCCTCAACCTGGCACTATCTACCCCCTTTCTCTTCCTGACACCTTCTCTCTCTCCCTGGGCAGAATGTAATGCCACACGAATTCGGCAGCGAGCAGGATACCAGCAATTACTTACAATGTAAAACCCATGCCCTGTGATTGCCTCAATAAAGAGTCAGAGTTTGGACGACATCTCGAACAGTCACTGAACTTGGGAGACATTACATTCTGCCCCTTGTTTCCCCCCTTACATCCTCTCACTCTCTTGCTCCCCTCTCTCCCTGCCATTCTCTCACGCCTCCCTTTCTCTATCTTGCTCCTCAATACAATGCCCCCACCCTAAAGGGGTGTACACATGGGGTGATTCTTTCAAGCGATTATAACTACATTGTTGAAATTGCTTGAAAGGTTTCCCTGAATCACCCCATGTGTACACAGTGGGCGATAGTGATACGCAGCCCAGCAGCATCGCTATTGCCCTGCCAAATAGACAGTACAGGCAAGGACATTTTGCTATACTTTGTATATGGCTGCGGCTCCTGGGGCTGGCAAGATGTAGTTAGCCATTTCCCGGGGCTCAGCCGACATCGCTGAAACAGAGTAAGGGGGGCCACGTTCAACATTTTGCTATGGGGCCCACAGAGTTCTAGTTACGCCTCTGAGTATTATTCTAATAATTATTATTATCTAGTGCTGTTGGTTCCCCAACCTTGGAAACAAGCATCTCTCTTTTAGATAGTGAACTGATGTACGATGAAGTAACAAAAGATGTCTATATAGCAACCCATAACATAGTAAATTAGTTTCTATAAGGATGAAACTAATAGACCGTTTCACTCAGATGAAATCCCAAACTGATAATTCCCCTCAATAAGTCTACTTCTGTAGAAAGGTTTGTATATGAGAAATCTGCAGAAGTGCCTTGCACTGTGGTTTCACCAGCCATCATTACACAAAAGGAATATGATTCAATGAGTCAGAAGTCGCTTCATTACGATTACTCATCGAGGACCAAGATGGGTGACCTAACTTGTAATGGGTGTATTGTTCTAACTGTTCAGGACTTTAATGGCTTTGAGCGCTTTCACGTCATGCATGTTAGTGTTATTAGCCTGTATAAAAAAAACTTTTATGCCATATAAATGATTACAATTTTTGCAGTACACTTTTTTTTTTAAATCATCTGTATTTTTTCCACATGATTTTTTTTTTTTTTAGATATATATCATTTTTATTCATGTAGTGATATGCATAATGTCTGTTTGTATATTCACTGCACATTTAATAAACTTCTCCCCATAGGCTTTTGGGAATACTGTTTTAACAGGTGTTTTATCTATTATAGAAGCAAGGTTGGTGGCTCTCTGGGATTTTAACGTAAACAACAGCATTTTCTTTACCAACGTTTCAGTGTAAAAGCTACATTTCCTCAGGGTACTACTGAGGAAATGGTCTTGTGCATTCCCTTAATATATAGAGCCTCCCTCACGTACATGTGTTTATATATTGTTTTTGAAAAAAGTATGTTAGGTATAGGGTAGATTTATTTATGGCATTTTCACTTTTGCTCTTTTGCTGATCTGGCATGTGCTGCCTCCTATAGGGCTTTATTTGTGTGATGATCATTCTAGAACCCTGCACCTAATCAGTGAGCTGCAGCAATAAAAAGATTAGGTAACAAGCTCACTCCCAAACAAGGTATACACAAATGTGAATAATAACCGCTAGAATTCAGGTGCTACAACAAATAGTAAAATAGAACTCACAATTTTAATTATAATAATAAATTCATCAGATTAAAAACAGGGCTGGTAATACTGATAATATTAAAAAGAGGTGACATGAAGACTACAGTCCATACGGTACCCTATATTCATGTAAGGTACTCTTTACCTAGCTCGGCGCCCACGATGTCCATCGCGGTCATCGGGTGTAAAAATGACACGCGATTTCCCATAGGGATCAATGTTAAATTTTTCGCCACACTATTCTATTCTCAACTCCACGCCGACGTGGATAGTGGGGGTATGAAAAGGTCGGAGGACGCGAACCGCCGCCCCTCGCGGGCTCGCTGCGCTCGCCACGCTTCGGGTTCGCGTGGATCGTGGGGTGTCGTTAACAATTGTGGGGGACATTTCACTGCTAAGGGTGCCTATTTGGACTCTGTGGCCCATTTAACATTGTTTCCTATGGCAAAATCGCGGGCATTGAGGCATTGAACTGAAAAATCGCGTCCATTGAAAAATTTAACATTGATCCCTATGGGAAATCGCGGGCATCGCGTCGGTCGCGTCGCACCCGTTACTTTAGTGCATGCGATGGCCGCGATGGGCGCCGTGCTAGGTAAAGAGTACCTCATGTAATGTCCAATTGGGCTGTGCGGTTTTTCGTGTCCATTACTATTACACCTCACCAGATAAGGTTCCCAAAATAGGGCTCAGCTTTAATACGTGAAGTTCTTTGCTGAGGTTTGATGGGGAAGGCTTTCCTCCTACTGTATAAAGCCTGTAGGGTGTGCGATGCATCCACTGTGACGAGTATTTATCAGAGGCTTATCCGGTCACTTAGTTGTAATAAATGAGAGGTTTCAAAGAATGGAGCGGTCACATCTTTACAGTACAATATCGGTCGTGGCCAGGGAATTGATGTACAGACAAAGATATCGTAAAAAATACAGCTCAGTGACATCACCGGAACCAGCTAAACATGCAGTTCGTTGGCTCTATAACTAAGTTGACCTGCTTGTTCAGGCGATAGGGGGGGGGAGGGGGGGGAGGTGTTAACGATGTGCAGGAGCATACACATTATAGCATATTTAAAAAAAAATATTGCTCAGAAGCCATCTCCCTTACTAAGGATCATTTACGTGAACTAATGCAGCTGACCACCTGGTATAATATGC
This sequence comes from Crinia signifera, assembly GCF_055691185.1. Taxonomy (NCBI): domain Eukaryota; kingdom Metazoa; phylum Chordata; class Amphibia; order Anura; family Myobatrachidae; genus Crinia; species Crinia signifera. Next base: position 195,308,254 of record NC_139218.1, read on the forward strand.
AAATATTAAAAAACAGACCCCCTTCTGACTAATAGTATTCTCAACAGGTCAAGATATCCAACTATATATACAGGTGCATTTTATTTAACTGATGTGATCTTCCCCTACCTATCTGTGTGCTACAGTATATATTAAATCTATATATTACTGTTTTGATTTTATGTTTTCCTAATGTATGCCATGCTGTCAGCTATGCCTGTTTTGTATACCATCCTTTAATAAATATATATAAAAAATAAATGTAAAATAAAAAAATGCTGTATTAGGGGATTTGAAAGGGTGGCAGACTCTAATCTGAGGGTAAGGTACCTTTGTATCCAGTAGAAGACAGTGTAAGTAAGAGAATGAAAAGCACATGAGGGGTGAGGGCCCTGCTCTATTATAGTATTAACTATACTAAATGTGTTGGTTCAGTTGTTGATGAAAAGTGCCCTCCAGTGTCACCCTGGTGATCCCGGGGCTACATTGTTCTTCCTCTGCAGCTAGTGGCTCCATCCTGCTCCTGCAAAGTATTGCTTTCACTGCATGCAGTTCACTCTGGTTCACTGACTTGCCTCCCTGTACAGAAGGCATTTGAGGCCAGGATCAGGGAAAGTTCAGTGTGCTTATGAAAGGCATAGGGAAATGAACTGTGTGTGCGGCATTGAGGGAAGGGGAAAATGTGATGGAAAGCTTTCTACTATGTGTGCTTCAGAAGCCCTGCAACAATGAATAGGTTATGTACACAGCACAAATACACATTTCTTTCATACTCCAGCTCCATCAATTTTCCACTTTTAACATTACATACTGTATTAGTGAATCTAGCAGACAGCTGGCATTTATGTGAACTCCTATTGTATTATGTTGATTATACGGTACTTATTTCCTAGTACGGCGCCCATCTCGTTGATTGTATGCCTTAACTTTAAGGCACTTAAGGCATACAATCAACGCGATGGACCCTAATAAGAGGCCGCGATGCGACCGAGGCGATCTATGCGATTTTCCCATAGGGAACAATGTTAAATTATTTTTAAAGTGATGGTGGGGCGGAGCCACGGCGGCGTGTGAGTGAGGGGAGGTAGTGTGCTCTCCAGCGCCAGAATGTCCTGCTAGCTCGCTCTCCCTGAATTTTCCCCACCGAGCCTGTTACCTGCCCGACCAGACGCCGCTTCTTCTCTCGGCAGACGCCGCTTTGTTTCACCGCTTCAGACGCTGCTTCATTGGCAGTGTGCAGCCTGCCTGTCCGGCCAGACGCCGCTTTGTCTCTCGGCGGTGTACAGTCTGTTGCTGGAGCACGGAGTCCGGGACGCGCCGTCCCTTTGTATTGTCCGTGCCGCTGAGCGGCTGCCCTGTGGAGTGACCCCGGCGCCTGGTGACGACATCCATCCGGCGGCCGCGTGCTGCGACTTCTGGGACGCCATACTCCCGCCAGCGTGTGGGGGAGACTGGGAAGCCGCGAGTAGTGAATTGGGGTCCTGTAAGCCCAGACAGTGCGCGGACGGTGCACTGCTGCTGCAATAGGCTGTGAAGCCGTCTGTCTTCACGGATTCCCCCTTACAGAGCCTGCTGAACCCGCTACAATATCCTCCTGCGGTGGAACGCTGCACACACCGCCCTGCGTATGAAAAATCCTGGTTCACCCTACACGCGGTGCCTTCCTTGCCTTATAACTGGGTAAGTCCACACACACTTATTACCGGACTGGTACCTGGCTGGAATTGTAATTCTGTTTATTACTCCGGGACAGAGTTGTGCGGGGCAAGCGGGTGTGGATTGACTTGTGGATGCCTCAGAGCTTAAAACACTATAGGTGGACTTACACAAGTTTGCAAAGCATTGATTGTAGGTGTGTGTGGTGAAGATTGTGTACCCAGCAGATTTAAAAATAGGATTTTTTTTCTGCCCAGAGTCTCCATCTTGCAAACTTGCCATTTTTGAGCACTCTTTGAGGAATGGGCAAATCTACACAGAGTGCTGCAGCCTCACGGCTGGAGAAATATGCCCGTACGCAGCCACAAGGCCCGCCAGCCTCACGGGATTCTACTCCACAGTGTACCCCTACCAAGAGTAGTAATTCCCCCCAACAAAATGAGGTCACCCTGGTACAGCTACTTGAGGCAATTAATGCATCAGAGACCCGTTTGATGGTCCAGATCAATAAGATCCAATCCGATATCACATTAATCCGAGACGATATGCAGAAAGTGCGTGATAGAGTGACTGAGACTGAGTCGAGGATCTCTGGAATTGAAGATTGCATTACCCCTATGCAGGCCCAGATTAAGTCACTCACAGATAAGATGCAAGATCTGCGCAATAAAATTACGGACATGGAAGGCAGATCGCGCCGGAACAATGTGCGATTTGTAGGCCTTGAGGAGCGTGCCGAGGGCAGCATGCCTGAGAAATTTATTGAGGATTGGCTTAGGCAAACACTTGGTAGTAAGGCCTTTTCTCCTCATTTCTCCATTGAAAGGGCCCACCGGGTCCCAGCTAGAGCCCCAGTCCCGGGTGCTCCCCCCCGTACTTTAATAGCAAGAATATTACTTTCTAAGGATCGCGATACTGTTTTGAGGCTTGCTAGAGCCATGGGGGATCTAAAATATGAAGGCAAGAAAGTCTCTGTATTTCCCGATTTACCATACGAGGTTCAGAAGGACCGAGCCCGTTTTCGCGAGGTTAAAGCTAGACTGCGTGAATTGAACTTTAAATATTCGATGATTTATCCTGCCAAATTCCGTGTCATAATTGAGGATGAGGCTAAATTTTTCTCTGCCCCAAATGAAGTGGCGGCCTGGCTGGACAAAGCCTATCCTGCCAGAAGGCAACTGGCACAGGACTAAATTGAAGTTTGAATTATTGTTGATTATTCCGATTGTATACCTGTTGCTGTTTAATTTTTTTTCCTTTTTTTTTTTTTCTCTTTTTCTCCTCTGGAGACATCACCTGTGGGACATAAACCTTCTTATATCGCGTTTGATTGTATATTATATTGACTTGTATATTTCCTAGTATAAGGGTTCAGTACTACGTGGAGTATTGGATTATTGACAGGGGTCTTTTTTTTTTTTTTTTCTCTGTTTAAATGTGCAGGATAACGGGTGGGAAGAGAGGGGAGGTGGGTTACATGGCAAATATATTTTGAGATAAGATGATGAAAAGGTGCTGGAGAGCCACCCATGCTTTGAGTGGTCTCTAATTGTTTAGCCCCTGAGTGATGGTGCTGGGGTATTCGCAGGATCTTTCCTGCTCTCTCCTTTTTTGTTATTTTCTTCTTAGATGGGTGGGTGGGGTTACTAGAGGTATGCCTAATGGGGTAGGTGATACAGGGTGGGGGAGGGATGGGTGTGTGTTAATTGTTGTATGTCAATGTGTATGGAAACAAAATTATAGACAATGCACAGTAGCCTCGGTTGGTATACACTCTAGTGTGCTTGATGACATAGTAAACCAGCGGTGGATCCTGACTTCTCTGTCACTGGTTAGGGGGAGGCATAAACTTTATGATCACCAAATTCATTTGTCCAGATCTAGAGTAACGAGGTTATGGTAGTGTTCATGACTTGGAATGTGCGAGGCCTTAACGAAAAGATAAAACGCTCGTTAGTACTTAAACACTGTCGGTCAGTACCTGCCGATGTTATTTGTCTCTTAGAGACGCATCTTTTCGGTGACAAAGTGTCATCCCTACAACGACCTTGGGTTGGGAGGGTTGTTCATTCACAGTTTTCATCTTCAGCCCGTGGAGTCACCATTATAATTAAGAAAAACACCCATTTTGAGCTATTAGCGTCTGAAGTCGACCGGGGCGGAAGGTATGTCTTTCTGGACGGGCTGATAGAATCTAGTCGCTATTGTATCTTGGCTGTCTATATCCCTCCTCCATTTACCTTAGAGATATTAAGGAAGGCAGCCAACTTTGCTGCAGCTCGTCCGGATTGCCATACAGTCTGCCTAGGCGACTTTAATGCTGTAATGAATGCCGCCATAGATAGGTGGAGTAGCAGAGGGGCTTGCTCGGACAAAAAAACAAAGCTGGCTCAGTTTGTTTCTGATTATGGCTGGTGGGATGTTTGGCGCGAGCGAAACCCGAATATAAAACAATTCTCATTCTACTCGCCCCCACACAACTCATTCTCCCGAATTGATAATATATTTGTCTCTCAAAACTTGCTCCCCAAAGTGTTAACGGTAGAATATATGCCCCGGGGTTATATCAGACCACTCACCAGTCTGGATGCAGATAGACCCAGTTGGCAACATCGGCATAAAATTATGGAGGCTTCATCCATCATGGCTCCCCCAGCTAGGTGATGGAGAGGAGATGAGATCACTCGTTGACGGTTTCTTCAGTGTGAATATTGAGTCTGCCAAACCATCTATAGTTTGGGAGGCCTCAAAGGCTTATATTCATGGATTTTGCGTTAAAAAGATTGCATACGCCAAACGGAAACTCCGTGAAACAGCTGTGGGGTTAGAAAATCATATGACACTTAAGGAGCAGGAATTCCTGACTGATTGTACAGAAAGCACTAAAAAAGCCTGGTTGGACGCCCAGCGGGTTTGGGTTGAACACTTGCAGAAAATGATGGCCCATAAAGTCTTAACTGATTCACACAGATTCTATATGAACATCGACAAGGCGGGCAAGTATTTGGCCTTCTTGTCCAAATTAGACAAACCTGCAACTATTGTTCCGAAACTACGTCTAAGTTCAGGCGATATGGCGATATCCGCCTCTGATATCGCGGCTGGGTTTCGGGAGCACTTTATTCAAGTGTACAGTACAAAAACCACTCTTGGTGACAGGCACATCGAGGAGTACTTAAGTAGCATTGATCTTCCTACTCTGACTGATGAGGACAGGGAAGTCACGGAGGCATCCATTACGCTTGAAGAGGTGACCACGGCAATAAAATCCCTCCCTACTGGGAAAGCCCCCGGGGTAGATGGTCTCCCTAGCGAGCTGTATACAAAATTTGCTGATGTTCTGGCCCCACAGCTGTTGCAATTCTATCAAGCGATGGACAAGGAGGGCTGTTTCTCCAGTTCAATGACTGAGGCCATTATAACAGTTATATTGAAAGAGGGGAAAGACCCATGCAGTGCGGATTCTTACCGGCCGATTTCTCTGATTACAACTGATGCAAAAATCTTTGCGAAAATATTGGTTAATAGATTGAATACGGTGATCGACAAGCTCATACACCCAGATCAAGCGGGATTTATGAGCGGGAAATCCACTAGTATCAATCTACGGAGGCTCTATATGTTTTTGCAGACTGCGGACCTAAGACATACGAGTGCTGCGGTAGCTTCATTCGATGCCAATAAGGCATTTGATTCAGTGGAGTGGCCGTATTTAAGACAAGTGCTCAAGGCCTTCGGGATAGGTCCAAGGTTTGCCAACTGGGTCTTTCTACTATACCAGATTCCATCAGCAAGGGTTTTAGTTAACAACTATCTATCAGACCCAATCCCACTGTTCCGTGGTACTCGGCAGGGGTGTCCCCTGTCGCCTTTACTATTTGCACTTGCCATGGAGCCAATCGCTTGTAAACTCCGATTGACTCTGGCGACAGATGCCAGACGACAGGGGACGCTTAAAAACATTGTCTCACTCTATGCCGATGATCTATTGGTGGGTATGACGGATCAAGCTAGCCATCTACCTATGGTAATCAATAACATGAAGGAGTTTGGGGAAATTTCTGGTTTGACAATTAATTACAACAAGTCACATCTCCTATTTTCTAACACCGCAGATAATTGTAACGTTAGTTTGAATGACAATTCCTGTCTTCCAGTGGTTAAACAATTTAAGTACTTGGGCATAATGGTAACCGCGAACCCAGCGGAATTTGTTACCTACAACTTAGATCCAATTATTGAGTCCACTAGACAGAGGTGTAAAAACTGGCAGAGGCTCCCGTTAACCATGTTGGGACGTATCAATTTGGTAAAAATGATACTCCTGCCTAAATTATTGTATGTTCTTATGAATTCCCCTATTCTTATTAATGAAAACGTTATTTGTAAAATTAACCAAATATTATTCTCCTTTGTGTGGAAGAACAAGGTACCGCGAGTGAAGCAGTCTGTACTGTGTAAAGAAAGGAAACGTGGTGGCTACGCCATGCCCAATATAAAAATGTATTACTATGCAGCCCAACTAGCCCAGCTCTCAAACTGGCTTAATGATAATGAATATTATCTGGAGCTAGAGGACTTTGTTGGTGCTGTTTACCCCCGCCACTCCCCCCTGCAGGTGCTACTGAAGCAAGAGGGCTACCGCGGCTTGCCTCCATATATAAAGCAAATGAGGTTTATATGGAAATGGGTTCATAGCAAGCTGGAACATTGCGGGTTTGACCCGGATACATACCTCTTCTCTATGCCCGGGCTCGCTAGTTTAAATCTTAGCCAGGGGGGGAGAGGTTGGGGACAATACGGAATTAACTCTATTGGTCAGGTCTTTAATGACGGGGAATTGAGACAATATTCTCAACTGCAGGTTGAATACGCCTTAGCAAAGAACATGTTCTACAGGTATCTGCAGTTGAGAAACGTAGTTTTACAATTCCATAGGCAGCATTCTATTACTGTGGTAGAATCTCCCGTGAAGAAGTTTCTGAGCACAGTGGGCAAAAATAATAAATTGTCAAAGTGTTATAAATATCTCATGGCCATTACCCAGAAAGACGACTTTGACATGTATGCACAGAATTGGCTAGCAAAGGTGCCGGAATTGACTAACGACAGCTGGAAAGTGGCGCTTGCTGCTCCAACCTTGGCGACTAGCTCTCTAAGAATTCAGCAGATTCAACTCAATATATTACATCATGCATATTTAACACCGAACAGGATGAAAAAATTCTCACGTAGTGGTAATTACCAGTGTCCAAAGTGTTTATCGCCTGATTGCGACTTCTGGCACCTTATATGGTCATGTAAAGTGCTGCAGACATATTGGGAAGGAGTAGGCGATGTGTTAGTGGCTATAGGGCTTGTGGGTCCAAATCTATCTCCCCTATCGGCACTCCTCGGGGTATGGCCTAGTGGTACCCAGTCGGGATTTAAATCGCTTTTGATAAATCTATGTGCAATCGCGAAAGTTGTTATCGCCCGGTGCTGGATGGCAAAAAGCGGACCTACTGTGCAAGATTGGATCGTGGCAGTTAATTATACTATGGCGCATGAGAAGTATGTGTATCTCTCCAGGAACTCAATTGATAAATTCTTTCACATATGGGCGACGTGGTATTATTCAGAACATAGCGATATCAACCACGAGTGAGCCTCCCTTTTTTTTTTTTTTTTTTCTCTCTTTGTTTGCGCGTTAATATTTGGAATCCTTAACCCCTCACATGGACACATAGTATATACCTACACTTAAAATAACACACGTAGTCCTCTTCTATTGCCACTACTCACTGAGGCAGCCTGTAACGTCACAATTTAATAGAAACTGCAAAGTAAGTGCACTTGGTTGGGTAGTTAGGGATTAGTACTGGAGGGAGGGAGGGATGGGTGGGAATTGGGGTAATGGTTATAAAAACAATAAGTCTCAACAAGGGCGAATTGTAGAGCACTAACAATGGTTGAGAAGAAGTGGAGTATAAATTTAAAAATTAAGTGGTTCACTAGGTACTTTAGCTGCGGCGCTTCACAGTTCATTCACTAGTATAAGTAGGTACCTGAGATTATTTAGATGATAATATATTATCCTGTGCCAACCTTGGTTGGGCAAATTTTTTTTTTTTCTCTTTTTTTTTTTTTTTTTTTTCTGGGGGCTCACAATCAGGGACTAGAACTATTAGTCTGATTTCCTGGAGCATAGACATGCTAGAGCGCTTCGTCGCTGTTTGCCACCACGCATAATGTTTGTTTTCTGTTTTGTCTGCTTCTTTTTTTTTTCTTTTCCCGTTTGACTACGCAACTGTCATTAGGCACCTTATGTATGCACTGTACTTATTACTGTGTCTACTGAGATATTAAGCATAAAAACTGTACACGTTTGTATGTTATGTATGTGAATTGTTAGTCTCGTTTTTTATTGTTGTGAGAAAAAGTAACAAAACTTTAATAAAGAATAATTTAAAAAAAAAAATATTTTTAAAGTGAAAATCTACGCGATCAACCCGATTTTACATAGGTGACAATGTGAAATGGGCCAATATGGCCAATTTCACATTGAATATGGTTAAAAAGTATGTTTAATGCCCCCCCATTGTTAACGCCACCCCACTATTGACGCCAACCCGAAGCGTGGCGAGCGCAGCGGTACGCGTCCTCCGACCTTTTCATACCCCTACTATCCACGTCGGCGTGGAGTTGATTTTATAAAGCGTGGCGAGCGGACACATATACCTGTGAAGCCCGCGAGGGGACGCGGATACCTGTGAAGGTATCCGCGTCCCCTCGCCACGCTTCGGGCTCGGTGGCTCGCTGCGCTCGCCACTCTTTATAAAATCAACTCAACGTGGATAGTAGGGGTATGAAAAGGTCGGAGGACGCGTACCACCGCCCCTCGCGGGCTTACTGTGCTTGCCACGCCTCGGGTTGGCGTCAATAGTGGGGTGGCGTTAACAATGGGGGGGGGGGGGCATTTAAAACATGATGGGGGTTTGGTATTAAAATGGGGGGTTTGGGGGCTTTTTACATTGAAATCAATGTAAAATCGGGTCTCAGGGACCATTTTACATTGATTCCAATGTAAAAATTGGGTCGATCGCATCGCATGCGATTTGGTTGGCACGCGATACGATCGACGCGATTTTCCGACCCGATGGATACAATCAAAATCGGTGGCGCCGTGCTAGGAAATAAGTACCGATTATACTTTCAGATTTTTTACTGGTTGAAGTGTACTATTTAATAACACATGCCCTCTACCTGTTATTAGATATATGTAGTCAGCAGGAACTGTGGGATATAACAACAAACTGTACTTTTTCCTAGGGCATATTTTCTTTTTGTGTTCTTATTTAACCTTGAATATGCTCCTGCATTACGCTGGAATACCTTATCTGTGACTTTGTTTAGTTTTAACAATGGAAATATGCAAATCTACTGCATATTGCGTCTGCATTATTGCAGCCACTGGCGCTACATTGAAGACTGGCTTTTAAAAAAAAACAACTTTATTTGTAGTTTATTACATATAAACAAATACAAATATACAAGCATATAGGTAGAATAGAAAGTATGCAAGATAAAAACAGGAGAATAATAACAGCATGTATGAAAATATTTAACATTGTACCATATTGACGAAAATATTTCTAGATATGTGAGATGGGTCTAAGCCAGGACTAACAAAAATATACTATCACGGGGCCAGAGATCTGAAAAGTGAGTTTTTTTTATTTTTACTTTTATTTTTTTTTGTTTTTAGAAACCTATCTATCTAATACAACACTATAAGATATATAAGATAAGTGATGCTTTATGATTACAAATATCATAATATAGTATATTATTTGCAGGATTGTTTTATTTTGCACATACAGTACCTAAAATATATTCTTCTAGGGGGATATTCAATTGATCATGGGAAACCATGGATTTTTGCCTTATACCCTTCCACTGCATAAACCAGCTGATTCTCCGACCCCTTGCCTGTTTACATCCTGCTATCTAACCACCACCCCCTCGCTTGCACCTCTTGTAATCTGTCTGTCTCCCCTTCCTACTAGATTGTAAGCTCCTCCGAGTAGGGCCCTCTTCCCTCCTGTTGTCAAAGCCCACTTCTCTTCACATTTCACTCACAGCTCTCCTTTACTCCAACACTCAGTGACCATCTTCATACTCATCTCCATCATTGGCCTCAAGCCTCTAGTTGTATGTTGATTGGGTCCTCACTACTTACATTTAAGCTGTAATGTGTATTGAACTGTGGTGCTCTTTATTTGTACTGTATTTTTGTTATTTATTCAATGTTATGCCAAGTTTTGTCTCCCTGTATTGTTCCTTTGTACGGCGCTGCGAAACACTTGTGGCGCCTTATAAATAAAATTATAATAATAATAATAATAATTATCTGGCAATTTTATCTACTTGAAAAAAATACCTGCTTTGTGTTCCAGAATTCATGTGTTTTTGCGATCGTGGCCATGAAAAAAGTCCGTTATCGCAAAAAATTTCTCCAGCCTCAGGCAGGTCGGAAAAAAATTCACAGTAATGCCAGCTGTCAGGGTTAATTTTATATAGCCCTCTGGATCAAGTAGCTGTAGTAAATTGCAGTGACTAATTGAATATGTCCCATAATCTTTGTGTCATAAATTATACTACATATACAAATCCAAGATGTCTGTCATGATTTTTCAGTGTCTGTTTTCTGCCTATGTCTAGACTACAGCTAGAATACCAGCCATAATTCCCGGGTTTTCGGGGAACCTAAAAAAGGAACTTCATGAATTGAAGTGCCCCATACTTCACCGCTATCAATTGTTAATTGATCTTTTATGGCCCATGGTGGAACACCATTTCCATAGTATTTTACACCTTAGGATTACCTTCTACTGATTATTGACCTCGGACAAAATGTGTTGGTTTCTTCAGTCGCTGTTATTCCAATTATGGAAGAATTATAGTGTTATACCATTGTGAACCATTCTGTGGATAATCCTCTTGACAACATGTTTTAAGTGTTTAATAAGAAAAATATACATTGTGATTCTTTAAAAACAATAATAATATTTTTTGTACTGTTATGAGCCAAGTAAAGGTTCAATGTTATAAGTTAGAAATTGTTGTTTACTAGCGCACCTCTATATCTTTCACTTTATTCCTTATCTCTTGCTCCACTAACAGGGAGGATATATAGTAGTGCAGTTTTTTTCCCCTGTTTCCTTATCACCTCCTTGAGTTATTTGTTCATATATCTAACTATGTTTGTGTGTGTATGTATGTGTGTGTGTGTGTGTGTGTGTATATATATATATATATATAATGAAAATCTCAACAATGGATTCAGAGTGTGCTGCTAAACCTTAGAGCATTGAATATATTCAAGTAATATTTAATAAAAATTCCCTCAGGGCGTAACAGTGTGCATACAGGTTTTTACAGTACAGTTCAGTGAATCAAAAAAAGATAAAACATGATCCTCTTATCAAATACACATAATAATCAATCAGACACAATGGTTACCCCAAAGCGTTTCGTCATGGTCTTGACTTCATCAGGGGCAAAGGATACATCAATTTGTTGAGATGACCACACAATCTTATTGGTAGGATGGGATTCCTCAAAAGTGTGTATTGGTCCAATGTAAATCCCTTAGGTATTGTGGATTTGAAAGATATGCACCATCAGTTGTTCTTCAAAGTTTTGGAAGAGTTCTTATACTTCTTTCAAATTGGTGAAAACAAGGCGCTATGCGGTTTAACAGCAGTCGGCAATCATATAGTGATCCAGTGAGGGAAGAATGCTCAGCTCAACTCCTAAATCCTATATATATATGTGTGTGTGTGTGTGTGTGTGTGTGTGTGTGTGTGTATATATATATATATAGACAAAGTTAGAATTATTATTTGTGAACAACTGCAGTGGTGCCCTCCTGAAGGGTAGTATAAATACAGTGATTCCTGTGTGTGAAGTGTGCAGGTTCCAGACGCACAGACCATACATACAGGAGCGAGGCTGTATGTATGTATGGCGGACTGAGATCAAATGAATGGTTATATTTAATGCATACAAACATAGTGCTGTCAACGTTTCAACGCCGCATAGGACGTTTTTCTCAAGGCTCTGTGAATATAGAGCTTTGAGAAAAATGTCCTATGTAACTCATTCCTGTATAGGCTGTGCTTCTGGAATCTGTGTGTGTGTGTGTATGTGCGTGCGTGCGTGTGTGTATATTACGCTCACGACTTTTCTTATAGTAAACAACTAATGCAAAATAGTAGATGAAATTCCCACTAGAGGGCGATGTACAGATGCAGCTTCAGGCAAAGCACGCTAAGTACAATACTGAACTTATGGGGGAAATTTACTAAAGGAAATTTGTAAAAAATAGGTGTATTTGTATCCAGAAATACACTTATTTTTGACATTTACTATCCAGAAAATACGGCAATTCATATTCGCATTGATAGCACATCAATACGAATACGAATTTCCGTATTTCCGGGATAGTTAATGTCAAAAATAAGTGTATTTCTGGATACAAATACACCTATTTTTTTACAAATTTCCTTTAGTAAATTTCCCCCATAGTATGTTTCTAATCCTAAAACTAATTTTGTTTACCCATTTCAATTGGTTTTCCGGATGGCATAGGTAAGGAAATAATTAATTTTTGTTACATTTTTTTTTTCTTAATCATACTCCATTCATATATAAGTAGCAGAATGTACGGTAAACAAGCTTCTTTTCAATTTCAGGGGGTGTGCTCAGACTTTTAAAATGGAAAATTCCTTAAAATATACTGGGGTGGCTCAGACTGTTGACAAGTACTATACATAAAAAATAATTATTATTTTTTTTAGAAATGTTTTAAAAGACACTTTTTTCCTCCAATTGTTTTAGAAACCCATAAGACTACAGCAGAGTTTAGTGTGATCTAAATAACGGTTCGTGATGACTGGCTGCTGCCAGTCATCATGAAAGTCTGAGGAGTTTCTGTTGATCTTAAAATGAAGACTATTTTGTGTTGTAGCTTGTAAGGTACTTTTCCTCAAATAAGTGGGAGTGGAACAACCCTTTACATTTATTACTGTAGGTTGTAAGCTCAGGTCTTTCCAGAGGAAATTCCAGTCTGCCCAAATTCCCTCCTCCCCAATAGATGAGCTCATTTTTCAGAAATGTGTCCTAGCTCACGCTGGTTCTTTAAATATGTACAAGAAAATCTGGGGCCCCATTTAAGAAAATCTCTTTCCAAAGGGGGCAGTCCATGTAGCAGAGGAATCTGTTGAAATATCATTTGGTTCTTGTTTTGAATTAAACCTAGCACTATAGCAGCTGCTTGTTTATAGACTTTTTTTTCTACTTCTTTTTTTTTTCAGTCCAACGTGGCAGAGCTTTTGTTTGTTGGTGGTAGAAAAATGTATAAATTAATAGAACTGTGTAATTTCGATGACTTTGTGATTTTATGTAGAAAAATATTATAAATGCAAGAAATAGGTGAAGGATTTATACTTCAATAAATATGTCCACCAAGCTGACTTCTCAGCAGCAGACACTATATCAGACTGGAAGGCATTTCTAACACACAAACCGTGATTAATTGTTTGTAGTTCTTGCGTTACAGAAATACTGTACGAGTTGGTTTCCGAATAGACTGGGAAAGGCACAGGGTCCTAAAGGTCTAAGAGGAGATTTAGCCGTCTTCAGTATAATGGAGTGAGTGCTAATACTTTAGAACAAAGAGAGCTGTAGGGGATTATGTGGTGAACAATTTGACCTTCATGGTTCAAATCTAAAAATACTGGTTTTGGGGTTTAGTGGCTATTTAGCTGTATCTTAAATAAATTGAAAATTTAAATATTTAACCTAAAGACTTGCAAATGTTTTCCAGTTGTACATTGAGCATAAATGTTTTTGTTTAGTAATTGTTGAAGTACTCGATCTCCAGGTGCTGTATGACTCGACAGTTGGGATCCGGACGATCAGTATACCGACGCCGAAATCCCAACTGCTCGACAATCGCGATCCAGACCAATAGGTAGAATAGAACCTGTGGAGCCACGGAGCATGCAAGGGTCTTCTTTGCCCCCCTCCACCACTCTGTCGGAATACCGACAGATGTTATACTGCCCTTTGGGATCCTGATCGTCAGCGTGTCATTTCGAACACGTTCTCCCTTCCACTTTCAGAACCCACTCCCCTCCTTTATGTGAGTAAAACAGTTAAACTTCTCACCCTCACATATAAAGCCTTTAATTGGGCAGTACGGATGGTGTAATGGTTAGCATTACTGCCTCACAGCACTGGGGTCATGGGTTCAATACCCACCATGGCCCTAACTGTTTGATGTTCTCCCCGTACTTGCGTGGGTTTCCTCTGGATACTCCGGTTTCCTCCCACAATCCAAAAATATACTGGTAGGTTACTTGGCTCCCCCCCCAAAAAAATTAACCCTTGAATGTCTGTGTGTGCATGTACATGTGGTAGGGAATATAGATTGTAGGCTCCACTGGGGCAGGGACTGATGTGAATGGCCAAATATTCTCTGTAAAGCGCTGCAGAATCTGTGTGCCCTATATAAGAAACTGCTAATAAATAAATAAATAATCACTCCACCCAGAAATCTCCACTCTAAATTGGAGATGTATAACCTATCCTATTATCTCATTATAGGGTAGATGTGTGAATCAATGATAAGGCAGGATAAGTGAGCCAGAGGAGAAGTGGCCCATGGCAACCAATCAGCTGCTCTGTATAACTTTTTATTTTGCAAATTATAGATGTTACTTCAGCGCTTATTGGTTGCCATGGGCCACTTCTGCTCTGGCTCCCTTCTCCTCACTTATCACTGCTTCATACATCTGCTTCTTGATACCCACTAGCTGACCAGCTTCTTTCTTCCCAGTTCACCCCGTTCTCTTTAATGGGGTGAACTGGGAACTCTTTAATTCAATCAAAGCTGTTAATCCGCTTTCATGTGGAAAGTTTTCACTTTTCATGAAAAATGGTCATCCCCCAATTTAATTGCATGTGAATTTAACATGCGATTATTCACAACCGTATTTAACACAATTATTTTTCCATCACTTCTTGAGAATTGTAATAAATACTTTAAGATAAAAATGTCAGGACTGGTTCAGAACCACGGGTATACCCTCCATTATGAGTAATTATCCACTTATATATATATTTTTTTTTAAGTCATTCTTGGGATGAAAATGGGCAAAATGCAGTATGAATGGGTCAGGTGTTCTTAAGATTGCAGGTGGGCGTTAGGTTAGGCTTAAAAATTACACGAATATATACTAACATACATTTTATGCACCTCAAATTTAAAGTATAGGTATAGCATTTATTTTGCTGAAAAACACTTGTCTTCTATGATGTTTTCACTGTTATAGACAAATGCATGTAACAACCATTTGACTTTACATTACTATAGCAACTATTATACTGTTATCCGAAATTGGTTTATTTTTGGGGGGTAAGGGCAGATTTCTCCATTTTCACCTATACTTAACATGTGAAAAACCATTGACCGTTATCAGTTGAGACATTTACCACCCATTTTCTGGCTGTATAGCACCCGTTAACAGGCAATACATGACATTAACACTCAAATATAAAACTTTCACTATTACTTGAATTTCCCCTAAAGCTGGGTACACACTAAGCGATATGCGTATATTCAGACAGATCGGACTGACATGTCGCTCACTGTGTATGTGCAATCCCGCAGTTGTTTGAGAGGATGCTAGGTTTGATGTGCTTAACATCCATCCTTCATTAACATGCGTGTATCACTAGCTACGTTACTAGGTTCATTACGTCAAGTGAGTGGGCTGATGGAGATTTGTTTCGATGTATGAACAAATCCTTTTCCTTCCAGTAGGAACCCTGCTTAAGTGTTTAAGCCTTCACGGGCAGTTCCATGTTGTGAAGCCCATGCGGAGATGGTCGGGACCCACTTTGGGGTCGGGACCCAAAGTTTGAGAACCACTGCATTAAAACATACTTTTCTCAACATGGGAGAGATGTATCTAGAGCAGTCTTTGAAATAAGCTAGAGGCAGAGTGGTTGCTTTGGGCAACTACTCCACTTTATCTCTCTAAACGGCTTGATACATTTATCACTCATTTGTGGCTATGGGGCTTATTCGGCATGGATTACTAAGTAGATAATTCGCATATTGGGGGATTATTGAATGACTGAAAGGAAGAAGGCATTTGGGAGTGGTTTCCTGACATTTTCTGGGTGTGCCAGAAGAAACTGAGGCCTGCCCAGGTATTTTTGAGGAGGGTCTATGTATGACTTCAGCGATAAGAACTTCCAGCCTGTCTCAGTCGCAGTTTAGTGGAAGCATCAGACCTACTCACAATTGCAAAGAAGGCAAAAACTGTTTGATCGTTTGGGAGTTGCGTATGGATTTGTGAATGGATAACACTAACAATACATTCCCAATTCTCTTGCAAGTTAGCAAGGGGTGTCTTCTCTTGCTGTATGGGCAGTGCCTTTCTCCTTGCAGTCCACTGCAAATTCTCATTTGTTCGTCGGGAGGCTTGCCACCTAGCAACAGCTGGTGGGTTATGGTGTAAGCCTCCCGACATACGCTGGAATGGTATAGTGAAATAAAATTTTCACTTACCTTACCACAGCCAGGGGAGTAGGGAGCTTAGCTGCTGATGCATGACATGTGCACAGGCAGTGCACATATACTGCAGGTCATGCAGGTGCACTCTAGTCACATGCACCTGCTGTATATAAGGCTAAGCTCCGCCCCCTGAGGTCAGATTTTACCTCAGCGCTGAAGGAAGGAGGAAGCTGTGTCTGTGTCTGCTACAGACAGACTTATAAAATCCCCATCCTTCAGCAAAACAAACGGCCCTCCAAACATTACATGGCTGTGGCTGCTTATACCTCCTCTTCCTCACAGAATGAGGTATTATTTAAGAGGAGAAAGTTATTTAACCCTGTCAGGTCGGAAGACAGCAGGGAAGTTTCTGTGGAGAAAGGAGAGCCCAGTCAGGCAGAGTTTCTTCAAGAGATGCCTGTTCAGGCAATAACATCTCTTTACCAGGTATTGCCTGCAGTAGGAATACCTGAGAGGTCTGTAAAAGGAGAAAGGAGAGCCCAGACAGGCAGAGTCTCCTCCTCCCCTTGCCTATTCTCACAGTGTTGTGGAAAGGCACAAAAAGAAACAAATAGTTCATGTTTCTTCAAGAGATGCCTGTTCAGGCAATAACATCTCTTTACCAGGTATTGCCTGCAGTAGGAATACCTGAGAGGTCTGTAACAGACCACCCTCTCTTGCCCATGGCCAGCACATTTTCCTATCTGTCACTGGCAGTATGCTCAACAACAAGCTCATAACAGGGACTAGTGCTCAGAAAAGGGACTAGTCACCACAGTACACAGTCCCCAGCTAACTCACAGGGAGTGGCTTGGGAGTTGGAGGATGTAACAAGATCCAGTGAATCCTCTCACAGGGGTGAATATAGTGATTTGCAAATGACCTGAGTGGCATTGGCAAGTGAAATGCCCCATTTATGCTATACACAGCACACTCTGCCCTGAACAAGTGCTTGAGGTGTAGTAATTCACCCAGCAGGCTTTTGCAGCCCCTCATTAAGGAGGACAGATTGTTCTCTGTAACACCTGGGCATTCCTGAAATCCCTGCCCTTTTTACCCTAGAGATTGACTCTGCTTTCTCAGCACAAGTGGGGGGAAAAGTGCTGAAAAAAATAAATAAATAAAAATAAATAAAAGTTCATAGTAACTGACACTGTGGGCCAGTATTATTTGCCCTGGATAAGGCAGAGTAAAAAAGGGTTCCAGCGAACTCCCTAGATTCCCTGCTTCCAAATGGCCCTATTGAAAGCTGTTAATAGAGCTACCCTGATGATTGGCCAGGCCTTTAATTCTATTTCAAATGCCTGCAGAACTGCCAGCAAGCAAGTGCATATCTCAGTAATGTAGCTCCTGCATCAGTGGATGTCCCAAACCTAAGTCTGATCTTTCAGTCCTGACTTCATACACAAGGTTAAGTTCTGCTAAAGTCCCCAGCCCTTCAAGGGGCCTGTTTGCTAGGAGGGTCATTCTGTTAGAGCCAGCAGTTTGAACCTAGAGCAATGTGACAGCCACAGAGTGCTCAGAGGAGGCTTCTCCCAGACACAGGTCACGAGAGGTGAAGTGAATATCATCCTAATAAAGACAGAGGATTCCTCCCTGTCTTTCCAGAGCATTGGCCTCCTGTAGGCGAACTACCATGTACAGGTGGGAGGAAGGGCATATTCCCCTTGTTCCTTTTCCTAACCAGATATGCTCCCATCCAGGGAACACTAGTTCTGGATGCTGGATAAATAATGTCCCTGGCCCTTTAACAGGGCTAGATCGAGTCGGCAGACAATTGCAAATAGGTTGGGTCAGCTACCATTTCCCTGTAAGGAAACAGGACCTTTCATATAGGCCAGTACTGAATATATATGAAACCTTGGTCTTTCCATATGGAGGGTTTAGCAGATATACCCTTTAGGCTGGTCCAAGCTAAACATTGTAGCTAAAAAGACCCGAAGGAGGCATTGAACATGATACTGGAACATCCAAATCATAGGAGGCTGCTAAGTTCCCTGTGGAGAGACGTTCCATGCAACTGGACTGTAATGGATTTCGGACTGTCCAATGCCCCTTACATACTCATATGCATCATGAAGGCAGCAATTACACACCTCAGACAGTAAAGGGTTCACTGTTATTATCTACCTAGGTAATCTCCTGGTAGTGCATGCAGAACAATTGTCCCCCTTTTCTCCCAGGTATCTTATCCTGTCGCTCCTCTGGCATCTAGGTTTTCATAAGAACCTTGAGAAATTTGTATTAATACCTTCCCAATCTGTTGTCTTTCTGGGGTCTTTGATAGATTCCTCTTCTGTATCAATAGCGGTTCCCTCAGACAAGTGGAACGCCATACAAGTCTGTTTCTTAGGTGCTCAGTTTTCACTGAGAGACTTGGCTAGGCTGATAAGGAAAATGAGAGCCTCAGATCCTGGGTTTTCTCCACGTACCTCTCATATGCAGACAATTCCAGAACCTCCTATCATCCCTTATTTGACAGGATTAGGACAGACAAAATGATACTATCTCCCATAGTCCACAGGGAGATTCACAGTTGGAAAACATTTCCTATTCCAGATCTCCCCTACCTCCTACTCCAGACATAGTCATCACATCAGATGCATCCCTCATGGGCTGGGGGGCATTCACCCAGTGCAATACAGTAGGAGGGAAGTGGACCGCTTGAGATTCTAAAGCTCATATCAATCTCAGAGCTAAGAGCTGCCAGATTGGCTATATCCTCTGTATTTCCCTCAGACCCACGGGATAATTCAGTTCAGCTTTGTCTGGACAACAAAACCACTGTTTATCTACCTCAAAAGAATAAGAGGCACTTGATCTTGCATTCTCTGTCAGCAGGCAATAAATGCCTGGAAGTGGGCAGTACAGCGGTCCATTCTCCTGTTTGCTACATGCATACAAGAAGAGTTAAACAAGATAGCCATTTCCTTATACATAACCAGTCATACTGTGTATTGAGCGACTCTCCAGTTCCTTCGGAGGTGTAGATTTAGATCCCACTGCTGCCATAACACACCAGAGATCTTTCTCAGAATTGCAAAGACCTTGGGTCACCCACAAGTGGATACGTTTGCAACACCATCAAACGTACAAGTTCTGACATTCATATCCAAATATCAAGGGACTCTCCACATGGATGCTATGTCCTTTTTCGCGGGCTGACATTCCACTTTCATATGCCTTTTTCCCTCTGGCTCTGCGGTTGTGGGTCATCCACAAAATCAAAACAGACGTGTCCAAAATACCCAAATATTTCTGGCATACTCTGTCTGACCCTCCAGAGTTTTGTTCCCTTTATCAACCTTTTTCACAAGGTTCCGGGCTTCCTCTAGGTTCATCTACAGACTGCTTCCAGGGCAGCACAGACCTACTGAAACATCTTCCACATTGTATGTGGATTGCAACATTACTAGGTTGCAGACCATTCCCAACCTCTCTGCCTTTTCCACGTCTTGCCTGTTTTAGGCCTAGAATAAGGTCCAGATATCAATCCATAATTGAATTTCTAGCATTACAGTCCTCTAACCTTCCTTCTTCAGGCCCCCTTTTCCGAGCCTAGCATAACTCTGGACTTCCTTGCCACCACATTCGAAACAGGTTTGGCTTATGCCAAGATATGCTCATATGGCTTGACTCTAGCTCTCCTTATCCCAGGCCTCAGAGAATAAGAATACTTAAAGGATTCTTTCTAGCTAGCCCACCATGCTATGGCATTCTACCTGGTGGGACATTAATCCCTTTTTGTACTTCTTGGCCACTATACCACCATCTGCAGATATCTTTGGCCTTTCAAAGAAGTTAGCTTCACTGTTAGCCCCTGCCTTTGCAGCCAGAGGGGCTGAGTTTTCGTCAAACCACATATCTGAACCTGGATGACCCCTACGCCAATGGGTTTCCTTATTATTCTACGGGGACACACAAAAACAAGTTCCATGCACACACCTCTGGTGGAATGTGATCTGGTCAGAGACCAGTCAGATCCAGATCTTTGTATAGTTGATTGCCAATCCACTTACTTACCCCTCACAGTACCTGTAAGGAGAGACATCAAACAAACTTCTCTCTCACATGCCAGAATATTTTTCATCCTGCCAGACCTTTTTATGACCAGGGAGTGTATAGTTTCCACCATACAGAGTTCTGGAATAGACACTCCACTTCAGAGGCCATCCCCTTCACTGTGACGCAGTTAATTCAATGGCTGCTAGAGGCATACCATTTCAGCCTGTATTGCAAGCTGCACATTGTTCATCCGCTTGGACTTTCTTTAGACATTGCTGGAGGCCTTCTGGTTCTCAAAGAATTGCGTTCCTTAGAGCAACCACCAGGTGTGTGGTAGTCTACCCACCAGCTGTTGCTAGGTGGCAAGCCTCCCGACGAACAAACACTAGTTTGCAGGAATCTATGATCTGCAAACTCTCTTTGTTCTAGGGAATAGGATTGCCACCTAGCAACAGCTCCCACCCTTCCCACCCAGTACCTTGCTAGGTCTGCTGCTTGTTCTCTCTAAGGTTCGGTTAGATACCTAACTTATCCTTTGATTCAAGGCACTCCAAAGGCCTAGAAGAAGCAACAAGTGCAGTCACCTAAAGATCAGAAATTAATTATTTCCTCTTCTCTGCTATACTCACAAGTTTGCCTCAGTTTATAACATGCCTGGCTACAATACAGCATGGCAGTTATTTCAGTTGTTGGTTCCTAGTCCAACCCAGTTTCATTCTTACTCCTTCCAGTAGAGTTTCTCAGATCTGATCTATGTTCGTTATGAATGTTCTAGTTAACATTTATTTTTGCATACAATGGTCTTTGCATACAATGGTATTTCTCTCTTGTTCCACTTTAGGATTGCCATCTGTAAGCTTCTGTAAAATCTGACCTCAAGGGGCGGAGCTTAGCCTTATATACAGCAGGTGCATGTGACTAGAGTGCACCTGCATGACCTGCAGTATATGTGCACTGCCTGTGCACATGTCATGCATCAGCAGCTAAGCTCCCTACTCCCCTGGCTGTGGTAAGGTAAGTGAAAATTTTATTTCACTATACCATTCCAGCGTATGTCGGGAGGCTTACACCATAACCCACCAGCTGTTGCTAGGTGGCAATCCTATTCCCTAGAACAAAGAGAGTTTGCAGATCATAGATTCCTGCAAACTAGTGTATGAACGATTCCTGCTAAATTAGCCCTGAGTCCACTACACCCATTTCACTAACTAGATTGGTAGAGACGTTCACATGTCTTCAATCCTATATTTTGTTGGACATTATTGTAACTTAAAAAAACCTGGTTCATGTATAGGATTTAAAAAAACCGCACCTCAATATTGAAAAAAATATATATTTTTGGTCTGTGCCACATATGAATGAGGTTCCAGGGCAGCAGTTCCCAACCTTTTTTCTCTCTCGTTCCCCTTGATTAGGCTTTTAATTTGAGTACCCGCTCATCTCATAAACCCCCCCTGACCTTTCTACAAATGGGGTATAAAGTAGCCATGTCATGCTTCCTGTCAGTCAAAGCTTTAATAAAAAAAAATTGCCTTAATGTTCCCTTATTAATGCAGCAAAAGTATAATGTAAGTGTACACTGAATAATGAGGTTGGCTTCTGTGTGCTAATGATACTGAGTAACATGCAATGTATCCATATGTTTAATCTACATCTTTATTCCAATTATTTTGATAAAAGTATTTATCTAGTGTGCTTGGTACTTTGTATGTGGTGGAGGGTCTTGTGTCCTATGGAGCAAAAAAGATGACAGATGGATATGTGAATTAGCTGGTTGTCTATAACTAATAGGTTTATGGTTGCATGGGACAGTGTGTCTAATTAAATGTTTGGTTATTTAGACTGGATTTCAGCTATAGTAATAGCCCTCATCAATCAGTCCAGGACAGCAGCAGTGCAGCACCTACCAATTTACATTTCCCCAGCTGGTAATTGTCACTATTCAGTGAAGCCATTACTAGGTTACATTCTGAGCTGCCTACCATTTTTGGTTTCATTCTTTGTTCTGTGGAAATAGTGTTGAGTTACTCGTATAAACTCCATCGATTGAACTAGATGACTTGTATTTTTATGTTTTGCTCTGTCTGGCCCCATAATGATTGCAAAATATTCTTGCGAGTTCAAGAAACAAAGCGTGCAGTTAATGACTATGGGACCTAACATTACTTTTAACTTTTGCATGAAACCTTCATAACATGGGGCCTTATTCTTTTTCACTCTTTCTGACAAGATCCTTCTTAGATGGACAAAACCATGTGCACTGCAGGTGGGCTAGATGTAACTTGTGCAGAGAGAATTAGATTTGGGTGGGGTTTTTCTTCAAAGTGAGATCTATATTGCAGTGTAAAAATAAAGCAGCCAGTATTTACCCTGCACAGAAACAAAATAACTCCCCCAAATCTAACTCTCTCTGCACAAGTTACATCTGCCCCCCCTGCAGTGCACATGGTTTTGTCCATCTAAGAAGGATTTTGTCAGAAAGAGTGAATTAGAATAAGGCCCATGGTTATTCCTTTTAAGTTTATTCTATAGCCATAAAGAGAAACTACACCGTGACCACCACTATACATCCAGTGTGTCTCATCAGGTTACACTGAGCCCATGAGAGTATGTGGTCGTTAGCTCGACAGTCATACGGTCGATCACTACACGAGAGGCAGTAGGTCGACACGAAAAGGTTGACATGAGATTTTGCGCCCCCTCAGTGGAGGAGGAATATATTGGTGTGCCGAGTGGTACACATATATGGTGTCTATGTCGACAAAAAGTTAAGCAATTTGTATAGCCAAAAAAATGGAACTGGATTGATGCCCGACTATTCAATTGCGGACGTGGTCACTGCTGTTGATGGCATTTTCCATTGCCTTTTCACTTTTTATTATTTTGGCCTAAAAGGTTTGGTGAAAACTGCCACAATTTGCCCAGAATGTGTCAAACATGTGAATCTGCAAAAAAAAATGTAGAAAGGTGTCTATTTTTCGACTAGACGAAAAATGTGCACTAATTGAATACTAAGAAGTATAGTTAAATTTGAGAGTGTTTGAATGTTGGGAGGAGGTAAGGTGTTTCATAAGTGAACAACAGCACAGGACAGGACTTGACTTCTAGGCAGGAGTGAGATGTGCTTGAAATGTAGGAAGTTGGCTTAAAGGATTGAAGATGTATGGGTAGAAAGTGTTGAGGTGATGGAAAGTATTATGGGTTGGATTCTAGCAGGAACTGCTGGGCAGAGTAGCACAGCATGTGTGTAATGATTACAGTGAAAGAGCAATTTTATTTATTTGTATGTTTTTTTTTTATTTGATTTTTATATCACACGTATTTTGCAGTTCTTTATAGAGCATGCTTGATCATTTACAGCAGTCCCTGCCCTACTGTAGTGGAGTTTACAGTTAAATATGCTATCATAATATCTACAGATGTTGCGCCTACAGCTGAAGTGATCTTTTGGTGCCATTATGGGCAGAAGGGAAGTAGGTCTTCAGGCTACATTAGTCCAAATTATCTTAAGGGCAAGTTGGACCCCATTTACCTTGAGCTCCATGGGGAAGGGCTCACATCGCATGCCATTTATTTAATGTAAAAGGTCTCCTGGGGAGCTGTGGATGCGATACATCGCACACACGATGTGCCTCTGTTGGCTGCACATAAGATTTATCCTATGTGCAGCACGCCTGACCTCCGATCTGATGTGCACAAGCAAGAGCATTGTGTTGAAGTGGATGTCAAAAACATGTGATTTTGCCCAATCCTTTGAAATCGTACAAATCTCACCATCTATAGAGTTTACAATCTTAAACTTAATCCAGTATTCTGTTTTTCTTTGTGATTCCCAAAAGTTAACCCATATATTACACAAATAGTCACCACATGCAAATATGCGAAAATAGCCTGAATTTGAATAAGTGAACAGTTTTTTTTACATTTCTCTTTCCACAACAAATTTCCTATGAACATTTGTCTATTGGTAAAGTTACAATATACCCTGTAAACCTGGATTAAGTTCTATTTTATATAAATAGAATTTTTAAATGTTATTCCTAATACATAACAATGGTTAATTGTTCCTTTTTTTTTCTTGCCCTGTAGGACCCGTGGGGGCGCAGCCCTTTTTCGTGGTGCCCAGACGGCCTGGCTATGGCACCATGGGGAAACCCATCAAACTGCTGGCCAACTGCTTTCAAGTGGAAATCCCAAAGATTGACGTCTACCTCTATGAGGTGGATATTAAACCAGACAAATGCCCGCGCAGAGTTAACCGGTAAGAACTAACTGTAATAGAGTATGGCATGCCAAAACTTTCACTCCTTTATTGTTTTATAATCTGCAAGCCGCTTAGCCAAGTGTACGTCCTTGGGTAGTGGTGCTTGTCAAACACCTTGTGAGTTTCCAACTACTTTTTCCTGCGAAATTGCAATAAATTGGCAAATAAGTAAATCATAGCAAAATCAAACCCACTTATGTCTTATTAAGATGCCCCCTTGCATTAAAATGCTCACCACAAACCCTTCGTGCCTGTCGGACCACTTCTTATGTTCCCAAGTACTGGTGCTGCTCACTCACTGAACATCTAAATTGCCTTACCATTCGGAGCCCACAGAGAGAGTAGAAAGTAAAGGGGCTTACGTACATTGAGATGAGAGATGCTAGAACGTTCAGCACACAGCGCTGCACAGCTGAGCGATCTGTTGGGGCCAGTGTTTGCTTTGAGAACACTGGCCCTGACCCCAGTGACCCTGATATCGCTATGCCCCTACACACAGAGCGATGTAGGGTGATTTTCTAAATGATCTAGTGTGATCGCTTACAAATGCCCGGGGATCGCTACATGTGTAAGCCCCATAAGTCAGGGCAGGAGATAAAGACACAGAGGGGTAGTGAGGGCAGAAGATAAAGAACCCGAGAGGGCAGGCTGAACAAAGTAGTACAGACACCGGAGAAAGAAGCCAAATCAAGGCAACACCTGGGACAACTGCTAATGTTAACTCAATCTGGCAACCAAAACCCCACACACGCGAGGCGATCCTGGCTGCAGCAGATAGTCGACGATATCTGCTGCGGCCACAGGTGGTCGAATTGAGAGTACAAACTGAACAATATCTGTAAACAATATCGTTCAGTGATGTAACCAGGACCCGCTGAACATACAGGTCATTGTTTATATAGCCAAAATCGACCTACATGTTCAGTAGAAAGGAGGGGTCAATTAATGATGCGTAGAAATGCACATCATTAATGATATTGAGTGTACACGCTAGACAATGCTTAAACATGATCTTTTAGAAGGCCCTTTCTGGGCAATATCTTTTAAAATATCCTCTAGTGCAGGGGTGGCCAATCAAGCTGCATGTGGCTCTTTTCTTAATATGATGCAGCTCCAGCACTCAACCAGTTATTTCTCAGCTTTGGCACTGCTGGGACGTGGTCGCAGGAGTATATGGAGTAAGTCCTTGCCGAGAGGTATTCTTCCGCATTCACATGTTCCTCCACAGCCGGCTCATTCTTCTAGCATGACCTGGTGGTCGGCACATGCACTGGACGCTCTACGGAGGGAGGAACAGGTTGGCCACTCAGTAATCAAAACTTTCCTCTGTCAGTGGTATATTACTGTACTTGTCCACGAGGATCATATTAGATAGCAGTGCAGTGCTGCAGTAAGGACAGGCAGGCTATTCTAGCAGGATGCTGCTAAAGGAGCAGGGCACATTTTGCCCTTTAAAAATCGGGCAAGGTGCAGCAGCCTGCTAAAAGAGCTTAGCGTGAACACTACTCAAGGGTCTGAAATCTTTATATATACAGCCTCAGTAATGCGCCATTTGCAAGAGCTAATAGCATACCAGTTAAAGTGCTGCTGTAGTGAGTGCTAGGTGCATTATTCTAAAGGCATAAGCCCAAAAATGGGGCATGGCTTTGTGCCAGCTAGACCACAACCCGTTTTAAAATGATGTATGTCCTTGTGGGTACTAGGCCATGCCCATTTTTTGTTGCTTGGTATCTGCTCTTTGTCTTACCATATTTGTCAGGACAATGGTATTTGGTGTCCCGGCTGTGGCAGCAGTGAGCCAGTAGAAGGGTCAGGGAACTGGAACACTGGAGGCTTAAGATCAGGACAATTCATAGAACACTGGGCACTGAGGACACAGCTAGGTGGGGGAGTTGATGACACTCTGAACAGAGGCGTTGAGTCTAACCCCACCAACTGTTCACCAGGGACCCCTGCAAGGAGGTTTTGACTTCCCTGCGTTTGGTGGACAGGTCGCAGCCACCTGACAGAGTTCCCACACCTAACTGAGGGATGGATAGTGATGGCCGTGTGCTGGGGAACTAGAGTCTTTGGTTTACTCTTTCCTTGGAAGCCATGGACTGAGTAGTCTTGGGAACTGTTGACTGTGTCGGCCTGGGAGCCAGAGATACTTGTTGATGGCCTGGGAGCCGTGAGGGTCTGTGTCGGCCCGGGAGCCGAGAGGGTCTGCGTCGGCCTGGGAACCAAGATGGATGTCAACTGCTTGGGAGCAGAGATGGGTGTCGACGGCCTGGGAGCCATGGACCGACTGTGTAGACTTGAGAGTAGAGACCTGTGTCTAAGGAGTCGATGATGGTACTGGTTTGGGAGCCAATAGTAATCTCTGCTGGTGGAAGCTGGGAAGCTCAGACCTCTTCTCCTGAAAGCTATAAATGTTATTAGCTGGGAGGTAACCTGGCAGGTGAAAGGCTAACTAGGGAGCTTGAATAGCAGCAACAGCAGCAGATCGCAGGTGTACAGTATGTGTATGTATGTATATATATATATATATATATATATATATATATATATATATATATATATATATATATATATATATATATATATATATATATATATATATATATATATATATATATATATATATATATATTAGGTGACTCTGGAACAGGGAACCTGTAGCCTAGAACGCTGACTTCTGGGGAGTACACAGGGATCAGACACGTTGTTAAAGGCAAGGATGAAGGTCCAGAGGCCTGACCTATATCCCCCCTGCCTGTCTGTGATTGGCTGCAAGTCGCAGCATCAGTTAACCCCAGGAAGTACCTGTGCACACCTTGATCACATGATCAAGTGCACAGGTCAGAGTATCAAGGTTACAGGTTAATTATTTAAGGAATCTAGTCATGTGACTGCAAGTGTTATGGCGGCATCATGCAGCATGGGAGCGGCTTCAGATAAGTGTGGGAAGCAGACTAGGACTCAGGGAAACTCCATGCACATCATGCCATGGAGAATGAACCAAGACTAGCGGGTAAGCGGTGGACGCACGACGCGATTTCTAACTATTTTTTGGCTCCATGCCTCTGATTGGCTGGCCATCCCTGCTATAATGTGTAGGGGTCTATAGTATAATGTGTTTTGGCAATGTCTCCATGCAAAGATAAAACATTTTGGTACTCTTTACCTAGAACGGCGCCCAAGATTTGGATCTTGGGCATCGCAAGGTAAAAAATCGCGTCGGTCGCATCGCATGCGACCAAAAAATCGCATGCGATGCGACCGACGTGATTACCGCGATTTCACATAGGGAACAATGTTAAATGGCCCACAGAGCCCAAATAGGCACCCTCAAGTGTGAAATGGCCCCCCCAATTATTAACGCCACCCCACGATCAACGTCAACCCGAAGCGTGGCGAGCGCAGCGAGCCCGCGAGGGGCGGCGGTATGCGTCCTCTGACCTTTTCATACCCCCACTATCCACGCGGCGTGGAGTTGAGAATAGAAAGTGTGGCGAGCGGACGCGGATACCTTCACAGGTATCCGCGTCCCCTTGCGGGCTCCACAGGTATCCGCGTACGCTCGCCGACGTGGATAGTGGGGGTATGAAAAGGTCGGAGGACGCGTACCGCCGCCCCTCGCGGGCTCGCTGCGCTCGCCACGCTTCGGGTTGACGTTGATCGTGGGGTGGCGTTAACAATTGAGGGGGCCATTTCACACTTGAGGGTGCCTATTTGGGCTCTGTGGCCCATTTAACATTGTTCCCTATGTAAAATCGGGTCAATTGGGCCATTTAACATTGTTCCCTATGTGAAATCGCGGTAATCGCGTCGGTCGCATCGCATGCGATTTTTTTGGTCGCATGTGATGCGACCGACGCGATTTACATTTTAACATGTATTTTTATGTGAAATCGCGGGCATCGCATCGGTCGCATCGCATGCCATTATAATGGCATGCGATGTACATGTGATGGGCGCCGTTCTAGGTAAAGAGTACCAACATTTTATGTCCGATGATTTACCTTTTTACTGAATGGGGGATATTTATTTGAGTAATCAATTTAAACATTTGTGGGCAAGCTTTTTAAAACAAAAGTGTCAAATACCTCCATTCTTGTAAGTCACATGAAACTTCATAAATGTCCCATCCTCTATTCAACCCTAGCCCAAATACTTTGTTATTTTTATGCACCAGATTAGCATATGTGACCTACGCTTTAACTATTATATTGTCCAAAATCTCTACCTGACTGTTCATTAATCAAATCCTTTTGGAATTAATTATTTGGCAACCACAAGTAGGAAGTAGACCATTCCTTCACACATGTGCACTCTATTAGGCTATAGTGCTGCTGATATGTATGGTACAAAGTAATAAATATATATATATATAGTTTATATAAATGTGAACTTTTTGTACAAAACCAGCACATTTTCATCCCATCTTAAGTATATGCTGTCTAGCACTAGCAAAGAACACTGCTCCTCAAAAGAACTGACACCTATTTTGAGTAAACCAACCAAATGCAGAGCACTCACGAAGGACACCTCTTAATGCCAGGTCTCTGCCCCAGTACTAAACCTAAAGTAGAGTAAAATTATTCAACAAAGTAACATTGACCCTTATTCTGGTTCATTCGCAAAGGCAAATTCCTTCTCAAATGGAAAAACCATGTCCGCTGCAGGGGGGGCAGATGTAACTTGTGCAGAAAGAATTCGATTTGGGTGGGGTTTTACATGAAAGTTAGAGCTATATTGCAGTGTAAAAATAAAGCGGTCCTTATTTTCCCTGCACAGACACAAAATAACTCTCACAAATTTTGTTCTATCTGCACATGTTACATCAGACCCCCCCTGCAGTGCACATGGTTTTGTCCATTTGAGAAGGAATTTGCCTCTGAGAGTGAACCAGAATAAGGGCCATAATTTGTGAGGTTGAAAAAAAGACATTAGTCCATCTAGTTCATCATGTGTTAATAAATGTGGGTTGGCCTTATTGATGCAATATGTTTATATAATTGTTAATATAGAAGTGGCTCTATTGGAACATGAATATAAAATAACCATACAGAATAGATTTCTGTTGGGAGTGGCTGCACAGACAGGTTATACTGTATCTGTTTTAGCCAGTTCTATAAATGAAACAAAACCATGGAACCGGTCTAGCAGATGTATGTATGGATAGTTGGAAACATTGAAACATAGAATTTGACAACAGATAAGAACCACTTGGCCCATCTAGTGTGCCCCTTTTTTTTTAAAAAGTTACCTCAAACCATATTTGATCCTTATTTTTTTTGTAAGGATATCAATATGCCTATCCCAAGCATGTTTAAATTGTACTACTGTATTTGCGTTTACCACCTCTAATGGGAGGCTATTTCACTTATCTACTACTCTTTCTGTGAAGTAATTCTTCCTTAAATTTCCCCTGAATCTTCCTCCCTCTAGTTTCAGTGCATGTGCTCTTGTTCTGCTGCTCCTCTTCCTGTAAAGAATGTCTCCCACCTGTACCTTGTTAAAGCCCTTGATATATTTGAAAGTTTCTACCATGTCCCCACTTTCCCTTCTCTTCTCTAAAGTATACATATTAAGATCTTTTAGTCTTTCCTGGTACGTTTTGTGATGTAGGCCATGCACCATTTTAACTTCAATAAATTTTTATTGAAAACTTTTCAGCTTTTACAAATGAAACAAAAAAAAAAATTGAACAGGGGGAGGGGGGGGGGGGGGGGACAGAAAGGAAAAAAGGGGGAGGGGGGGAGAGGGAACATTCCAATAGTAATCAAGCATTCAAACGTTCAATAGGTGGTCACCAATAATAGCCATTGATTTCGTACATGATATAACAGGTCAAGCAATATAGCGGTGATGCAATACAGTACGGTATGACAGGGAGATGTATAATAGAGTCGTAGTCCAGGATCGTAAGTCGAGGAAAAACATACACTTTTGCCTACTGTGGAGTAGGAGTGCTGGGGGGAGGGGAATCATTCATACTATGTTTGATTAACTCAGCACCTTCTTTCGTGTTCGAGAATTCTCTCCAGGGGTTCCACTGAGCCATAGAGGTAGGTGGGGATGGGAGCCATGGGGGATTGTCCGTTTCCATCAGAAAGTGCATGTGGGTTTTCTGCACGACTCTAAGATAAGAGGGAGGGGCCGCTTGCTTCCAACACTGTGCTAGCGAGGCGCGTGCTGCGATGCAAATGTGGCCTAGTACATAGAGGAGATGGGGAGGTACTGAATTAGGGAGATAGTTTAGCAGGGCTATGAGGGGTGAAGGTAAGAGGGATAGAGCTAAGACCTTATTTATTAGTTCAAATACCACTTCCCAATAAAGGGTAATTCTAGGACAAGACCAAAACAGGCCATGCACCATTTTAGTTGCCCTTCTTTGTACAGTCTCTAATGTATTTATATCCTTCTGGAGATATGGCCACCAGAACTGAACACAGTATTCTAGATGAGGTCGTACCAATGACCTATACAGTGGCATTATTACTTCTTTCTTTCTACTGCTGATACCGCTTCCTATGTAACCAAGCATCTGACTTGCCTTCTTCATTGCTTTTTTTACATTGCCTACCTGCCTTAAAGTCCCCTGAAATAGTGACACCTAGATCCCTCTCTTCCTCAGTAGTTTCCATTATAGTGCCATTTATACTATAGTTAGTCTTTGGATTTTTGAGACCCAAGTGCATGATTTTGCATTTTTTGGCATTAAACTGTAGTTGCCATGCTCTTGAACATTCCTCTAATCTACCTAGATCATCAATGATTTGTTTTACCCCTCCTGGTATGTCTACCCTGTTGCATACCTTTGTGTCATCTGCAAAAAGGCATATTTTACCCTCAATTCCATTTGCAATATCACCAATAAAGATATTAAAAAGCACTGGTCCAAGTACAGATCCCTGGGGTACCCCACTTGTAACCTTTCCCTCCTTTGACTGTACTCCGTTTACTACAACTCTCTGTTTTCTGTCCTGCAACCACGCTCTTATCCATTCAATTATCTTAGAATCCAATCCCAAGCTTTCAAGTTTATTTAACAGTCCGTGATGTGGGACAGTATCAAAAGCCTTACTAAAGTCTAGATAAGCTACATCTACAGCCCCACCTTGATTTATTACTTTAGTCACCC
This sequence comes from Crinia signifera, assembly GCF_055691185.1. Lineage (NCBI taxonomy): Eukaryota > Metazoa > Chordata > Amphibia > Anura > Myobatrachidae > Crinia > Crinia signifera. Next base: position 195,339,898 of record NC_139218.1, read on the forward strand.
AGTCAAAAAAGTCAATAAGATTTGTTTGACATGATCTTTCCCCAGTAAACCCATGCTGTTTCGGATCTTGTAAATAGCTGGTTTTGAGATATTTTACAACTCTTAGTTTTAAGAGTGTTTCCATTGCTGCAAGCAGTAAAGGTGCCGATAAATCGCTCCCAGTTATACGTCTGCTAACACCCATAATCACATCAGTTCCTATGATGAAATCTGAGAACTGTCCTAGTTCTAGCAGATTAGCTCTGGAGATGGCGTTAAACACAGTCAACCGTAATTGCTGTCACGCGGCACTTTCCCCATATCCGTACACTGAACTTGATACTATTAATTATCAGTACACAAGGGTGCACAAGATAACACTAGAAAGGTTTGACCCTGCATAGCCTAATGTTCTGGAGACAGGCCCTTACTGAATTTTGACCTTGTTAGAACAATCCCTTTACAGCCCATTTATGCCCTACCAGTCCCAAGTGGAGATGTGAATGAAATTGTACTGTAGTAGGCTTGGTTCCAGAGCACACACTGTGAAAAAACAAAAACAAAATATGCTCTGCTGGCCTGTGTTCATTTCACTATGAGTCAGACCCTTGCTCTTTTGCTGGCAACTGTTGGACATTTTACTTTTTGGTTGTGACCTAAATTGAGATGTAAAATAGAGGTCCATTTATTTCCCTTATCCTTTTCACTAGGGAGGTTGTCGATTCCATGGTCCAGCATTTCAAAGTCACCATATTTGGTGATCGTCGACCAGTTTATGATGGGAAAAGGAGCCTATACACCGCCAATCCACTGCCTGTAGCATCTACTGGGGTAAGTGAATGTGATGGCGTTACAATATTTTAACAAGCTCACTATTTTATATTGTGATACATTTGTGTAAATATGTTTATGTACAGATGTAGTAGCTCATCACTGATGAGATGCGTATGGATGTGCACACGCATCGCGGCAAAGACTAGGTATGCCAAGCTGTGTATGTATATGTACCCTCGATCACACCTAGTGTACCTGCGAATGTGCGTGATAACCACACCTGTTCATAAGTGACCATGATAGTTGCCAAAGGCATTCGCACAGCGGCCCTGCACATGCGTATTTTCGCCGATGCGCATGCGCAGATCTGCACCATCAGTCCCCAGACCGAATTTGCTCTTGGCTGAGCCAAGCTGAATCACCCCCAAAGTTTAAGTGAACTGTTACATACATGGCTAATACAATGTATCCAAATTATGGCTGTGCGTAAATATTCGTTATAAATGTCTTTTACCAACATAAGTATTTCCATTTAATTTGCAATAGGCGCTAGTAAATCTGTATTCTATACCAAGTGCACAAGTTTGGTAAATGATTTTGCATCCTGGAAAATGATCGACCGAATCTGATTGGTTGCTATGGGCAGCATCTCCATTTTCACTTTTAGAAGTTTTAGTAAATTTACCCCATCATATCTGAACAAATAGACCCAATGTGTCATTCATATCAAAAGGATTATTTGTAAGTAATCAGAAGGCTCATTCTGTCATTAAAAAAAAGCTTAACATAGTAGTTAAAAAAAATACTTGTGTCCATCAAGTTCAACCATTAACCTAGATTTGTCTTCCCCTATTCGAAATATATTCTTTCATTTAGCATTGGTTAAATAGTGGTTATCGATTGTACCCCTGAATGTTTTGATTTTTCCCCAATAAATGTTTGTCCAACCTTATTTTAAATGTGTTCAATGTCAATACCTCTTCTGGAAGAGAGTTCCATAGCTTTACTGCCTTAACCGTAAAAAAGCCTTTCCTTTTAAGGGTATAGAATCTTCTCTCCTCTAGTCTGAACTATTGTCAACCTAAACCTTTGGGAAGGAAGGGGGCTGCCGCTGGCCGCGATGTAAGCACCCCCGTAGCTGCTTCTCCTGGTCCCCACCACACACAGGTGTTCCTGGCACCTGTACTATGATGACAGGCTCCAGGACTGGCACATGTGCAGTTCAATCCTCCTGGACTGCACATGCGGACAGCTTCTATGGGCTGCTTCGGCAACAGCCCATAGAAGGGAAATCACGGTCTCTGCGCTTGTATAATAGAGATAACCGGCTCGGCAGCCCATAGAGAGGTGACCCGGAGGGAGGGAACACATTGCCAATGTGGACCCTAGGGTGAATCTGAATTCGGACCTGGTGATTTACTTGTTTTAACTTTGCAAAGCCTTTTGAGGATCTCTTCTGTGCTTGTAGTTTCTACTCCCTAGTAAACAAATATGAGAAAAATGTGTTTTAACAATTCTGCCTTTTCATTATTCTTAGTAATACTATTTCCATTATTGTTGTATTTAAAAATCTTTGTAATTTGTTTTTCTTTCCGTGGCGATTAGCTTTTCAGTTTTAGCTGCTTTGATTTCCCTTTTACAAATTTTATTCACTGCTTTGTAATTTATGAGTGTATATGTATACTTAAACACTCTCTTCTTATTGTTTATTGCTTCCCTTACGGGAAGCCACAAAGGATTTGTCCTGCTGATATTACCCTTGTTTCCATTTGGGATAAATGTATTTATTAATCTAACAATATTCCTCTACGTACTTCCTCTCAAATAGAGCATTCCATTATATTTATTTTAAATATTCCTTAAAAAGTAATACAAATTTTGCTTTCCTGAAGTTAAATATTTTAGATGGTGATGTTTGTTTGGAAATTTTGAAAATGGTGGATTGCTCCTCACTTAATATTACTGTTTTATGTCCTTTTCATCTGTATACTTTGTGATTTATGAGGATCAATAAAACGTATTTTGAGATTTTTTTTTTTAAATATATTTTAGATGGTCCCTTGTATTGTTGTTTGCCGAATCTATTTTCCAGTGAAACCATGTTGTGGTCCCTGTTTCCCAGATGTTCTATTACATTGGTATTTGATACCAAATCCATATTATTTGTTAACACTAAAGGCCCATACACACTGGGCGACTTTGAGCTGAAAGTCGCTCATAACAGAATGTTTGAGCGGCTTTTAGCTCAAAGCCATCCAGTGTGTATGCCCTGGCGATGAGCGGTGAATGCTGCTGCACGCTCCCGCATCATCACCGGGAAAGCCGTTCATCTGCTGGTATAACCATAGGATGAGTGGCTTTGAGGACGGATATGCAAAGCTGTCTTCTCCCTACTGACCGCCTCGGGCAGGGGAAAAGCCGCTCAGTGTGTATGCACTGAGCGGCTTTCCCTCCCCAGCGATGAATGCTATCATCGCTGTCCATACACGCTGGGCATAGTCGCCCAGTGTGTATGTCCCTTTAGTGGGGTATTCAATGTTTGGCGTGCTCCCGCAACCATCTCCTGACGGGGGAGATGGCTGCGGGGCCGTATTCAATGCTGTCTTCCCCGACCTGGCCTAGCGCGTGGTACAGCTAATATTTCTGAGAAAATTACCTTGGATGTCCTTGCCTTATGGCCTAGATTCCTGAAATCATTTTTAAGGACAACCCACCTCTCTTTATCTCGGTCATTTGTGCCAACATGCACCATGACCGCACCATAAATGTAATACTTTATTCAAGCCTTTAGGTGCTGAAGTCTGACAATCCAGCTAGTGTTGAGCTGTAATACATTGACCAGAATGATTTCCTTCTTGAATAGATAGAATGACGCAGTCAATTATTCTAAATAGCATAGATGATAAATTTCCATGGCCTTTAAAAAAAGTTTGACAAAAGTTAAAATAACCAGAGCGCTCGTTTCACGAGTGGTTTCCCTAAAAAGCAGCTGCTAAAGAAAGGGGATGGTCAGTCCCATGAAAATACACAAAAGGAACAAAGAATTGGTAGCAGCGCTCAAATGATAGAGTGGCTGAATCAATTGCAATTTAAAAATACATTTTTAATAAAACATGATTAACAATAAACACCTAATGGCAATAGCAGCAAGAGTTTCCTGATCCTGTAAATAATAAATAGTAATGAACCAATGGTAACCTGCACTGTCCACGTTAGACAAAAGTCCCAGTCATGGATGAGGTCCACACGGCAATTATCCTGAGTACTGTACGAGGGAGTGGCTGATGTATTGCTGCAGAGGAGACCAGCTTGCCGACCACTTGGACCACTTGGATCCCACAAACCATTGGTTGAAGGTGGGCTGCAGCCATACATCAGCCACTCCCTTGTACAGTACTCAGGATAATTGCCGTGTGGACCCCATCCATGACTGGGACTTTTGTCTAACGTGGACAGTGCAGGTTACCATTGGTTCATTACTATTTATTATTTACAGGATCAGGAAACCCTTGCTGCTATTGCCATTAGGTGTAGATTGTTAATCATGTTTTATTAAAAATGTATTTTTAAATTGCAATTGATTCACCCACTCTATCATTTGAGCACTGCTACCAATTCTTTGTTCCTTTAAAAAAAGTTTAGCTACAGTACTGGTTGTTTACTTCAACCTTTTTTCTAATGCACTAAAATTATAGGTAAAACTGATTTAATGTTTAAAGAGTGGATGGCACTGCATACAGTATAAGCACTATCTGAAGTGCATTAGAAAAAAGTTGTAGTGAAGAATTATATAACTGGTTATATGTATATTTGTATCCCAGGTCATAAACTTGATTTACACAGTTAATTGGGTCCTAAAAATGCATGTGTTATGCAACATGGAACGAGTTAAAAAAAAATTGTATAACTCAAGTTGATTGGCCCTCAAGATCTGTGCTTTTAAGACTGCACACTGTGTATCGGCAAGCTGGTCTCCTCTGCTGCTCCACTTTGCCAGTAATATTTGGTAAGGTAGGGTATGCAAAGATTCCAGTCTAGAACATTTCCTGAGTCTTTGCTTTCATTGCACAATACCAACTTTACAGGAATGCCCCTGATGATATTGCATGAAGGCGGGTCCTTCTTGGTGGCACAAGGTTAGTGTACATGGGGTGCAGGAGCATACCTTGTACCCAATATATACATGCTTATGGTGTTGTAAGTACAGGGGAGTGTACTGGCATAGTATCATCTAGTGCAGTGCTTACTCCTATATATTACACACAATCCACCAGTGAGAATCTGGGGTGTTCAGTTACAAAGGGTAAAGTGAGACAATATTGCAGGAAGCATCCCTTGCTGCTGAACCTCCGCTCTGACAGTGCTGCTGCAGCTGTGAGTTTGTATGTATACCTATGTCTCATCAGTCCTCCTTGCTCCTCTGGGTATGCACAGACAGCAGGAATTGAGAGGCTACAGCAGCTTCATTGAGTTCCTTCTGCTTCTATGTGTTGTACTTATTTTTTATTTGCCAGGTGGATTTGGATGTGACATTACCAGGAGAAGGGGGGAAAGATCGTCCCTTCAAGGTCTCCATAAAATTTGTGTCTCGGATAAGCTGGCACCTGCTGCATGAGGTACTCACTGGGAGGTCTCTTCCTGAACCATTGGAACTGGACAAGCCAATAAGCACGAACCCTGTCCATGCAGTTGATGTAGTGTTACGACATCTGCCCTCCATGAAGTAGGTGGCCTGTCGGAGAAGCCTCTATTTGTTACATTTACATACATATCAAATATATTTCTAAATTAAGTGTGATCTTTGTAATGGTTGGGTAGATTTTCAGCTTAGCATATTGTCCTGCCAGAGGGGCAAATTGGAGACCTGTTTTTACAATCGGGGTAAACAGGGTTACCTGCTGCAAAGACATACCACCTTTTTATACTGTGTTTCAGAATAATCACACCACCTTTACACTAGTTTGTGTATTTTACACTGATTCCAAAGAGCACAAAATGTACAGTATTTTCTATTTGCAATCTTGTTTACAATATGTAGTTGGATGTTCTCCTAACTTTAAATTGGCTTACAGTGCTTAATGCTATTCAAGCAAGTATCTCTGGGGTTCTTACACCATGGGTTTCCTGCAGGAGAAAATGCTACTCCCACTAAATATTGTAACAATAAATGTTGGATTTGAATGAAAGAGTAAAACGACCTCTTCTCAGCCAGATGCCTTTGGATGAAGATATTCAACCGAGGCAAAGGCTCATGTGTAATCATTTTTATTTTATTTTTTTGAGAGGGGGGGGCTGCTATGGGAATTCACACACGCTATGGTGTGTACTAGTTTGTAAGGTCGCATATACGTATGTCCCGATGGTCAAAGTTTATGTATACGCACTTCTGCACAGGCCCAAACCCCGAATGCAAACGACCTCAGTGGTTTACAATGACGCCGGGCCATTCGCAGAGGGAGGGGGGACTGAGGGCAGGACGGAGGAGGTGGTGGCACACGGACATGGGAATGGCAGTGTTTCATGGGCATCCCCATGAAAACGCTTGGTGTTCCCATGGGATGTCGGGTGGAACGAGGTGTGCCAGGGACAGGTGGCTTACGTAACATGACGTCCGCCCTGTCTCATCCCGCTGCCCAAAAATATAACTCAGTATCCACTGACTTATATTTGAGAAGGCAAGGGAAATCATTTGATGGTCGCCAGTGATCAAATGATTTCTCCTGCATGCGGGCACAGCTTACCAAATCAACCAAATCAGGGCCTGTATTTGGATGTTTTATTAGACAGAAATGTTCAAACTATTGTTGGTGCAAGGAGTTTTCCAGGGACTACTATTGCACTGTACTGGGGCAATCATTAAGTTCTTAAGTAAAGATATTTTTTACACATTTTGATTAAGTAGATCGCAATGAACAACAGGGACCAAGACTATCAAAATCTTAGTAACAGAAATGATCAACAAAATACATCTCCGGTCCCTACAAAAAACCTTGTTATCCATTTTTGAAACACAGTTAATAAGAAAAGAAAGCACCAGCATGCATGATAGTGAGGTACAGTAGGTCGTAGAGGAGAAAGAAAGACGAAAAGAGAAAGAGGAGGGAAGAAAAGAAGAACAAGAGAAGAAAAAGAGAAACCTTGGGGTGGGTCCTTTTGGATAGGAAAATGAGTAAATCTATATGTATATATTGCATCAGCATTTTTTTCAGGGCACCCCAAGGGTAAATGTTTTTTATTGATTCATTTGGAAAAAAATATAAAATTAAGTAAATTGTAACTTCCTGTGATCCTTAGGGTCAGTTTTGTGGTGGTCTAGTTGTGCTTTTAGTTATCTACATATTTTATGATTGGCAGCCACTAGCATTGGTGTTGCCTTTCATTTTGACCTTAAATAATTTGATTTGGTGCTGGACTGCCAACCCAAGGCATCCTTGCAAGATCCTTGATATGCATCACAAAGTTCCTAAGAAAATGGGAAACATTTGCCGAGAGGGAGGAGAATATACTTAGGGCAGGCATGCCCAAACTGTGGCTCTGCAGCTGTTGTGAAACTACACATCCCAGCATGCCTTGCCATAGTTTTAGCATTCCCTAATAGCAAAACTGTGGCAAGGCATGATGGGACTTGTAGTTTCACAACAACTGGAGGGACATAGTTTGGCCATGGCTGATTTAAGGTCATATGACATAGAAATATTTAGCATGCATCTAATGCAATCTATTATTTCATTCCAAAGATCTATGTTTAGGCAAGATTACCATTTATATAGAAAGGTACCTTCCATAGCACATCCTCTCTAGCATGTATGCGGTATGCCGGACATATACTGCTCAATCGAAAGGCACGCAGTACCATCTATATAATAAAATAGATCTATACAATTATATTCTCTAAATACATTTATTTATTTAATTGTGTATATATAGGAGAGAGCCCCACACAACTGGAGAATTAAGAATATCAAAATGTATTTTAATTATATATGATTTAATTCTTAAAAACTATACATAAAATAATTCATAAATTAAAAACATTTGACAAATATAACAGCTCATATGAGGAAGAGAATAAATATAAATACATATATATATATATATATATATATATATATATATATATATATTTATCCCCAATATTCCAATTCGCGCTAAAGCCTATTACACAAAATATGTTTACAATAAGATTACAATAAGATTTCACAGTTATAAACTCGGCAGCCTCCCCACTGTGTTCCCTGAGGGATAGGGAACTAACAAAGCCCAATATTTTTACCCAATAGTGGTATGGCGCCTAAAATAAAGTCCACAATGCACTCTTGCAAGATCCAAAATCCAGTGAAGTAAACAGGAGATGTATTTCCAATAATTGTTTATTAATCTTCATAGGATTGTCAAGGTAAAAAAAACGCTTGTAGAGACCCAACGCGTTTCATCTCATAGAGACTTCATATGGGGAATATAATGGTCTTGTGATCTTGTGATCTCCGGAGTGGTAACTAAGATCCCCACCTTTTAAAAAGGTATAAATAGTCTCAAATAGATCTGGACTTATGAGAAATTGATGTTATCGCAATAGTTCCATTAGGTCCCAACAATGGAGGAATGTGGGTATAGTTATTATCCAATACTTAGTGGAAAACAGCCGGCTTATTTAGATAATCTGAAAAAGCCTCAGTGGCTATGAGCAAACAGCGATACCTCTCCTGATGATGTAAGGTAGCAGAGAGATCCTGCCGCAGCAATTGAAGAAAGCGTCTGGTGTGGCTCCAGCTACACCCGCTCAATGGTCAGCTTGTGCCAGCAGACCCCTGTTGTAGATTTGGCAGGGATTGAGCCGCACTATCCTGTGCTTGAGTGAAGGCACGTTGTGCGAGCTGCAAAAATAAGCAGACAAACTGCTGTGGGACACTGAGAAGTTGATAACGGAGGGGAAGGCTGTGTTCCACGAGTTTTAAAAGTGGCAGACGTTCCGGGTGGTCAATATAGTAAGGGGTATGGACCCCAAAGAAACCCTTGACGCGTTTCTCCGCTCTGTATGTGTGGTGATTTCATCAGAAGGATTTATAAGTTATAATAACTTATAAGTATTCTCCTTTATTCGGACACCCGATTATCCCAGACCTCGGCCCATTCTACCTCATCTAAAGCAGTAAACCGATCAACCTTCCAAGTGGTTTTATGGGTTATGGTGTAGAGGAGAAGACTACTCAACAAGCAATATGAGAGAGCTTAAGCATTAGCTCTGAAGGTGCAAAGAGGTCTACTAATGAGGTGTTTCGCTTTAAAATGATCATGTCGGAGTTGTAGAAATTTACTGAAATTTCTATATGGAAGAGCTGTGTCTGTCTCAATCTGGGAGACTTGAGGAAAATTAGCTTCCCTGGCTTTCAAGTAGAGAAGGTATCCCTATTTTCACTGTGAAAATATGATACTTATCTTACCCAGATGGAAGTTGGGGTTGTAAAGAATCAGTAGATTGGGAGAAGAACTAGGGATCAATTTAAATTTTCATATTGGCGTAATACCAGATAGCCAATGAGCAGAGATTATTTAGAAACGTAGATTTTTGCCATTTGTTTGAAATGTAGTTTTTTGGTAATCATTTTTTTGTATTATTATTTTTATAATTGCTTGTTTATTTTCTTTAATATTTTAAAGGTACACCCCTGTGGGACGTTCCTTCTTCTCTGCTCCAGAAGGGTATGACCACCCTCTTGGAGGGGGGAGAGAAGTCTGGTTTGGATTTCACCAGTCTGTCCGACCTGCCATGTGGAAAATGATGCTTAATATAGACGGTAAGAAGTAGCAATATTGCTGTTGAACAGTGCATTATAAACTATGGGAGGCAATTTTTGCAATTAATGCTAAATACTAATGCATTTTTTCATGTTTTTGTGCAGTATCCAAAAAATATGTCTGTAGCGTAAGGCTAGACAAATCTTGGTTGCCATGGTGACATAGCAGTGCTCCCTGGCAACCAAAGCATGTCCTTCTTCCCCTCTGCACTAGAAACTAGCTCTTATAGCCTCTTCTCAAGTGCGTTTTAATGAGAACCATTAGAAAAGGTTTCCAGCTCCAAGGCACAATGTTGTGACGTGCTGTTACTGTTGCCGGAAGTGTATTCCTGCATTCACTGAAATCCTCGCAAGTGTGCTTTCACTACAGTGAGGCTTTGGTTGCAATAGCAGATAGTGGTGTTATAGTACTGCTCCCAGAAGGAGGTAGTACCTGGTACCAGTACCAGTCCCATACCCTCCAACATGACCAATTCCATTTGGTACAAAATGCTCTGTTCCTGGACTTGCAGAGGCGGGGCTGCAGCACAGACCAATATTCAAATAGGGGAGCCACTCCAGACACTGTCCTGGACTCACTGGCAGTTGATGTGAATTATGGACTGTGCTGGAATCCAGCGTCTGTAACTGCCACTGGCAGGGAAGTCCAGGAACAGCGCATTTGTACCTAATGGAATGGGTCATGTTGGAGGGTATGCAGGGCCGGTGCAAGGCATCTAGGCGCCCTAGGCAAACCTACAGGATACGCCCCCCCCCCCCCCCCCATTGGGAGTTACGCCACTGGTGCAAGGGAATCCGATTAGCAGCGGGCACACATACAAATGTATGGACAGTCAGTGATTGGCTGAGAGCTCTCTCAGTCAGAGAGCTCTCAGCCAGTCACTGGCTGTCCATTCATTTCTATGTGCAGGGTGGGTGCATGATTATACTGTACTGGGCAGTGGGCACACAGCTAGTCCCCACATCAGCAGCTGCCTACTACAGACAGTGATTATTTAATTTATTATGAATTAAGTACAGCCAGCACAGACTGTCACTGACTGAGTAGCTGGGTGGGCGGGTGGGGGGATTTACAAGGAAGCATTGTGTCAGTCCAGCGCACCGGGGGGGGGGGGGGGGGATTGGATTGAGGCTGACTGGCCAGCGGGGGCTGGGGCGGCGGCCGCTACAGCAGCCTGTAGCCCGGTCATCAGCTACAGGCTGCTGTAGCTGATGACCGGGCGGCGGGTGGCAGCCAGGGATGGGGACTCAGACTGACAGTCTGTCAGCGGCAGCAAGGTACATGCGCTGGCTCCGGCGTGGGGGGGGGGGGGGAGGAGGGGGGGATCCGAATATAACTCACCTAATAGTTGCTTGTTGTTGCTGCAGCTTCTAGTTCAAAGTTACCCCGGGCTCTCCTCTGCGGTAGCATAGCTTCCTGCTGCTGCTTCTTCCTCCTGTGGCTCACTACCGCCCTCCAGTGGCCGGCACCCTAGGCAAATGCCTAGACTTGCCTAGTGGTGGCACCGGCCCTGAGGATATGTAGTCTTTTCCAAAATACAGTATACAGTACATTGCAAGTGGCAGGGAAACTCTAACCGGAATTGTCAGGAAGGTGCACAATGACACTGCATTATAATACACCAGCTGGCACTGTGTCTGAGTGATGGGTCAGTATGCTGGCTATCCTGCCATGTTATGTTACCATACGTGTTCACAAATCACCAAATCTTTGTGTTGCTAACCGTTTTTTTTTTGTTGTGGGGGAAGGGTAGGCTAAAATAGCTGTTTAATTCCCCAACAAAACTGTAATCAAGCAACTACCTACATGTAGCATTATCATTTTTTTTTTTTAAAGTAAGCATATCTAGTATCAAAACTATTATTGTCTTGTGGTAATCCAGGCTTCTGAATATATTATATAATACTGGGACATGCGTTGTTGTACAGTGAGGACTGGATCTGAGAAATACTGATGTGACATTTTAATCCACTAAACAGAGTTTGATTTCCCACACATATGTATAGGAAACATGATTAAATTACATGTATGCCTTGAGACAATGGATAGGGCCTGTTCAGTGTACATTTGTTTGCACAGTGTTAAATTAACACATTTTAATTATGTTTCACAACTAAAGCTACAAGCATGTAGATCTGCTCACTGTGCTGCAAATGACTAAAGCTAGATACACATCTATACAATCCTTCATACTTCATGGCAGCCATTACATTGGGTTCATCCTTCTCTCCTCTCCAATTAGACAGGTAGTTTTTTCCCCAGGATCCAGCCCCTCCTCTATATAATCTGGCACCTCCCCATTGACCATAGTCTTTTTCCTGTCTCCTTCTGTCTGTGACAGGTAGTTAGTCAGTTTTTATCTTTATTTTTAAACAAGGCCCGGTAGGCTGGTTATGCTGCCGGGGGACCTGGGTGGTAAGGCTGGCGGTGCCTCAAGCCTATGTGTGTCCAGGGCCGGTTACAAGGACTCGGGACCTGGTAGCCCACGGTGTTTTTTCCCCCTCCCCTCCCGCTATGGTATCGCATCCGGTACTCGGCTCGCGGGTGGCGTTGGGTATGTCTACCTGAGCGTCATGTTACTGCAGGCCGGCGGTCCGGTGTTGGTCGCAGGTGGCGTTGGCGTGTACCTTTAGCGTCACGCTGCTTCAGGCTTCCCGGCGGCTCCGGTACTCAGGTCGCGCATGTTGGCGGGCGTCACTTCCGGCGGATGCACGTGGCGTGCGGGTCACGACCGCGTGCGTTCCAGATAGCCGGAAGTACGCGCCGGGTATTGTTACTTCCGGCAGGGAGGAGGGAACGCCGGCTGCTCGTGCGGCATCATTTAAAAAGCGCCTGGTCGGTGTTACAGGCGCTGGTTGCTTACTTGCCAGGAGTTGAACATGGAGGATGCCTCTCCAAAAAATTTTACACCGCTGCCCAGGTAAGTCCTCTTTTTGAGGACAGGTTATTTTACTTTTCTAGTCAGATAGTTAGTATTCTCTCTTTTCTTTGTAGTGTGCCTCCAGTGCCCAGGAAAAAAGTGGCTAAAACTAAGAATACCAAAGTCTGTCCAGGATGTGATAGAGCTTTTGTTGGAGAGACAGTTCTTTGCTTGGAATGTCTGACAAAGAAAGATGTTGGAATGAATATATCAGCACAGTTAGCAGAAATGAGAGACTGGATGAAAAAGAATTTTATTTCTAAAGAGGAATATACGGGGAATAAGAGGTCCAGGTCACAGACTAGCCTTGATAAAGATGACGGGGATGTATCTGTGCATGATTATGTGGACAAGGAGGCGTCCGGTGGATCATCAGCAGAGTCAGGCGAGGTGTTGGAGGACGAACGCCTGTTTAATGTGGAACTAGTAGAGTCAGTTCTGAAAAATCTTTATAGAACACTTAATTATAAACAACCCGTAAAGTCTGAATTTGATGCATTATTTGAAGATCGGTCGAGAAAGGGAAGGTCGTTTCCGGTGCATAAGGTGGTGAAGGACATCCTAACTAAAGAATGGCTGGGTGTGGATAAGAGAGTAGGTTCAACAAAGAGAATTCAGAAAATGTTTCCTATTGAGGACGAAGAATTTATTAAATGGTGTAACATCCCTAAAGTTGATGCGGCAGTGTCGGAAGTGACGACCCGTACTACGATTCCCCTTGAGGATGGAGCGTCGCTGAAGGACGCAATGGATAAAAAGATGGAAAGTGCTTTAAAGAGATTGCATATTTCCTCCTAAGTCTCGCTGAAATCAGGAGTGGCCATGGCTTCACTCTCCCGGGCACTCAGGATCTGGTGTTCCGCCTTACAGGAAGACCTACAAGAAAAGGTTTCCCGTGATCAAATCTGCAAGAGTCTTGCCCAGATTCAGCTTGCGGTGGACTATATGTGCGAAGCCTCTTTAGATGGTTTAGATTTTGCGGCAAAATCTTTATCTTCAGGGGTGGTGGCCCGTAGGGCCTTATGGCTTAAATCATGGGCGGCAGATTCCCATTCAAAGAACAAACTGGCAACGTTGCCTTATGAGGGTGCTTTCCTTTTCGGCAGTCGCTTGGATCAGATGATTCAAAGAATGTCAGGTGGTAAATCGGTAAGATTACCACAGGATAGAAGGGGGAGGTTTTCCTCTTTTTCTACGAGACAAGCTTATAGACAAGCTAGGTCATATAGACCAGGCAGGTCGGTCCCGGATAGATACGCTCAAGGGACATCCAGAGCATTTTTTCGACAATACATTAAGAAAAAAGGTGAAAATTCTGGAGCCGCACAGAAGCAGTGATGGTGGTCCCGTGGTGGAGCAAGTCCCGGTAGCAGGAAGGCTATTGGGATTTGCTCACATCTGGGAACAGACCGTCCGAGACAGATGGGTTCTGGAGGTGGTCAAGACTGGCTATCATCTAGAATTCATGTCAAAGCCAAGAGTAGCAAAATTTTGTGTTTCAGAGCTCCCAGTTTCGAAGATAGAAAGGGAGGCTCTGACTTTAATTTAAAAGGACTCATCACATCAGGAGCAGTGGTGAAAGTCCCAGACGGAGAGAGAGGGTCCGGTTTTTATTCCCGTCTCTTCATCGTCAGCAAAAGTTCTGGAGGTTACAGAACTATATTAGATTTAAGAAAATTAAATTTGCGCATAAAAAAGAGAAAATTTCATATGGAGACCACAAGGTCTATTCTGATGGGAATAAGAAAGAACGATTATATGGTCTCCATCGACTTAAGAGACGCCTACTTCCATATTCCCATTTTTCCAGACGACAGAAAATATCTGAGATTCTGCATAGGTCACGAGCATTACCAGTTCACTTGTCTGCCCTTCGGCCTCACCTCATCACCGCGAGTCTTTACCAAGGTGTTAGTGGTATTGATAGAGGAGCTGAGAAAGAAGAAGATCATGATATGGGCATATCTCGACGATCTATTGATTGTGGCACAATCAGAGGGAGAAGTCATAACAGCAAGAGATTACACCATTCAGTTTCTACAGGAACACGGGTGGCTAGTGAATTGGGAGAAAAGCTGTCTGAAACCAACACAAAATCTTCAGTTTTTGGGTGTACTAGTGGACACCGTTCAGTTTCAAATGTCCCTTTCCGTAAAGAGGTGCGAAAAGATCCAACAATTAATCTCTATGATATACGAGGGAGATCGCATACCGTTAAGGTCAGCAATGAGCCTTTTGGGTATGATGGCCTCTACGGTGGACATAGTCCCATGGGCCAGATGGAGGATGAGGCCTCTGCAGTGGTTTCTTCTGAGTTACACAAAAAGGCTAGTGCCTCTGGAAAGAAGAATAAGAATTTCAGATTCAGTGAAAGATTCTCTGGTATGGTGGGAAGCCAATCCACTAACGCCAAGAAAATCTTCACTAGCAAGTCCCCAATACAGGGTGATCACCACAGACGCCAGTGCCGTGGGTTGGGGGGCTCACGGTCTGGGCAAAACGTGTCAAGGTCTATGGTCTCCTCGCGAGTCAGAGTTTTCCTCCAATCACAAGGAACTAAGAGCCGTGTGGAAAGCAATGAGATTCTTCAGCGAAGATATCAAGGGTGCGCACCTGCGCATTTTTTCGGACAACGCTACAACCGTCTCTTACATCAACAGACAAGGAGGTACACGGAGTCATGTGCTCTTAGAAGAAGTGCAAAATATCATGTGTTGGGCCGAGGAAAACCTGCAGTCAGTGTCAGCGTTGCATGTGCTGGGGGAGAACAATCAACTTGCGGATTATCTGAGCCGCACAAGCATAGTTCCAGGCGAGTGGGAACTGAAGGAATCAGTTTTCCGGAAGATAGTGGAGCAGTTCGGCCAGCCAGAGGTGGATCTCATGGCTTCAGCAGTCAACAAGAAGCTTCCACGATTTTACTCTCGGTACCCGACTTGGGGGTCAAGTGGAGTGGACGCCCTGTCTCAGAGATGGGAGTTTCACCTGGGGTATGTATTTCCCCCAATTTCTCTCATTCACAGGACATTATGGAAGATCAGAACAGAGGGGGTCCAAGTCATAACCGTGCTACCCTACTGGCCAAGGAGGGCTTGGTTCCCCATGTTGGAGAGCATGGCGATTGCAGGCCCAGTTTTTCTTCCGGTGACTCAGGATTTGCTCAAGCAGGGCCCAGTCAATTGTCAGGAACCTCACAAATTGAATTTAGCGGCCTGGAAATTGAGAGGCGACAGTTGAGAAGCAAAAATTTATCTCCAGAGGTTATCGAGGTACTTCTCCAAGCAAGGAAGAAGGTATCATCAGAGGTTTACTATAGAATATGGCGGGTGTTCGCAACATGGTAAGGAGGCAAATTCGATTTCCCTAAAGCAAGTATACCCCAAGTTTTACAGTTTCTTTGTGATGGTCTTAACAAGGGGCTTTCGGGGTCTACACTCAAGGTTCAGATCTCGGCGCTAAGTGTTCTACTGGACAAGAAACTGGCAGAACATAGCTTGATCAAAAGATTTTGTCAAGCTATTAAGAAAATTCGACCTAGGGTTAGGTCAATAGTCCCCCAGTGGGATCTTAATTTAGTCCTAAATGGGCTTATGGAGGCTCCGTTTGAGCCATTGGACAGAGCTAAGTTAAAATTCCTGACGTGAAAAATGTTATTTTTAGTAGCAATAACGTCAGCAAAGAGAGTGGGAGAGATTCATGCACTGTGTATTAAAGAACAGTATTTGAAGATTTTTCCGGATCGGGTGGTACTGAGGACCAGACCGTCCTACTTACCCAAGGTGGTTTCCTCATTTGATTTAAGTCAAGAAATTATTTTGCCTTGTTTTTTCCAAAATCCTCTGACTAAGAAAGAGGAAAAATTGCATACGTTAGATGTTTTGAGGGCTATCAAGACATATCTGCACAGAACGGCTGGGTTCAGAAAGTCAGAGGCGTTATTCGTGATTCCCCAGGGGGCGAAGAAAGGTTTGGCTCCATCAAAGCAATCAATGTCAAGGTGGCTGAGAGAAGTAATTGCATTTACTTACAAGAAAGTTGGTCGTGAAGTTCCAGGAAGTATTAAGGCTCACTCAACAAGGGCAATGGCGGTTTCGTGGGCGAGAGAGGCCAAAGTTTCGGCTAAGGAAATTTGTCAAGCAGCCACCTGGTCTTCCTTGCATACCTTCTCCAGGCATTATGCGTTGGATGTCGCAAGCCCTAATTTCGGGAGTGAGATTCTTAAGCAAGTCTTGGCTTGAGGTATAGTATGAAAACCCACCCTACTGCTTTGGTACATCCCAATGTAATGGCTGCCATGAAGTATGAAGGAGAAAGCAAGGATTATACTCACGATAATACCTTTTCTTCGGAATACTTCATGGCAGCCCAAAAATTTGTTGCCCTCCCTGTTTGTGTTTTTTCCCTAGGATCAGGGCGGAGACAGTCAAAGACTATGGTCAATGGGGAGGTGCCAGATTATATAGAGGAGGGGCTGGATCCTGGGGAAAAAACTACCTGTCTAATTGGAGAGGAGAGAGGGATGAACCCAATGTAATGGCTGCCATGAAGTATTCCGAAAAAAAGGTATTATCGTGAGTATAATCCTTGCTTTCTTGCGTCCGACCGACCATAGACGCGACCGACCGTCCAGAAACACCAGCCGATACGCGCGTACACACCTGTACAATTTTACTTGTGACGTTCGATGTACTCCCGTTCAAATAGTCGCAAGAAAAAGATTGTACCACCGTACACACTCTCTCGATTTGGGCTATTGACACAATATATATTAACAAAAATTATCATAATGGGCTGGGTTAAGTGCATACCAAAACAAAGAGGCGTGAGCACAGAAACGAAACAAAAGTGATTTCCTTTTTTACATCATTCTTACTTATTTTCACATACTTCGCTGAAGCAATTGTTTTATTAGAATTTGCAGAGCGGAGTGGCCGAGATGGGAGATATTTTGTGAAAAGTAAAGAGATGTATGCTGGTGCAGTATGGTTAATAGCTTTTGTATGCAAGAAGAAAAATTGTTATAATTATTATAATGAATAAGGTAAAATACAGGCAACCAATGGAGTGACTGGCAGACGATGAGCATCTTGCTAGGAAGATCAGCATAGCAGCAGCATTTAAAATTGATTGCAATTGCGAGAGTCTGTTCTTGGGAAGATCCATTAGAAGACTATTGCAATTGTCAATGCGGGATATAATGATTGCATAGATAAGAGATTTAGTAATGTGGTTTGTAAGATAGGGTTGTATTTTGGATATGTTTTTTAATGCATGTAACATGATTTGGAGACAGATAGGCTGTGGGGAACAAAGGACAGTTCAGAGTCGAGGATGACCCCTAGGCAACGAGCTTGTGGGATAGTTTAGACGACCGGCCAGCTCATGGAAGAGTCCTGGTGGTTCCGAACTTCTTCCATTTACGGATGATGGAGGCCACTGCGTTCATTGGGACCTTCAAAGCAGCAGATATTTTTCTGTACCCTTCCTAAGATTTGTGCCTCGAGACAAATCTCTCCGCTTTAAGAAAAGTCAGTGAAAATTTACTTTTATTTCCGCTGTTGTCGAAAAGGGGGCGGGTGACGGCAGCCGCCTCCCCTGAGCATGCATTGGTTCCAGGGGAACACCTTGGATTTTAATTGGGATGCCCACAAAACGCTGGGCATTCTCCTACTCCGGCGTGTCCCCGCCCGCCCCTGCGGAGCGAACGGCTCTGTGAGTGTGAAACTTGCCGAAGCTGTTTGCTCCTAGGGTCTGCACATGTGCAAATACACACATGTGCAAACCCCCCACCATCATAACAGGGCCAAATTTGACCCCGTCTGATCAAATGTGAATCACCCTTAAAATTATCCCTTGAATGTTGTAGGAAATATAGATTGTAAGCTTCACTGGATTGATGTGAATGTTCAGATATTCTCTGTAAAGTACTGTGGGATACTGTATGTGTGCACTGTATAAATAACTGGTAGTAAATAAAATAAGGAAATAGCTTTTTATTTGACAGTGTTTTACATTTATTTTGCTAGATTTCAGCAATTATTTCTATTAAGTCATAGGATTCTAAAGCCACAGAGATTTTAGTGGTTTCAATATGACTTATTAACCCCTTCCTGACAGAGCCAGTTTTTGCGTTCCTGACAGAGCCCTTTTTTTCAAATCTGACATGTCTCACTTAAGTGGGGATAACTTTTTTTTGCTTTTACTTATCCCAGTGATTTTGAGATTGTTTTTTCGTGACACATTGTACTTCAAGTTAGTGGTAAATTTTCGTCGATACAGTCTGTGTTTTTTTGTGAAAAATACCAAAATGTCGGAAAAAAATGGAAAATTTTGCGATTTGCAAAATGTTAAATTTTCTGCTTGTGAGACAAATAATCTTACCACTCAAAATAGTTAATAACTAACATAGACCATATGTATACTTTATGTTGCCATCATTATTTCAACCTCATTTTCATTTTTTTGGACACTAGGAGGCTTAAAATATGAATAGCAAATTCTCAAATTTTCAAGAAAATTTCAAACACTGATTTTTTTAGGGACCAGTTCAGTTCTGATGTGACTTTGAGGGACTTGTATGTGAGACACCCCCATAAATGATACCATTTCAAAAACTGCACCCCTCACAGTATTCAAAACAGCATTTTGGAAGTTTGTTAACCCTTTAGGTGTTTCACAGGAATTAAAACAAAGTGTAGGTGAAATTTCAAAATTTCATTTTTTTTGCAGATTTGCAATTTTTATACATTTTTCTAAGGAACACAGTACATTTTACTAGAGAAATGTGACTAAAAATTGATTCCCCCAATTCTTTTGTTTTCATAAATATCCTATATGTGGCCCTAGTGTGCACGTTGACCAAACCACAGGCTTCATAATAGAAGGAGCACCTACTTGATTTTGGAGCCTCCTTTTTATGAGATTATTTTTTAGGCACCATGTAGGTTTCTAGGCACCATAAGATGCTAAAAGTTAGGAACCCCCCCACAAGTGACCCCATTTTGCAAACTACACCCCTCAGGGAATTCATCTAGGGGTATAGTGTACATTTCAAACCCCCAGGGGTTTCACCAATTTTGATACAAGTGGGCAGTGAAAATGAAAAATTACATTTTTTTACACAAAAATGCAGTTCTGGCTCCAAATTTGTCATTTTCAGAAGGTATGAAGGAGACAAAGCACCCCAAAATCTGTGCCCCAATTTCTCCCGAGTACGGCAATGCCTCACATGTGACCAAAAAATACCAGTTGGGTGCATGGCAGGACTCAGAAGGGAAGGAGTGATTTTTGGATTTTGCAGCACAGATTTTGGTGGAATGAATGGTGGGTGCTATGTTGCACCAATACAGTGGAACCCCCCCACAAGTCACCCCATTTTGCAAAGTACACCCCTCAGGGAATTCATCTAGGGGTATAGTGTACATTTCAAACCCCCAGGGGTTTCACCAATTTTGATACAAGTGGGCAGTGAAAATGAAAAATTACATTTTTTTACACAAAAATGCAGTTCTGGCTCAAAATTTTTCATTTTCAGAAGGTATGAAGGAGAAAAAGCACCCCAAAATATGTGCCCCAATTTCTCCCGAGTACGGCAATGCCTCACATGTGACCAAAAAATACCAGTTGGGTGCATGGCAGGACTCAGAAGGGAAGGAGTGATTTTTGGATTTTGCAGCTCAGATTCTGGTGGAATTTTGGTGGGTGCTATGTCGCATTAGCAAGACCCCCCAAGCACCAATACAGTGGAACCCCCCCACAAGTGACCCCATTTTGCAAACTACACCCCTCAGGGAATTCATCTAGGGGTATAGTGTACATTTCAAACCCCCAGGGGTTTCACCAATTTTGATACAAGTGGGCAGTGAAAATGAAAAATTACATTTTTTACACAAAAATGCAGTTCTGGCTCAAAATTTTTCATTTTCAGAAGGTATGAAGGAGAAAAAGCACCCCAAAATCTGTGCCCCAATTTCTCCCGAGTACGGCAATGCCTCACATGTGACCAAAAAATACCATTTGGGTGCATGGCAGGACTCAGAAGGGAAGGAGTGATTTTTGGATTTTGCAGCTCAGATTCTGGTGGAATTTTGGTGGGTGCTATGTCGCATTAGCAAGACCCCCCAAGCACCAATACAGTGGAACCCCCCCACAAGTGACCCCATTTTGCAAACTACACCCCTCAGGGAATTCATCTAGGGGTATAGTGTACATTTCAAACCCCCAGGGGTTTCACCAATTTTGATACAACTGGGCAGTGAAAATGAAAAATTACATTTTTTTACACAAAAATGCAGTTCTGGCTCAAAATTTTTCATTTTCAGAAGGTATGAAGGAGAAAAAGCACCCCAAAATCTGTGCCCCAATTTCTCCCGAGTACGGCAATGCCTCACATGTGACCAAAAAATACCAGTTGGGTGCATGGCAGGACTCAGAAGGGAAGGAGTGATTTTTGGATTTTGCAGCACAGATTTTGGTGGAATGAATGGTGGGTGCTATGTTGCACCAATACAGTGGAACCCCCCCACAAGTCACCCCATTTTGCAAAGTACACCCCTCAGGGAATTCATCTAGGGGTATAGTGTACATTTCAAACCCCCAGGGGTTTCACCAATTTTGATACAAGTGGGCAGTGAAAATGAAAAATTACATTTTTTTACACAAAAATGCAGTTCTGGCTCAAAATTTTTCATTTTCAGAAGGTATGAAGGAGAAAAAGCACCCCAAAATATGTGCCCCAATTTCTCCTGAGTACGGCAATGCCTCACATGTGACCAAAAAATACCAGTTGGGTGCATGGCAGGACTCAGAAGGGAAGGAGTGATTTTTGGATTTTGCAGCTCAGATTCTGGTGGAATTTTGGTGGGTGCTATGTCGCATTAGCAAGACCCCCCAAGCACCAATACAGTGGAACCCCCCCACAAGTGACCCCATTTTGCAAACTACACCCCTCAGGGAATTCATCTAGGGGTATAGTGTACATTTCAAACCCCCAGGGGTTTCACCAATTTTGATACAAGTGGGCAGTGAAAATGAAAAATTACATTTTTTACACAAAAATGCAGTTCTGGCTCAAAATTTTTCATTTTCAGAAGGTATGAAGGAGAAAAAGCACCCCAAAATCTGTGCCCCAATTTCTCCCGAGTACGGCAATGCCTCACATGTGACCAAAAAATACCATTTGGGTGCATGGCAGGACTCAGAAGGGAAGGAGTGATTTTTGGATTTTGCAGCTCAGATTCTGGTGGAATTTTGGTGGGTGCTATGTCGCATTAGCAAGACCCCCCAAGCACCAATACAGTGGAACCCCC
This sequence comes from Crinia signifera, assembly GCF_055691185.1. Classification (NCBI taxonomy): domain Eukaryota; kingdom Metazoa; phylum Chordata; class Amphibia; order Anura; family Myobatrachidae; genus Crinia; species Crinia signifera. Next base: position 195,361,675 of record NC_139218.1, read on the forward strand.
CCACAAGTGACCCCATTTTGCAAACTACACCCCTCAGGGAATTCATCTAGGGGTATAGTGTACATTTCAAACCCCCAGGGGTTTCACCAATTTTGATACAACTGGGCAGTGAAAATGAAAAATTACATTTTTTTACACAAAAATGCAGTTCTGGCTCAAAATTTTTCATTTTCAGAAGGTATGAAGGAGAAAAAGCACCCCAAAATCTGTGCCCCAATTTCTCCCGAGTACGGCAATGCCTCACATGTGACCAACAAATACCAGTTGGGTGCATGGCAGGACTCAGAAGGGAAGGAGTGATTTTTGGATTTTGCAGCACAGATTTTGGTGGAATGAATGGTGGGTGCTATGTTGCACCAATACAGTGGAACCCCCCCACAAGTCACCCCATTTTGCAAAGTACACCCCTCAGGGAATTCATCTAGGGGTATAGTGTACATTTCAAACCCCCAGGGGTTTCACCAATTTTGATACAAGTGGGCAGTGAAAATGAAAAATTACATTTTTTTACACAAAAATGCAGTTCTGGCTCAAAATTTTTCATTTTCAGAAGGAATGAAGGAGACAAAGCACCCCAAAATCTGTGCCCCAATTTCTCCCGAGTACGGCAATGCCTCATGTGTGACCAAAAAGTGGCAGGACTCAGAAGGGAAGGAGTGATATTTGGATTTTGCAGCACAAATTCTGGTGGAATGATGGTGGGTGCTATGTCGCATTAGCAAGACCCCCAAAGCACCAATACAGTGGAACCCCCCCACAAGTGACCCCATTTTGCAAACTACACCCCTCAGGGAATTCATCTAGGGGTATAGTGTACATTTCAAACCCCCAGGGGTTTCACCAATTTTGATACAAGTGGGCAGTGAAAATGAAAAATTACATTTTTTTACACAAAAATGCAGTTCTGGCTCAAAATTTTTCATTTTCAGAAGGTATGAAGGAGAAAAAGCACCCCAAAATCTGTGCCCCAATTTCTCCCGAGTACGGCAATGCCTCATGTGTGACCAAAAAGTGGCAGGACTCAGAAGGGAAGGAGTGATATTTGGATTTTGCAGCACAAATTCTGGTGGAATGATGGTGGGTGCTATGTCGCATTAGCAAGACCCCCAAAGCACCAATACAGTGGAACCCCCCCACAAGTGACCCCATTTTGCAAACTACACCCCTCAGGGAATTCATCTAGGGGTATAGTGTACATTTCAAACCCCCAGGGGTTTCACCAATTTTGATACAAGTGGGCAGTGAAAATGAAAAATTACATTTTTTTACACAAAAATGCAGTTCTGGCTCAATTTTTCATTTTCAGAAGGTATGAAGGAGAAAAAGCACCCCAAAATCTGTGCCCCAATTTCTCCCGAGTACGGCAATGCCTCACATGTGACCAAAAAATACCAGTTGGGTGCATGGCAGGACTCAGAAGGGAAGGAGTGATTTTTGGATTTTGCGGCTCAGATTCTGGTGGAATGAATGGTGGGTGCTATGTGGCATTAGCAAGACCCCCGAAGCACGGTGAAATTATGAACCTAATAATCCATAGATGTGTGGTATATTTTAAAACACTCCTTTATACATAGGCCGGGTTTGTCGGGGCAAGTGTCACACTGGAAAATAGTTTGCTTTCTTATTCCCTTTTTATAGCAAACTTTGCACCTTTTTTGTGTCCTGCCCTTTTTTCCAGTGGAGGGGATTTCATCAGGAAAATGCTGCCCTGGTACAATACGGGGGCCAGTACTAGAAGTACTGGGGCCCTCTGCCTGCTGGTTCCCAAATATTAGGCCCTTTATGACTTCCTCTTGAAAGTGCATAAATGTCCCCCTCTGGCCGGTAGAACGGAATAGCACGTAAGCGTTATACAGTGCCATCTGGATGATATACACGGCCAGCTTCTTGTACCAGATTTTTGTTTTCCGCAGGGCACTGTACGGCTTCAGTACCTGATCTGAAAGATCCACTCCGCCCATGTACCTATTGTAATCCAGGATACAATTAGGTTTTGAGGTGTGGGTACTGGTACCTCGTACAGGGACGGAGGTGGTACTGTCTCCGTGAATTGTTGTCAGTATAAGGACATCCCTCTTGTCCTTATATTTGACCAACAACATATTTTCGGTGCATATTCCCCTGCTTTCACCCCTTCTCATTACTTGGGCAATGTGCGTTTTTGGGAGGCCTCTTTGGTTCTTGCGCACAGTACCGCAAGCTGCTGTACCCTTTTGAACCAAGGGCCTTAAACAGGGGGATGCTGGTGTAAAAGTTATCCACATAGAGGTGATAACCTTTATCCAGGAAGGGGTGCACTAAATCCCAGACAATTTTTCCACTAACACCTACGAGGGAGGGGGGGCATTCTGGCGGTTCAATTCTTGAATCCTTCCCTTCATATACCCTAAACCTGTGAGTGTACCCTGAGGTGCTTTCACACAGCTTATACATTTTTATGCCATACCTTGCCCTCTTACTGGGAAGGTACTGGCGGAATTTAACCCTTCCTTTAAAATGTATAAGGGACTCGTCTATGCAAATGAATTTATCTGGGATGTACATGTCTTCAAATTTGGCACTGAAATGATCAATGACCGGCCTGACTTTGAATAGCCGGTCAAAGGTGGGATCATCTCTGGGTGGGCACTGTGCATTATCATTGTAATGCAAAAATTTAAGGATCGTCTCAAATCGAGCCCGGGGCATGGCCATACGGTAAAATGGGGTGCTGTACAGAACATCTGTACTCCAATATTGCCTAATTTCTGGCTTTTTTACTATGCCCATATGAAACACCAGACCCCAAAACGTCATCATCTCTACTGCATCTACAAGGGTCCACCTAGCAAATGATGACGTGGGGTTTTGAGCAATAAACTGCTGGGCATATAAATTAGTTTGGTCCACCATTAAATTTATAAAATCATCAGAGAAAAATAATTTGAAAAAGTCAATTTCTCTGAGACCTGTGGAATCAAATTGGATTCCTGGCATGGCCAAAAACTCAGGAACCTGGGGCTCAAAATTGTCTGGTGGTGGGGTCCATACGAGATCAATTATTGGGGGGGGGGGTCTCAGCTGCTCTACGGGGGCGTCTTTGAGGGGGTCCCTTATCACCAGAGGAGGAAGAGGAGCTTAAGGCGAATCCTTCAAATTCCCCGCTTGCATCACTGGCTGTGTCAGAGTCAGAAGCAATCATGGCATATGCCTCCTCCGCTGAATACATTCTTCTGGATGACTGGGATGACATTTGGGATGACATTTGGGATGCCATTTTTATTTTTGTGTTACTGGTAGTGAAATGTTTCAACACGTGTATAGTGTAGGGGAGGGTACAAACTTTATTTCAACCCGGGGGGTATGTAGTGTGTAGTGTGTATGTAGTGCAGAAAAAAAAAATACTTTATACAAAAAAAAAAAAATTGAAGGGGTTAAAAAAAAAAAAAAAAAGGTCCTGCGCCAAAAATTGAGCACAGATGTTGGTCAGTAACGTCCGTCACTGAACAGCGCTCAAAGGCAACAGGAATTTGATAAAAAAAAAAAAAAAAAAATAGATCAACCCTGTGCCGAAAAAGATGATCAGTGATGTACGTCACTGATCAGCGCACAGCGGCCACAGGACACCCACAAAATCACAGTGTGTGTAAAAAAAAAATTAAAAAAAGACCCCACAGCACACACAAAAAAAAAAAAAGGTGATCAGTGATGCGACACTGATTACCAGTGAGGGGCAGCAGGTGCACAACCTTTGGTGCAACTGACAGTGCAACTGGCAGGTATATATAAAAAAAAAAAACCTCTGCACCCCCAAAAAGTTGCTGATCACCTCAGATATAGTGATCAGCACAAAAGGCGGGGGCAGCAGACACAAAATTTAGCACTCTCTATCACTCTCTGTCACTATCTCTCTATCTCTCACTATCTAACACTCTATGACACTGCAGCAGCAGCAGTGACAGGTATATATATATATATATAAAAAAAACCTGCGCCCCCAAAAAGTTGCTGATCAGTTAATTTATACTGATCAGCACAAAAGGGGGGGCAGCAGTCAGTTATATAAAAAATATATAGCACAATCTGTCACTATCTCTATCTCTCTCTCTCTCTATCTCTCTCTATCTCTCTCTATCTCTCTATCTATAACTATCACACTGCAGCAGCACAAAATATAGCACTCTCTGTCACTAGGCCTCTCTATCTCTCTCTCTCTCTCTCTCTCTCTATATCTCTCTCTCTATATCTCTCTATCTCTCTCTATCTCTCTCTCTCTCTCTCTCTATAACTATATCACACTGCAGCAGCACAAAATATAGCACTCTCTGACACTATCTCTCTCTATCTCTCTCTATCTAACTAACGCTATTACACTGCAGCAGCACAAGTTCACAACACAGGAAGTCACAAGTAACAGGATCCAGGAAGCATCCAGCACACTACAAGCAGTGATGAAGCAGGCAAGATATTTGCAAGGATCAGGTAAGTATTTTGCAAGGTTCTGGTCAGTATATCGCGGCAGCTAGGCACGGTGACCGCACTGCACGCAATTCCAGACCGGAATGGCGTCTGCAGTGCAGTCACCGTTAGTTTAAACCCCCCTCCATGGCTGTGATTGGTCCGTCGGTCCGACGGACCAATCACGGCCTTTGGGGGCGGGCGGGGTGAGGTGGGGTGACACCAGTGTCACCCTTACACCCCGCGGTGATTGGTGCTGTACTTTACAGCACCAATCACCTCCGATCGCGTGTCACCGGCGAACGTTATTCGCCGGTGACACAGAAAACGCTGTAATTGGCTGTTCACACTGAACAGCCAATCACAGCGATCGCCGACGGGGGGGCGGCATCGCAGCCCCCCCTGGGCATGCACGGACATGTCTGCTGTCAGGGACAGCAGACATGTTGAAACTGTCACCGCGTCTATAGACGCGGTGACAGTTAAATGCCATGACGTACATTTACGCCATGTGTCGGGAAGTACTTCCCGACCATGACGTAAATGTACGTCAATTGTCGGGAAGGGGTTAAGATGTAATAAGTCACTAAACCACAGTTTAGTAGCAAGTACCTGCCATCCCAATTTTTTTTTTTTATTATAAGCACATTTTAAAAAGGGACTGATTGGAAAACCGCTGGAAACTCCCAAAACTCTGTTAGGTGTGTTTTGTCTAAAAAGCTGCATGGATAATTAAGCACTGTTCTTTGTAAATTTTTTATTTTTTTTGCAAACCTGTGACTTGCCTGACAAATGTGTAGCCAGCAGGCCTGGTGGATAGTGTGGGGGTAGAATACTTGGTTTGCAGAAATTTAAGGGGGATCCCACACTCTTTGGACCCATACCAGCTTAATTATACATTTTAGAACCATGTTAAACATAAATTCATTGCAGTGGTTTTCAAAAATGATGCAGATCGAAGAAGGGTGTCACAGATCTGCTTATTCAAGCTTACCTGACTGGTGATTCTGCTCTGTGTCTCAGTCTGACTCAGTTCTATCTCCATTCATGTTGCCAGTCAGTCTGTGCATTGCTTGCTCATTGATTGTGCACCTGTTGGAAATCCAGACTGAGATCTTCTGGATTCAGGCCTCAAGGTGCCCATACACGTTCCGATTATCACATGCGTTTTGTACTTTTAAAGTACAAAACGCATCTCATGTGCGTTGCGCGTCCCTGCAGGTACAATATTGTAAAGCACAAAAAGTATCTGCATGCAGTACTTTTTGTGCTTCATTGCATCGCATCGCATCAGTACAGGAGTACATGCGATGTGATGCAATGTTTATTAGTAGCTATCAACTTAAAATAAAATGACTAAAATCGCATCGCATTGCATCGCACCGCACCCACACATGTAGGGGGATCGCATCCCCCTACAAGTGCCAAAATCGCACGGCACATTATAAAGTACAAAACGCACAGCCCCATATCTGAACGTGTATGGGCACCTTCAGATTGCAGATTCCCCTCTGTCCTTTCCTCATACTTGCCGACTTTTGCTGGCTGCCTTCCGGGAGATGGCAGCCAGCTCTGTTATGCAGGGGGGCGGGGCCATTGCCAGGAGTTAAAAAGAGGCGGATTGGGGGTGGAGCCACAGACGGGCTTTCTTGTTGAGGGCCGTGCCTACAGTGATCGCGTCATTTTAGCCCCGCCTCCCGCGCAATGCCGGTATTTCAGGCTTTGCACTGCGGAGGCGGGGTTAAAATGACGCAATCGCATCATTTTACCCACAGACCACCCCGCCGAGGGGTGGTTCGCAGGAGATTGGGGTTTATGCGGGAGGGTTGCCCCCCTTTCCGGGGGGGCCGGGAGGGGGAACCGATTTCCGGGACCCTCTCAGCCATTCCAGGAGGGTAGGCAACCCTGCCTTTCCATCAATCAATGCAAGTAAGGGGGATTAAATATCCTGCTCACAGACCCAGAAACTGCCTTCAGCAACTTGTCTTCCTGCTGCATGTTCCAGATGCTCTTCACTGTTCAAGCTTGCTTCCTGGAGTCCCTGCGTGAGTCTTCATCATTCAGCTCCCAGAGGCTCTGCTTGTCCGTCTGGTCCAGCGTTCCCGGTCCAGTCTACAAATAGTCCTATTCCTGCTCCTGTGTTTATCCTCAGTATTCTTCAGTTACCCGCTATATGCCAAGTGGCCCATCCTGAGTTGCGGTTTTCTTCAGTTATCTGTTATACGCCAAGTCGGCCACTTCAGTCCTGTTATCCCCGTCACCCGTTCCTGTGTCAACGCGAAGTCGGCCATTTCAGTTCTGTTATCTCTGTCACCTGTTCCCGTGTTAAAGCCAAGTCAGCCTTTAGTCTCTATTATACAATTGGAGTGTCAACACCAAGTCGGCAAGTTCAGTTTATCCCTCTGAGGCCTACCCGGTCATTTCAGCTATACTCCAGTCTGTTGCAGCCGGTCCGTCTTTCAGTTGTCCTAGTTGTCAAGTCCTCAACTGCACAGCCTCTCACCATCAGTGAGCACTTCTAGCAAAGGGCCTCGACCTGCTGTCCAGACGCAGCAAAACCCAAACCTCTTTGCGGGGGACAGCTGGGCAGTTATACTCCGCACCCTCGTCAAGGAGTTCAGCCAAGTCTCACATCCAAGGGGTTTATGCGCAGGTCCTATATCCGAGCCACCACGCTTCTAGCTCCCCAAGCACAGCTTGTCCTGGGACCGCAGCCTGCGACCATCCGGTGTGACAGTTTGCACCAGCCACCAGACCACCAAGGTCACGACTGAGTCCACAAACTCCTAGTTGTGGCAAATGGCTTAGCTTAGATCAAAATAACTGCCCACACACGGCACGATTTTATGAACAATGCAATCTGTCACCCTATTTCCCTTGAAATTCAAAACACACCTGGCCTTACAATGTCATGCAAACACACACAACGATTATATAAACCAGTGGTTCTCAAACTCTGTTCTCAGGACCCCACGTTTTCCAGGTCACCGGACATTACTCACTGACACAAAAGATCCACAGGTGAAGCTAATTATTTCACTTGATTCTGTGAGGAGACCTGGAATACCTGCACTGTGTCTGGTTTTGATGACCGACTTTGTGAACTAGCGATGTAAACAATCAGAGGATTTGATGAGTCGTTTAATGACTGCAAATCATTAACACATCATTGCTACATCATTTACGGAACAATGTGTGCCAAATCTTGCAAGACAGGTGGTTATCCTTCTGCATGCTGAAGGAATCAGCAAGCAAGATGAATAGCCAGCAGGTACACTCATTGCATTGTTATCATGCTCACACATGGACTGGTTTTTAAAAGATAGGTTGTTCCAATTGGTGAAAAACGGGCATATCGTTTAAAAAATCTATTTGTGTGTGGGCAGCTTTACAGTCAGCTGAAACTTCCCTTCAATCAGTGGCGGATCCCAAATGGCAAAGCGACTGTTTACTAAAACTTGTCCGACATGTACATTTTCAGCACAATACAAATTTTAAGAAGCAGATGGTTTGCAGCAAAGCACTTACCCCCAGACTTTGATGATATTAATTAACTGCAGATATCTGCTTATAAATTGTATGTACAATACCAGCCTTTGGTCTTTTATGCATTTAGAGAAAAAAATGTCTATTTTAATGTGCAGTAATGCACTTACGACAAAAGAACAGTTAAATAAAAACCAAGGGTATGCAATGTTTTGCTTGGTCTTATCTCAATTTAGAATTTTTGCTTGCAGCCTCAGGTGCTACAGGGAAATAATTGCTGTTGCTACACCCACGGAAAACCCATAGATTCCAGCACTGTATAAGAAATCTATGGCTTACAGGCATATCCCAGTTCTGAGCTGTGTTTCAGACATACGGCAAAATCCCAGGTTTTTACACATGAACGCGCATCAACCCAGGATTTTGGTATGTCTGAAAGGGTCAGCCCGGGTGTTAAAACCCAGGTCTCCGACCCTTCTTTTTACCTGGGTTGAGGATCGGGGATTTAAGATCGTCTGTTGGATTTTCCAGACACCAGTAGTTTTGTGCAATGGAGAGGTGCTGACCATAAAATGGATTTTATTATTATAAATCATATTTATCCATTGATGAGTAAGGTGTATACTATTAAAGGGGGTATTCAATCTCCCAGAGCCATTTCTGCCAGCGGAGATGGCTGCGTGGCCCTATTCAATGCTGTCTACCTCGACAGCATTTAACGGGATCTGGGCTAGGGTGGCCAATCCCGGGATCGGCGGGATCCTGGGATTTGGCCCTATAAAGTCCGGGATTTCAATCCCGGGATTGGAGTATCCAATCCCGGGATTAGACTGCGCATGCACAGTCTAATGCCGGGCAGCGTCTGAGCACTCGCTCAGACGCTGCCCGGCTGTTCCTGACCCCTGCGTGCGGCCTGCGCAGCGTACGGCCAACCCCCCACCTCTTCTCCTGCCTGCCCGCCCCTTCACCGACGCCGGCCCGCCCACGCCTTCACCTGCGCCTTCCTCCCTGCTTCTTATCCAGCTGCAGTGCTGATGAGGAGGTGCACGAGCCCGGAGGCACCGTGCACCTCGGAACCAACTCCCGGCCGCCCGCCTGCCAATGTAAATAAATGTGCGGGTCGGCACCGGCCGACCATGAGGCACATGCCTGTGAACTAAGGATGCCAATCCTGGGAATCCCGGGATTGAGCATTTTTCAATCCCGGAATTGAGCATTTTTCAATCCCGGAATCCCGGGATTGAAAAAAATGCCCCGGGATTGGCATCCCTAATCTGGGCAGAATGATTCCGACTTCACAAGCAGTCGGGCTCATTCTGCCAAGAACGGCCTGGAATTGACAAGCTCCTGGCCGCAGCTCACCGATTCCCGGGCCGCTTCTCGAGGCCACGCCCCCTTCTCGGCCTGCGGCAGGTGGGGCATTGAATCCCTCCTACAAAATCTCGGTCGAGCAGACCGAGAACTGGACAGGGTCACGGCTGTGGGGCCAGCCTGACAGTCGTGATTCAACATTGAATGTTTGAAGGTTACCAATAGGCTTTTACATCACATAAATACATAATCAACAGGGGTAACCCAGTATGACTAACTCAAATCAATAGCCAGTGTGTAAGGTACAAGGGTGTACATTCTCCCTATTTTTTCCTTTGTTTTTCTAATATTGAAATTGAAGCTTACAAGGTAAAAGAAAAATGACCCCTGTCATAAATCATGATATCAGGACAATTTTATCGTCAGAAAACAGATTACAATTAATTGGGATATCCCCCGTTGTCTTTTAAGATGCCTCCCTCTGTATCAACTACCAGCAGTCATATGTGCTTTTTCTAGATACGAATTACAATCATCCACTGTATCAGGAACTACAGCTTTGCAAAACAATATAATTGTCTTTATAATCTTTGTCATTTTGCAGAGTAGTACAAAATAGGTAAAAAACAATGCAGTGGTAGACAAACTGGAAATATACATAAGGTAGTCGTGGAATGTGCAAAAATATCTGATTAAGACAAAAACGATTATGCCATAGACCTAGGTGTGAGGAAGGGTAAGAGGGGGCAAGGAAAGCAGGAGAGGAAGTAGCGAAGCCTACTTACTGTAACTGTGGCCTTATTCTAGTTCACTCTTTCTGACAAATTCCTTCTTAGATGGACAAAACCATGTGCACTGCAGGGGGGCAGATGTAAAATGTGCAGAGAGAATTAGATTTGGGGGAGTTATTTTTTTTCTGTGCAGGGTAAATACTGACTGCTTTATTTTTACACTGCAATAAAGATCTGACTTTAAAGTAAAACCCCACCCAAATCTAATTCTCTCTGAACATCTTACTTCTACCCCACCTGCAGTGAACATGGTTTTGTCCATCTAAGAAGGAATTTATCAGAAAGAGTGAACTAGAATAACCCCCTGTGTCTTTTGACAAATATCTTGTCTCTTATCCATGATGAATGATTAAATAAACCTATTAAATGCTACAAAATGTTCTAATTTCTATAGAATCAGTCATTCATTTTACAATTGGACCAGATAGTTGTGTTGTGTAACTTTTGGGTCTTTCACATATAATAAGTTCTATTAATATATTGGGTACTTGTGAGTTATCCGGGCGTCCGATTTTTTGATTGTATGCCTTAAGTTAAGGCATACAATCAGATGCGATGCGATGCGATATCGCATCGCATCGCATCGCATGCGATCATCGGATGCGATGACCCGATTTTTCCATAGGAATCAATGTTAAAATGATTCCTATGGAAAAAGGGGTCCTTTTCATACCCCTACTATCCAAGTGGGCATGGAGTTGGATATAAACCTGTGGCGAGCGTAGCGAGCCACCGAGCCCGAAGCGTGGCGAGCGAAGCGAGCCCCGCGAGGGGACGGTATTCCGTGTCCCCTCGCGGGGCTCGCTACGCTCGCCACGCTTCGGGCTCGGTGGCTCGCTACGCTCGCCACAGGTTTATATCCAACTCCATGCCCACTTGGATAGTAGGGGTATGAAAAGGACCCTTTTTCCTATTGAATTCCATGTTAAAATGGACTCAGTCCATTTTAACATTGATTCCTATGGAAAAATCGGGTCATCGCATCGCATCGCATCCGATGGTCGCATGCGATGCGATGCGATGTCCCGATCCGACCCGATTTCAAAATCGGACGCCCGGATAACTCACAAGTACCATATATTGCAACAAGGGCATTGTATATAGTTCTAAATCCTACAGCAATTGCATAGGTACAATAGTTACTAGTACTTTACATAACACATTTTACATTGTTTCTATAACTGCTTCGATAGTACAAAGGATGGTGAGTAGAGATGGCTATAGTATAGACTTAAGTAAAAAGATAACTTCGGGGTGCGTTTAAAGGCAGGGAGATTGTAAAACTATCTGGATTATAGGTCGACAATGTATAGGTCAACAGTCAATAGTTCGACAACAAAAGTTTGAGACAGGTCGAAATTGACAAAAGGGTCAACATGAGTTTTTCAGTTATTTTTTTTTTTTTTTCAACTTTCTCCTACTTTAACATCCATGTGGACTCCGATTGGGAATGGTAAAGTGTGCCATGCGCAGCGTAGCTCCTGGCCCGAAACATGGCGAGTGAAGCTAATCATACGAGGGTACACACTACACTTATTGGGGGCCCACATGCTCAGGTGTTGACATTTCACACAAAAAAGGAAAAAAGCGTGTTGACCTTTTTCCATGTTGACGTTTTGCCAATGTTGACCTTGTTCATGTCAACCTTTTGGTTTTGACAGTTGACCTAGCCACTGTCTATCCATTTGACCCATTTGAAAGTAAATCTGATTAGATATGGGGGGGAGGGACGCATTGGAAAGATAAGACATGGGAGAAATTCTGAAGAGGAGAACAGGAAGTATGGGCGGTCTTTAGCAGAGGGGAGTTTGAAGGAGAATGAGGCGTCATGTAGTGGAAAGAAATCGCATCAAGTGCCAAATCACATTTGAGCCTCCCGGCCAGCTCAGGGGGGGAAATTGATGCAATGTCTCCCCTCAAAGTGTCTGGGGGCCCTTAGAGTGGCAGATTTAGAGTTTAGGTGGTGAGTTCTAGGATCCAACCACACTACAGGGAAGTGTGAATTGGATCTGTCTGCTCCCCCGGAGTGCCACATTGTATAGCTAAAATGTGGTGGGCAAGCAGCAGAACTTGTATTTGCATGGCTGACATTTTAGATTTCCTGTTCTATTTATTAATCACTAAGATTATTATACTCGAGATATTCACTGTATGGAGATACTTTACATATTTAAAGAATAATCTGTTTTAACTAAATAAATTTTCATGTGCATTGTTTCCTTCCATACAGTCTCTGCCACTGCCTTCTACAAAGCACAACCCGTTATCCAGTTCATGTGTGAAGTTTTAGATATTCATAACATTGATGAACAACCGCGACCTCTGACTGATTCTCACCGGGTAAAATTCACCAAAGAGATAAAGGGTAAGTGCCAGTAGCTTAGGTGCATTGCATAGACGTACTCTATCGTCCTCTACAGGAAAAACTAGATGGAAATTGTTTTGGGATAAGGCACCTGGATTATATCCATCCTAACAGTAGAATTCCATGCTTTGTGCTATGAGTGATTCCGCCATACACATAGGCTATACATATACTGTATGTTAGGGATTATTTTGTATTTGTTTGGTTTGTTTTGGGACAGATGCTACACACTAGTTGAACACCCTGCACTTTTCAAAATCTGTACAGTTCCCATTTCCTGCCTGGGCTGTAGCTCTCTGCTGTGGTGTCTATATCACATTGTAGTCTGTATCTTAATACTTAATAAGTGCCAATCAGACAACGACACCCTAGGCTAGAAAAGGGAACTGCTCAGATTTTGAAGGGTGCTAGAATGGACACTAAACACCTACATAGTTATTTTATTATTACGAGTTTTACTTTTTAAATTTCATTTTGATTACCTCCCCCGTTTATCAGGGTCCCAAAACGTCCTTATAGCTGGAACCTCCCCCGCTTAGCTGCGACACTGCATGCCTCTGGAGTAAAAGAGATCCTATTATTATTGTTATGTTTTATTTATAAGGCGCCACAAGTGGTCTGCAGAGCTATACATACAGCAACAGTAAGACAGTACTCGGTCCACAGAACACTGCATAACATTACAGTAAGCAAGACATAAACCAAGCACAGGTAACTAGCACCGCATTTCTCAGTAATTAGCGAAGGGTAGAATCAGTAATTAGCGAAGGGTAGAACCTGTCTCCAATAGCGATAGCAGGAGGGACAAAAATTTGTGGGAGAGAGGAATTCTGGGCTAAGTGGCCACTAAGTAGGTGAAGGCTGTCATTGAGGTGCAAGCGGTGGGTTGACTGACCTGATGTGTTGGAAGGGGTACTTGTTTCCTAGCACGACGCCCACGATATTAAGTCGTACAACATCGAATCGCATCGCATGCCATGTACCCGATGCGATTTTAAATTGTATAAGCCCCTATACGATTTTTAATTGTATAAGCACCCTAATGGGTGCTTACAATGTTAAATGCACCCTCATGCCACCCCCACTATCAACACCAAACCCGAAGCTTGTCAAGCACAGCGAGCCCGCGAGGGGCGGCGGTACGTGTCCTCCGACCTTTTGATACCTCCACTATCCACGTCTGCGTGGAGTTGTTGTTATATAGTGTGGCGAGCCACCGAGCCCGAATCGTGGCGAGCTGCCGCATATTACTTTACATGTATACTGCGTCCCCTCGCGGGGCTCGCCATGCTTCGGGCTTGGTGGCTCACTGTGCTCGCCACACTATATAAAATCAACTCCACACCGACGTGGATAGTGAGGGTATGAAAAGGTCGGAGGACGCGTACAGCCGCCCCTCGCGGGCTCGGTTCCCTTGCCACGCTTCGGGTTGGCGTTGATAGTGGGGGTGGCGTTGGGGGTGCTTTTAACATACTAAGCACCCATTAATGTTAATTATCTTATAAGGGGGCACATTTAACATTGAAAACACCCATTAGGGTGCTTATACAATTTTAAATCTTATACCATTGTATATGGCATACAATGGCATACAATGCGATGGTATACAATTTAAAATTGTGTAACATCGGGTAACATCGCATCGCACACCATCGTATGCCTTATGGTCTGCGATGCGATAGGCGCCGTGCTAGGAAACAAGTACCTTGGAAGGGTATGCTATGATTAACAGGGTGAGTTTTCAGTGCGTGTTAGAAGCTCTGTCGGGGGGAGTCCAACAGAACAAATGAGTATGTTCCAATGGATTTCAGTGTGAGACGCAGTAACCAGGGTAGAGGAGAAGCGACAGTCTTTGACTGAGCGGAGAGGGCAGGAAGGGGTATGTAAGAAGATATGAGGCTGGCAATGTGGCTAGCAGAGATTGGGGCAGATGTATTAAGCCTTAACAAGAGATAAATTCAAGGGTGATAAGGAGAGGTAAACGTCCAGCCAATCACCACCAAACTGATTTTTTTCAAACACAGCCTGTAACATGGCAGTTAGCAGGTGATTGGCTGGATGTTTATCTCTCCTTATCACCCTTGCATTTATCTCTTGTTAAGGCTTAATACATCTGCCCCAATGTCCTGGCTAGAGTGGGCCTACCAGCAGTCCTGATAGAATCGGAGACTCTGCTAAATGCATTTGGCGGGGAACCCATTATAGGGAAGGAAGGTTTTACTAAATCCCATGCTTAAGGGGCTTCTGAAATAAAAGAACTCACCGGATTTACCAACATTAGGACCATATTTCTGGCAACTCACAAAGACAAATATTTTCCTCCATAACCCACAGTGGTGAAATCTAGTTTTCCCATAATTTTTAGCAATGTGCACTGAGTAGTCAGTCACCATGGCAAAGGGGAAAACTAATAGTATTGGGTATGCACATACTTTATGCAGCTATTTGCAGAAATAACTCATTAATGTGCTTATCAAAATATCTGCTTGGTACAGGTCTGAAGGTTGAAGTGACTCATTGTGGAACAATGAGACGGAAATACCGTGTTTGCAATGTGACAAGAAGGCCTGCCAGCCATCAAACGTAAGCCTAAAATAGGCTTTTGTGTTTGTATTCATTTATATAAAATGATGATAATGTGTTCTTCTCCAGCAGAGGGCAATTTTGTAGTGAATTACACAATCTTTGGATGCAAAAGACTATTCCATTTTAAAACAACATTATAATGTTGACCCTCTGTTTAAGAATATTCTTGTTTGAGAGATTTTTTTTCTTTTATAAAAAAAACACCTTTTTTTTTGTTGAAGAATATCTTGGCGGTAGTGAATAGCAGTCAGAAACCCAGTGTAACTTGATTAATGTAGCAGTAATGGGCAAACCCCTAAATTTTGTTTAATTTACATGGACACATTTGTATTTTAGTTACCTAGTTATAAAAAAAAAGTCACATTTGCTGATGTTGATTTGTTTTGTACTAAAAAAAAAAAAGTCACATTAAAACGTATATGGTTTGACTATTCTGTACTTTTTTAAAGTACAGGTAGTACATAACCAATACCCTTATTTGGGTATTGGTTATCCAAATTATTCCGAAAACCATAGTTTCCGAAATGTACTTTTGGAGACAACTGTAACTGGTGTAACTTGCACTACTAAGGGCATGATATGTACAGTAACTGGATCTAAATATGTGCAAGAAAATGATTGCTTAGGGCATTGGTCAGGGAACAGGGGTAAATTACCCCAAATGGGGTAAAAATAAAATTCCTGGGGGGGTAATGGACAGTCGCGCTGCCGAGACACAGCTGTTCATGCATGTAAATCTATATGCATGCCGGCTGTGTCTATGCAGCGTGATCGTCCATTCATTGCATGTAGAATCTATATATATATATATTCTATATGCATGCCCGGCTGTGTGTGTTAGAGTACTGTAGTGTACAAGGACCGGATGCAGGCTTCAGGCCCTTGTGTATAACACGCTTCCCTGTGTGATGCCCTGTGCATCACCTCCAAGTCCGCCCACTTCTTTAGTAGAGTTGACTAGTTGCTGCACCATCTCAGCAGCACACAATCTGTTTCTTTTCCTGGTTATAGGCTCCTGTCAAGGTATACCCATCTCTAGTCTAGGCAAAAAAAATTGCACAGACTGTATATCATGAAATACTGACACTAATAGTTGCCTGGACGTCACTTTACCAATGGCTACACCACACTCAGCTTGGCAGCCATTGATGATGATGATTACCAAGAATGGCTGTGTGTGGTACAAATTTTGTACTACACACAGCAATTGCTGTCAGGCTGTGTACCATACTAGCAGGATATATTATCAATTTCTGGGGGTACAGTGTGTATTACAATTATATGATTTCCTTCCTTTCAAAACAAGGGCGTAACGTCAACGTACCTAAATATATTTTGGGGTAAAAGGTTAAAAAGTTCCCTGAACCCTGGCTTAGTGGGATATTCAATCCTGGCAGATGTTTCCGATCCTCGGAAATAGCTACCATTTTTTTTTACGTAGAATAGATCAAATTCACATTCGATCTATTCACTAATTTTTTCTGCGGCAACGGCTGCTAATTCTTATATTTAGTGGCCATTGCTGCAAATGCAAATTCAGCATTTCAAAGATATTTCAAAGTATTAGAAATATCGTTCAGCATCGAATACCACCCTTAGCTTTCAAATTTAGTGCCTGAGATAGTATACAATATTTGTTTCATACTTTGAAACCTTGATTCATGCAAAAATAAAATATATTTGTGTCAGTGGCCGGTCCCATGCTCCTCCTGACTCCTGCTGCTAATGAAAATGACTCTCACAAAATGGCTGCACCTTACACCTTACCATTTTTAAGGATGCTAGAGGAGTGCCGGGACCACAAACAAGTAGAAATGCAGGTCCCCGCCACAGACCCAGCGGCAACGGCAAGTGGAGGGGTAAAGCAGGTCAGCGCAGCGATAGCCCCGCAGGCCCCCGTCACCCACTGTGGGCTCTGCGGGGCTATTGTTCCACCACTGATTTGTGTGTATTTCATGTGTTTGATGTGTTCACACATGGGTCCCGTCATAAATATACCTTATAGAATTATAAAAATATACAGATATTCGGAATTATGTTAACAAAGCTTGGGCTGTATAATACTTTGTAGTGGTGGAGGGGGGACGGAGAGGTTAGCAACATACAATATCCAATTATTATTATTTTTGTATAATTAAGTAATATACAAATATGGAGTCATTAGTGTCACTCTATACATTAGTTAGAAATACTAGTTCTGGGTCTTTAGACTAGATAGATTTTTGGGGAACCCCTATAACCACTCATAACATTAATTAAATAATTGACTTCAGAGAGGTTTGGTGCGGGAACTACAATCCTCCTTTTTTCTATAGATTGTATAAAACCTTTATTATCTTGCTGTACATGAAATAATCATTTCCTTTCTTTTTTCCTTTCCTAGCTTCCCTTTACAGCTGGAGAATGGGCAGACCGTAGAAAGAACAGTCGCTCAGTACTTTAGGGAAAAGTATAGTCTCCAGCTGAAATATCCTCATTTGCCCTGTCTGCAAGTTGGACAGGAACAGAAACACACATACCTGCCTCTAGAAGTAAGGAATACCTGCTTTTTTAAATGCTCTTAAGCTGCCCACACACACAGTAAGATTTTTTTTTTTAAATTGATATGGCAGTGTTCGACCAATCAGAGCAACCAATTTTTCAAAAACTTTCATGTGGGCATTATCGCGATCAAATGCGCGCACCCACCGATTTTTCATTGACCTACAGTATCTTACACGATTTGGCACACACCGTTCAGTGTTTAGGCATGAGAAATGATGTGGTATGTAATTTGCAGTCGTTAAACGACCCATCCATGATATTGTTTGGCAAGGAGTGTTCTGTATATACAAGGGAATTGTATAAGAGATTGGATTGTACATTAAATCTATCCTTGTGGGCTCTTACACATATGAGATCAGATGCGAGAGGCCTCACATTCAGGCAGCCTCTGATTGGCTGAGAGCTTTTTCTCAGCCAATTAGAGGGCCGCCCAGTGTTTTAAATACTTTTTTCAAATTCTGCTGCTGCTGTGCCCCGCCGCCGCTAGTGCCCCTTAACTGCGCTGTGCTCCACCTCCACTGGCCCTCCTACAGAGAGCTTTGCTCCGCCTCCGCCAGTGCTCTGGCCCTCCATTTCCCGAACCTACAACAGCACTCCGGCCCCCGCTCCCTGAACCTGCTGCCAGCGCTCTGGCCCCCGCATCCCGAACTCTATGCGATTGCATTGTTGCCGATCGCATTGTTAGCAATCGCATGTGGTTAAAAACCCCTTGCGATCGCTCTTACAGTTTGAGAAATATGTGCAGCACATAATTTTTGACGCGGCATGTGACCGGTGGGACTGTGCATTGCGTCTGGGACCCATTCAACATGTATACAATCCTTCGATTTATCGCACAGATGGGGTTGAAATCGAAGGATTGTATGCAATATCGCCCTAGAGTATGAGCAGCATTAGTTATATTGGGAACTTAAGGTATTTATATATTCATTACACTCACCAGTGTTTAAGATATATTTTTAATTTGTTAAGACTGTCGGGTTGCAGGCTTCTAGTAGCTGATCATCCTGTTTGTCAGTGACATTACAATATAAAGATTATCTGTCTGTTCTATTGTGTTTTCTGTTCTTTGTGGAAAGGTCTGTAATATTGTAGCTGGCCAGCGATGCATCAAGAAACTGACTGACAATCAGACCTCCACTATGATCAAAGCAACAGCCCGGTCTGCTCCAGACAGGCAGGAGGAGATCAGCAGGCTGGTGAGTTGTTCCTTTTGTGCGGTATTGAAAAGTAATTGCTCTTCCCTGAATACTGTAATTACTCTTATTTATGCTTTCCAGGTCACTGGCAATTTTGTTGACCTTAGTGATCACTGCATCCCTTCTTCCAATGGCAGTGAATATTAGTTTCTGTAATACTGTACATAGGGTAGAGCATGATGCTTGCGTTGTATTGTAAAGATGGTTGCCCAATGATGATCTTTAGTTTGGCAAATTACAATTCCTTTAGGCTTTGTAAAATGTCAAAACTGGAATGAGCCAGAAGATATAAAGGTGGACTCCACTTTGCCCTAAACCAGACATGTCCAACCTGCAGCCGTCCAGCTGTTGTGAAACTACACATCCCAGCATGCCTTGCAATAGTTTTAGCATTCCCTAATAGCAAATCTATGGCAATGCATGCTGCAAGGTATAGTTTGACAGCTGGAGGGCTGCAGTGTGGACATGCCTGCCCTAAACGTTTTGTAAACATACTTACCTTTATGGTGGACATCCATAAGGAGCCCATACATGGTCCATTGTGTAGGGCTCCGTTCTGTACTATGCGATGCGCGCTCCCGCGCATCACATAGTACGGTACAAAAAGTATGTGCTGCACATACTTTTTGTACTAGGTACACATCGGAATGGATCGCAGTGCATGCACACTGCATGCACTAGGGACGCGATCCGATGTGTACTTTAAAAGTACAGAACGGACCGAAAAAACGGACCGTGTATGGGGGGCATTAGACTAGTGAGAGCAGCCATGGATAGTCTACTCTAAACACTTTAATACTGGTGCAGACTTGTTCACAAAGACAGCATAATTAAAGAAACACTCTTTTCTTATTTGTAAAAGTGATCATTGTGTACGCATCTCTGTTCTATGAAGCTGCAGTTATTTGTTAACTAGTGTGTAATAATGACTTTTCATTACTCAGGTTAGAAGTGCAAATTATGATGCAGACCCATTTGTTCAAGAATTCCAATTTAAGGTGCGGGACGAAATGGCTCATGTGACGGGGAGAGTACTTCCGGCACCAATGTTACAATATGGAGGGAGAGTATGTGACACCCGCACCTGCACTGTCAATATTTTACAGTATTGTATGTAATGTATAGTGTAATATTGTTTTTGTATTATTTTTTTAAATGATGGTTTGAGTAAGGTGTCTTTTTTTATTTTTTTACGTGTTTACTGTCCATGTATAGTTAACATTTGTTTATTAATGGTTTTCTTGTTTTGTTTAATGTTGGGTATGAAGCTTCTTCTTTGATCTCTAATACTGCTCTGTATGCCATCACCAGCTCAGTATGTTGTCATGGCACGTTTCATAAAGGTTGCCATAGTTGTCATGACAATGGATACTTTTGAAAGAACTGTGATCTTTAAATTCAGGAAGAGCACTGAATGAATGCCCATGTGAGCCCACCATAAACACTAGTAAACCAGCATATTCAAGCTCAGATTTAAAGCTTTTATACTGTTTTCTATTATTCTATAAATTATGCCCATTGCACATTATGCCCCACACTAATGCCCATTATGCCACAGACCATAATGCCAGCAGTACTCCTGCTTATACATATGATGCCCCAGCAGTGCCCCTCACCCAATGCCCCAGCAGTGCCCCCACACAATGCCCCAGAAGTGCCCCTCACACAATGCCCCAGCAGTGCCCCTCACACACAATGCCCCAGCAGTGCCCCTCACACACAATGCCCCCAGTAATGCCCCACACACAATGCCCCCAGTAAGGCCTGCAGCTTTGCCAGGTCCCCTGCTCCCGCCAGCTGTACCTTCTCAACCTGCAGCTTTGCCGGGTCACCTGCTTCCACCATCCATGCCTCCTCCTGCAGTTTCGCCGGGTCCCCTCCGCCAGCTGTGCCTCCTCCTCCTGCAGTTCCTGCGCCAGGTCCCCTGCTCCCGCCAGCTGCGTTGCCTCCTCCCGCAGCTTTGCCGGGTCCCAGCTCCCACCAGACGTGCCTCCTCCTCCCTCAGCCACGCTGGATCCACTCCTCTGCCCTGCCTGCAGCCAATGAAAATCGGGTAGGCGGCACCCGGGGGGACTCCATTACGCTGCCTCCCTCAGCAGCATTTTCTTTTACTTTAAAAAAAAATCCTGTGCATGGCGGGCAGGGGGCCACTGAGATCAGCTCCGCGGGCCATGGGTTGAAGACCCCTGGTGTAGACTGTTTAAGTTATTGGAAGTTAAGTTTAAAAACATGGTATAGCCTAAACAAAATGAATGACTGAGCATCAAAGAAATGAGCAATGGCGATTTCTCAGACATTGGTTCTATATAGTGAACAATAGTAGTAATACAGAACACAAAGGGTATCCAATTAAGGATGATCTTCCTTTTTTATGGCCAATCCTATTAAGATGCACACAAATGATATACATTTTTGTTCCATGCAGTTTCAGTGAGACCTGTTTATAAATGGCCACTGCCCTGTTTTCGCACAAAAATTTAGATTTTGGAGATTTGATCCTCCATAAATTCTGTAAAATCAGATTGTATAATTTTTTTCATTATTTGCCATACATTTAATTATATATTTCTATTTTAATAGTTTAAATATTAATTTATTGTAATATATTCTGTATTTGTGTATCTGGTTTACATATTGAGAAAAATAGAATGTACTGAAAGTGCGTGGTCCCAATTACAGAGCAGTTACTGTGGCTTCATAACGATTGATGTCCTGGTAAATAAATGATTTTAATACAGTATGCATCTGATTTTTATTTTCTTTTTTCTCTGTTCCACATGAACGTCTTCCTTTCTTCTGAAGAACCGCACAGTAGCAACTCCCAGCCATGGGGTTTGGGACATGCGGGGGAAACAGTTCCACACTGGTGTGGAGATAAAAATGTGGGCCATTGCATGCTTTGCAACGCAGAGGCAGTGCAGAGAAGAAATTTTAAAGTAAGGCATTTCATTGGCTGGAATTACATGAGCTGTACATATTCATTTTTCCTCCAAAATAGAGACATTTAGGTATAACAAAGAGTGCAGTTACCCCATGCAGTATTTTGGGTCTGTTATATTAGTTATAACTAGTTAAAAGCCCTTCAAAATGATGGCTTAGTGCCTATCTGCTCCGAACTCCAATCTCTTCCTTCACAGCTCTCTGTCCATATCCTACAGATATTGAAAATCATCAATGGTTTATGGCCGATGTAGAAAAGTTTTGCCATTGATGGGGAAGAACCAGATGGTTTCCCATCATCAATGTCAAGCATAAACTTTTAGTTTTTCTTTTTTCCCCAAGGGGCTGGGACATGGAGCATAGCTCCACACTCGACACTCGTGAAGCCCAGTCCCCATGTTTTGATTGGCCCTTTAGTCAAAGAAAATGGATGACCGGCAATAGGTAAAAACATTTATGGTCATCCATTGCATATTGCAACGGCCAGTTGCCCTTTTTGCCATGATGGCAAAGGCAACGCTGGCCATCCTTACCATATCCAAGAAATTTGAAACATATCCTTTTTAGTTTCATTTTCTGTTACGGAGTAATTTGGTCTATCAAGTGGCCTTTAGTGGTCACTGGCGGTACTTCACCTAAAAAGTTAAGGATTTTGCAAAAGAGTGTCTCCTTCATGACTGACATGCATTTTACATTTTCATTACTGAAAAAAGTATCATTAAGAATTAATAAGACTATAGATGTTTTGGGGTAAATTTACTAAAGCTTCTAAAAATTATAAGGTTATGTTGCCCATAGTAACTCATTTTTGGCCACTAAGGGAATCATATAGATATGACTTATTCAAAATCGCAGATGCAAGTCAAATAGGTTGAACTCTATGGACCAACCTCTATTTTCAGCCTTACTTTGTTAATATGCATGTTACTCTATGTATATTACTATGATCCTGTCTTATTTTCTAGGATGCAAATGAGAAATGATAGCATTTGATATGTTGCTATGGGTAACATCACCTCTTTTCATTTTAGAAGCTTTAGTACATTTACCATTTAGAATCTCTTATCTTTAGAGAAACTATTCCAATAGTTTCAAAAATATTCCCAAAACTATTTTAGATCCTCCCTCTTTCTTGCTTATTTTAGTACAAGTTAATCTAACTAAAAATATGTTTTAGTGACTTTTCTGGTATACTTTACAGAGGATTCACTGACCAGCTGAGGAAGATCTCTAAGGATGCCGGGATGCCCATCCAGGGTCAGCCATGCTTCTGTAAATACGCGCAGGGCGCGGACAGTGTGGAGCCAATGTTCAGACACCTCAAAAATACATATTCTGGACTGCAGCTCATTATCGTCATATTGCCAGGAAAAACGCCAGTCTACGGTGATTTTTTTTAACATACATTTTTATTTTAACTATAGAGTGAGTTTTATTCAACATAAGGGGACAGATGTACTAAGCTTGAAAATAATAAAATAAAATGGAGAGTGAAAAACTAAAACCGGATCAGCTCCTAACTGTCATGTTTCCATTTGAGTTTGGAAAATGACAGGTAGTAGCTGATGGTTGGTGGTTTATCAATCTCCATTTTATCACTTTTTAAAGCTTGGTACATCCTCCCCAGGGTCTGATTTAAAGATTTATAGCTAAGGCATATGTGATCCCAATGTGTGAAAATGTGCTAACGCTGCAGCCACTTGGTAATGTATTAAGACTCCCACTAGCAGCTTCTCAGATCCAAGGAACTGCACAAATATGAAGAAATAGTTGCATATCCTTTGATAATAGACTCCCTGATTAAACCTTTGGCCGTGTAGAATTGGCATGGGAACTAAAACTGATGCGCTGGACCCATGTTTTTTGCATTTGGAATTACAGCTTTAGGCTGAGGAGAACCCAGAAATTCCGGTTGTGACATGTCTACGTTTTTCATGCCACTCCTAGTTGCCGCCCCCAAATTGTGTCTGACTCCACATTCACCATAAATACTTTTGTAAATATATCTAGGCAGTTGTGGCACATGCTCAACCTATAAAGAGCTCAACTCCTTAAATATCGCCCAGTGTGTACATGTTAGACATAAGGACCACTGGGGAGAGAGCTAGGGGCTGGGGATATCCAATTTAGGGGGGCATGCAATCCGGGACCACGGCTGTCGATCCCCACCGACAGCCATTATCCTGGCCCGTTTGCGGTCTGATCGACCGCAGAATGACAGGCGGGATTCAGTGTCCCGCCTGCCGCTCGGCACAAAGGGGGCGTGGCCATGAAAATGCCTTGCCATAGTTTTAGTATTCCCTAATAGTAAAACTGTGGCAAGACATGATGGGACTTGTAGTTTCACAACAGCTGGAGGGCCATAGTTTGATGTATGTTATCACAGCTCCAAGGGTTGCAGCACAATGATGAACCCCCCGAGAAGTGTTCGTTATTGGATAGCGTTATTATTCGCTGATTGGATAGCCCCCAGAGAACCTTTTAGCAGCAGTAAATTACCGCTGCTGATAGGATACCACCCCGGTACTTATGCTAGCAGTGGCCATTACATTGTGTTCCATATAGTTGCTCACTGCTCTCTGTTATTTTTGGTTTTCTCAGCGGAGGTCAAACGAGTTGGAGACACGTTGCTAGGGATGGCTACACAGTGCGTCCAAGTGAAGAATGTAATAAAAACATCTCCTCAAACTCTCTCAAATCTGTGCCTAAAAATTAATGTCAAACTGGGAGGGATTAACAATATCCTAGTCCCACATCAACGGTAAGAAAATATTTGTACTCCTTTCTTCTTCTGGGAATGGGACGGCAGAGGAGTTCATTTAAATGCTTTATTTCACTTAAATTATTTTTGTAAACCACAAAAAAGTTTTGAATTTAGTATAAATTCAGTTTAGTGTGCAGCTTATGTATGGCAATAGGTAAAACCCCTGCAGAACATCTGCTTTTACTTTTTCGGTGTGGAGGACCTGGCATGTTGTTCTCTGGGCTGGTGCAACACCAACAGGTTCACTTATTAATTTACTTTTACAACAGGTTCACTTATTAATTATAGTTAAAACTAAAATAAGAAAATGTGAAACCTCCATTTTATTGTCTAACAGCCCAACATACTCAGTATTGGTCTGGCCCTCTGGATTAACTGCACCAAGAGCTTAATAGCACAGTGCTGACTAGCATACTTACCTCTTCCCACGGTGGCCATCAAAATCCTCTTCAGCAGCATCCTCGGTCCCAAGGATGCATTGCACGGGTGTGCCGGTGACATCACCGTCACACTAGCGTGATCCACCCCTGAGATCAGAGATGCCACTGAAGAGGATTCTGAAGGCCGAATGGTCGGCAGGGGACATCGGGGGACCATCAAGGCACCGCCGCGAGACCAGGTAAGTATGAAGAAAAAAACTATTCCAAAATCAGCAAAAATCCCTTATCCAAAACTCTCATGGTCCCAAGCATTTCAGATAAGAGCTACTCAACCTGTATTAGTATTTCTGTATTTTTGTGACAAGTGAGAACTCTGAGAGCATGCTGTTTTAGCTATCTTACCTATCAGAACAATGCCTTTTTTTTTTTTTTTGACAAGCCAACACTTGATACAAAAATCTATAAAGCGGTCTGAGACCTACAGTAGCTGTTTTGTTTTATATGATATGATAGCAGTTTTGTGTTCACTAAAACGACATTGTTTACAAACCGCACACAAAATACCTTTGAGCGATGTTGAAAATATCCACTAAAAATGTCAACGTCACTCACATTTGTTATATAAATGCAAGTAAAAAAATATTATATTTTCCATATAAAGTAAACATCACAGGTCATTAAGATGGATAAAAATGTCTGCTTTGATAAATTCACTTGTTCATATTTCATTGTTCCTTTACATTGCTGGAGAGATAAGTGTCCATATGATTACTTTTACTGCATAATCTAAAGGTCTCTCTAGTATTCTATATAAACAGTATATTAAACTGTTGTTTGAAATAAAAATGGAAATTTAGGGGGAAATTTACTAAAGGAAATTTGTAAAAAATAGGTGTATTTGTATTTAGAAATACACTTATTTTTGACATTTACAATCCTGAAAATACGGCAATTCGTATTCGTATTGATGTGCTATCAATACGAATACGAATTGCCGTATTTTCGGAATTGTAAATGTCAAAAATAAGTATATTTCTAAATACAAATACACCTATTTTTTTACAAATTTCCCCCTTACTTACAGGTGTGTGTGTGTGTGTGTGTGTGTGTCAGTGAGTGGTCCAATGATGCTATTTTTCATCTCTTTACAAACTGGCTGTCCAGGACAAATTCAAAGGATCTATTGTCAATGTAACAGGCAAAAAACAGTCATTAAATATGTGGACAAAAATAAGCAAGTCCTGTCCCTTACCACATAACTGAACCTAATGCCCCAGCGCTGTGTGCTGAGTGATCTGTCAGGGCCACTGTTCTCAATTGAGAGAACACTGGCTATGACTATATTTATACTGTATGCAGTGTAATTCTAGTGAGGCAATAGCAACGCTCAGGATGATACACACAGAGCGATCCATGCTTCATTTCTAAGCGATCTAGACAGATTGCATAGAAATGGCGCTGTAATCGCCCCGTATGTATCGCCCATTAGAAAGGCATACAAACACAATTTACCCAATTTAATATTTTTTTTATACATTTCTCAAGAAGAATCTTTTGACCTAGGGGTGCTGTGAAAAAAAATTCTGATACTCTAGGGTGCCGTGATTCAAAAATGTTTGGTACCCACTGGTCTAGTACTATCAATATCTGTCTAGATGCGCACACCAGTGGGTCATTAACGCCCCCCCATTGTACATGCAGCTAGTCTGGCAATATCGTCTGGGACTGCACGTACGGAGTGGGGGGCTGATGATGTCACTGACAGAGATGAACAGTGCGTATGATCAATAGCATTCTCTGATGGCACAGCCGTTATAGTTAACTATATTGGCGGCTGTGGAAGTCATCTATTGTGTACCCAGCGTAAAAGTCTGAAACCATAGAAGACATTTCGGAGACGCAAGGTTGCATGAGGTAGTTGATGGTATATTTGAATTAATAAGCAAGTATATTTGTCATGTATACCCCAGGACACATGAGAAATACACTTGCTGATTAATAATAAGTTTAGTTCACACTAAAACATGGAATGTCACCCAGTCTTCTATCTCCATTCATTTCATTGCTTGATACATCAACCCCCCATCTCTCTTGCACATGATTGGCTTCTCTAAATGCATGTGTGTACAAATGCTGGTTTTGCTAGTGCTTTTAAGTTATTTCCACCCATTTTTCCTATCAACTTTGCATCAGCCACTTTGTACATACACAATTCTCTAATAATGTAACCTAACACAATTTACGATTTCTTTTTTCAGTTGCCAATTTATGTGAAATTGATTGTTTTTCAATTCTTTAATATGTATATTTTTTTGTAGACCGTCTGTGTTCCAACAGCCTGTTATCTTCTTGGGAGCAGATGTTACTCACCCTCCTGCTGGAGATGGCAAAAAGCCTTCAATTGCTGCTGTAAGTGGCTATATTTTTAGAGCTTTAGTACAAATTTGTGCAAAATTCTCTGATTTATCAAATTAGGCTTAATTTGTTACTGTACTGAGTTCATATGTCATATTCACAGTACTGATAAGTGGTAGAGATGTACTTACTATATGAGCAATTATTTAGCCACTATAGTTTTTCTTGCTTCACTTGATATGAAGGCATAGCAGCCGCTAGAGTGAGGGAGAGAAAAGAACACCCTACTGTGATCCGTGCATCAGGCTAGTGCTTATGTGCAGTGTCCTAACCCCCACGGCCAGCCCCATTGTGCATGCGCTGTACCCTAACCCCCTGGCCAGCCCCACTGTGCATGTGCGGTGTCCTAAGCCCTTGGCCAGCCCCACTGTGCATGTGCGGTGTCCTAAGCCCTTGGCCAGCCCCACTGTGCATGTGCGGTGTCCTAAGCCCTTGGCCAGCCCCACTGTGCAAGTGCGGTGTCCTAAGCCCCTCGCCAGCCCCACTGTGCAAGCACGGTGTCCTAAGCCCCTGGCCAGCCCCACTGTGTAAGTGCGGTGTCCTAACCCCCTGGCCAGCCTCACTGTGCATGCGTGTTACCCTAACCCCCTGGCCAGCCCCACTGTGCATGCGTGGTGTCCTAAACCCCTGACCAGCCCCACTCTGCATGCATGGTGTCCTAATCCCCTGGCCAGCCGCATTGTGCATGTGAGGTGTCCTAAGCCCCTGGCTAGCCCCACTGTTCAAGCGCGGTGTCCTAAGCCCCTGGCCAGCCCAACTGTTCAAGTGCAGTGTCCTAAGCCCCTGGCCAGCCCCACTGTGCAAGTGCGGTGTCCTAAGCCCCTGGCCAGCCACACTGTGTATGCACGAGATAACAAAACCTTGCAAGATCTCAAGCACAGCCCACACACCCACAGAAGCCACCACTGGTTAGTACACCTAATGGCAGTGCCCATACTGGTTCTTTTTATGACATCTTAAATATTATCCACTGACATCATCAGATGTTTGCAGATACTGCAGAGAAAAGTGATTTTTCTTCTACATTAACTGCTCTCATACAAACCAAGGTTCTATAACAACGTGAAATATCTGTGTGATTCATTGAATTGTATATGTGTATTAAAATCTTGCCAGGTGTGAGCGAGTACTGTTCACATTGGAGGATATGGAATCTGGTGTCCCTGTGACGACTGGAAGACATCCTGTTCACCAGCACAGATCTCACACACTCCATAGGCTGGATCTGTTGACTTGATTTGTAAATGTATAACCTTTTTGTTAGATATTTGACTCTTGGTATGTTCATTAGGTTGTAGGCAGTATGGATGCCCACCCTAGCCGGTACTGTGCAACAGTAAGGGTGCAGCGTCCTCGGCAGGAGATTATTCATGACCTAGCTTCCATGGTTCGGGAGCTTCTCATCCAGTTCTACAAATCAACGCGCTTCAAACCCACTCGAATCATCTTTTATCGAGATGGAGTCTCAGAAGGACAGTTTAGACAGGTTGGTCTAGTGAACTTTTTGTTTCCTCTGTTGGTATTGATGGCAGCACAATTCTTTGCAATGCAGCACCTGTTTGCAAGCACTATTTTTTTATTTTTGATTAGGGTGGGAAACTTCTATATATACATCTAATGCACCTACACCCATATAAACACAGACTCTGTTTCCTTGATTTTTCAAGACAGATTATACATACTTTTTCACCGTTATGAGGATCCACCCAAATATTGAGGGCAGCGGTTTTACAGTAATTGCATGCTGAATAAAGGCTTCAGTTTTCTCAAGAATTGGTTCCACCAAACATTGTGCTTTCTGGCTTCTCTCTCTTCATGCAGACTTTGAAATTGATGACAGATGAGAACTATTTGGCTCATCCTGTCGCATTTGACAAGTGCACACAATAACATATTTGGGTTAATTTTTTTTGTTGGGAGACAGTTAACTTACCAGTAGGTGTGGAAGGAAACCAGAGTACCTGGAGGAAACCCACACATGGCCAGGTAGTATATACACACTCCACACGGTTAAGTCCATGGTGGGAATCAAACCTATGACCACAGTGTTGTGGGGTAGTAATGCTGACTATTAAACCATCTGTACTGCTCACTCAGTTTATTTGCTGGTTCATTCCTTTGTGAAACATTAATTATAAACTTGATTGTTTTGTGTGTTTAAGCAGGTGTTATATTACGAGCTGCTAGCAATCAGAGAAGCCTGTATTAGTCTGGAGAAAGACTACCAGCCTGGAATCACCTACATCGTAGTACAGAAAAGACATCACACAAGGCTGTTCTGTGCAGATCGAACTGAAAGGGTACATAGGACATATATTTATACAATTTCAAAAGTTTGTAATGTCATATACAAGGACTTAAAGGTTGAGAACCAAAGAACACACAATATAAAGTATACAGTATGTTGCAGAACAAACTGTAAAACACACCCTTACTTTATATGTATTATTCTGTTGAAGGTTAGGTATACTGTATATGGAATTGATTTATTGAAAATTTGTCATGTTGAAGGAATTATCATACCTTGCCGATTCCAATCCATAGTATTAATAAAGATAAAGGGTTATATTTGCCTGTGGATATACCAGCTCTATTAACCCCTTGAGTGGTGGGTTTTGCTGGGGCAGGACAAACCTACCAGGGAAGGTTTATCCTGCCCCAGCAAAACCCACCACAGATCACAGGAGCCTCCCCCCTCACCTCTGCTCTGGTGTTAGTACGCCTGAGTTTCCCTGCCGCCTGTCAGTCATCACTGACCACACAGGCGGCAGGCTTGGGGATGTTTTGCTGCGTCTCGGGAGGACTCGGGCATCTGAACTCTCCCGAGCCCCCCCCCCCCCAAGCCACCCCGAACATCTCGAGCCTGCCGCCTACGTCACTGCAGGAAACTGCATGGCGGCTGGGAAAGAGGGGGTCAGGGGTGCTCTGGTGTACGATCGCCGGAGCAAAGGTAATGGGGGGGGGGGGGGGTTTGGGGGTAGTGACGGTGAGGGGCTCTAGAGGTGCTGCGCCAGTGGTGCACACCTGGACACCATTGGTACACACCTATTTCACATTAGTGGTATGCCCGGAAATTTTCCGGGACAGCCCACTGCGGCAGCCACCGGGCATACCACCCAAGGGGTTAATGTTATTAGATATGCCAGCTGAGTTGTAATGTTAGTGGCTTAGAAATCTTTTGCATTGCTGTGTACCTGCTTTTCTACAGACTTTGGGTCTCCTAAGTGACCTCCATGGTTATCATAGTCTAATGGACAGCAGTGTGGTATTTGATGTCATTTACAGGTACTTAAATATACATCTTTAAGCACCATACATGTATATAGGACAATTATTAAGTAGCATTACTAGCAGTAAGGCCATCACTGTTCCTTTAAATCCCATAGATTTTAAGGATAGCTAGTCATTTATAGTTCCAGATCATGTATAACGTCACCCACTTTTATCTGTTCATAATGCTTAGAGTTTATGGGAACAGTTTTGAATTTACATTTACTATTTGCTTTCCATCTCTGCATAATGATAATACAATATTTACATTTTAATTAAATAACTCCTCAAAAAGAGACTTGTTGATTCAACAAAAAAATACATTTACTATGGGCAAGACCCATGTATACGCTCGCACCTCCCTGCCCTATTGCCTTTTACTTGCTTCACTAAAATCATCACTGCTCAATTACCTTTTGTCATAGACTGATCTACAGCCACCAGCCTTGGGGACGGACAGTAGGTATATAGCTGTAGGGAGATTGGGGTCAGAGGAACACATGAGGAACAAAATATACATGGGTCAGTGGTCACGGGTATTCTTTTGGTATAGGGGCAGAAGTACATATGGAAGCGGATATGATAGGTGTTTTTAGGGAGGTAGAGATATTCAAGGGGAGGGGCAGAGGCATTCTTGGTCAGTTATGAGGCAGTGGTACAATGAATAGGGGAGATGAAGGGTGCACATGGGGAGGCAAAGGGGCAGAATGCATGGGGGGTCAGAGGCATGATTGGTGAAGAGGGAACAGTAGTACATAAGGGGAGGACAGCATTAATGAGAGATGGGGCAGAGACATAAGTGAAGAAGGAGCGGTGATGTTTCCTGAAGTCACCTATGAGAACATGGCTATTGCAATACCACTTTTGCCCATTGTGGCCAGTGCAGAGCACTGTCATTCCCTTACTGAAATTGTCACTTTTACTAAAATAGTCACTGCTAACATCTACACTTTCTTATGTAGGTCTACACTTTCCAAATGCGGTATAAAATGCTGAATGCCACATCTAACGAACAAACAGACACTTACCAGCACCTCTATTATTTATAGATTTTTATATATATATATATATATATATATATATATATATATATATATATATATATATATATTTTATATAACTGAAATGATGTATTCTACCAACGGCTACATTGTCTTTTTTTATTTGGGAGTGCCGCACTGATGCGTATGTGTGTGTGTATGTAAATGTATATTGGTCCCAATGCAGCCCTGGCGAATATCGCAGGCCATACGCTGGCTGACTGACAAACAGCCGGTGTTTGTGGCCAGCACCCCAGCGTTTTCTGGAAGTGCCGCACAAAAATGCAAGCAGGCCTGGCTGTTGGGAGGGAGGGACGCTGATGGCATCAACTGCCCCAAACTCCCACTGCCATTGTAGCACTGAATTCCTCCATCTTTTCGCGGCTGCAAGCCATTTGCAACTGTCTCAGGCGGACCCATAATCAGGTCTGAATCAGCCCCATTGTGTGAACTGTATATACATATTTGTATGCACATAATATAATATAGTAGTTGGTCAATTTGTGTATTATAAGCGAATATATTATCCATACTGCAAGTTTGAAAATCAATTGCTGCTGCCATTTATACTGCTTCTGTTCTTTCTTGGCATCAGGTTGGAAGGAGTGGAAACATCCCAGCTGGAACGACTGTGGATACAGACATAACACATCCATACGAGTTTGATTTTTACCTCTGCAGCCATGCTGGAATACAGGTAAGTTGGATGTTA
The DNA here is from genome assembly GCF_055691185.1 of Crinia signifera. Classification (NCBI taxonomy): domain Eukaryota; kingdom Metazoa; phylum Chordata; class Amphibia; order Anura; family Myobatrachidae; genus Crinia; species Crinia signifera. The sequence goes on from NC_139218.1 coordinate 195,393,915, forward strand.
CCTTTTTTAGCTTATCAATCTATGTACCTAACTAATCATGGTTAGTAGAGCAGTCTGCCTATTACTGCACAGCTAGTGGTTACAATAGTACAATTTTATAGTTGTTTTTGTGATGTGCCAACTATTGTTTGTTTCTCCAAATCCAAAAATCATTTAATAATAATTCAGTACACATTTCTAAAGCCTCATGTTTTTTGTTTGGGTTTTAAATGTATGATTTGGAAGTGTTTAAAAGGCACCTGACTCATTAAAGTTTGCTAGTTTACATTATGTCTTGATCACAATGTTTGTGTACAATAAATCTTAGATTTTGCAGTACTCCTCCCTTGTTGTATAGAATATAGACAAACACAAGTTTATGGGTTGATTCAATTAAGCGAGATCCTCTCACTCCCAGATGTAAGCGCATCTACTGTATATGCTGCACTTACCATCACTCTGGACTCGCAGAGTTTTGATCACAGGGGTGCAAGTCCAGGCCACAAGGGGTATTTTTCAATCACATTTCTCAGATTAAAATTGTTTTCAGCAGGCCATCATGCTTTGCTTGCACCGCTGATTACATTTAGCAGGTTTAGTCTTTTAGGTCTAATAAAAATTTCTGTTAGTTTTTTGTGTTTTTTAATAGGATTGACCTATAGCATTACATCCAGATGATCTGTCTGGGAATTCATCATAGGTTTCTTAGTTTAGTAATTTAGTTGCTCAAAGCCAGTACTAAATGATGTACTATTTCATAATCTGTTGCCCTAATAATTAGATATTTGTTTAACTTTTTTTCCTTTGCCAAAGGTAGACGAAACTGAGTGTGAACCTATTTTCCCCACAGCATGTACTCCCTAGTACAGGGGTTCCCAATCTTTTTTGATTCACGGCACCCTAGAGTATCAAAAACATTTTCACGGCACCCCCAGGCCAAATTTTTATTTATTAGATTGGGTTTATATGTGATTCTTAGGGTCAGTTATTTGTTAAAGGCCAGGATTTGCTTCTGTTTAAACACATTTTATAATTGGCAGCCACCAGCATTTGTTTTGCTCATAAATAATTAGCCATTAATAATTTGAATTGGTCCTGGATCACCAACCCAGGGCACCCCTGCAAGTGTCCTGAGGCACCCCAGGGAGCCACGGCACACAGTTTGGGAACCACTGCCCTAGTACCTTGATGGCTAACCTTGACACTCCAGATGTTTTTAAACTACACATCCCAGCATGCTCTGCTTCAGTTTTGCTATTTTGGCCATGCTAAATCTGATGCAGAGCATGCTGGGATGTGTAGTTCAACAACAGCTGGAGTGTCAAGGTTAGCCATCAAGGGCCTAGTAACTTGCTCCAGGCCTTAGTATCTTAGTATGATAGTGATTTACTGTATACCTTTTTGGGCTGATCTAGCTAGACATAACCTTGCAAAGGCTAGATGCTTCTTCTACCTTTGCACCCAACTTACATGCACCTGTAACCATTTATCTTATTATCTTTGGTGGCATTTCCAGCAGCACTATATATATATATATATATATATATATATATATATATATATATATATATATATATATATATATATATATATATATATATATATATATATACACAAGTAGTCTATAGAATTCTTTTTTTAAATTGAGTGATTTTTATTAAATTTTCTGATACACAGATTAACATAGCAGACAACCAAATTTATCGACTGAAATTTTGAGAAGATGAAGTAGAAAAAATAATAAATAAATAGATAAATAAATAATTAAAAATAAACAAATAAATTCATTAAATTATATAAAAAAAAGAAAACCACATCAATACAATGCAATACAATATTAATAAATATTATATATATATATATATAATTTACAGTATCAGTATCTTTTCATTCGTACATATGTCTTTTCCAAATTAACATGAATTAAAAAAGCATTCACATTATTAGCTTAGCTGTACTACAAGGTTTGTCCTAGTCATCACCCGCATGCATCATTATAGTCACATGTATTTCTCCATCTCCTCTAGCATTCAATGCTGTAGCTACCTTGTAACAGTGACGCTGGTTACTTTATCAAACTAATCTGTCAGCCGTTTTAAGAAACTACTGAGAAACCTGGTTGCACACTGTTTGTAAATAACTACCACTGACATAATATTTAACGAAGTAATTATTGTTATCAGTGTAATTTCCCAAACATACACCTGTACAGCTGCTGCGTACGTACGACCGATCCATTGTGTGCACCTAAACTGCCTGAAAACTCTGGTCATGTGAACTGTCGAATGACCGGTGGCATGTGCTTAAAATCACTCACGATCTGCTCCCAATCACAACTGATCAGACTTCTGATTAGAGGACTAACCACTCGTACGATGATGTGCACACAAGATTGTAGGCTTGGGTACAATCGCGTTCTGGTGTATGGGTGCCTTACACTGCTGACAATCACTGCTATAGTGATTCAACTGAAGATCAAAAATCTGGTAAATATCTGTAGTGTATAAACACATCCTGTAAATATTGGAAATTGTGCAATTAAGGAAGAAATGTAAAAATCTTCAAATCATGGATTGCAGATTGCTGATGTATGCTTTAGTCACAAAATGATGCAACTGGGATGCACCAGGAGGCTTTGCTGATTAATTGGATATGCAACACTTGTATATCTGTGTGCAACGGAGTTCATGAAACGGTACAAGGAGCAAAACAGAACTTGTGTTGTAAATAATGGTACTTCTATGTTAGCCGGGCGCCCGGCTATGCTACGCTGACAACGTAGCTGCGGCTACGTTGTCAGCGTAGACATTGCCGGGCAGCCGGCTAACAGCGGGCAGTGGGCGGGAGGGCCGCGGCGGCCGGCTAAGCAGCGGGAGGGTGGGCAGGCGGCAGTGACGCGGGAGGGTAGGCGGGCGGCGGTGACGCGATGCGGCCGCTGGGGGAGCATCACATCTTTTCCCGGCTCCCCCAGCGGCACTAGCCAGCCACCTTTGCCATCGATTGTCCCCCAGCCACCTTTGCCATCGATGGCAAAAGTGCAACTGACCATTGATCGGTTATAAGTATGCAATGGATGACCTTAGATGTTTTTAAACCATCGATGGTCATCCAGGGATGGCCATCATTGCTTTTGCCATCGATGGTAAAAGTGCAACTGACCATCGATGGTGTATAAGTATGCAATGGATGACCATCGATGTTTTCACACATTGATGGTCATCCAGGGATTATTTTTTTTTTAAACATCGATGGTCCATGGCGCTGGGACTGTCATGGCGGACCCACGGAGAACATATCCCCACTATCCACGTCATACCCCCACTATCCACGTCATACCCCCACTATCCACCTGGGCGTGGAGTTAATTTAATAAAGTGTGGCGTGCGCTGCGAGCTACCGAGCTCGAAGCGTGGCGAGTGGACGCGGATACGTCCGCGAGGGGATAAGCGTTCCCTCGCGAGGCTCACTGCGCTCACCAGGCTTCGGGCTCGGTGTCTCACTGCGCCACCCACACTTTATTAATTAAATTAACTCCACGCCCACGTGGATAGTGGGGGCATTATGCATTAACGTAGCTCAAAATACTTACACCACTAAGCTAACGGGCGCCCAACTAACATATAAGTACCTAAATAATTTAGTAGCATCCTCTACATCAGGGCTGGGCAACACCGGCCCTCCAGATGTTGATAAACTACAAATCCCAGCATGCCTTGCATCAGTTTCAGCATGGCCACATAGCAAAACTAATGCAAAGCATCCTGGGATGTGTAGTCCATTAACATCTGGAGGGCCGGTGTTGCCCAGCCCTGCTCTACATCGTAGCAAATCATATGCATATTCAGAGACTCAGTCACACAAAGATATAGACATTTCCTATATCAGATTAATCAGCACAGTCTCCTAGTGCATTCTAGCTGCATCATATTTAGGCTAAAATGCATTTTCGGCCACAAAAAAAGGTCTTGATGGACCTGGCATTTCTTCTGTATGTGGACCTGTTTTAAAAATATAAATTATTACAAATTATTACAATTGTATGTAGTGGTATGTGATCATGTTTTAGCATTTCATTTACCTGTAGTTTTAATTGCAACTGATTTGAAAAATTATTACAAATTATTACAATTGTATGTAGTGGTATGTGATCATGTTTTAGCATTTCATTTACCTGTAGTTTTAATTGCAACTGATTTGAAAAATTGTTCTTCATGAAGTGTAACATGTGATCTGACCCATTTTTCTCCCACAGGGTACTAGCAGGCCTTCTCACTATCATGTCTTGTGGGATGATAACTGTTTCACTGCTGATGAACTCCAGCTGCTGACCTACCAGCTGTGCCACACATACGTGCGATGCACGAGATCAGTCTCCATCCCAGCACCTGCCTATTATGCCCACCTTGTGGCATTCAGGGCTAGGTACCATCTCGTGGACAAGGAGCATGACAGGTAAACTGTTGATCTGTCATGCAAACTAACCTTTTACCTGATGGGGTTAAACTTTTAGTTATATCATCTAATTTATAACTCATTTCTTCTCTCCCCATATTTTCACCTTCCGATTATTTCCCCTTCTATGCTCTTTACAGGGGAGAGCTTAACACAGTCAAGCATTTACAGTTTTTCTGTTCTCGGACAAGGACATACTATGTTGCAATTACTGGTCATTCTCAGTAACAAAATACCACTGTCATTTTAGAGGTATTGTTCTTAAACAATAGCTGGTAACTATGGGAACACCACATGTATTTTTCCGTAGTTGTCTGGACTGCCAACAGTGACCTTGATCATTAAATAAGAAAAACGTTAACAGAATTTAGTAAAACTGCAAAAAAAATTACATTTGTTTATAAGCAAAAACGCTGGATAAATATAAGTCAATTATTGATCTGTGTTTCTTTATCGTCCACTAGGGGGCACAGGAGTTCACGCTGGGTATGAGAGGTGAGGTAGCAGAGCGTGCACCAAAGGGTTACAAAAATGTACCCAGCATGCTCCCTGCCTCCCTTCTCCCTCATAACCCGCCCCCTGACCCTGGGTCACCAGTTTTTTCTTTGGTGCCAAGGAGAGAGCAGCACCATTATCGCGGCTGTTAGAACAGCCATGGGTTAGAGCTGCTGCGGCGGGTGCTCTTTTAGTGAATCACCGGCAGCGCAGCTCCATCACTCGGCGGCGGCGAAGGCAGCGCTGGCGACTGGGCTGGGGACTTCCGTCGCGGGACCCTCTCTCGGAGGCTCCCGCATGCTGCACTCCGTCCCCGGGCAGGTAAGCGGCGGTTCCCTGCTTGCAGGGAGCCGCGTCTAGCAGCGATCCCCCCCCCCCATTTGTATGGGAGTCAGCGGGGGGGCAGGCAGTGGGGGTCTGGACTGCTCCACCTTTCCACTAGATCACCAGGGACAATTAGTCAGGCTATGTCCCGGGGGTTGATGCCTGAGGGGGAGGTTAGACAGCCTGGGAACCTACAGCCATACACATTGGAAATGTTGTATATTGGGCCTGGTTAGTACTTGAGTGGGAGACCACATAGGAACACCAGGTGCTGTAGGTTAGTCCCTCCCCCACCCCTGAGGAAGTGCTGAGGCTTGCTCTCTGATTGCCCCAGGTGTCCCAGCTCCTCGTTAAGGTCCTAATCAGCAGCCATTCTGGCACTTGCTGGGTTTAGAGACAGAGGCTGCTGGGATTCTCCCCCACACCCTGCTCCTGGAAGCCTGGTGTGTGTGTAGTATTTCTCCTCTCCTGCTGCTGGCTGGATTGTTGAGCTCTGCTGATGTCTTCTTTCCAATATCATTGGAAGCTTGAAGACAGCCTGGGATCTACAGCTAATGCTGTATAATTGGGCCTGGTTAGTACTTGAGTGGGTGACCACATAGGAACACCAGGTGATGTAGGATTGCCCCAGGTGTCCCAGCTCCTCATTAAGGTCCTAATCAGCAGCCATTCTGGCACTTGCTGGGTTTAGAGACGGAGGCTGCTGGGATTCTCCCCCACACCCTGCTCCTGGAGCCTGGTGTGTGTGTGGTATTTCTCCTCTCCTGCTGCTGGCTGGATTGTTGAGCTTTGCTGATGTCTTCTTTCCAATATCATTGGAAGCTTGAAGACAGCCTGGGATCTACAGCTAATGCTATATATTGGGCCTGGTTAGTACTTGAGTGGGTGACCACATAGGAACGCCAGGTGCTGTAGGAGTACGGAGGGTGTAATGGTTAGCATTACTGCCTCACAGCACTGAGGTCCTGGGTTCGATTCCCACCATGGTCCTAACTGTGCGGAGTTTGTATATTCTCCCCGTACTTGAGTGGGTTTCCTCCGGGTACTCCGGTTTCCTCCCACAATCCAAAAAAAAAAAAAAAACATTTTTGCCCCAGGTGTCCCAGCTCCTCATTAAGGTCCTAATCAGCAGCCATTCTGGCACTTGCTGGGTTTAGAGATGGAGGCTGCTGGGATTCTCCCCCACACCCTGCTTCTGGAGCCTGGTGTTTGTGGTATTTATCCTCTCCTGCGGCTGGTACTCTGATGCTGTCTTCCTTCCAATATCATTGGAAGAGATGAAAGTTTGAAACACTGTCACCATTCATAGTATTGGCTTTGCATATACGGTGTCTCCTTTTCAGCTTGCTGAATTGTTGAGTTTATCTGCCCATACCAAATGGCTTTGCTAAAGCTTTGTGGGTAAGGCTACAAGTGTGTTGCTTGGGTGTCAGTGTTGTAACTGCTGGTGTTTTTTGTCTTTTATCATGGACAGTATGCCTAAGGCGAAACCTGGCAAGGAGACTCCATCTCCGATGCAGCGTACCTGTAGGGTATGTGTGGACATACTCTCTCAGCAGGAGGAGGATATCTGTTCCAGGTGTTTGGCCCTTGAAGCAGATCTTCTGCTGCCTTCACAGCAGGAACCGGCCTGGGCTTCGACCTTGACTCAGGTATTGACATATTGACCGCTTGTCAACTCCTTACCTCCTGCGCCCCTGCCCCCTGTGCCCATGCCCCCTGTGGCAGTGGCCAGCACCAGTGTTGGGGCAGCTCCTGCTTATGTAGAGCCCCCTTGGTGGCAATCCTTTGCACAATCTGTGCAGGGGTTGACGGCTACTCGGGCGGGCAGGGATTCCAGGAGGCAGGGTAGGCAGCAGAGTCCCGATGCGGGTTCTCCGCGTTCCGATTCGGATTCCAGCTCAGTGGCGGAATCCGCAGGGGCCGATGACACTTTGTCCTCAGTGGAGGTAGAGTCTCTGATGCATGAGGTTAAGGCAGTCCTCCAGAGGGAGGATGAGGCTCCTGCCCCTAAAAGTAAAGACCTGCTTTTTAAGCGTCTTAAGAAAGTATTGGCCCAGCTCCCGCCTTCGGCCCTCATGGAGGATTTATTGGAGACTGCGTGGTCTCAACCGTTTAGAAGGTTCCAGCTTTCCAAGCAACTTACTACTTTTTAACCTGTTCCTCCCACAGAGAGGGCTAAGTGGGAAAATCCTCCCCTGGCGGATGATCATGTTGCGCGATTAGCTCGCGCTTCAGTACTGCCCATTTCGGATTCTTTATCTTTGAAGGACCCTTCTGAGAATTTCCTCAGGACTGCTTTTCACAGGCAGGGGCCATTAGGTGTACCACGCTTGCCGCGTCATGGGTGGCCAAGGCAGTGTCTGAGTGGGCGGGCAAGGTGGAGAGAGGTTTGTCCGACGGCACTAGTCCTTCCTCTAGATTTTCCTCATCCACTAAGGGAGCCAAGCCCTGCACCAAGCAGCCCTGGGCTACCAGACGTCCAGTGGCTAAACAGGTCAGGGAGGTGGTCTCCAGGGGCTATGCCCTGACATTCCGGTTCCCCCCTCCTCAGTGTTATTTTTGCACGGGTCTTCCAAAGGACCCAGCGAAACGACAAGTGCTACAGCTTTCCATCTGCTCTCTTTTGGACTCGAACGTCATTGTTCCAGTTCCTCAGGAGCAGAGGGGTCAGGGGTTCTTCTCCACCCTATTCTTGATTCACAAACTGGATGGTTCTCACCGTCCTACCCTGAATCTGAAGTCGCTCACTATTTTTCTGCGAGTGCCGAAGTTTCGCATGGAGTCCCTGCGTTCGATCATTCTCTCACTGGAGCCAGGGGACTTCATGGCCTCACTAGATATACTTCACATCCCCATCCGACAGGAACATCAGCACTTTGAGGTTCGCCCTTCGGGTCGAACACTTCCAGTTCAGGGCGCTACCTTTTGGTCTATCTACGGCTCCCAGGGTGTTCACCAAGGTGATGGCGGTCAGGGCTGCACACCTGCACCGGCTGGGGGTTCGGATGATTCCATACCTGGACGGCCCACTGATTTTGGAAAGTCCCCAGACCTACTACGGAGTCATTTGCAGGTCGTGATTACACTTCTGTTATCTCACGGTTGGAGGATAACCTGGAAGAAATCGTTTCTTACTCCTTCCCAAAGGACACTTCACTTGGGAGCTCGGCTGGGCACTCGGTTGTAGAGAGTATATCTTCCAGAGGATAAGATCCACTCCCTTCAGAGGAAGATTCATTCCCTTATAGGTCACAGAAGGGTCTCAGTACACAAGTGTATGGTGGTGTCTTCGACATGGTAGAGTATACACAGTTTCACTCGCGCCCACTTCGGCTTTACACTCTCAGCCAGTGGACAGGAGATCATACTCGTCTAAGGAGTCAATTGATCACACTGCCCCCGAAGGTTCGCCTGTCTCTCACATGGTGGTTAAAGACAGACAACTTGTCTCAGGGCCGCCCGTTTTGGATTCCAACCTGAGTCTTGCTTACCACGGATGCCAGCCTACGGGGCTGGGGAGCGGTTTGCAATTCTCAATCTTTTCATGGTCGCTGGACGGCTCAGGAGTGTTGCCTTCCGATCAATCTCCTGGAATTGAGAGCAATCCTTCTGGCTCTTCAGAGGTTGGGGTCCCTCATCCGAGGGTGCCCTGTAAAGATCCGGTCCGACAGCACCACGCCTGTGGCCTTTATCAACAGGCAGGGCGGGACATGCAGCAAAGGAGCGATAAAAGAAGTCTCCTAGATATTCAGGTGGGCGGAGAAGCAGATTTCTGCAATCTCTGCAGTCTTCATCCCAGGGGTTCTCAATTTTGAGGCAGACTTTTTAAGTCGGCAAGATAGTGTACGCATTCCCCCTGTTTCAACTCCTACTTCGCCTTCTGTGGAAGTTCAGGAAGGAGGGAGGAATGATGATCCTAGTGGCCCCAGATTGGCCCCGTGAGGTTGGTACGCGGATCTATGGAACCTGTTGGTAGCCTCTCCTCTGAGTCTATCTCTGCGTCCAGACCTGATTTCACAGGGGCCATTCCGACACCCGGACTTTAGTGGCCTGGCTTTGACGGGCTGGCTGTTGAGGTGTCCCTCTTTAGAGGTTTTCCGGGCACTTTAATCATCTCCTTTCGAGCCTCTGGAGGAGGTGGATCTGAAATGGCTATCCTGGAAGGTGGCTTCTTGTTGGCTATTTCCTCAGCACGAAGGGGGTCTGACATGAGTGCATTATCATGGAAACCGTTTTTTCTGGTATTTCACCCGGACAGGGCGGTTCTTTGTACCAAACTGGATTTTCATCCAAAGGTGGTGTCTGAGTTTCACCTTAACCAGGAAATAGTGGTGCCTTCTTTTCCAGGTTCTTCTGAAGCTGAAGCTTCTCTTGATGTAGTCCGTGCGTTGCAGATTTATCTTCGCAGGACTAAGTCAACTTGTAAGTCGGGTTCACTGTTTGTGCTTTATGGGGCCAATAAGAGGGGCTAGCCCGCTTCCAAACAGTCCTTGGCGAGATGGCTCAGATCAGTGGTTCGCCAAGCGTATCTTTCCACACTGATTACTCCCCCGGAGGGGATTACTGCACATTCTACCAGGTCTGTGGGTACATCCTGGGCCGCTAATCGAGGCGCCTCAGCTGAACAGGCTCTGTAAGGCGGCTACTTGGTCCTCTTCCCAGACCTTTATCAAGTTTTATGCATTTGATACCTTTGCATCGGCTAATGCACAGTTTGGTAGACATGTGCTTTCCGCAGTCCAGGAGCGTCCCCCACCCGTGAGGGGACAGCTTTAGGACGTCCCAGCGTGAACTCCTGTGCCCCCTAGTGGACGATAAAGAAAATAGGATTTATGGTCTTACCTTGATAAATCCCTTTCTTTGAGTCCATAGGGGGCACAGGACGCCCTCCCAGACGCACCTGGTAGCGGGGCTTCCTATGTAGGAAAGTTCCATGGCTTTAGGGCCTGTATGCTATGTGGGTGTGCGTTTGCTCTTCCTTCTTCTCTGGCTCTGCTCCTACCTTGGGCTTGCTAACGAAACTGGTGACCCAGGGTCAGGGGGCGGGTTATGAGGGAGAAGGGAGGCAGGGAGCATGCTGGGTACATTTTTGTAACCCTTTGGTGCACGCTCTGCTACCTCACCTCTCATACCCAGCGTGAACTCCTGTGCCCCCTATGGACTCAAAGAAAGGGATTTATCAAGGTAAGACCATAAATCCTATTTTTTCCATCAAAGTTAATGTGAGGTACATATTAGACTGTTTTTTTAAAACAAATTTACCGATAATACCCAATGATAAATGCGCTGGTCGTTAGTGACATCCAATGTCATCTGTACATGCAGCTCAATTGGCAGAACACCGCATGGCCACGCTCCCCCCACAGTCTACTCCGTCTTTGACTAGTTCCCTGATGCTAATGGGTTTGCTGGGTACACACATTGGAGGTTATTCTAGTTGACCCGCAAAGCTGCAAAATTTGCAGCTTTGCTGATCATCTAAATGCCGCCCGCACGAGCATCCCCCCCGCACGCTGATTTCCCTGCACGTGCGAATGGATGTTTAGCTTAAACATCCATTTACAGCCTTGTGCGCGGGGGGGTGGGGGGGGGGGGTGAAATCATTTGATGGTCCGCTGACCTTTGAATGATTTGTACAGCGCTCGCAGATCTAAGACACCTCTTTGGTGTCTTAGATCTACGGGTCCCTGTATGGGAAGTGGGCGTCTGACATCCGCTGCCTTGGTAATTTTTAAATATTATTTAGTGTGCCGCAAGGTAAAAAGGTTGAAAATCACTGCTGTAATGTGTATGCAGATATAGGCACAGTTGTCCACAAAATATAGGCATGCCACATATCATTTTAATCAGCAGAGTACGCTTGTGCATAGTAATGTGAATAAGATGTATTTTCGTCAAAGCAAGATTGTCTGACACTAACAGAGTTTCACAGACCTGTCAGCTCACTACACCAAGCATCTCATACTGTGTGGCTTATCTAGGTGAGATGTATGCAGGCACATACCTGTATGCATATGCCAGATGCAGTGACACACATCTATGTCAGCAGATTAAATAATTTGGTTTGGTTTTAAATCCAACAAGAATGATGGTGGACATACATAGCAATAGGGGAACAAGAGTGTAGGGAAGTAGAACTTGACTGCATTTATAGGGCAGAGAGCCAGTAGAGAGACTGGCAGAGGAGAGGGCAGTAGAGCTGAAGTGTTGAGAGACAATATTGAAGCAGGCAGCAGTATTGGGGATTAAGTGAACCGGTAGGAAGTGAGAGTATGGTAGGCCAGAAGATGAGTATGTTATAATCATCAAGGCAAGATGTAGTGATGGTAGTTTTAGCGATAAAGAGCCTAACACTAGACATATTATGAAGGTTGAAGTTGCAAGATAGAGGGATTGAGTGTGGTGGTGAATGAGAGGGTGGAGTCAGGGATCACACATAGACAGCAGACTTGGTAGACCACAGGGGAGTGTCAACCTGCCATGCACTAACTTGTGTTACATGTATGAATATGATTGAAGGCTACCTGAGGCTGTGTCAGTGACATGTTCTGCAGGAGACCCATGCAAAAGTGTATTAACCAAACTTTCTTTACATTTCTTTTTATAGTGCTGAAGGAAGCCACGTATCTGGTCAGAGCAATGGTCGGGACCCACAAGCCCTTGCCAAGGCTGTGCAAATTCACCAGGATACCTTACGTACCATGTACTTCGCATGAGAGCAACTGTTGCCCACATACATGCACAGGTTTGACTTACTACAAGGAACCTGGAGGATCTCATGTGGGTTTCAGGGCCCAGTAGGGTGATTCACTTTCTCCTGACTTCCCATCTCTCCCTAGCCTTCTCTCCTGGCTTGCACTGAAGCCCAGGCGCAGTGATTGAGGGTAGAGCTAGTCCTGGGAATAGAAGATGATTAAGGAATACAGCACTATTATGCAATATGAAACCAGCCAACTGCTAGATCGTTGTAATGGAGCCTCCACTTGGAAGCACTGCTTATGTTTTTTGTCTTTCTTTTACTTTCCAATATTTTAACCCTTTTATGCCTTTACCTCAAATTGCTCTGCAGCATAAGCTGTCTTTGCAAAAAAAAACTAAAAAACAAGAAAAGCAAAATATAGGGATGTATGTGAGAATGTTAGCATATCTGTACACACTGGGGCTTGGCTGGCAAAGGACATAATCTATCATATACTTGTGATACAGCAGTATGACCAAACCTGCTGTAGCTATTTTTAAAATGTAGTTAATGTAATGCTTATTCTTGTAGCAACAAATGAACATGAGAAAGACTAAACTGATCTATTTTACCTTTCACCTCTTAAGCCCTTGTGGTGAAATTGGAGTGATTTGTCAAACTCCAGCTGCACAGGGGTCGAAGTTCATAAACAGCCTATCTCGTGTGTGTGTCCTGATATGTATATATGTATACACACATATGTGTGTAACTTTGGAATACATACATGTGTATATGTATATTTATGTGCGTGTGTATGTGAATATTGGATATGAAGCTGATGGATGTTCAAAGGAAGAGGATTTAGATCTTTGGCACAGCTGTTCATGGTCTGTTCTCTTTCATCTTTTTTTTTTTCTTTCATTTCTGTCATATCCATGTGCACAAATCACATCACTCAGTGCTTCCCCTTCATTCCCCTTGTTAGCAAAACCCAAGCGAGTAATGCACATGCCCAGTGATGACTAGATACTTAAATCCAGTCCTCTTACATAGGGAATCAGGTGCCTATTCCTTGCACTGCAGTAACACCCTTGTTGGCATTGGAGTAGGTAATGCTAACGAATGTTTTGTTCTGGAGTCTTGATGGAAAGTCTATGTTATAATGATCAGTCTGCCTACCTTGCTCTGTATTTGAAAATGAAGACATATCCATGGTAATGTCCTCACATTAAGGCTTCTTTACAGGCAGTTCTGTACTAGATTTAATCACCTTATTCTGTATGCTAGCAAATGTGTCTCCATTGCAATACTCTAGGCTAGGGATGGATAACCTTTGGCATCCAGCTGTTGTTGAACTACATATCCCAGCATGCCCTGCAATGGTTTTAGCATGGCTCAATAACAAACCTGCAGCAGGGCATGCTAGGATATTTAGTTCAACAACAGCTGGAGTGCCAAGGGTTCCCCTCTCTGCTTTAGGCAGAGCTCCTAATACAACATTGCACCCTTCATACAAAGTAGGAATGGGGGAATTGGCTTCTTTTTTTGATCTATGTAATATATACATTTTCATGGTTGTTTGTGGGAATGTTAAGCTTTTCTAGTACTTTATTTTTTTATATTTATTAGAATAATGACACTAATTTAATTATTTCTGAAAATTTTCTCTGCAACCATTTTTTGTGGTCTTTGTGACTGACCGTTTTAGGTTTTTATTTTCATTTTAATGCTAGAAGCAAAACTTTGAAGGGGCCTGCTGGACATTGCTGGTCCCTCTGTCAACTTTGGTGTGTAACCTAGAAAAAAAGCCTTAATTATGAAAGCAAAGTGTCCAAATGGTAAACTTTAGAATGCTGAAACTTGTTGTTTCTCCCCAGAAATGGGTTCTCATCAGTGATTTGTGCAATGGTTGGTACTTAGGCTTTACATGCCTACATCAAAGGTTTCATTCTCCTGTATGGACCAATACGATTTCTTTATTACACTTTGTCAAAATTATTCAAGTTACTTTAGTGTCTGGGCATAAGCAACAGCTAGAAATCATTCTACGTAACATTGATTCCAAAAGCACTGACAAATCTAGCCAATGCTAGGCAAGGGTAGCCTCTCCTAGTTTGGTGCAAATGGAAACACACAGTCAATCATGATTCTGTTGCTGAAATACTTTGTACTGGTCAATTTAAGCCAAAACCCTAAAAACAATTATTTGGTTTTACTTCATAGTTTAAGGGGGATATTCTATCACCGTTGAGCATCTCCCGTCGGGGAAGATGTCAGCCGGGCCCTATTCAATGCTGTCTTCCTCGACAGCATTGAGCAGGGGATCTCGCAGAACGAGCCCCACTTTACAAGCAGTCAGGCTCGTTCTGCCGGGAATTGACGCGCTCCCGGCCGGAGCGCACCGATTCCCGGCCACTTCTCGCAGCCACACCCTCTTCTCACTCCCCGGCAGGCGGGACATTGAATCCCGCCTGCTTGTTCTCAGTCAAGCTGACCAAGAACGAGACTGGATCACGGCTCGACAGCCGTGACCCCCAGATTGAATACCCCCCCCCCCCCCTTAGTGACAACATTTACCACTTTTGTTATGGTATTTTCTTCATTTCTGAAGTGATAGGCATCTTTAAATGGAAACGCTGTGGCACTGGACATCCAGTGTGAGATTTATCAACTCTTGGAGAGAGAGAAAGTGGCAACCAATAAACTCCTGTCATTTCTCAAACACAGCCATGATAAAAGCAGTTTGGCTGGTACTTTACCTCTCTCCTAGCTTTGATAAATCTCCCACTCTGTTGGCAGCTTTTTTGTCCCAAAATTGTTTTCTTAATAGAGTTATGGGTACAAAATAAAACCCAAGCAATACATATTTATTTGAAATCGCTGAGGAGACCAAAAATAAAATAAATTCTTTGACATTGTATCACTTTCTGTATTTAAAGTGGAAGACTCCTTTTCTCCAAACTGGCACTGGTACCCAATATAATGGTTGTGCCTAGTGTATCTCTATTATAGATATGGCAAACCCTTACTATAAAGCCTATTGTGCCATTTATAGTATTATAGAGATGGCAATCTTTAAATCTTACAGCTCTGCTTACAACAGAGGTTTCTTGTAGCAGCCCTTTCAGATTATTGGGTGTGAGAATCAGAAAGTGAGAGATGTTGGGCGAGTTTTCCCATTTTTTAAAGCGGCAATCATTTACACTGCAATATCAACTTGTTTTTCAGTGTAAAGGATGATATCAGAAAATGTATAGATTAGATTAATTGCCCTAAGCGAGAGGACAGATATGTAGACAGAATAAAGCAGTGGTTCTCAAACTGTGGGTCCCGACCTTCTCATCATGGGGTCGCGACCCCATGTTGCTGGCCATCGGACTGGTGACTTTTCTAATCTCAGTCATGGATTCAAGGAGTCTGAAAAATCTGTTGTTATTTTAGACTCCTCCCATCATGTTGTGCCTCCACAATGCTGCCATGTATGTGCTGTCTGCTGACTACACATGTGATGTGATGACCTTCTGCAATAACTTGCTGGGGTCCTGTCATTATTTTTATTGTCTGATGGGGTCCCGAAGCAAAATAGTTTGAGGATCCCTGGAATAAAGGGTTTATTTACTAAGCAAGCTCATGCTTCCCGCTATGTTTAAGCTTGAGATTTAAAAGGGCAATGTCTTAATAATAATGCACCCCATGTTTTGCTATCAATAACATTGTGCATTTACATTTCTGCCGTTCAGTAAATGAAACTACCCGTATATACTCGAGTATAAGTCGACCCGAATATAAGCCGAGGCACCTAATTTTACAATAAAAAACTGGGAAAACGTATTGACTCAAGTGGGACCCTCACTCGAGTATAAGCCGAGGGGGGCATTTTCAGCATAAAAAATGTTCTGAAAAAGTAGGCTTATACTCGAGTATATATGGTATATTTTCTTCATTAATAAGTTCCATAAGCATTCATGATCTCACGGGAAATACATATTGAAAATCTCCTAAATATGCAGGTATAATAAAGTGTGATAGATCAGAAATTCCTCACAGTGAAAGGACCACTAAACTTGATATGCAATTTGTTTTGTACAGAAGTGCCACTAATATGATCCATATGTTTTAGCAGCATATCTGATACTGTAATGGCTGTTTACAATGGCTGTTTACAATGGCTGGTTAGTGAGTTAAACATCTAATGTAATATCTTTACATTGAACCTTATGTGGGAACATTACATACATATTTGTACATTTTACACAATGCCTTCTTCATATTAGATCTATTGATTTTTATTTATTTTTTTTGTGCAAGTGATCATTTATCCCAGAGCTGTGGAGTCTTTACACCAAACCATTGACTACAATTTGTCTATTTTCCTATTGTACAAATCAAACTCAGACTTCATAAATGAGAACAAGCATTGCTGTGCTGGTCTTTTTCTTTTGTCAATAACCTGTTATTGCCTTTCTTCTTGAGCCTAGAGACCCACTAGATTGGCAGTTTTGTTGTGATGGATTGTAGACACCTATAGAAGCTAATGCATTCACAGATATTTATGTTCCTCTCTTTCATTGGAACATATAATCCTGTTTTTGCAATGTTCCTATCTATTTCTCTTGTCCTTGTTACTGCAGCCTGTGCATATAACAGTAGTAATGCCAAGAAGCGATGTGGCAAACTGGTACTTTTATATATGTTTTGAGCTTTATGCTTTACAGATTGGAAGTACAAATGTTACCAGGGTTAATACCTGCTTTTCCCACTTACCTTCCGAGTTGTTTCCAAAGCATGCTTTTAATAACATGCGCAGTTAGTTTCTGTCAAATAGGATAACCTTATCTCATAATATAATGTCAGTATGGCTTCCAGCCTCTCACTTCTCAGTAGCTATCTTCTGCTGGCAGCTTCGGAGGTGTGAGCAGGAACCAGCTGCTGTAATGGGCTATTGGCAGAAGCTCTGCCCCAAACTGTTGCCTTTGGTACGTGAAGTTAAATGTTAAGTTAATGTTGTGAATCGGTTCTCTGTCCAGCTTTAGGAATCTGAAAGGAAGAAGTATACCTATGTCTATAAATCTTTAAATGCTACCACCTTGGAGTATATTTGTACATTTGTAACAAGTACTTACATATGTAGACTATTTTTTTATGTCTTTACTAATATAATAATGTTTCTTTGAGTTAAGGTAAAAAAAAATATAGTATCCCTTTAGTCTGTCTGTGGTACCAGTTCAGATTTATACTAGATACAGTACAACACTACAGCTGAGTATTACTGGTAATGTTCGTATAGTAATGCAAACTAGCTGTTTCAGATAAGTTTACTTTATAGGGCAGTGATTTTCAACCTTTTTACCTTGCGGCACACTAAATAAGATTTTAAAATTGCCAAGGCACACCATGAGATCCCCACAGGGCAAAACACATTAGCCCCCACAGGAAAAAAAACCAAACCTATTGGCCCCCATATAAAAAAAACAATCACACTGGTCCCCACAGGTAACACAAATAAAATTCATTGGCCCTTTACATTAAAGGAGAGACCAGTAAATAACAGTTGAACTGGTGGTGACTGTAAACTGGTTTGGACATCTCTAGATCTGGGGGCACACTTGAGAACAGCTCAAGGCACACTAGTGTGCCACGGCACAGTGGTTGAAAAACACTGTTATAGGGCATTATTTATTTTATGTGTCCTATATTTTTTGGGGGAGATTCTGTTATGCAGTAGACCCCAAGGAGTCTCATGCAACATATTCCCATAGTATGCTATGTGATTAGAACAAACATATGTTATTATTGGCAGTGGGTGTGGTATGACGGCCCGACAATGGGGATCCTGACAGTCCATATACCAACATCGGAATCCTGACTGCCAGTGCTCCGACAGGGGGGCTAGCGCAAAGAAGCCCCTTGTGGGTTCGCCGTGCTCGGCACACTGCAGGCTCGGTGGCTCGCTTCACTCGCCACAGGTTCTATGCTCCCTCAATGGGGGTCTTGGACCTCCACAACGGAGAATAGCCCCTGTCCGTCGGGATCCCCCCTGTTGGAGCACTGAAAGTCGGGATGTTGATGTTTGTAATACTGACTGTTGGGATCCCCATTGTTGGGCAGTCATCTGGCACCCATTGGCAGTGCCATCATTTCTGATAATAATCAGAGCCCCACTCTCAACTGAAACTCCTGCCTCATGTGTTAGGCGAATGATGACAAGCCTGCAGTTTGCTAGATAGCAAGGATGATGCAAAACATCTTGGCTAATATCAGACATGAGCAGTATCACACATGCACTATTTTCTGTATTACACAGAACAGTATTTATGGCAGTAGACCAAAAATTCAGCAGCAGATTGTTGATTGCGGTGGAACGTGTCCCAGGGTTAGATGATTGCCTTATGCCATACATTCTGAAAGCCTCTATACACAAACATAACAATAGAGACATGGATTTAGAATGTTAGGTATTTTTATGTTCTAACATATTAGTGCAATATGCCCCTGTAATTTATGCTACTGCACTATTTTATACACAGTAACTAAGTATGAGTAGTGTTGGACTGCCAGAGCGTTCCTCTTTGTGTCTTGGTTCTCCTTATAAAGGTTGCAGTTTTTGCAAACTTTGGGCATTAATAGCTTGTGCACTCCTTAATCCTTATATCCTATCAAAACCTTTGCTGTACTGACCTAGATCTTCAATAAGGTTGTATATTTGGATTTAATCTCCAAGGATGTTGGTGTTTTTGTTGTGTCATTCTATTTCTGCCCACATGTTTAAGTAGATGTGCTTTGGCTGTTTTATAGTGTCCTTTAAACGTGCGCACAGTATATAAACATATTTGTTTTGCATTTCCCTATACTTATGCATTTTTATGAAGACAGAGCATTGTTAATTGGCCTCTGCCCCAATAATTTCATGTAGTTTTATCATACTCCTCCAAGTCTGGAGATCATTTCAGAGAATAATTTTTTAGAGACAATGGGGGGCATTCAATCTCTGTGATCATAATATGTGCATCATGGAACATATATAGAAAACAAAATCAAATACTACAGTATTTAACAGTAGTTTATATTCCTTAGTACAGTTGACACAATAACAATTACGGTAGAACATGTTCATTGTCATAGCTGTAGATAAGGAGGCATTGCATATGGCACCAACGCTAAAATTGGATTACAAATGATGATCATGTGGTTAGTGCTGCACGAAAAACTGTAAATTATCTATAGCGCCTTACTCTGCCTAAAATATAATGGAATGGAAATGTGCACATAGAAAATAGTTCAGGAATTCTATATTTTTCAAATGCTGTTTAGAAAATTGAAGCAAATATTTGCTTGTTTGTAGCACTTTATAGTAGTTTAATAGCACAAAAATGAAGAACGCACATGCAGAAAAGAAATCCCTGTTAAAAACATAGACCTCAAGCTGCATAATGAGTAATTTTAGCCATACACTCATTAATTTATAAATTTTTTAGTGGAATACGGAAACCAGTGAATGATCAGTGGATAGAAAATATTCAAACTTATAAAAAAAAGCAAATAATGTGTAGGTGGAAACCTATTAAGAGGCTGACCCCTAATTCCCCTGGAACCACTGCTGTAATTATGTGACAGGCACAAAGCTCAGCCAATAGCACCCCATTGATAGGCTAGCATTGGAGCAGTATTGATTGAGCTCTGTATTGGTCATATGGCCTCAGTTCTGGTTATGGTTTGCTGATGGCTCACTCTGGGACTGATGGGTGCCATCAGAGTGTTGGGTGATATGTAAGAAGAGCTGGGTTACACAAGTATGAAATTGATCCTGGCGAGAGTATGTCTATAAATACCAGAATTAGCTAATTACAAAATGTCAATACTCTCTACTAATGTTGCAAATCTGACTATTCAGGATTGGCCCATACAGTATTACATGAGGCCTACAATCAGCAGATGAAGCAGATTAACCTTTTTTTATACCAGATTGTTGAAACCACTAAACAATATAAAAAAAAAAAATATTGTAATATATATGACTATTGAGGATCTAATGAACACGGGTGCTTAAATCCATAGCACCTGATCCCACATTTGCTTTGGTTTTCTTACTCCTGCAGCAGAACTGAAAGCTTGTTTATATAATCTACCTTTCTGTTCCATTTTATATACAAATCTCATTATCATCCCAGTGCTTGTTTGTATTTGCTATGCAGTGGAGTGCAAGCTATTTTACCAGTATTCAGCCATTTCAGACCGAAAAGCTTCCCAAGGCATCATTGTGGACTATGAAATCTCACACAATCACTTTTATGGAATGCAGCCGACACTGATGATGATTCCAATATTTATAGTTTTCTAACCATTTCTGTTAAGTTCCTGAAGAGGGCCACATATTTTAATTGCAGTGGTCATTCTTATATAGCAATTTCAAATTTGTGGTATGTATTATAACAGTTTTGGGTCACATCCAGTTGGAAGTCTGTTCTTATGTATCTATAGAAAGAGTTCAAAATGTAGGTCATCTAAGGGAAAGCCTTATACCTCCCTGTGATCTATTTATGTCATGGAAAACCCCACCCTTGCTTTGGGTTGTGGAAAACAAACGCCTATGTATGGCTGAATGTTACTGTAGTACATAGTGACAACCTCTTATTTTTTTGTTCAAATCTATCACCTGTATTCTAACCTTGGTCACCCAGTCAAAGGCAGTGCATTATATTCTGCATATGCTGTATGCCTGCTACACTCCATCCAGTACAGTACATTTCAGACACTATTTTTTCACATAATATTCAAATATATTATAGGCCACAATTACGGAGTACATTTGCACAGCTTTTTGCTTTATTTGCAGACTCTCAATATTTGTTCTGTTCTGTCCAAACTCAAGACTTATTACCAGGTGTCAGAAGGTGGCTGAAGACAAGCTGTTTGCTTTTGGGAATATGACCACACTAACTGATCATATGTGGCTGTATTCATAGAATGAGTATTTTGTCGATGGGCTGCCTGGTAGTGGCAAACTGTTTCCCATGGAGCTTTGTATAGCCAGCAGTGGGAACTATTTTGTTTTATTTGTATTTAGATCTGGCATGTCCAAAGCCAGGCCCGGGGGCCAATTGCGGCCCGTGCTGTCATTTCAAGCGACCTGCAGCCTCCAGCTGGAAGCGGGCAGAGCATCAGATGTCGGAAGCACAGGACACTAAAGGTGGGGGCCCAGCAAGCGTGCCTTTACCTTGCTGTCTGCTGCAGTGAGGAGGTGCCGGCCGCCACAGTCAGATGTGTTTGGCGTCCTACCCCTGCTGCTGCTGCAATCGTATATCACCCTACTCCACAATCACAGTGACAGCAGTGTTTGGGGAGGGGGGCAGCAAGGGGGAAGCTTGCTCCCATAACATGCAGAGCGGAGGAGGGCAGCAGCGGGAGCCTAAGCATCTCCTGTCCTTGCAGTGCCTGCTTTGCCTCTCCTTCCTCTGGCTCACACAAGGGGCTGGGAAACATACAGAGAAGGGAGGGGGCAGAGTGGGGGACATACAGTGAAGGAGGGTCAGGCTGGGGGACATACAGTGAATGGAGGCAGTGATGGCCATTCAGAGAAGGGGGAGCAGGGGCAGGCTGGGGGACATACAGTGAATGGGAGCAGAGTGGGGTACATAGTGAATGGGAGTCATACAGTGAAGGAGGGTCAGGCTTGGGGATTTTCAATGAATGGAGGCACTGATGGACATTAAGAGAAGGGGGGCAGGCTGGGGGACATAGTGAATGGGTGCAGAGTGGGGAACATACATACAGTGAAGGAGGGGCAGGCTGGGGGACATACAGTAAATGGGGGCAGGCTGGGGGAAATACGTTGAAGGGGCAGGCTGGGGGACAGAGTGGGGGACCATTCTGATGTGATTAATGATTCAAAGAATGTCAGGCTGAATGGCCGGCCCCCACACATTTACACTTAACCAAATCTGGCCCTCGTCGCAAAAAGTTTGGACACCCCTGATTTAGATGGTACTTCAGAAATTCATGATTTATATAGAAGCATTTAATATTTGCAATTTCTAGTCTACATTCCTAGACTCTTGCGTGGCATCTGTGATCCTAATGGCAGAAATAGGATACCAAGGTAAAAGTTAAATCCAGCCTCATTGGCTCACAGAGCATTTAGCCTCATGGATGCTCAGCTAAATACACCTCAAACAAAGTCATGCGATCAGCAGTGTATGGTAAGAAATACCTGCATTGTGATTACTAAGTGGGTTTTATTTTCTAAAACATACAAAAGTTCAGTAACCAATAATATTTTTGTATATTTATATTCATTAGTCATCTGCTTCAATTATAACACTTTCTCATATGAAGATAATGGATGTGTGTGATGGTCTACTGTGTACTTGACTTTTATATTAGTAAATTACCCCATCCAATTAAAAAAGCCTCCACAGTCTACATAATACAAGAGGGTAACAAGCATGATAATAAAATAAATCTGATCTTATCGGTAAGCTGTTATGTCATTTCCTCCACATATGCAAGAATGTCTTCATGATCGGTACGTTACTACTAGGGTGCCTCACATATGACTGGTGATAAAGACTCTGTGGGAATTCTACTTCACATGTGATGTTGCTATGGCAACCAATCAGATCATGTCTACTATCTTCTAGAGGGTGCTAAATAAAAAAGAAGTAGATTCTGATTGGTTGCCCATAGCAACATCACATGTGAAGTAGAATTTACATCTTAGTCAATCCCCCCCTCTTACTCCAGGAGTAATGGTACATTTATTTTTTACTATTAAAGAATAACAGTAAAAGCTTTATTTTTATAAGAGATGTATTAATGGCTTTTTTGGTGACAGAGCACTGTTTACAGATATATTTCAGTAACGCA
Source organism: Crinia signifera (assembly GCF_055691185.1). Taxonomy (NCBI): domain Eukaryota; kingdom Metazoa; phylum Chordata; class Amphibia; order Anura; family Myobatrachidae; genus Crinia; species Crinia signifera. The sequence goes on from NC_139218.1 coordinate 195,416,710, forward strand.
TCATACTATTTTAGGCTGTAATAAAATAAGTGTGTATATTTTAATATTAACCTTTGCTGCTATGTGTTTATCATGATATAGGTAGGTTATAATGTATACATTCACATAACTAGGCATTAGTGACATCATGTGATTTATGGAGTGCTGTTGCAGAACTACACAACATTTCCTATATAGAATACTTCCCTTTTAATGTTTGTATATTCCAGAGTTGCAGACTGCAAACAATGATCCGTTCCCTTTCTCGGCAAGGGATTATCCCTGTGCAGTGTGGCTATGTCCCACAGATTTTAAGGAAAGGTTCTACACAAGCAGAAACCTTATATACACATACGTACTATATGGTCTGTTCCACCTCACGCTTACAATGTCATTCCATATGAATTACTGATAATATGAGCAGCAAGGGCTATAGTTCCAACGCAGCCTTTCCGCATGTTTCAGCACACAGCTTATTGCACTCTACTTTATAAATCTAGACCCAAATTATATTTTTCATTTTATTACCTGCGTAAAGCTGCATAAAACAAATTGATAACATAGGTTCATTTGGTTTGTATAAAAAAATCATCACAAAACATGACAAAAGTGTGTTATTCTACAGTATATATGTTTAAGTCTGAAGAATGGCAAGACACAGTTTGTAATATACCTTTTTCATATGTGAGAGCCAACAGGTTTCCCTAGGGTTGCCGGGCATTGTGGGAATCAGCAGGGCAACTTTTTCAGTAGCCAAGAGATGATCCGCTGCATTGAGACAAGTGTTAAATTAGCCCTGCTTGCTTGATGAAACTTACAACTGACTGAGTTGTACATGACCAAGTCTGCCAGAAGCAATTTGAGCACTAACTACGTCAAAAAAAAGAAAAAATATCACTATTGTTTTAAAGTACTTAATACGTTATTATTATAATTATTATTATTAATATTATTTGTAGTAGTAAGATTTTTAGTCTTTTTAGCACAATTAAGTTTAATTATTCACTTCAGGCACTGTCCAAATGGAAGATGTAATGTATTCTAAATTCTCTACCACACAATGTACTTATCTCAACAGTATTAACCTCTGAAGCCGAGACGGGCAGGGATTCTGCCGCCGAGTGAAGGGAACGCGCGTGCGTGTCCCCGTCAGATGCAGCGCCTCTCCGCCAGCGATCGTCAGCTCAGGGAATCTGGTGATTCCCTGGGCTGGCTGAGAGGTGCTACATCTGTAGCTCTACATGCCCCAGGCAATAACCATAGGACCCATGGAAGGGACTTTGGGCTTAGAGGGTGTGGCTTGCACAGAGCGCACTTAAGCCCAGTTAAGTTTATTACTTTTATTGCTAATGCCACACTAATATTGGGAGGGATGAGCCCTAGATTTTGACACATAGTCTAATTATTCTGCTTTGACTATTTGCCCATTATTGGTATATTTACCATGTATAATTATGAACTGCTAAAAAATAAATAAAGTCCAATATTCATGAATTTAATTTGTTAAAATAGTTCTACGCTCCTCTAAAACATCAGATGACCCAATGTGGTATATGAAGGAAAACAATACTTACAAAGTGCCTATGTTAAAAAGTGGTATGAATGATTTATTTTGTCACTATTTTCTAAACAAGTAATGGATCTCTCTGTGTGTATTTCTCTTAGTAGACCATCCATTACCGGACACACAAGAACGCTAATGTACATTCTGTAATTGAACTACAGTAGTTCAGAGGCTTGCTTAAATATTACCTTCTGTGAGAAAGTATTTTAGCCTTGTTCATTGCAACTGCTTAGACTAGCGGAGGTTTACTTGCGCCAAGTGAGGTGAGCCAAACACTTTAGTAAAAAAAAGCTAAGAACATTGTGTAATATAGTTATAGCAGGGGCCCATCTGGTTTCTAACCAGCAACATTTTCCTACAAATTTTTTTTATTTTAAATTCACACTTACAGTATACCTACAAATGCAATCCAAATTCTTAAAACATGGAACTATATATGATTTTGTTACATTATTTTATTGTTTGGAGCTAGATCTTGTTACTGGCCTAATGGTGAAAGCATGGTATTCGGACATAGAACACACACATAATTAAGGACTATTTAGTACCCATCAGCAGTTAATGAGTTTATCATCACTTGATAAGTGCATTAAAATGAATGGTCTCCTATGGGTTTGTTGCTTCTCAAATATAAATGCTTATTCAATATGATATAAACAGCCAGCCCTATTTCTCGAAGAATGATCACGTTACCAGTACAATAGATTGTATTGGTGAAAGCACAATGCATGCATCACTAAAACATGTTTGAAGTGCACACTAGCTTTATTTATCCATTTTCTCAGTGCATACATATGAATGAGCTTTAAAATAATTGATATTTTATATAAAAGAGCTACTAATCCTATATAATTAAAGGCTAGCACTGATCCTCCCCTCTATGGGGGGAATTTACATAATGTAGATGGAGCCCAATGGAGCAATTCAAGTATTGCTCCGTTCTAGAGTGCAGAGCCACCGGCACTGATGTTACGGTTGTTCTGTCATTTGGATGGGCTGGTAACTAGTAACACATACAAATACATATGTAATGGTCCCCATACTTCTTGATTCTTATCCCATGGTTACATCTTTTGCTAAAACATCCTTTGTTCCCGTAAGCTCCTTCATAGCTTTGTACATTACAAAGATATGTCTGTATGTAAAGGGCACAGTCTTCATAAAAGCAGCCAGTCATTTATAACAGACTGCACAGTGTAAGCCATAATTTCATCAAGCCACTCAAATAAAAACTCCAATGAAAATATAGTTTGAAATCTGCTTTTTAACAACAAATCTAAATAACCTTGCAATATATTTAATTAAAAATAATATTTGTATTATATTTATTGTTTTGTTATAATATACTTTCTTTGATTAGGGTACTTTATGTAGATTGTAGAGGTCACTGGCTTATTACCAAGCATGGAGAGGATTAGCCAGGGAAAAATATAGTAATATAGTGGTAACACATTATACATATGACACAAGGAGCCATTGATTGGACAGAGTGGGCATTAATATTTATATGTAATCCAATTGTTCATATGTGTATTTTTCACAGTATTTCATTTACACGTAGCTGCTTTTTAGATTTACATTATATTCGCTTTCTAAAAAAAAATAATCCAAGAATATTTTAATAATGGCAATTGTATGTGTGAGTCTCATATTATTTATTCATTTAGCTGCTAGTAAAGCCACAAGTGGATTTCTTGTTTATTGGTTAACTGGACACATGTATCACTGTCTTAATTTCTCCATACCTAAAATGGAACTGCACATAAAAGTGATGTCCTAAAAGTTACTATATTTTCCTACAAAAAAAAGCAGAATATTATGACGTCATTTAAGTTTAGTTATTATAATATAGGAGTAATGTCGTATGTATGAAGTTCTGTAACTATTATGTTTATAAACAGTGAGTTCTGAAACCATCAATTGGGCGGCCATTAGGAAATGAGTATTGTAAGGCAAAATGGGTCCCCTACTCTCAATTTTCCAACCCCATATCTTTGTTACCTGTATAACAGCGCACTGCCAACAGATTTGTGTTTTTATATGGTGTACCCTTGTCATTTACAATTTGTCCTTTTAGTTGCTTTTCAAATTAAATACACCATATTGGTTACGTTGTTGTCGTTTTTTTGCTTACAACAAAAAAGATGACAACCTTGCAGACCATAGAAATACTATACGGATTGCAGAAGATAATGAAATACTCCACGCTTTACTATAGTTGTAGAAACAAACCAAGATAGGAGTCCTCTTGACTGATAATTTGCGTTATCGCTATATAATGTCACTGACCGCAAATATTCCTTGATGTGTAATTGTGTGTTAGTGCAACCAGCACAGCCACTAGCTGCTGCTCCTTATGGGGGGAAAGCACTGTAGCAACCCATCACCAGAGTGAATGTCTATAGTGTAGGGTTGCTTTCAGAAATGCAGCCTTATTGGGAGTAATGATGCCAGTAGCCAGTTACCCTGATCTCACAGTGGAATGTTTACACACAGATCCCTGTTAGCAGGCACACACTGGTCTGAACCGAAGTATATACATAACTTTTTACTATTTTTGTTACATTTTTAAATCCTACATTTGTGTAAAACCGATTTTGTCTGATTTATATATGGGGTGAGCTGTTATGATGTACTTAAGATCCATTTAGATATACTGCCCTAAATGGCTTTTACCATGTGGTTTTGATATACAGTGCTCCAAAGGGACTTGGTAATCCATTGACAAAGAGTTGGGGGGTTAGCTGAAAAATGTTTGTATCTTTATTCTCTGAACATTGTACCTTAATTAATAATGAGTGTTTACTAAATTAGTATTAGATCCAATGCTGCTGATGGTGTCTCCCATGAATCTTTGCAACAAAGCACTCTTGTAATGTTTACTGTAACCATGGTGCTAGCAGTGTGCGTGGGAGCATCCGCCCAGAGTAGAAAGGTGCTCACATTTCTTTTTAATGAGAAGCCTGCCTTATTTTAAAATAGATACGTACATTTAATACCTATTAGAAGTGCATTCAGCAGATTTATAGCATGCTGTTTGTTTGGCCTTCTAATGCTGCTACATTAACTGCTAACCGAATTCTCTGAGGAGCTGCCCTGTGTCACAAGGGGATGCCACCTCTGTTTGCTAATGGCCATTTATATTATGTCAGCATGCATATATTATCATTATGTTTATGGAACATCATTATTTGTTACAAATGTAGGTTTGTTTCTAGAATTTATTGTCATTCAGTTGTAGAAAAGCACTTTGCCTGAAATGTACATTATCTTGTAACTCAATGAAGATGTAATGCTATCATTTTGCTGAAATCAGTCTTCTAAAATATATATTTTTTTCCCTGTTCCTCTTACTGTTGTGTTCATGTAACAGATCACTATGGAAAGTTATGATATGTTCGATATTATTAGTGTTATATAGCCTTGTACCAGAATACAGTTGTTTTGCTTATCTTTTGGCAATTAATTATCACTGGTATAATGTTTCAACCCTTGAAAACGCCATTATCTGATACACAATGACTACCACGGGAACTTATTCAGAGCTGAAGGCAATTTACCTCTAAATTTAAACTGCGCCCTGGGAAACATAAGAATTTTGCTCGCTATGTGTCTCCCACCACCCTACACATAACTGAAACGGATGTTACAGGATTAGGTCAGGTGGTGTGGCTGCACCACGAGTACAAAAGCTGCACACAATTCATACACATTTCAGTAAATGGCAGGAAAGATGGTACATGTTAAATGCAAATCAAACAAGACACAAATAGCAAATTCAAAATGAACATACCCTTAGATCTCAGCAGTTACACTACATTTGCACAATTAGGGGTGTCTTAAGGTGTGTACACATGGTGCAATCTGGTGCCTGACGATTTTGATTGATATCAGCAGCCGCCTGGTTCTTGTGGGGTGGGGTGCTGGCATCTGCTGGGAGGGAGGAACGGGGGAGGGGGAATGGGGGCCATGCTGCATTGAGCAGCATGGCACTCGTTCGGACATAGTAGAAATAGACTGTACAGCACAGTCTATTTCTACTTTTGATTCCGATGCGGCAGGACCACACATCACGATTGAATCAGGATTGGGTGCGGGAAAACATGGTGCGATTTGCACTTACTTGCTTTTGATTTTAACTATATAGTCCAGATCAATTGCCCAAATCGCACTGTGTGTACACACCATTAGACACGTTTGGCAAATCAGAAGTGGCTGCCATCCCTGGCTCACAACACCAAAGTATGAGGAACCACCAGTCATGGCCTTCTTGGAAGGATTTTATATATTGACTTGCCCATATTGAATTTTGACACTGTCTACATATTTCCTCCAACTCTTGTCCCAGGTCCTTTTGTTGTCGGGAGCCGTAAGCATAAAATCTGGCAAGAGCCACGTCCCAAAATATATATATGTGCAAAAAAGCAGAGCATGCTGCGGGGGGAAGCCACGTATTGCATTTTACCTTCAGCTCTGAGTGAGGACCACAGGGTTCTATTTGCACCAGCATGTTTACTGGAAGTGTGGTGTTATACCAGTGGTGGGTAATAATAATTGTATTTTATGATGAGGTTACCCAATGGCCTTTGTAAGTAGCAGCAGCATTAGTAGTCTCTCTTTATTGGCATACCTCTCATCTTTTGTACTGAATGACTTGGGACAAAAGGGGGACGTGTCAAACCTTCTAAAAAGGACAGGTGGAAAAGTTACCTATAGCAGCCAATCGGCTTCTAACTATCAAGAATCTAGTAGATGTTCTAAAGAATGAGCTAAAAGCTGTTGGGTTGCTCTGGATAACTTCTTCATTTGTCCTCTAGATTTTTTGATGCATTTCCCCCAATGTGCGTAAAGCAGCGCTGCACTGATTGGGGTAATTTCCGACTATTAGGACTGAACCCTCAGGTTGGAAGGTATACCATTGGTCTGTGTTGTAATTCTGACACCAAAGCTCCAGAACTGTCAATACATTCATGGTGGTTTTTTTTACCAATCTGTCAAGTATTAACCAGTGGTTTCAGCTATGTGACAATATACAAATTATATAAAAAGTTCAAGTGCAGCCCTCTTAAGAAGCCAATGGCAAAATGTGAAGCCTGAATTTAAGAATGTTATCCAGCACTGTTTATAATCATTCCCAGAAAATAATAAAGCAATGTAACAATGTTGATGCAATCTTCCTGCTTATTGCGTATCATATCCAGTGTACCATCACTCCTATTTATGTCTGTGCACATGGTAAAGCTGGGGTATACATGGTATAAATGAACAGCAGAACTTCTGGTGCACCCACAATGTGACCAGTTCAGGTAAGCATACACACTAAGCTGGGCCTTCTAAGCTGGGCCGTCTTTCCACCATGTGCCCCCTCTGCTGCCTCCTGCCTTTGTCTGCTGCCTCAGTTTACCCGCTTCATCACATCCGGCTGAAGGGCTGCTTTTAAGCAGTTTGCGGCATCAGGAGGCCAATCCTGGGATTGACAGTGTATCAATCCGAATCTTGATATTGAAAAAATGGATCAGGACTGACCTACCTACTCACAATGTTATCCATGTAAAAGAGCATCTCCCAGTGCAAGTAGCTGCATCATTTGCAAATATAGAGGTTTTTAGAAAGTGAGCAAGCTCTTTCATTTTGTTATAATAATGTTATCATTTATTAGCTCAATAAATAAACCTATGGGACGATCCTATTAGCTGCGAAGTGTGCAAGGTGCCGTTCCAACATGCAGAGGTGCGAGCGCTTTCAGTCGAATTCCATCCACCGTAAAGTGCACATAGTGTCGTGATGATTCGCACTCGTAAATCATCCGTATCTAATAGGATCGGTTTCCCCCCATGTTACAGATAAATAAAAATAATAATTCATAAAAATTCATTTAGTTTCACTAGTATTTAAAAACAAATGCCAGTGGTACCAAGCCTGATGGACATTACTTGGAAATTTATGGAATCCAGTCAACCAAAATTCCAGTTACAGTATAAATAAAGCCACTACAAATGATGAATCCAGGAGCTACACCACAGGTACAGTAAAGCGATACCCAAAAAGTATTCACATAAATACCTATAAAGCTAATAGATCTATGTTAATCCAGTGACCAGTATTACAGGTAAAGGAGAATCTGAAAGAAAATTGGAAGGCTGAATGGCTGATTAAAGTTAGAACTTAAGCAATTAACATGAAAAAATAAAAACTGAATGTACAGTAAGATTGATAATACAGGTAATACCAAAAAAATTATCGGGAGAAGAGAAAGAAAAAAGTTTCTGAATATTAGTCATCTGCTTATAGTAGCATCAGTATTTCTGTCAAGAAAACAAAATGGCTACTTTCTCTTCCAGTACTTTGAAGACAAAAAAAGTTTTATTGTTGTATTTGCAGCTGTTTTCACTGTTGTTTTTAGTCAGTTTACATGATCTGTAACAGTAATTGTCATTATGCTACAAACAATAGGTACTGATCGCATCACTATGGCCTAAGTAACCTAAGACAGATCTCATAGACCTAGTTACCGAGTTACTGCTTTAGCAGCACAGTGCACTTGATGAATTCCAAACCAATAGATCTGATACAAATGTCGGTATTAAACTAATATTAGTCAGTGCACTATAAAACATATTTACATAATCATGAGCCTTGAAGCAGAGTAGATGAGCAAACATATGCCCAGCAGGGTTTAACCTTTTGAGTTTTCTCATGTGAAGTATGTGCACACATCATGGTTGTCCTCTATCTACTAAAACCCGGTGGAAGGCTGGCTGGAGTTAGTGTGTGTTAATAAACATAACTAGATATCTACACTTACAACAGAAAACAATATATAGTACTGTAAGCAACATATACAGTAGCATCTCTAAATTACAAAAATGCCATAAATGGCATTAGTTAGTGTACATTAACATGGATACATTACATACCACCCACCAAAAAGGTTTAATCTGGAATTTATTAAGTATTTCTAGAGGTCTTACTGGGTGCACATATTTATGGCCTTGCAGATAATACTTATCTGAGCAGCTGATACTTATAAAGCACAATTCCGGCCATGGTGACACAAACATCAGGAGCTCTTTTATAGAATGTACCAAGCTGCACTGCTGTATGTATGGTGGCCTACAGTATATGGTCACACTCAGCCAATACTCTGTGAACGGATACATTAGCATGCAGCTAGATGGCCAAGTGCAGTGCATTTTGGTTAAAATGTAAAACAGTTATAGCCAATGCCTTATATGTCAATTTTTATTTTATGGCAAAGGTTTTATGTATGGCTATTCAAATGACATCCACTAGCATTTCTACTGCTTTCTTTGTGGCACCCTTCATTGGCTGTACATACAAATTCACAATCATTTCTAGGAACCCTTACCATGGACACGGCAGCATTGTATTTATAATGGGGTCAGCAGGATCTGGCTTTCTGTTTGTGTCCGGTAGTAGAACTGTGCCATTTCATTATCCTGCTGTTAGCTTGGCAGCCACTAGATCTCCTTCGCCGAACAGACCTTGACACATCAAGCGCTGGGCAATGTCATCATCTATTAGAGATAGCAACCTGACAAATTAATTTGGGACAAATTAACAGCGCTTTAATGCATTCTACCCTCTAAGCGTAACGTATAGGTCCTTTCTGTGAACGGGAAATAAGCTCAACCTTGTTAGCTCATCTTGTGTTGTTTCTTGTTAACCTATTAAGATCTGTGTGTGAGTGAGTGTTTTTCTCTGAAGAGGTTCTGTGTATCAGGTGTTTTTAATATATACAAGTATGATCTATTCTGTTTCTTGTACTATTTTCAATTGTAAACCTGTTTCCCAACCACACCGCTTAGAAAAACATCAATGGGTGCAACCATAGCCTATGGAAGGATTTATACTTGCTTTTCAACTGTAGACATCAAAATTTAATGATTTGATTTCTTCATGTTTCCATCTATAATATAGAAGACTGATGAGACTTAAGTTACATGCCTGCCCCTTTCTATGCCTGAACCTTCCATCCCTACCTCTTTTCCTGCATAAGAAAAAACGATGATGCCGAAAATCGTTGGGCTAAAAATCGCTCCGTGCAACAAACTGAGCGATTTTCACCCATCCAAGCATTTTTCGCAGGGCAGACGGCTTTCCATAGCAGGACCCTATGGAAATCTGTCCACTACTCGGCTGGTAATACCAGCAGATGAACGACAGCGGCCGGCAATGATCATGGTAAAAGTGAGCTGCTTTCAGCTTAAAATCACCCAATGTATATGGACCTTAAGTACAAACTGAAAACATTCTCATTCTTGCTAGTTGGGAAAATTCTAAATGTTTCAAGTTTTTATTTATTGATATCGTTATATTATGCAGCAATGCTCCCTCCCTACATACTGACTTCTTTGTTAGGTTTATTCAGAGCCCAAATAGCAAAACGCTGCTGCGAAGCCTTCTATCAGTACAAACCCATGGGAAACAGATTCGCTTCATCTGAGCCGTGAATGTAGATATTGGCTTCCCTTGAGCTCTCTTTAATATGTATCTGTCTACTTAGTAAGAAGTTGCTTGTAAGTTTGTTAGCCCAGGAGTAGCCAAAGCAGTGTACAATATATAGAAAATGTACTTGCAGGATGTAATGTTGAAATACTGTAATAAAAGAGATACATCTATTTTAGTAGGGGGAACAAATATTCCAGTTCAGGACCTCAAAAGCATTTAACACATGCTAAGTTGACCTGCTAAAAGCATGTTGTATTTCTAAAATGAATACACACTGTCATATATTGTATGTTGTAAAGTACATTAGTCACGACTTATAACAACAAGGGATGACTGGAATACTGCCAAATGACCTGCTTTTCTCTTTGTTGTTAGCTATTCCTGTAAGAGGTTTAGGAGCTGATGTATCAAGCAGTGAAGTGGAGAGGTGAACCAGTGATTAAGTTGCCCATAGCAATCAATCTACTTCTACCTATAATTTTTTGGAATGTTCTTAATCATTGCTACCTGGAGCCGATTGGTTGCCATGGGCAACTTCTCCGCTGGTTCAGGTCTTTATTCTTTTCACTGATTGATAAATGTACCGCTAATGTCAAATGGAATAGGACAAATTAAATAGCGCCTGGTTTTGCTAAAGTAGTGATTTTGTATGCACTTTTTCCACAGGCTCAAGGGGGAGATACATAAAGCAGTGGAGAGAAGTGGGCCAGTAGAGAAGTTGCCCATGGCAACCACTCATCTGTGGTACCATTTGTCAAGTGTATTCTATAAAATATAGACAGCAGTTGATTGGTTGCCATTGGCAACTTCTTCACTGGCTCACTTCCCCACCTGTAACATTACATTTGGCCCGAGTTGTTAATACCAAATAGTTAATAAACTGCGCTAGCGAACAGGGATTAACCAATAACTGTATTCCACACTAACCAATCTAACCATTCATGTGACATTCCCATTAAACTTTTTCAGTTTTTTTGCTTTATGGCTCCTACCTCCGGATTCCAATGTCAGCAGATAAGTATTAGACTGGTACACTAGAAGTTCTCATTGTTGCTGCTGTAATAGTGTCACTGCCTGAGGACTGTATGTAGGAATCCAATGATCAGTGGTACCTTTTTGTAGGTATCCATTTTGTAATCTAAAATGGATAACTGTCTTTGTTTTTTTGATGTATTACATAGCTGAACATTGTGCACTACACAGGTTCCTGACCTCACTAATATCACCCCTTCTCAATAGTACTTCCTGAGCCAAAACTGTCAGTGATTGCCACTGACAGCTTCTAGACACTTACATTGCCATCATGCCATTTTGCCTACTGGATCAATCTGTCTTTTACTTTCCACATTCTTTATTTTAGTTGTATTTTTGTTGGTTCTTTATTATTCTTTGTTACTTGGGTTATTAATGTCGCTTGCATCAATTTGAAGTGTAACTTTCACTAATTCCTGCAATAAAAAATGAAACAAAACTTTTCTGTCTCTTTGTCCATTAACGGTCTAGTTTCTATTGATGTTCAATTAAAAACCCACTAGAAACATAACACATATGAGGTATGGGGTATGAGGTATGGGGAAAATCTCAGAAGGGTGCAAGCTGCCATTGCTACAAGGTTTAAACATCAGCAACAGCAGTCCAACTTGCACCTTTCACTCGACTGATTTACACCCAAAACTCTCAAAAGTGTTCACTACTAGCATTTTGTATCAAACATTTTTGAGCATATTCTGCCACCCTCTATTGATTCCCTCCCTCTGAAAATCATCAGATTGATACAATTGCAAGTCATTAATTCTTGATACCATATTTATTGTACAAATTATTGATAACTTTAAAGATTCATGTGAAGAAATATCAGATTAACTGCATAATATCTCATTCAAAGTTATTTCTAATACAATTGTAACCAAGCAGATAGTTACATATATGATTGTTACTTTTTACCCTCCAGTGGTTTCTGATACAACACTCCCCTCTGTTCTCCTCTTAAGAGGGAATACCACATACGCATGGATATATATTTTTTCCTATTTGTGCAACCGCTACAATCTGTACATAATAGGTATCTTAAATATTTCCACGAGCTGATATTGTATATTTTCTTAGTGACATATTTAACACTAAGCCAATAAAAAAAGAGGAATTTTCTGTATTTATTTATGTATGTTTGTTTGTGTTCTTTTCTTTGGTTTGAACCTTCACAGTTTTATACTTAATAACTAAAATAAAAGTTAAGTTTTATTATAAACTAATTAAGTGTGCCCCCAAAAAGAGAGAGTACTTTTTCTTCTTCTTTTGTTCTTCAGTTATTCCATACTCTCTGGTGAGCATCTACACTATCCTGACCTGTACACACCTGTACATAATTATTCTTACAGTGGATACTCGATATCTTTATCACATATCTACACTATTGAATAGCTACCTGTGCAGCAGTAACTTCCCATCTTCCCCCTTTCCCTTTGTATAACATGGTCTAGCTTCCACAAGGCCATGCCCTTATTTTTTAATAGGTTGTCGCCTAGGGGGTTATTCTAGTTCACTCTTTCTGAAAAAATCCTTCTTAAGGCCCATACACACTAGAAGATTTTCATTTCAAAAGACTTTGCCAAAATCTCTGAAAGATATATCTTTTACCAAAATAGTGCGTACACACTGAGCTAGTTTCCCCAAAGAGCAAGAGATTTTCAGGAGGTGAAAGTCTTTGCTGAACATCTTTCATATAAAAGGTGATTTACATAATGGGCGGGGTTTGAATTACAAGGATGGGAGCAGCGGCCATTTTATTCAGTGCATTCCTGTTATTGGTGCATGATTTAGAACTGATTGCTGGGCTGCATATATTCGGAGCCCAGCGTTCAGGTAAACTACACCTGCTCCACCCTGACCGGGCAAAATGCCACCCATGTGCATGGCAAAATTTAATTTGCAGCTGTGCACGTAGGGAGAAATCCATTCAAAATATACATTGGGGGTGCAGTGGCGGCGGTAAAATATACATTGCTGGCCTGCAAAAAATGTAAGGCACGGCTTTGTGGGACAGGGGACTATGCACTCCATAATGCCCTTTACACATATACCACATACCGTAATGCCCATTACACATTATGACACACACCGTAATGCCCATTACGCATATGCCACACACCATAATGCCCATTACATATAATGCCACATAAGTGTCGTTTACCTACATGCTCATTGCTAGGGTTTTCATGCACGGTGCCAGGGGTAACATGCTATGTGCACTGCATCCTTACGCTCACCTTGCCCCGTGGTCTGTCCCTGCCTGCATCAGTAAAGGAGACTGCCGGGCAGAGCGGTGGGGAAATCCGACTGTCTCAGAGCAGGTCCATCTGTCTGCGACTCGCAGCCAATCAGGCGACGGTGGCTCGCGAGTTGCAAGCAGGCGTGTCACTCCAAATAGCCGCACAGCGGATGGTTGGACCTGCTCTGAGACAGCCGGGTTTACCACCACTCTGCCAGCTGTCTCTTTTAACGATGCAGGCAGGGACAGACAGTGGGGCAAAGTGAGCGGACGTTCCGCCTCCAAAATGGACTGACAGAACGCAGTTCTGCCTAGTTCTGGCTTAATTTAACTCATAGTGGGCAGTAATATATACATTGCTGGCATGTGCCTCCAATGTATATATTACTGGCTTACCATTGTCATTGGTGCCCAGTGGTGCCAGTAATATATAGATTGCTGGCAAGTGCCAGCAATCTATATATTACTGGCTTACAATTGTCATTGGTGCCCAGTGGTGCCAGTAATATAGATTGCTGGCATGTGCCTGCAATCTATATATTACTGGCTTGCAGATGTCATTGGAGCCCAGTGGTGCCAGTAATATATAGATTGCTGGCATGTGCCAGCAATCTATATATTACTGGCTTACAATTGTCATTGGTGCCCAGTGGTGCCAGTAATATATAGATTGCTGGCATGTGCCAGCAATCTATATATTACTGGCTTACAATTGTCATTGGTGCCCAGTGGTGCCAGTAATATATAGATTGCTGGCATGTGCCAGCAATCTATATATTACTGGCTTATAAATGTCATTGGTGCCCAGTGGTGCCTAACATATACATTGCTGGCACATGCCAGCAATGTATATATTATTGGCTTAAAAGAGAAAACATTGGTGGCCAGTGCTGCTCCATGTGGAGCAGGATGCAGGGGGGTGGGGGGGTGCATCAGCTGCATGCACCTGTGGGCGGCCGGGACCGGGCGGCAGAGCATAGACAGACCCGTGTGGACATAGCACGGGTGAACAGTGGAGTGGAGCGGGGCGGGGCGGACCAGCGCGGCAGCAGGCAGGGTGAGACAGGCGGGGGAGCAGGGCTCTTCACCAGCCAGCCGCCGCAGCAGCCAGCCGGACGAGTGAGCGGGGCAGCGAGGACAAGTCCAGGAGGGTGAGTATGACAGGCGAGGGGGCGGGGGGAGGGCGGCGGGGCGTACCGCCGGGCTGAAAGTGGTTAATCACTTTCAGCCCTGCAGCGTACACACACAGCGATGATGGATGGAAAACCATCCATCATCGCTGGATCTGCTGGTAAAACCAGCAGATGAAAGACCTTCCTAGCGATGATGCGGGAGCGCGCATCATCGCTAGTCGGGGGTCGCTGTCCCATACACACTAATCGATTTTCAGCTGAAAATCGGTCAAAACGCCTGTTTTGACCGATTTTTAGGTGAAAATCGTCAAGTGTGTATGGGCCTTTAGATAGACAAAACCATGTGCACTGCAGGGGGCAGATGTAAAATGTGCAGAGAGAATTAGATTTGGGTGAGTTATTTTGTTTCTGTGCAGGGTAAATATTGGCTGCTTATTTTTACACCGCAATATAGATATCAGTTTGAAGTACAAACCGCACCCAAATCTAACTATCTCTGCACATGTTACATCAGCCCCACCTGCAGTGCATATGGTTTTGTCCATTAGAGAGTAATTGTGCCTTTCCGAGTGAATCAGAATAACCTTCTATGTCAGAGGGTGGGAAGAAGTGTGGACAGAAATGGAGACCACCTTATTAAAGTCACTGTTGGTATGCATAATTAGGGTTATGGGGAATTAGGATACACTGGGGCCCATTTATCACTAAATATATGCAGCAAATTTTCTGGAAAAAAAAACTTTTCTTTTTTAGCAGATATTCACACCGGTCACCTGGTAATTACCCAGCATTCTTGAGTGCCGGATCATTTTGCAGGTTGCAGTCTAACCCCAATTCACACTACCAGCAAATTACCGGGTTAAAGCATTTCAACCCAGGAATTTCCTGAAAAAAACGTGTTTTTCTGTGGTGTTAAAGGTTCATAACAGGTCTTAAATCCTGACAC
Organism: Crinia signifera; assembly: GCF_055691185.1. Classification (NCBI taxonomy): domain Eukaryota; kingdom Metazoa; phylum Chordata; class Amphibia; order Anura; family Myobatrachidae; genus Crinia; species Crinia signifera. Next base: position 195,432,072 of record NC_139218.1, read on the forward strand.
TCCGACACTGGTCAAGAGCAGGGTCGGAGTGCCGGAATTTAAGACCCATGTTGACCATTTCACACCAAAGAAAAACCCAGGTTGAAAAGCTTTATACCGGTAATTTGCTTCTGGTGTGAAAGGGGTATTAGTAGAAACAAAAGTATTGTTGAGGTTCCCTTCATTCCCATCAGCAGCCTCAACCCCATGGGTTTCAGTGGTGGATGCGATGTTGCCAGGTTTACCATCTTTCAGAAACTGCAGCCAGAACCCAATGGAAATGCCCCCAATTGATTTTTATTAAGCACAGAGAAGAGTGGGGAAGAGGGACTAGTGTAGAAGTTGCCCATAGCAACCAATCAGGCTTTGAGGAAGCATTGATCAAGGACAGTCTATAAAATGATAGTGAGATACTAATTGGTTGCCATTCGCAACTTCTAAACTCTTGTCTCTGTTTGATAAATAAAACCCTGATACTTCAATGGAACACTGCAACGAGGAGGGGGAGTTCAGGGGAGTGATACTCCTAGCCAGTGTGAAAGGACCGGCATGTTTGCTTACTTTTGTAATTGCAGAGCTGTGAAACATGTCTGTGCTTCAGAAATGAATTATGAGAATGTGGTATAATGTACTGCCCGGGCTCCCCGCCGCCGGCAGGGCACTACTGATGCTGCTGCTACCCGTAGAACCCGAGCCCAAAGCGCACGTGCTGGTGCCGCATCCGGAGCTTATGTCACACACTCACAGAGCGCTGCTGAGGACAGAGCCCTGACAGACCGTTGCCATGGCAATGTGCGCAAACACTGCCTGACAGATGATTGGCCGCTCTACGTTTACCTGGAGACGGTTTCTTGGGACGCCGATAACATAGGCAGCCTCAGGAGCCGAGAGGTGACCAGGAGCCAATACACAAGCAGGTGAGCCCTGGATCCCGGAGCATTGGCCCCGCGGTTGGGACGGGAGGGTAAGGAGATGGGTAGGAAAGGCGAAGAGACAGACACTTATGGGAAGGGATAGAAGTTATGAATATTATGTAACCTGCAGCCCTGCTGCCTCACTGCTTACTACAGGGATTGCATTCAGCATAGCAAGTGGGAGAGCGTGAAATACTTGGTAATTCCAGGGTCCATGGCAGCTTCTTGTAGGGGCACATGCTTTAGATCAGTGGTTATGAACCTTGGTCCTCAAGTACCCCCCTCACAGTTCATGTTTTCCTGTTCACCCAGCAGGTGCATAGGTGCACTCATTACTCACTGACACATTTTAAAAGATCCACAGGTGGAGCTATGTACCTCAATTGCTATTCTGTGTGGAGACCTGGAAAATGTGAACTGCTGGGGGTCCTTGAAGGCAGAGGTTGAGAAACACTGCATTAGGTTACAACGTGAAATCATGAAATAAAAAAATAAAGTTATGATAGCGGGGGTATGGGTAAAAATCGGACAAGACCCGGAATGCCGGACCAGACAATCTCTGAGAGGAGGAGGGGAGAATAAAGCCTCCCTGTACAGGGGCAAACGCAGGATTTTCAGAAGGGGGTTTCCAAAGGGGCGGAGCAAAGCACGGAGATGGACACTTAGGTGACCCAGTATATGCCGGGACAGTTAAAGTATTATAGATAGACCAAATGTATATAAATAATAATAAATACATATACACACACACACACACACACACACACACACACACACACACACACACACACACACAACAGCAGTGTAGACCCCTGGGCATAGCAATGTATTGGGGCCCCTACTGATCCTCCAGCGGTGGGGGTGGGGGAAGCTTTGATGTCCTGCGGGTGGTATGGGGTATTATATCAACCGCTCAGCATGTAGGGCCTGTATCGGTAATTTCCACTAATTTCCCCTTTACTGCACAGATGGTGGGAGATGGGGTGGGAGAAGGGGGCATTGGGCTGAATGAAGGGGTCCTGATACATAACTTCCAGGATGGTAGAGGATGTTTAATATACAGAGGAGGAGTGTATAGTGGAGTGGACTCATTATTCATAATTTTCTGGTGGGAGGACAGCTTGCTTGACTGCAGATATCTCCAGTTCCCGGAACTAGATTTCTTAGATTTTAATGGAGTTAAAAACTAGAGAATCCCACCTACCAAATGTTACTGGGGATTAGGGGATCAGAGCAATCTGCCAACGAGTATATAAAACTACATACCAGGAAGCTGTGTGAAGCTGGAGCAGTAACCAGCTGCTGGAAGGCTGATATCTCTGGTTCTGGGTGTAGTAGAGACAAGCTACTAATGTCCATCAAAGGGGGAGAGTCCCAGCTTTTATACCCTCAAAAAAACTGTAAGTCAGACAGAACCTGAAATATCTGACTGGGAAGAGCAATTAACAGGCTTGGATGGGGACCACTGCTTTGAAGTCAGATATCTCTGGTTCCCCAGGGCCGATTTTGAAAATTCTTGTACCCATGGAAAGAGGGGACCCTCAGCTCTCAGTGTAGGGCCCTTAGATTCCTGGGGGGGGGGGGGTTCTGGGTACTCAGAAACCTCCCCTGTGTGCGCTACTGCTGTATGGTCTGGGCATGTAGCAAAAAACAAAACGGTCTGGACCACACAGGGAGGCTATAATCTCCCCTTCCCCATGTCCCTGGTGAAAGCTATCACAGACACCCCCGGGTTTCTGGGGTCTTGTCCGAGTCGGGGGGGGGGGGCATGAAGTTACATAGATAATGATTGTACATGCTTATAAGTTACACCACTGCTCCTTTAATGTCAACTGGGAAACTTAAGTTGTAACCAGGATTCTGGATGTTTATATAATCTTATCTCTAATTTGCAGTAACAGCATTCACATGGCGACTGTACACTTGAAACCTGGGAGCCGCTTCTCTGTCCCAGATTGGCACACCAATAATGATCTAATTAGAACAAATGCTGAGAGGCAGCGAACAGCTTCCCATCAGATTCGGCAGGAGGCCAGGACTCTACGCAATGAGACCAATAACCAGGTATACAGCACATACAGATATGGCATGTAGGATAATGATTTAGGTCACCCTTTACATTTAAGTCAAACGTTTATTTATTTTTTTGTGTGGAATTACAGTATATGTTGGATTATGGTGTGGTGCATATCTTCATTTAATTGAGATTTACTTACCCAAATGTCGTCTTGATTAGACTGCATGGGACGAACATGATAACAGGACCCGTCTTGCTGATCGTATTGACGAAGTAGAAAAGTGGAAGGAGGTGCTGGATAAATGCCTCTCTGAAGTTGATGCAGAAATAGATGCCTTGATACTGGTGAGTCCAATATAGTTCTCAGTTTCAGCTGCCAAATGCTAAAATGCTGCAAGTGATTTCATAACAAGAACCCAGTACCAGCTAAAGTGTTCCTTAAGGTGCCCATACACGGTACAATTTAACAGGTGTGCATCGCTCCTGTGCACATCACATCGCACAGCACAAAAAGTATGTGCTGCACATACTTTTTCTACTAGATTGCAACTCATTCCATTGCAAAACATATGCGATGTGATGCAATGCGATTTACTCCAAATTGTATACAATAATTGTACTGTGTATGGGCACCTTTACTGGTGGTATTATATATTCCTTCCAACTTGCTTGCTCTTAGCACCAGTATTAGGATGTTGGCGTAAGGTTGAGTCTATCACAGAGCAATTGCGACTTATTGTAGATAAGTCATAACAGCAGAACTGGCCCTGGCCAATTTGGTTGATTGCAGAGTAAAGATGAAGCAGAACGTGCCCTACAGGCCAAGAATGTCCCTTCAGATGTAGTGATAGAATGTCTGAATTTCCGTGAGAGTCGCAGAGATATTGACCTGGTGAAAGACCCTGTGGAGGAGGAGCTGCACAAAGAGGTGGAGGTGATTGAAGGTGTCCGCAAGGCACTGCAGCAAAAGATCAGCGAAGCTTTCGAGCAACTCTGGTAAATTTGATGCAAGAAATTCCTGAATATCCCCTGTGTAGTGAGCAGTGGTGAATTGTGAAGGATACATAGGATAAGTATAAGTTACTATGATTTGCAGACATGTTGTTGTACATTGTAAACCAAGTTTTATGACTCTCCAATCAGTATCTACTTATTTATTTAACACCTTATTGTATTGTATCTGATTGGTTGCCCATAGCAACATCCCATCTGAAATAGAATCTTAGTAGATTTCCCCCTTCATGTGATGCTTACTGGAGGGAGGCAGAACATGCTCACTTGCATGAGAGCCAAGTTATTTTTTTTGTTTGTATTGTGTAACTAGTGACAGAGGAGGTGGCTTTGGTCAGTAATTGTGGTGGTGGAAGGGTTGTGAGGTTGATGCGCTTTTGTAATCAGGAGGCCCCAGCATGAAGAGAGCAGTGACGATAGGTGACCGATCATGTTGTGCCTAGGGGAGGCCTGACCTCTAACTTCAACCCCTGATGTTACTATATGTATAACTTTTATTTACACACACCAGATGATTAGCATGCTCAAAAAGCAAAAACAGCATCTCTTGCTGTGTGCAGTGACCATCCCTTAATGTATACACTGTGAGGTGTAGTCAATGCTTTCTGCGAGCTGTGACAGCCAGCAGGGCAGCCTGCTCACTGTCACAGCTCACAGGGTCAGTATTCAACATACTTCCCTGCACGCGCCGTTTCCCCCTCGCTAGGTTTTTGTAGCGATGGGAAAACAGTGCGTGCGGCCGATAAACAGCTAAGATTTGCGGCTAAATACAGCGGGCTCCCTGCATTAGCCACAAGCCTCGCTGTTTGGGGGAATCCTAGCCATCCTCTGATGTTGAGGATTCCCCTGGAACGTAGAATACGGTGAGCGGCCGGCATGGGGGTTAAACGGCGAGGATCGCATCTTTTCGGTGATCCTCGTCGTTTAACCCCCTCGCCGGCCACATTGAATATGGCCCTGTATGTTTATGGGTTAAAGGGCTGCCTTTGTTAAAATAAAGTTGTGATGTTTAGGCATCAGTAAATGCTATTCCCAGGTTTTCTCTTTCAGCCTCCTACAGGAATCAAGGCACCAACTAAACTGGGACCACAGAGGCAAAGTTGAGACATTGGAGATAGATCGGACTTGTCTATCACTTACCAAACATTCTCCTAACATCTCACTGAAAGTTCAACCAACACGAGTACCTAATGGGTAGGAGCTCCTAAGGCCTTAAGAGGGTTATTTACTATCGGGTTGAGCAAAAAACATGTACTGATGTGTTCAGATATGTAGAATAGTTTAGCAGATAAGTATTGTAGATCCTAAAGGAAAGACTGTGTTTGTATTTCTGTCTCAGTATAAAAAAAAGGTGAGAGGTATATTCTGATGTCTGTATAGTAGGTGAGAAGAAGTGTATTCTGATGTCTGTGTATTAGAAGGTGAGGTGAATATTCTGTTACAGATGGGGCCGGTTTTATCTTTGCTGGCGAACCGCCAGCAACACGGCGCTCCATCTGACTGAGATGCGCGTGCGTCCCCCGCGCACGCGTGTCTCAGTATCCGGGCGGCGAGGCGGACGCAATACTGTCCGCCTCCCGCTCGAGGGGGCAGGGGGGGACCCGAGAGGGCACTGCGTGGGGGGGGGGTGTGCGGTCGTGGGCACCGGGCGACCGAGGGCAGCACGGTCGGAAGGGGACCTCGTGCGCGCGCATCCCCTTCCGGCATACAGCTGGCGGGGATGCAGGTGATGGCGATGGCGACGCCATCGCCATCACCTGCAAAGATGAATCCCGATACATCTGTATCTGTGTATTAGAAGGTGAGAGGTGTAGTCTGATGTCTGTGTACTAGAAGGTGAGAGTTGTAGGGGGAGATTCTCTAAAGTACAAATGCGGTAAAAACCCCGTTATCTGGGTTTTTGCCACATTTTGGGATGCTCTAAGCATCCCCCGCCGTGTTACCGCCGCAACGGGCATCGCCAGAAAAATCTGGCGATGCTCCATAGAAGCCTACCGCCGCCCGCACCGACCTGTCCTTTGCCATAATTATCGCATATGTTACAGCATATGCGATAATTATGTATGCGGTAGCCGGCGATAGGGGGTGGAAAGGGGCATCCCCCCCATAGTCTGATGTCTGTGTATTAGAAGGTGAGGCAAATATTCTGATGTCTGTGTATTAGCAGGTTTGAGGTGTAGCCTGATGTCTGTGTATTAGAAGGTTTGAGGTGTAGTCTGATCTCTGTATTATAAACTGAGTCGTGTAGCCTGATGTCTGTGTATTAGAAGGTGAGAGGTGTAGTCTGATGTTTGTGTATTAGAAAGTGAGAATTGTGTGTCCTGTTTTGTTAATAACTGCATTATCAATGAGTTCCTCCTGGTACCCAGCTCCATTCTCCGCTTTGACAAGCAGAGCAAAGTCGGGAGCCGGTTCCTTCGATCAGCTCTTCGATTCCTCCCTGATAGGGTGATCAATGCCTGGAGCAGTACTAAGTGACCCTGGGGCCCATTTATCAAACAATATTTGAGGCTAAATACCCGAAACCACCAGTTTTCGGGGGTTAGCCGCAAATATTAAGTATCCCCTGACTGTATTAAAGGGGGATCGCAGCAGGAATCAGCGATCCCTGCTGCGATCCCCCATAGGTTTCTATGGGTGATGCGAAGTTGCCCGTTGTATCAACATCGGGCAGGCCGGCTTCGTATACCTGGGCTATCACCATTCTGGGTCACAGAACTGGAAGTCAGCATTCAGATGACTGGAGTGGTAGGATAGCACCTGGACACCAATCACTGCGTAAGTACCAAGCGGTGGTAAAAAAAAATACCTCAAGAAGGCTGTAGTGTGCATGTACAGAAACTGACCTCTTTCTTGTAAACTCTGTCCCTGCATGCAATAATTCATACATCCCTAAAATGTATTCAATTATCACATTGTGAGTTGCAGCAATGTTCTCACATCACGTCCACATCCTGGATGCAGATTGTGATAGATATGCCCAATAGTATTACTATCATGCAGCTTTAATAACAGAGCAACTCACGTGATTGCAGCTACTTATAGCCTGCCTTGGCATTAAAGTTAATGTCTGGCATGCTGCAAATGGGATATGTTTTGATACTGTACATATTGGGGACAATTATGGAGCATTTTCTTCTGGATAGGAGCCCTTTTATGTTTAACTATAGACAGAACATGGTTGTGTAAGTGGTTTATAAGAAAAGTAAGAAGCTATGGGGAATTCAATTAGCCTCAAAAAATGTTCTGCAAAAAAATGTCCCTTTTACCACAATTTTTGCCTGATTTTTATTTTTTGTTTTAGTTTTTGGTCATTTTAAAAAAATTACTCGATTTCAGGAGATAGCACATAAGATTATTATTATTATTATCCTTTATTTATATGGCGCCACAAGGGTTCTGCAGCGCCCGATTACAGAGTTCACATAATCAAAACAGGAAACAGTGACTTACAGTTGAAGACAATACAGGACAAGTACAGGGTAAATGATTATAGGAACATCAGCTGATTGCTGCAACATAAGTATCCAGGTGGCAGCACACAGCATGCTTTGGTGCAGTCGAAGACTGCTGAAGTAAGAATGGATAAGCACATGAGGTAAGAGGTCCCTGCTTTTGAGAGCTTACATTGTAAAGATCCTGGATAAGTTCCTGAACGTGTATTTTCATGGCTGTGATCATGAATATGGATAATTGTTCTGCTTTTTTTAGCTGCCGCGGGCCTGAGGTAAAGAAAAATCCTCGATAAGTGCTGGCTTTTGGGGCAAATTGTATATCCCCTGGAATTAATTGGCTGATGAAATTTCCTCAGTTAATTGAATTCGTCCCTATGTGTGAGAACAGCCGTTCAATAAATAATCAATTACTGGAACCATAAAAGATACAATAGGTTTATAGACTGTGGGCAGGATGTAATGACACGCAAGTTAGCCAGAGGTGCAGGTTCCTGGCTGTACTCAGATGTTTCTTAAAGCAACAATCATTTACAATGTATGGTTTTGCCTTGTAAATGATTCCTGCTTTAAAAAAATGTCCAAGTTTGGTCAGGAACCTGCTCTGGCATCATTACACCCGGTCCTATCTCTGCATCTGTAGTGCCATTGTAGTAGGAAATGTCTTGGTGCTATGATCGTAGGTATACTGTCTCTTCTCAGGACAAGTACTCCCCAGGAATGGGAACAGTACAGCCATTACAATAAGGAAAGAGCCGAAGCTGAAATGAGAGCCTCCACGCAGCTGAGAGAAGCCATTGCTATCACTATTGCACAGGTGCACAAGTTCTCATTTTTTTGTGAAATGTTACACCGTAATGCCGATTACACATTCAGCCACACACCTAACACCGTAATGCCTATTACAAATTATGCTACATAAATGCTGTTTACCTACATGCTCGTTGCCAGGGGTTCCATGCTTGTTGCCAGGGGTTCTATGTTCGTTGGCATGTGGGATTTCATGTTCATTGCCATGTGAAATTACATGCTCATTGCCATGGGTTCTATGTTTGTTGCCATGTGAGATTACATGCTTGTTGCCAAGGGGGAATACATGCTCGTTGCCATGTGGGGTTACATGGTCATTGCCATGGGGGTTACATTACATGGTCATTGCCATGTGGGAATAAATGCTCGTTGCCAAGGGGGAATATATGCTCCCGGTAACGGGGGACAGCCACCACCGGGAAGAACTGTATGCACTAACAAACAGTCAGAGACCCTGGGGCTGTATTCAAAGTGCTGCACATCCTGGACTTCCAGTAACAGTTATTGGAGTCTGTGTGACACATGTAACAGTTGCCATGGGCGGATTTAGGGGGGTCACCCGGACATGAGACCCCCTGTCATTTCTACGGGTTTTTTTTCCCGGGCCGCTTGCGTTAACAGGGACAGCCGCCGCGGGGAAGAACTGTATGTGCAGAGTGCCGGGGGCTGTCCGGCTGTATGCACACAGGGCTGCACGTCCTGGAATCCAGGCTATTTGAAATCTTGCGCTATTTCAAATCAGACGTGCAGCGCTGTGTGAATACAGCCGGGCAGCCCATGCTCTCTGCGCATACAGTTCTACCTGGTGGCTGTCCCTGTTAATTCGAGCGTCCGGGGGAGGGGGGATTAGAAATGACGGGGGAGGGGGCGCCCAAAATCCGCCCATGTCTGTGACTCCCAGTATAATGGCTAACATGTGAGGCTTAATAGAAGAGGGGCATGCATTCTCCATGTGTGCCCGTACTCTCCCACTGATATATGCATCTGAGCCTTTGCTGGTGTCTGTAAGGTACTATAGGATCAGGGTGTGAATTGTAGGGTCCCAGGCAGGGGCGTAGCTAAGGGTTCATGGGCCCTGGTGCGAAAGGTCAGCTTGGGGCCCCCCTACATACAACAAAATTAAAATCTCGGTCTGTTTATATTTTAATACATCAAGTATATTATGTTAATAATAGAACTAACATTTAAACATAGGATAGTAGTTTATTTAAATAAAATATTAAAAGAACAAAGATGATAAAACTGGAGAGGCCCAGGTTACTGGAAGCTATGGTGTGCTAGGTATTAATCTACAAGGCCCAAAGGATTATATTATGATACTAGTGGCCATGATATCTAGATGTGGCACTACAAATCCCAGCACATCCTCTATCGGCAGAGCATGCCGATGCCCACATCGGCACAGCAAGCTGGCAGGGAAGGGATATCCCCAGCACTGCTGTCTGTAATCCCCATGGCATCTCCTTCCTATGAGTCACCCAGGATGAGCCCCCCACCTTCCCTCCTCAGCATCATGGCGTCCCAGCAACGGAGGAGCTCGCTCATCCATAGCCGCAATCCTCCCGGCACAGCCACTCAATGCCCTTTCCCTACCAGCACGCCCAGCACCGCTGCCCGCCTAACGTTACCGGCCTCCCCGCGGCATCACTGGCGCACCGGCCCCACTCACCATCCTCTACGCGGCGACTCTCTCCAGGTTACCAGGGGCAACTACGTCACCCAAGCCGCTGCTGCTGGTGACGCTGTACGCCCAATGGGCGGTCTTCTACGAGACGTATGGAGCGTGCTCCGCTGACGCTCGATGCTATCCGTCCATACTTGAAGCTGGAACGGCTCTGCGCATGTGCGAAATTATGCCATTAAACCTCGGCTGCCCTATTATAGTGGCGGGGGTTACAGTGGCGGGGGTTGGGCCCCCCTGGCTCAGGGGCCCGGTCGCAGGTGCGACCGCTGCGACCCCTGTAGCTACGCCACTGGTCCCAGGCTAGACCCCATTGCACAGCCTGCACCACTTATAGATATGCCAATTCCCACTAATTTCCCATTCTTTCTCTTGGTATTAAATATACCTTGCACAACCCTGATACATTGTACCTATGTTTGGATTTGTAAGCTGCATTTGGTACAGTGTAGTTATAGTTCTGTACTCCTGGTATGATCCTTGTAAGTGACCCCACTATAAGCTCTTAGTACAGTCCCCTAGTGACTGCTGGTTGTGTGGAGAGTATAAACTGAACACCATATAAAAATAAGTCCCAGCTGGTTTAAAACAAAGCCGTTTCTATCTCTTTGTTCTAATCTCATCACTATTCGTTATATCTAATAGCTCTGCCTCTTTCTTACAGCATGAATAATTCAAGTAACACAAAAATAGACATTACATGGTAACATATAATATTTAATACATTCCAAGTCATTTTAGAAAATACATATATTATAGCATCAGTGGTGGATTTCTAAATCTTCACCAGACTCACACTAAATAGGAACATGATTCCTGTATTTAAAATATACAGATATACTGGGGTAGATGTATTAACATGGCCATTTGATTGTAAAATAATGGATCCCACTTCTCCTGCAGAACAAGGAGAAGCGGGCACCCATAGCAACCTAATGTAAACCTAGTTAATCATTAATACACTTGCACAGTCTTTCGTTACAAACAGTTAATGTATTAACACCCCTTCTGGCAATAAGGAGTCAGTACCAGGGCTAGCGTTGGCTAGCGAAGCAGGTGGAGCTGCTTAACGGACAATGTATGCCTGACAGGATTGAAGTGGGCAGCCGCGCCAAGCGTTAAGCGGTGGGCTGTCCCTAGTGCATGTTATGTGCACTCTTAATATGTTTAAAAAAATGTTACATCCCTGGTTAATACATCTACCATACTGTATGTTGATATGCGTACATGGGGTATATTTATTTATTAAACCGTATTTTAAGTTTTGTAATTATCGGGTCCGGCTTCGCCTGCATAATGTGGAGAAGCAGGCACCTGTATTTCCTTCATATATTATAAGCCCCCTTGCCAATAAGGAGAGCCATTATGCCCTCAGTCTGTGGCTCTCCTTATGAGCGCCCTCGTTAGGACTGTGCATGCACCTTTAAAAAATAAAAAATAAAGTCTCCCCCAGCCAGCCGTACTGAGCATGCATGACTTTTCGCTATTAACACGAGATCTTCTGCACAGCCCAGAGCTGGATGCAAAGACAGCATTGTTCCTGCTGTTGGGAGAGGACAACGCCAGCCGGAGCAGCTTAATGGGCGATGTACAGTATGCCTGACAGGCAATTGATACATTGCCCGTGCTACAAACTTCAGCGAGGGTTCAAGGGGGAGCGGCGCTGAGCAATAAGTGTCGGGTTGCCCCAAGTGCACGTTAAGTGCGCTGTTAATACAATAAAAAAATTAAAAGCATACAGTTAAAGGAGCACTATGTGCATAAAGCACATAGTGCTCCTTCATACCCTACCCTTCTGCATACCCTACCCTCCTGCATTCTGCAGGAGACTCACTGATATAGCCGCAATCTCCCTCTCTCCCCCTGATTAGTCTAGCAATCTCCCTCATTTAACCTAGCCCACATTATGTAGCGGTTACATTTTTTGGGGAAAAAAAGGAATGAGAGATAGATATATGTACATTGAATCATCAGCGCCATTTGCCACCATTGCTAATAAACCTCAATGATCCTTCTAGCTACATGCATTTCATGTCGCCATTTATATGGAACCACGTGTAAAAGACAATAGATGAACAATCCCTGACACATATCAGTGACTTCCCTTTAGCAAGTATAATAGCTCTTACTTACTGCTGTGGGACTCATCTTTATTTGGATATAAGCCATTTTAAAAGATTCCTATCACATGTGGCAGTATACACCGCCACGTTCACAATCTCTTTTCACAATCTCTCCATATATGGAACTAGACACGCCCTTTGGATGGAGCTTGACACACCCTCTCAATGGGGCTCTGTGCAACATTCTACTATTAACTATAATCTCCCTGAAACTAGTTTTCAAAAGTAGGCAAGTATGCATTTACCCCATAGTGCCTAAATCAAACTGTAAAAATGAAAAGTTTCCAACAACTATAGCAGTATCCACATATTAGGGGTTTCCTAGTGTTTCTTCATGATGTCCCTGATCTTCTTACCTGTACAAGAGGTATGGTTTATCCATTTCACCCTCCCAGAATATCTGAGTTCTAGAGTAGGTGTAGTGCAACCTACTGCTACCCAAAAAAACTAGCTGCCCTGCAGCCGGGGGCAGCCTGCATTGTGCAAACACAATGGGATTTGGCATGTGGGCTGTCCTTGCCCTGTGATGGGTGCCCCCCTCACAGCCTGCTGCCGGGAGTTGTCATTTTACAAAGTTTCAGAAAAATTACACCTACAGTACACCCTAAATCAGGCCCAATATGTGTAAAGTCCACAACTTTGTGCAATTTATAGTCAATAAATAGAGCTGGTGTGACTGTGTGACATTCAGCTCTGCCAGGGATTATTCTGCCAGAACACTGAAAATTATATTGAAAAAGTTGGACATTTCTGTCCAGAAATATATTTAAAAAGTAAAATTTCCTCTTGTTAAAGTCAGCCACATCAGTCTCCATAGCAGCCAGGGCCTGCAGTAACAAGCAAAACTAGTGGGCCTGTAGGAGATGTCTGTGTTTTCCCTAAATAGTTGCATACAGTACCTCCCAACATGCCCCTCTCCAGGAGGGACACAATGCTCTACTTCTGGACTTCCCTCTTCATGGGGGAGATTCTCTAAGAATCTCCGCCCCCCTTCGCCGCCCATCGCATTTATAATTATTGCATATGTTCTAACATATGCGATAATTATAGCAAAGGACAGCTCTTGCGTTAGGAGCTGTCCTTTGCGGTGAGAGTCGCCGGGTCCCAGCAGGTCCCGGCGGCTCCCCCCTCCCTCACACACCCGGCGATGCTGCTGCTGCGCCAGGCTCTCCTCCTCCCTGCACCCGGAAGAGGATCAGTGCAGGGAGGAGGTCACAGGTCTGGGCAGCACAGCTCTGTGCTGCCCGGACACAGGTGAGGGGGCAATGCAGGGCGGCGGGGGGTCGTTGCGGGGCGGCGGTGGGATGCGGTAGAAGCCCATTGGCTTCTATGGGGCATTGCCAGATTGCTTACAGCATCCCAAAATGCGGTAAAAACCCCGATAACAGGGGTTTTACCGCATTTCTTGTTTAGAGAATCTCCCCCCATGCATGATTGCCATCACCTGTGTTAATCAGGTAAATTGCTAAGAAAGGTGCTTCACCACAGGTGATGGCAATTATAAATTAAGTGGGAAGTCCAGTAACAGAGCATTGTGTCCCTCCTGGAGAGGGTCATGTTGGGAGGTATGTAGTTGGAAGCAGTGATAAGCCCTTCTCCAAGTATTAGATTGAAACAAATACTGAATAAAGTGTATCTGAATTTACAGACACTGAGACTTTGGGCCAGATGTATCAAGCTTCAAAAGTGATAAACAGCCAGCCAATCAGCTCCTACCTGCCATGTCACAGGCTGGGTTTGAAAAATAACAGGTAGGAGCTGACTGGCTGGTTGTTTATCACTCTCCATTGTATCACTTTTGAAGCTTGATACATCTGGCCCATTACCATGGCTATGTTATGCTATGCCACTCCAAGGCCCTCTAAGCAGTGGTAACAGTCAATGTATGAGATCACTAGCTCATACTTGCCTACATTATCCTCTCCTGAACTTCACTGGTAATGTATGATTTCCAGCATCTGTTGGGAGCTATGTAATTGATAAGAAAGGTGTTTCACCACTGGTGCTGGCAATCATACATTACCGGGGAAGTGCAGGAACAGAGCATTTTCTCCCTCATGGAGAGGGTCAGGTAGGCAAGTATGCACTAGCTTCATTATCATGCTTTAGGGTTTAGGAGGGGGAACAAATATACTGTACATCCTAACATAACCCTCTCCAAGAGGGACACATTGCTCTGCTCCTGGGCTTTCCTCATACATTAAGAGAAAAGTCCAGCAGCAGAGTAGTTTGTCCCTCCTGGCATGGGTCATGTGTGGAGGTATGACAGTATGTAAATTTAAACATATAACAGGATAACACTAAGGTATTCAGGTGAGGGAATCATTTATACTGTAGCTAAGCCGGGTATACATTATCCAATTATGGGGCCAATTGGCCGATAATTGCTGACCACCTCTGTACTTGGATAATGTGTGTTTCCCCTAAATGGCTTGTAATGCTCCTGCAGCATTCAGATCAGGAGACCGGGATCTGGTGTGCTGCATATGCTGTTCCATTCCTGACCCATTATACTGCTGAGGAGATCTGAGGGAAGAACACACACACACGAGTTAGAAATTGCTCGGTGTGAACAAGTTCAGCAGAAGCTATATGCTAGTGCAGTGGTTCTCAACCTCGGTCCTCAGGACCCCCCAACAGTTCACGTTTTCCAGGTCACCCTGCAGTTGCACAGGTGCACTCATTATTCACTGACACATTTTAAAAGATCCACAGGTGGGGCTAATTATTTCACCTGTAAGTCTGTGTGGAGACCTGGAAGGCATGCACTGTTGGGTGGTCCTGAGGACAAAGGTTGAGAACCACTGTACTAGTGTATACCCAGCATAACTGCTTATTGGCAGTGATCACACTTAAATGTGTGATCACTGCCATGTGCTATGTGAAAATAACACTATAAAATATTATGTATATTATGTAACCTATATATATGTTGTATACTGGATGCATGAAAAATATAAGAGATTAGAATGAAAGCTACATGATTTGTTATTGCTTGAATCCTGTACTAGGAAGGGAGATCGTTTATCTTTATTGGAGACTTGAACAGTGTTCTTTTCCTCTCTACCTAGACTAATAATGAGCTGGAAGCCCAGAGACTGGCTGTAGAGTTTGTCTTCAGGAAGAGGATGCATGAGTTTGAGAAAGCTCACAATGAACTTAAGTGGCAAGAGAAAAATGTAAGTAGCCTGGCCAATTTTTATTTAATAAATTGATTACAAAAACAGAATAACAACCACAAGCATTGTAAAATGCTCCTCTGTGTACTGTATGCAATGCAGCACAGCTCTCTGATAATACCGCTCTGTGCCGTGCAGCAGATGTATGCAATGCAGCACAGCTATCTATTAATACCCCCTGTGCCATGCAGCAGTGTTCTCTGCTACCACCCCTCTGTGCCATGCAGCAGATGTTGCAATGCAGCACAGCTCTCTGATAATACCACTCTGTGCTGAGCAGCAGATGTAAGCAAAGCAGCACAGCTCTCTGCTCATACCCCTGTGCCATGCAGCAGATGTGTGCAATGCAGCACAGCTCTCTGATAATACCCCTCTTTGCCGTGCAGCAGATGTACGCAATGCAGCACAGCTATCTATAAATACCCATATGTGCCATGCAGCAGAGTTCTCTGCTACTACCCCTCTTTGCCGTACAGCAGATTTATGCAATGCAGCACAGCTCTCTGATAATAAAATGCCTAGTTTTAAAAGAAAAACATTTACCATGGAATGGTTATTAATGAGTAAAGGGTACATTTACTAAAGCTTCCAAAAGGAAAAGTGGTGGTTTTTCATTTTCTTTCCAACTATAATTATTTAAAAATTGCTAGATAAATTATAGCTAAATGTGAGGTTGCTATGGGCAATGTTTTTTTACATTTCCTCTCATTCCCACTGGTGTTTTCTATGCTTCAACACTATTACAGACACAAGAAACAACCCATGTCTCAGCCTATCCACTGTCACATGGGGCTGTTATTAGTAGTTTTCTTGCGTTTGGGAGGGCACTAAGCAGTATATTTACAAAAGTGTGTGTTTTTAGATGTGAGATATGTTGCCCATAGTAACCAATCAGATTATATAATTTATTCTCTAGAAGTTGCTTGTTAAATGATAAGTAGAATGTGATTGGTTACAATGGGCAACATCTCTCACTTCTAAAAACTAGTAAATTTGCCCCTATGTTTCCTCAGTGCATTTAGTTGTGATAAACACATACATATGCAATTTGTATTTTTAATCTCCGTATCAACAATTACTGATTGCTGCGGTGGAGAAAATATGCTTTCTTACAATTCTCTCTCTAACTCTAAACCTCCCTATCATCATAGTAGTGTTCATTCTAGCACCCACCATCTTTGGAAACCCATGCAGTTCCTGTTCCCTGCCTGGGGTGTCGCTGTCTGCTGTGGTGTTTCTAGCACAGGTCTGGTTTGCATATCAGTGCTGATATACAGACCACACTGTGCCAGAAGCACTACAGCAGACAGCGACACCCCAGGCAGGGAAGAGGAACTGCATGGGTTTTCAAAATGGCGGGTTGAGTTATAAGGAGGAGTCTTCCTCTTTCTCCTGAAGTTTCCCACCCTCCCTCCCCTTTTTTTTTTTTTGTGGTGGGTGGGTGTTTAATTGCGTTGGTTGATTGGCGGGAAAGAATGGCAGGTCTTCATTAAGTGATGATTCAGTGTACATGGTTTGTTTTTTTCGGTGCGTTCAACTTCATTGATTAAAAGGTCACACATTGGATGCTAGGATGATTAGTGAAGAATGCTTTATCAATTCTCTATACAGACTAAAGAAGAGATAGAGGAACTAGAGGGAGATATAAGACGCTTGGAGGAGGATCTGAGAAATAAGAGTGGAGATCTAAAACTGGCTCATACGCGCCTGGAGAACCGAACGTACAGACCAAATGTTGATCTTTGTAGGGACCAGGTAAGGTTATACCACTAATTACAGTGAACATTGATATCATTTTTCCAATCATTACTATCATATTGCAGAGATGTTGTCATTTACAGCAATACTGCCCAACCCTAATTTCTTAGATAGAATTACTGTGCCAATGCTTTGTGATGCTGCATGGTATTTTATAATTTATTCAGTAACATGTTCTCATGTCTTGTATACCTGATAATTAAAAGACAGAAGACCTCTTTGGCCTATAGCAGGGGTAACCAACTCCAGTCCTCGAGAGCTACCAACAGTTAACATTTTCCAGGTCTCCTTACAGAATCACAATTGAAGTAGTTAGCTCCACCTGTGGATTTTTAAAAATGTGTTAGTCAGTAATGAGTGCACCTGTTTACCTGCAAGGTGAGCTGGAAAACGTGAACTGTTGGTAGCTCTCGAGGACTGGAGTTGGCTACCCCTGACCTATAGTATAGCTTATGTACAAGCACTGAGGCTGAACGTTATCTTCTTTTGTCCCTAGGTGCAGTATGGATTGACAGATGAGGTCCATCAGCTGGAGGGCACCATTGCTGCTCTCAAGCAGAAGTTGGCTCAGTCACAGTAAGTTTGTAGTGTAAGATGACTAAAGCTGTCTGGACAAATACCAGCAGTCAGATACCACAACAGCTCCTAGTAGTTTCAGGAGACCTCAAAAGATTTACTCCTTCTATCGTTTTGTACAAGACAAAGTGGGGGAAATTGACTAAGATGTGTAGTCTACTTCACATGTGATGTTGCTATGGCCACCCAATCAGATCCGGTCTACTATATTCTAAAGGGTGCTAAATAAAGTAGATTCTGATTGGTTGCCCATAGCAACAACACATGTGAAGTAGAATACACATCTTAGTAAATTCCTTGGTGCTTCTTAATTTGTCTGACAATTTTCTTAATGTACATCTGACATTGAGTTACATTGAGTCAGATTTATAGTTGTACACTAATGTATTCATATCTGCAGATACTGTGCAGTAATGTGCCAATGTCTCATCCGGCTGGGTTTGTATTGCTTAGCTTGGGCTTTGCTGATCTCCGCATCTGCGTACAAAGATGCAGCGCCATTGCAGAACCTTTGGTGATTTGAGAAAAGCTACACGTTTTTGCTGCAAGCGACTACATTAATGGACAGTACCACTAAGGCACATGCACAGTTGGCTGATAATTGATCAACGGCAAAAACATCAGTATAATGTACAGCTATGAATGTTTGGAGTTGCCCTAAACCCCAGTATAACAAAGTCACTGTGTGTGGCTTTAATACTCCATTTGCGCCATGGTGCAGCAGCTTGTGGGGCATTATTGCGCAAGGTGACAGAAAAAGTAGTGACAGGGAGGAAACCACAGAACCATTAATATCCTGGTATTAATTTGATGAATACAGATCTTTTTCTTCATACTTTTTATTCATAGAAAGTTGGGTACACACTAGGCCGTTCTGCCAACCTATCTGGTGATAGGTAAGTGCATATACAGTACACTTCCAGTAGTCAGCCGATTATATCTGCAGATATATCTGTGCTGCACAGTTGACGCAATATGCAATGTGCTGCACAATATGCAATGTGCTGCACAGCTGACACTGTGACTGTCCCATTAAAGGCCAATTTATCGATCAGTGTGTACCTAGCAATGTAGTTGTCCTAACTTAATGTTAGACCCAATATTAATTTCAAATGTGTTTCATAGAGTACTGGTAAAACTTGGGAAATTCTAGTTTGCGTGTATTATTGGCCCTAGCTGCATAGAACAGCTCTCCTCGCTTGTAGTGCAAATACGTTCATTATGTAACAGCAACAACATCTCCTGTACCTGCAGAGATGCCCTAGATGCGCTCTACAAACATCTTGCTCGAATACAAATGGATATTACGTGTAAGGAGAATTCTCTACGTTTGGACAACAGAAGTATGGACACCCGACGAAAACTCACCCTGCCTTCTGAGAAGTGTGTTGCAAGCGTGGACAGCTTCAACCGTACCACCAATCGCATTCTGTCGCCCATGAAAAGTCGCCAGCTAGAGCTAGCTTAAGAGTTCTGGAGTGAAAGTAGCAATTTCACTAAGCATTTCTATTATAGTTTGCTCTGTGCACAATAAAGTACATTATAAACCCAGTGTGGTGTTTATATACAGTATTATGTTTGATATTAGAGCTATAAGGCAATTTGCCTATATTTTTGTATTGTTTTTCCATTTCCTGCTGCACACGGTGCAAAATGTGCCAATTCCCTATGATACAATTTTCAAATCATTGCTGGTATGTTATGCAATAATAGCTGTGGAAGTGGGATGCGGTCAGGATTTATTTGCCTTCTAAAGTGCCTGGTTATTATGGGCAACATCCTCCTCTTCTGTGGACTGGTACTTTAGCTGAATCCTGAACTATTTAAGTCCTGTCTATTGGTCAGCAGGACCTGAAGAAGGCCTCAGCAAGATGGAGGCCTGAATCCCCAAGAGCACAGGCCTCCATCTTGCTGAGGAATGGACAGGACATAAATAATTCAGGATTCACCACACAGTGCACATTTCCAGGTCTCCTCACAGAATCACAAGTGAAATAATTAGCTCCACCTGTGGATCTTGTAAAACATTTCAATGAGTAATGAATGCACCTGTGCACCTGCCGTTAGACCTGGAAAACGTGAACTGTGTGGGGTCCTGAGGACCAAGTTTGAGAACGCCTGCCCAAGAGTATTCTGCTGGCCTGGATTAGAGAGGATCCAGACCCCAACTGACAATGGAACAGTAGCAACTGTAGGTTCATCAATGGAGCAAAGGCCCTACTTGCACAATAGCAATGGGCCCACATTTGCAGAGATCCAGGACACCTCATAAAAGGCACTGCATTTTAAAAAAAAAGTCACAATAAGCAGGCCAGTCAGGGCTCATCATGGTGCAAATGTAAGATTGCCATGACCAACCAACCGCAGTTCTCTGTCATTGCCACTTTTGGTGACTTATGCTGGCCACACATCAGACCAACTTTCCTCCAACCATCCAAATAGTTGGTTGGTTGGATTGAAAATCTGGTGCTGTATGGTGGCAAATAAGCAATTTGCTTAGAAACTCAGGAGAATTCACATTCAGTGAAATTGTTTAAATCAAATAGGTCCAACTACAGTACATTGTCTGAGTGACAGTTGTGTTCGGTTTTTCAAATTTGGGAAACAAATGACTTAATTACAAATTACATTTACTCCTATCCAGTGCCAAGTTTTTATTCCATCCAATCAACTATTTGTATGGTTGGAGGAAAGTAGGTCTGATGTGTGGCAAGCATTATACAAGCAATAAGACACACATTGTAAGGTGTGCAATAGGGTCGGGAACTGTGGGCAATAGGCCCTACGCAATTACAGTTTCTATTGGACTTTAATGTGTAGGCAATAAGCTCAAGCAACTGAGGGAACTTATAGCATTAGAATTATTATTGCACATGGTTAGTTGGACATTACGCCTGATATGATGTGGGAATTAGGCCCTACTGTATATAGTAGGTTAAATCATACGAGAGTGCAGATAGGACTGCCTGAGGTCACTGACAATTGCAGAATTCAGTCAGTGTTGCCGTTGACTGCAGCTGGTTCCGGTGGTGTCACTGATGTGAGGGCTGCTGACCGGATTCTTCCAGCACTACATTCCTAATTGCTGTCTCCCCTGTCCCCATGCGTGAATTCAGCATAGACGCGACCTGGTTGCTGAAGGCGGCACCGGCAGTTTCCTGCAGCGTGTTTTTGGACTGTTATTTTTAGGGTCGCTCAGCTCAACCTCCAGTTCCCTATATAGTACGTGATGTAAGTGTTCTGGGATGATCATCAGCTGTCCAGCACCTATGTGCAGTGTATAATAACACATAGGGAGCATCTACTCTGCATGTGCATAGAACATGTTGCAAGAATAGGGGGCTCTCAGGCCCGTGTCTTCCTTCCATTTCTGGCATTTCTTTATTTAAGGCAAAGCAGCAGCATTGCTGCAGTCTCTGTCAGATTTAATAGAGCTGGTAGGCACTAGAACCCACCATGGCTCTATCAGAAAGTTGTCATCTGCACTACACACTGGTATTCCAAGTAGGAGAGCAGGGACATATCTGATAGAAAGTATTCTGTCCAGACCCAGATGCTCAACAGCATCGATTAGAACGAACCTGGGGAGACATGCCAGGAGGACAACCCACTGGAGGCAGTTGGGCAGAGGGTGGGGAGACACTCACCCCTCCAGAGAGCTGTTTCCCCCCTTCCTCCTCACAGTAGTATAGCGCTTGTCAAGCTGGTGCCAACCAGCACAATTAATTAGTGGGGACCTGCTGGAGAGGGACAGTGACATCTCATTGTTTGACACCTGCTATCAGCTAGAGAGGTGATGGAATATGGGGTGTATCTCATATCTATCTGTTTAGCGGGGGCAGATAAGGGGGATCCGAAATGAGTAAGTATCCACTTACATGGAAAAAACGCTTTGAACAAGGACCCATATGCAGGAGATGCAATAATAGGAGGGGACTGCCAACAAAGAGCACATAAATATCACATGTGGGATGGCGGCATGAGGTTATAGGTCATGTTGATACAAGCTGTTCCTGCTCCCTTAAAGGCTTAAGAGAAATGTTGCTCTGCCGTGTCTTTCACACAACAGCAGCCCAGGCATAAGCATAACTAACCCGTATTGGGCAGGGTAAGACGGATGAAATAATGCATGGAACACAGCATAGCATGCATTGACCGCACTGCAGGCTGCCTGCCTGCACCTGCTGCTCTCTCTTTGTATATCCCGGGACCGGGCATTTTTGGACCGCCCCTCTGACGTCAGCGGTCCGGACCTGGTGCTTCTTCCGCCTCCTACGACTGTCATTGGCTGGCGGCGGTGTCTGCTGTCTGGCTCTGGCGCACAACAATGGTGTCAGTCGATGTGTCCAGGTTCAAGGGCTCTTTGCTCGGGGCGCTGCTCGGAGACTGCATTGGGGCTGTTTTTGAAGGACACGAATCGGTATCTGTCCAGTGGGTGCTGACAGTGTTGCAGGATTTAGAGAAGCCAGGTCACAGGGAGCAAGGTGAGGTGCTGCTGATGATGCTGCTGCTGCTATACTGCCCCAACCAGCGCGCTAGGAGCACATCTGTCCCTACAGTACTGTACCATGTCCCATCTAATAAAGCAAATTATTGTATACATCTTACTTATGTGAATGACCGGGGCACTATACAGCAATACACTAATCACAATTCTCAAGATCTCAGACATTATTGTGAGATATTTACTTGTGTCTGAGTTTTGTAGTCTGTAGCAATGTTGCACCTTCCTGATTGCGGAATAAGATTGCAGAGTAAAGTTATGAGAAAGTTCATAGAACAAGTAATAAAGGTAAAACTTATGTCAATCTTTATTCGTAGCATCTTATTGCATTTAATACTCAACTTTGGAAATGTTGTTGATGATTATAATCTGGCCTAATATTTCAGAATATAGTCCATTGATAAAGTCTTATCTAGAGCCTTCTGTACAATACATTTTCCACACCATGTAAGTACATAATTGCATACTGGGTGCCATATTAGTGCCTGGAATTGAACTTCAGGATTCGGTTTGGTGTGGTATATGGTCCTGACAGTCATTAGCCTGACATCGGGATCCCGACTGCGCAACAAGGCCCCTTGCGGGCACGGTGGCTCGCTACGCTCACCACCTATTCTATTCTCCCTCTATGAGGGTCGTGGACCCCCACAAGGGAGAATAGCCAGTGGCCGTCGGGACCAAGAGTGTTGGGGTTTTGACTGTCGGGATCCCGACGTTGGGGTAATGACTGTCGGGAAAGTGTCCGGCACCCCTGAAAGACACCCATCCCCGCAATGTGTACAGCATTTATGGCAGGACTCTGGTGCAAGCTCTTATCTCTGTCTGATACTGGGAAGCTTTCGGAGAAACCTTTTCACAGTGCTTTCTGCAAATTGGCTACTGCCCCATTGTAGCCCAACTTAAATCTGACAGTATTGCATCCCCCATAGAAACCTACGGGGACTGCATCTTTTGTCACAAATAGAGGTATCCACACAGATATCAGATACATGCTGCAGCCCCTCTGTTAAATGTGGGTGATACCACTTAATGATAAATTGTTTCCTTAATAAGCCTAGCCGTGCTGTTTATATACTAAGCACAGAAGATGTCCCAAGATTATTTACATTGCAAGTGGGGACATCACTTTTTTTTTCCCCTCTCTCCATCTTATCTGTACTATGTGCTGAAATGTGTAAGTGACAGTGATAACCCCTGTCCCTGCCAGTTGCTAATTCTCCGTATCAGAAAAGGATTTCACATTTTTTTTAAGACCTCCTGGGAAGACTACATAAGTGTCAGAAGGCTGCAGAGGATCCTGCTTCGGCACATATACCTCCATGGGTACAAAACGTTCACTTTTCAGAGTTTTGTATATAGGGGTCAGCATACCTGATCGACAGAGCAACAATGTTTAGATCGTCAATCACATGGTCAGCCACTAATGGCAGATCAATCACTCTAGTTACAAAAACAAAATCTAAGATATTCAATGACCAGGGTCCATTCTAAGAAAATATATATATATATTTTATTTGTTCATCAGGAAGCAAGCCTTTTATTTGTGTTCGGGACAGTTCATTATTTATTAATCAATGGGCACATGTGTTGTTCATTACAAAGCACTTTTTTGATTGGGTCCCCCTGCACAGACGTGTCTCACCACCACCCAACCTCCCCCTCTGTCTTCAATCCCATTTGTAGAAATCCTATTTTTGTTTAGTGTGGGAGTGACAGGAGCTTGCACTGTGTGTTTCTTTAGTTAGGCTGAGCTGAGGCCTGCCCTTGCCCTGTGATTGGTGTAATACAGCTCCTTGTTCTGGCCTAGGCGCAATGACTGCTTTGTCATTGGCTGGGTTCTTCCTGTCTGTAATAAGCAGTCCAGCTCTCCTCTTCTCCAGGTGCACCAGAGTCCGGAGCAGAGAATGGTGCCGTTGTCCCGGTTCCGGGGCGCGCTGATCGGAGATTGCCTTGGGGCTGTCTATGAGAACAAGTGGCCAGTGTCTGCCCGGTCGGTGCTAAGGTCCTTGCAGGACTTGGAGAAGAATGACAGGAGGGGACAAGGTAGGGGCACCTACACTGGAAGTGAGCTGTGGCCCATACAAGAGGGATAGGAGTAGGGTGGCCAATCCCGGGATCGGGATCGGCGGGATCCCGGGATTTGGCCCCCAAAACGCCGGGATTTCAATCCCGGGATTGGAGTTTCCAATCCCGGGATTTCGGGATTAGACGGCGCATGCGCCGTCTAATTCCGGGCAGCGTCTGAGCACTCGCTCAGACACTGCCCGGCTTCTCCGATACCCGGAAACGTAGCACTGCACAGCGTGACGAGGTCACGCTGCGCAGGGCACAGCCCGCCCATCCGCCCCGGCTCCTGGCCAGCACCCCGCCTCCAACCCAACAGCTCTCCCAACCCTGCTCCCGGCAGCACCCTGCACCAGCCCGGCCGCCCACTCTGCAAAATGTAAGTAAATAGTGGGCGGCCAGGGCGTTTTAGGCAGCTAATAATAGCGCTATGCGTGTAGGTGGTATAATGGATGCATTTCCCATTAAATAGCCATATTTCAGGCGTCTGTCTGCACTAGGGATGCCAATCCCGGGATCCCGGGAATCCCGGGATTGAGCATTTTTCAATCCCGAATCCCAGGATTGAAAAAATGCCCCGGGATTGGCATCCCTAGATAGGAGAGTGATGTACAGAGATACAGTTCTATGGGATTCGGTATGAAAATCCGGTTGTCGGAATCCCGGGATTCAAAATCCCGACGCCGGAATCCCGAACGCCGAAATACCGACAAGGGGGGCACACTAATTTATTCTCCCTCCGAGGGTGTCGTGGACACCCATGGGGGGAGAAAGTGTCGGGATTTCGGCGTTCGGGATTTTGAATGCCGGGATCCCGACCACCGGGATTTAAACTGCATCCCGTTCTATGTCTCTGTATAAAATAATAAGAAAATTACCCTGTTGGAGTGAAGCACCCAAAAAGCTCAAATACAGTATAGGAGGTTTTTGGTTTAAAAACAAACAAACCCTTTATCTGCGCTCCCCCCTCATGGTTGCTAGTTGTGTGCATCTCCATTCATTTATCCTATCGTTGTGAATCTTATTGCAGTTAAATGTTAAGAAGTTCTTCTTTTGTTGCCATGTTTTAAAAGGAAATGCTTGCGCAATTAACTTTACTCTAGATAAAAACCTGCAGAAATGACAGACACCAGGGCTGGATTATAGGGGGTGTGGTCGCTACTCGCACTGTAGGTGGCTTGTTTCCAGATGTGCCATATGTTAAGTACCCTGGGGTTGTAGCATAGTATATGTAGGAGAGGGTGATGAAAATGCAGTATATGTAGGTGAGGGGTGTCCTGTATATAGAGGGTGCTATATAGAGGGGTGTGGGGGTGCATTGGAAGACGTTCAGTGTGTGGTGAGGGTTGCAGTGTACATAGGGGATGTATGTGTGTCCGTGTCGGGTGCCCTACACTAGTTTAAGGAACACAACTTCTATCCTTTTAAAGCTGTGTACACATGGTGTGATTTGGACTATATAGTCAAAATCGATAGCAAGTTAGTGAAAATTGCACTCTGTTTTGCTGCACCCGAAATAGGCTGTGCTGCAGTCTATTTCTACTATCGCGGAAGGAGGCGGCCATTCTACTCAATGCAGCATGGATCCTCTCCATCCCTGCTAGCCGATGCCAGGTCCTGGGGGCCGCTGATATCTATATCGGCGGCCTCCACATTGGCCCATGTGTACACTATTACACCAAGCTTTTCTCCTGGGTTATTGCCTGCTCTCCATACACTGGCAATGCACCCGTGTGCAGTGTAAATGGCACCAAACCCTAACCCGGGAAGGGAGTCTCGCCCGTATTGGAATAGTGCTGCAAATCCCCAGTCAGACCCAGGAGAGTTTGGTGTTAGGGAAGAGGAAAATAGTGGTATGAGATAAGTGTGACTGACAGGAACATATAAATGGAAGAAATGCCGGTACTTGTTTAGTTTCACGGCGGCAGCGGCCGTGCGTCTGAGTCCCCGTGCGTCTGAGTGCCCTTGCGGGTCTCTCTTCGCTCGCCCACGCTGCGGGCCTCGCTTCGCTCGCCCACGCTGTGGGCTCGGTGGCTCGCTGCGCTCGCCACGCTATCTAATATCAACTCTATGCCAACGTGGATAGTAGGGGTATGAACTATCTACGTTGGCATAGAGTTAATTTCCTTTATTTTAGATAGTTTGGTGAGCGCCGCACCCGGAAGTTCACGGCGGCCATGCTGCCGCCGTGAAACTAAACAAGTACCAAAATGCCTGGTCCAGGATGCACAGGAATAAATGTACTTGGTATTGTGTAGGTTCCTACGCTGTACCATGTCTCTGTATATTACAGCTTTTATTTATAGACCATTGCAACTCGTGTATTTTACATACCAACCTTACCATCATTTTGTATCCTGTATATATTAATGTGAACAATATTTGTGCTATATGTTGAATAAGTATATAGCTTTCTTCTGTGTATATGTAGATAATGCACACAGTATCACTGTAATATTCTATATGCTCTTATTTTCAATTACATTGTGCACTGAGGCATTTAGGGTGCGAACACACCATATAGGAAAAGATCTGAATGATAACTATATCATTATCGATGTTTTTGTGCATATCGTCTAGTGTGTAGGCACTATATTGTTAATGCAAAAAATGGAGAGATATCAAGTATCTATCAGGGCGCTGATGGTCAAGCTACAGTGCAAAGAACTGGTGTGTGACTCCCTTATATAATAAAGCGTAAGTAGGTGACTGCGTTGTTTCACTGAATATTAATTAACCATTAATATTAAGTGAAATGACTCAGTCACCTACTTACGTTTACTTGTTATAAAATTGCCTTTCATACTTAATTTTATAATATATTAAATTTGTGCTTTTTAACACATTCAGCACATTGTTACGCATTTTGTTTTAGCTCAGTCAACTATATAGTTAATGAAGCGCGCCCCAGCAGGCCTCATTAGCGTTGTTCTCTTGTTGTCCATACATGCGGGACAATGGAGGATATTGCTAGTGAGAGCCATGCTGTAGAATGCATGAGTTCTTGCTGGGGCATAAGACGAGCACACTATGGCTCGCTGTTTGTAGAGGCACTTGGGGATGTACAAGATGTGTGGTTGCTATTGTATTTATCTTTCATTCCATATGTATATGAAAAAAGTCTAAAATGCAAACCCTTCATTACATTTAAAATTAAATATTAACCTTTGTCCAAGCTTGAATTAGTCTTGTTTAGAACCAAAAGAGGAATATTTTTGGTACTGGTTTCCTAGCACGGCGCCCATCTCGTTGATTGTATGCCTTAAGTTTAAGGCACTTAAGGCATACAATCAACGCAATGGACCCGATTTTCTGTCAATCACCAGCTAATTTGCCGGTGAAAGACAAAATCGGGTTGATCGCGTCCTCCAACCTTTTCATACCCCTACTATCCACATCGTTGTGGAGTTGATTTTATAAAGTGTGGCGAGCGCAGCGAGACACCGAGCCCGAAGCGTGGATAGTAGGGGTATGAAAAGGTCGGAGGACGCGTACCGCCGACCCTCGCGGACTCGCTACGCTTCGGGTTAGCATCAATAGTGGGGTGGCGTTAACAATGGGGGGGGACATTTCAAACATGAGGGGGGGGGGGTTTGGTATTAAAATGGGGGGTTTTGGGGCTTTTTATGTTGAAATTGATTCCAATGTAAAAATCGGGTCGATCGCATCGCATGCGATTTGGTTGGCATGCGATACGATCAACTCGATTTTTCCGACCCGATGGATACAATCTAAATCGGTGGCGCCGTGCTACGAAACAAGTACCATGTTTTTTTTTTTTTTTGCAGTGAGCTATACATGCACAATAGCCATCCAATGCATGGGTTAAAAATTTTTTCGATGTGAGGCGCATTCCTGTGCACCTAGCATTGCACTCGCAGATCCTACGGGCTGCCATGAATATTTGTTGCAGCCGGTAGCCCTGGCTAGGATTGCAAATGATTCATTTTATGCAAAAGGAATATGTAACATATTGGATCCTGCCGCCCGGCAGTTGCCTGGTGAGTTGGTAGGGTATAGCATGCAATAGCAATAGCTCATCCTAGTGGATGGAGGCCTTAACATTTACATCCTAATTATTACACATACACCGCAAGTTCACTGTCAGTGCAATCTGTGGTAGAAGTGTGTTGCTCACTGACTTTGGAGCGAGTAGAGTACTGTTCCTCCTATTAATTCTTGCACAAGATTGATTTTGCATTTGGAAAAAGTATAACCTTTTTTTCACAACTGGTAAGAGCTATTCAATTGTTGGTGCTGAGTCAAGCAAGTGCCATGGCCCCCTATTATTCTCATCGCACACCCCTGAGGCGGCGAGAAGATATTTGTCCAATGTCATGTTTTGGGCACTCAAACTCAGTCCACACGGTAGTTGGCACAGGTTTAGCTGCTTGGATATGACATGCTTGATAAGGGATAGGCATCCAGTAATTTATATATCACTGAGGAACTGCAGTGGGGGGTTTTGTGACTTATACTTTTTTATTTAATACATCCAGTGGGCTTTATTGTTCTATTGAACTAATGTGATTTTTCTTATCTCTCCTTGGATGCAGTTCAGTCTAGCCCCCATGTATCATCTACTGTACATGCAATTGTTTCTTTTTTTTTACTGTCCTGTTTGGAGCCAGTCATAGCATCCTAAGGGCCTGATTCCAATTATTGTGCTGAAACCCACGGAACTGACAATTTTTTTATTTTAACAGGCTACAGAAGTAGCTGCTCAGAACTGAATCGAATCGAGATGCCCAAAATCACACACCTGCGTTTTTGCACAGTAACCCCCCTCCCCCCCCCAAATCATTCCCAAATGAGATATATATATAATTAGTCAAAAGACAAGATCCACTGAAATAAAAGGTGTTTTTGTTGTTTGTTTTTTCGGTGTAGCTATGATGTACACAGACGACACAGCAATGGCAAGATCAGTGGTGCGGTCTATGCTGGAGAGCCAGACATTTAATGAAAAGGATCTTGCTCAGAGGTACAGCTATTAATAAATGCTATTTACATGCTGCACAGATATAAAACCTTGTTGTCTATAGCTTTGACACTAAGCTTCTCTCTTCCTGACTGTGCATGTACTGTAGCTGTTGTGTAAAGGCCTCCATAGATTGATGCAGTTTGTGCCCTTTTTACCTGGTTTCGATGCATCGGACCAAGAAATCAGGTGAAAAGTGTTTTTATCTCACTTTGGGGGGTATTCAATCCCACCAGTGACAGTCCGAATTGTCGAGCATTTGTTTTTTTCGTTTTGCTCGACATGAATATTTAGCTCGACAAGTCGAGTTCTCGCCTATTCAAACTGTAATTTCAATCCCACCAGTAACAGTCCGAATTGTCGAGCATTTGCATTTGTTTTTCTCATTTTGCTAACTGAAAATTTAGCTCGACAAGTCGAGTTCTCATCTGCTCGACAAGTCGAGTTCTCCCCTGCTCGACAAGTCGAGTTCTCCCCTAGAGAGGAAAGTGGCAATTGTCAGAGATAGGCTTCATTTTTATAGTCAATTATATAAAAGTAGATATCTTGTTAAAAATGAAAATTCTCCTATAAAAACCATTTCCAAATCAGCAGACTGCACAATGCTGGTGTTTACCTGAAGT
Source organism: Crinia signifera (assembly GCF_055691185.1). NCBI lineage: Eukaryota > Metazoa > Chordata > Amphibia > Anura > Myobatrachidae > Crinia > Crinia signifera. Next base: position 195,461,744 of record NC_139218.1, read on the forward strand.
CTCAGTACAGGAATGAGAGCTCTGAGGTAAATCGCAATGCATTGCATTGTAGAAGTAAACAAAAGAATGGCAACAAACAAACATTGTATCCCGAGTAATTCTGCCCCAGCATCGATACAAGAGTCCTAAACATAGGTGTAGAAGTAGACAAAAATAGACATATATATACAGAAGACTTTCAATGGGCAAAATGCAGCACAGTAAACATGAAAGGTGAGCAGAAAAAAAGATAATACTTATTATATGCCAAATGGAATAATTTAAACAAATGCATAATAATACAAGCTGAAAACTGATGCTGACAATGGAATAATGGGTTAAAGCATACCATATAATCATGCAGCAAATGGAAAGTAAATCAAGAGAGGAATATTTAGCAAAATATCACAAAGACAGAAGTCAAGATAAGCACTACTAACATTAGTACAATCCTGCATATACTTTTAACACAATTTATGAACATGCAACAAGAGAATCTCCCTTGTCACGACAGAAATAATTGTCGAGTTAAATTTGAGGGAAGAGTGATTTCAAACAGTCGAGGTCAGGTGAATTCTTTGACATTGAATAGGATGCAGGAATTATCTCGACAGATTTTACCCAAAATAACTCGACAAGTCGAGTTATGTTCAACTCGACAGTCGAGCAAACCGAAAACCAAAACAGGCGAGCTCTGCTCGACAAGTCGAGAAAACTAGACAATGAATAGGCGACCTCATAAATAACCAACCTCTCGTCGAGAAAACAACAAAGCTCGACAAAAATAAGGAGCTCGGCAGACAGTGAATACCCCCCTTTATCTCTGATGCATGGCACGTGTGCATCGGATTGGAGTTGTAGATCGCAATGGCTGCCGTCAAGATTTGCCAGATCCTGTAGGCATACTATAGTTCATGGGCAAAAGGACCGCAACGTTGTATTGTGTGCGATCCTGCCATCTGTAAAGCTGACTGGGCATCCAGTGGAAATCGTGTGCAAGGAATATCTCTGAGAAATCATAATAGTGTATGGGGCATTAACTTTTTAGGGAATCTGCCTGCTTCTTTTGCTGTAGTAAGAGCAAAGCGTGGAACACACAGGACACAATTAATGGTAACACAATTAATGGTAATATTTAATAGTGGGTTTAATTCAGATGTAGTTCTTGCAATTTCTGTTGCTATCCTTTGCTGTTCACATTTGCTAATATGGGCAGAAGCTAACCAGAGCATAAGGAAACCTGCTGTTCCATTGTTTCTGTCCGATAGCGTAAAGCAGCTGATACATTGGTACTATTAGTGCTAGTTCTGAGTGTCTCTGTAAACAAGCAGCCTGAGTTGCTTATCTGGAACAGGGAAGACAAGGGCGTTTTTTTAATATATATAATCAATTTTGAGAAGTGAATACATCGGGTATATTCTGTATACATATAGAAATATATTAATAAACAAAAGTTAGGGCAGCTTCTTTTAGTTTCCCCATTGGCTGGAACTGCAGGGTAGGGGGTAGCGCCATGCGGCTCGAACAGCAGTGATTGGCTGTACAACCGGCACTGTAGGGGGAGCAAGGATACACAGGGACTGGATGAAACCAGGGAGATTGTCAACTGCTGCAAAAATATCTTTCAGCAGCCTTCCAGTGGGCATGGCGCGACTATGTCAGGGATTGCCCACCCTGGTGTGGACACATCTGACGCAACAATGCCATGCAAATAAACAGTTGTTTCCTTCCCAGTTTTCCTCCTTTATGCCCTATTAATGTAATCCACGTTGTCTTGATTTGGGGAGATGAATATTCTCTGTATATGCTTACTTCTACCCTTCAACCTTCAGAATTGTCTGTGTCTCTTTGTACCATAGATCTCTCAGCCTCACCTTCGTTGCATTAGTAAGCAAATAATGTGCTTTAGAAATGTTTGGCCTGTCTGGGCGATGGGCAGAGCCTGGTAGAACAGTGTATTTGCTATGTGATTATGTTAGTGAGGCCTGGAAAGCTATGGTGCTGCACTGTAGTGGGAGATATCCTATTACTGTATGTTCTGGGTGGTTGGAGTAGCCTTGAATGCCTCGTAGTCTGCACCTAGTCATAACCTTCAACTGCTAGTTACATGAAAGCTGGATACACATCTAAAGATTTATCATTCCAAATCTGTATGGTGAAAACAAAAGTGGGAGCAAATTCCAATCAACCATTTACTTCCAAATGCTGGAAAAAGGCCAAAAACAATGAATATTTGTTAAATCAAATGGATTTTATATTTGTATGAATGGCAATTGCCTGGTTTCCAGTGTTTGGGTACATTGGGATTGTATAGCTGCCATAAATTACCATATTTTAGTTCCCACCAGTCAGGTTGGACAGATACATGTTTAGATGGGATGCGGTCATTTGGTCTACTGCATTATGGTCGACAGTCATTAGGTCGAATCCATTAGGTCGACATGCTAAAAGGTCGACATGACTCTAGGTCGACATGATTCTAGTTCGAAAGGTCATTAGTTCGACAGGTCATTAGTTCGACAAGGTCATTAGTTCGACATTGCCTATGTCGACATTCACAAGGTCGACATGGAGTTTTTCACTGTTTTTTGAGCCAACATGTGCCGACAGGCGGTATTTCATGCCCTACCATCCACTAGGGCGTGGTGGAAGAATAAAATAATGTGCCGAGCGTAGCGAGGCACCGTGCCCGACGCATAGCGAGCGATGCGAGGGGATGCAGTGCACTTTAACTGTGTTGACATTCAGGTAAAAAAAAAGTGAAAAACCCCATGTCGACCTTGTGAATGTCGACATAGACAATGTCGAACTAATGACCTTGTCGAACTAATGACCTGTCGAACTAATGACCTTTCGACCTTTTCCCATGTCGACCTTTTCCCATGTCGACCTAGAGTCATGTCGACCTTTTAGCATGTCGACCTAATGGATTCGACCTAATGACTTTCGACCATAATGCAATAGACCAAATGATCCCAACCCGTTTAGATGTGTACCCAGCTTTATAAGATGCAATAAATCTGCAGTATACTCAGTACTTTGGCCTTGACTTGAAGTGTACTTGCCTGGGAAATGATTCCAAAGTGCCTGCATTTTCATGTAATCCCATAAGGAATTTGCAGTGCATCCATATTACCTTCCTGGTCTGTTAAGAATTTGTTTAACAAATATATCCACAAAGTACCTTATTATTTCTTGTTTGTATTTCAGGTTTTGCAGTGAGTACTTCAGTGATCCGGATCGTGGGTATGGCATGGGAGTAATCCATGTGTTTGAGAAGCTGCAGAGTGGAGAGTACTACAATGTGTTTACACCAGCTAAGGAGCAGTTTAATGGGAAGGGCTCCTATGGTAATGGAGCAGCCATGCGAGTAGTCGGAATCCCGTTGGCATTCCCCAATGTTCAGGATGTTATAAAGGTTATTTATTATAGTAATTTACCACAGCCATTATGAGTGATAACATAGGATGCCAATGAGTAGTTCCGTCATTATATATTTAGTTAATAAGAGTGGTTTGGTATTGCTCCTAATATGCCTAGGTTTGTGCTGTGGCACTTTATATTTAAAGGCTAAAGGAAATGACTGAGATTGGGGATCATTTAGGGCTCTGTATAATAATGGCCAGAACCATGTGCCGTAATTGCCGAGAGCATCCGTTACAGGATACACACATGGCCAGCATTAGGGCATTTGGAATGCCATGGTGCATGTCTTCTAAACCTAAGGACGGCTTCGCTTGCAGCAGACAGCGAACGTTTATAGGGTATCTTAGGTGCACATGGCGTCAGCAGCTCTGGCTGCCCACTGCATTTGGTGGGTTAGCAGCTCATAAAGGTGAGCACGCAGCATCGAAAGCCTAGGACGCAGAGCAGAGAAAGTGGGGGCAGTGGTGGGAAGTGACTATGAGGGGCGTAGCTTGACAGCCAGGACAGACTGCCCTGTTCCAGCAATGGGCCCTTTCTATATACACAGCGAACCGGGACACAGCCATCGATCATCTTGCTGACCAGACACAGGCAGCAGCTAGGCACACATCGATTTTTGTGTGTGAGCGATATATTACAAAAAGTCTATATATGTGTGAGATGCATTACAGGAGGTCTGAGGGTGCTGTATCTGTGTATGAGCGTGTACAGAAGGACTGTAAGTAGGCCCTGACCTTGACGTCATCACCTGTCTGAGGCTGCAGGACACATGGGTATGGTCATTGTTTCTTTCATCTGGCCTCCTTCATCATGATAATGATATTCTTAGCAACTGTCAGCACCACAACATTTCTGCAAAAAAGCATCAGGCCTAATGGCTGTCAACCAATATAGTGTACAGATAGTGGGTGGCGATTCTGTATAAGGGGCACTATCCTATCATATAATGTGAATAAGGTTATATATACGTATAGAGGCCTCTGGTGCTGGAGTAGCCCTTGATCATTTCATATATATCTTAAGTCTAATATAAGTCTAATGCTGGGTAAACACTTAACTATTTATAAAAAATGGGTACTTATGTATTATCTGGGCTGCCGATTTTTTTTTTGATTGTATGCCTTAACTTAAGGCGTACAATCAGATGCGATGCGATATCGCATACGACCATATCGCATGCGATGACCCGATTTTTCCATAGGATTCAATGTTAAAATGGACTGAGTCCATTTTAACATGGAATTCAATGGGGAAAAAGGGGTCCTTTTCATACCCCTACTATCCAAGTGGGCTACGCTCGCCACAGGTTTATATCCAACTCCATGCCCACTTGGATAGTAGGGGTATGAAAAGGACCCCTTTTCCCATTGAATTCCATGTTAAAATGGACTCAGTCCATTTTAACATTGAATCCTATGGAAAAATCGGGTGCATCGCATCGCATCGCATGCGATATGGTCGGATGCGATGCGATGGACCCGATTTCAAAATCGGCAGCCCAGTTAGTACATAAGTACCAAAAAATGTGTTTTATTGTTGAGTGTGTACACACTGCAACACTACTAATGCACGATCCAGCAGCACGCCAATGTCATCCCCCATTATCTGTGCATGCAGCTCGATCAGGATGCCGCTAGTAATGCCATGATGCTGAACGCAGCATGGCCCCGCTCCTTGACAACAGGCATATTTTAATTTGTTTTATTATCTGTATATTCTAGTTGACATTTTTTTTTAGTATACAATTTCATCTCTGCCGTCTGATGATCATGTGTGACCTTATTTTGTTCCCTTGAACAGTATGCGGAGCTCAGTGGAAAGTTGACACATTCCTCCTCTCTGGGTTACAATGGAGGCATCCTTCAGGCTCTAGCTGTACATTATGCTCTGCAGGGGGAGCAGAGTCCTGATACTTTCCTAGACCATCTTCTGAGTCACATGCAGGAGGTTGAAGCCGATGAGAAGTCCCGCGCTGATGCAATAGAGTAAGTAGAAACGTCTTGTGTCATATTTGGAGGCTCACTACAATTGACATGGGAGGCTAAATGTAATGGCAACAGAAGGTGGCACTCACAAGACTATTTCACCGGTGAAAGAAACACCAGATTTGATTATTATGCTGTGATATTGAATAAAACAGTTGACTTGATTGCCTGGCGGGTGCCCTCCATTGCATCGTCTGTGATGTGGGTTTTAATATCTCTATCTTATTATTAGATTGTGTGACAGAGGCCACCTTATGCTGCATAGGGCTCCCTCTTGTTAGGGACTCGCATGACTAATAGATCTGTCTTCATGATGTATACCATGAAGACTATGGGGTATATTTAATATGGTGTGGGTTTTTAGTGGTGGAGATGTTGCTCAGGGATGCGGTTAATTTCCCGGCGGTCGGGATCCCGACACTGGAATCCCAACCGCCGAAATCCCGAAACTTTCTCCCTCCGTGGGTGTCCACGACACCCATAGAGGGAGAATAAAATAGCGTGCCGAGCGTAGCGAGGCACCGGGCCCGCTGCCTGGCGAGCGCAGCGAGCCCGCAAGGGGGGGCGATCCATGTCCCCCCCTTGTCGGGATTTCGGCGGTCGGGATTCCAGTGTCGGGATTCCGACCGCCGGGATCCCGACCGCCGGGAAATCATATCGGATCCGTTGCTCATAGCAACCAATGAAATCATAGCTATTTATTTGGAATTTGTTATATACAGTGTTTGTGTTCAGTAGTCACCTGCTTACATGTTTTCTGGTCATGATTTGCAATTAAATCTTCTTGTTCTAGATTGGAGCTGGGAGAGTTTCCATACTGTAAGAGACTAAAGAAGATTAAAGAGTTCTTAGATAAAAGGACTGTCTCACGGGATGATGTGGTGAAGGACCTAGGTGAGGGTTTTTATTTTTGTTGACTTTTGAAGGGAAAAAGAGCGGTGAATGTGTAAATACTAAAATCTTCAGTCCAGATTACTTGTTTTGAAAGAATGAGTCACGTAAGTTCAATAGTATCTCTTATATATTTGGCTACATCTGTCACTCAAAATTTGTGAGTGTGTGTATTACGCTGGGTGGAGCCTCTTACTCACATGACAGAGAACCAGCCCAGTGAGCCCACAGTGCCAGACACCCTCTGCCTCCCCATGTTGCCCAGCACTGCTACTCCACAGCCACCAGGTGAGCGCCCTCCTCCCGCGCTTTGCGGCAAACCCCCCTCCCCCTCCGCAATTCGCAGGCAAACCCCCCCTCCCGCGATTCGCGGCAAAAACACACCCCCCCGCGACCCCCCCTCCCGCGATTTGCGGCAAAAAGAACCCCCCCGTGACCCCCCCCCCTCCCGCGATTCGTGGCAAACACCCCCTCCCCACGCAATTTGCAGCAGCGCCAGGATTAAATGGCACATGCAAAACACTGACATGGCTATGGTCGACAATGAAAAAGGTTGACATGTGTTTTGAAGATTTATTTTTCATTTTTTTAATGTTTTCATTGTCATGTGTCGACATGGACACCAATGAAGTGCCACACTTATGTGAACATTTACATGTGTTGTCCTTTCTGTGTTGATTTTTTCTTGTGGTGATTCGCCCCACCCCCCGCAACCCCCACTCCCGCGATTCACGGCACACACACCCCGTGACCCCCCCTCCCACGATTTGCAGCACACCCCCCGCGACCCCCCTCCCACGATTTGCGGCACACCCCCCGCGACCCCCCTCCCACGATTCGCCGCCACCCCCCGCGATTCTCTGCAACCCCTCCCGCGATTCGCAGCAACCACCCCCCCCCTCCCGCAATTCGCTGCACCCCCTGCGACCCCCACTCCCGCAATTCGCGGCGACCCCCCCCTCTTGCGATTCGCGGACACCCAAGTTGCAATACAGGGCATCTTTCATACAATTCTAACCATATTTCTCATATACAAACGTTCACAAATTAAGGGGGTGCAGCCCCTTACGACGGTGTGAAGAGCGCCCGTAGGGCGCGATGAATCACCTAGTTCCCTATATGTGTAAATGCGAGCGTCCAGTAAAGACAGCCATGTACAATATAATTGTGCCATTATGAGCACGTAACTTAATCTGTCCAGTTTAGGGGGATATTCAATCCTGGGTCACGACTGTCGGGCTGACCCGACAGCCATGATCCTGTCCTGTTCTCGGCAGGCTCGACTGGTAATCGGCAGGCGGGATTCAATGTCCCGTCTGCTTCATACCGAAAAGGGGGTGTGGCCGCGAGATACGGCCATGGATCGTCGAGCTGTGGCCGGGAGTTCGACAATCCATGGCCGTTTTCGGCAGAACGGACCCGACTGCTTCAATGCTGTCGGGAAAGATAGACTGAATAGGGTCCCACCGCTATTTTAGTCAGGAATAGTGGCGGGAGATTTAATACCCCCATAGTCTCTCACACTTAAAGTATTAGATTGAACAAGATGCACCAATCTCTTCTTATGTTATTATTGCTATGATCAGAAGACATCTACACACATAGGCTGATAGCTGCCATCTAAAGTCCTTTTCAGGCTGCTCTTAACCACATGTACAATGCAATGTTCACATTATTAGATATTTGAACTAATGTAGGATTGAACCAGTAGAGTCAACATCGTCACTCACTGGTGACGGCAATCTGGTTTAAATTATTCTGCACCAAAATATACAAAGTAGCAGCTTCATTTTAGGTAGTTGATGGCAGTGCTAGTAATCGACTCTGTCAAGAACTGTTAAAAAAAAAAAATAAGTTGTTGGGATAAAAACATGAGGTATTTATCCAATAACAATGAAATAGTAAAAATGTTATGCACGGAGCATTGTAAATGCGTCAAATAAGAAAAAGATTATTGAAAGGTCCGCTTTGCCCTATCCAAGAGACGCTGCTGACTGAGGGTTTTGAGGTGGGTGGCTGAGGAGTATGCACTACAGTTAAAACTATTGGAGCTGCAACTCCGCCCAGTCTTATCCTGCATCTCCACTAGCAAGTCAGGATTTTATGTAGTCCCTGCAGGAAGAGCACAAAGAATTTAGTTATAATCTTTTTGTTATTATATTTTCCTACATAGGGTGGCTGACACCTCACTTGCGGTTGTTGGAGGAGCAGCCAGCATATATCTTCCTAGCTGCAGCCTGCTCCTGGCATACTTACCAGGCACCTGCAGACGCTCTGGTACCATGTTTAGTACAGCACATGCACTGTAATCGCTGTAAAAGCCATGCTAGGCGACCTGCAGCACTGCTGATGCTAACAATATCTGTGTTTGCCACGGATGGGCGATTATAGTACGTACAAAATGAACAATATTGTTCAGTAGTAGTAGATATTAAGTCAACAGGACCCACTCCCTGAACATGCAGGTCAATGGCTACATTATGCCCCACTGCGATGGGGGTACCAGTGAACCTGAACCTCATTACATAAACATTGCTGCTCAGTAGTGCTTTTCTAAGGAGAGGTATATGCATGCTATTATTTTTTTGGGGCAATTTGGGGGATAGCTGGTCCCTGCTTTTACCCAGTCCAGGACCGGTAACATGATTTAGAGATCTGATGGGATCTATTTGTTTCGCCAGTGGCTCCGGCTCCTAAATTCATGTTCTTAATCTGACTGGCTAATTACAAAGTTTGTTTAAAAGTAAATGGTTTGTTTAAAGCAGGAATACCCGAACTATAGCTCTCCAGCTGTTGTGAAACTACACATCCCAGCATACCTTGCCATAGTTTTAGCATTCCCTAATGGCAAAACTGTGACAAGGCATGATGGGACTTGTAGTTTCACAACTGCTAGTTTGGCCATGCCTGGACTTCAGAGAATCCAAATAATCTATTGTATTATTTTTATTTTTTTTTTAAATGTGAAAGATCTACTAATTACATTTCCAAATAGGATTAAGAGCTGTAGAACTTATTGGAATTTGGGTCATTTTTGTTGTAGCATTAGAGAAGACTTTTTATGCATGCTTAACCCTTTGAGTGCCAAGAAAATTTGTCAGAATATGTGTGAAAATTGATAAGCAAACATTTTTATTTACATTTTGTATAACAAAAGTGAGCAATGCTGGCATTTTTAGCTGATATTTTGCATATCTCTCACAGATGTGTCTCAAAGGGTTTAAGATGCATACACATGGTGCAATTTGAGCTTTGGATTTCGACTATATACTGTATAGTCAGAATCTGAATAAAGGTTCGCACAAATCGCACAGAGTGTATACCAGTGTGCAACCCCGGGGGATCGGCATCGCAAGAATAAATAGACTGTGCACGCAAACCAATTTTGACTATTTTGTTTACAATCTAGTGTTCGATTTTAGTCAAAATCAGCCATAGTCAAGATCTCAAGCAAATGTAGTCCATATTGTATGGTTCTGGACTCTGGAGTGTTCAAGGGAAATCACATAGCCCAAATTGTACACCGTTGAATCCCCTCGCCGGCCGCTCGCCTTATTCTATGTTCTGGGGCAATACTCTCCATCAGAGGACGGCGAGGATTCCCCAAACGGCGAGGTTTGTGGCTAATGCAAAAAGATGGTGGATCGCTAAAAAGCTGATCAATTGGATATTACAATAGATTTATTAAAAAGGTAATATTATGATTATAAAAACAACAACAATGACAATTGATATGTATAAGGGGACAAGGAAGGTATACTTATGTCTCTGAAATGCTGCTGGGATTGTCCAATATGGAGAATGTGCTCCTGGATCCAATGGATATAAGCCTTTGGAAGATGGTGGAAAGATAATGCCGTCCTGGGATGCAAAATGATGTCGCTGGAGGAAGATCTTATACCCAGATTTTAGTGTGGGGTCCTCACAATAGGCGATAGTTGTAATCCACAGTGGTTGGTCTTTTTACCTTTTTAATAAATCTATTGTAATATCCAATTGATCAGCTTTTTAGCACTCCACCATCTTTTTGCACTTTACCCCCCTTATAGAGGGCTGACACCCCTCTAGTCGGAGCAGCTTGACACTACACCCCATAAGGCGCCTGTTCCTACTCGGAGTACCCCATCTCGAGTACACCCCCCCCCCCCTTTTTATCGTGGCTAATGCAGCAAGCCCCCTGTATATAGCCACAAGCGTCACCGTTTTGATGGCCGCATTCGCCGTTTCCACCTCGCTTTTTAGAAATAGCAAATTGGAAGCAGTGAGTGCAGGTGGTCCGTTGAATACTGAGGACGGCTATGACCACAAGCAATAGGCACTGCTCGCCGTCATACTGTAGCTCACCTGATCGGCATTGAATATACCTATAAAAATCTAATTACCACAGTCACACACATGCTTTAACTATGGAAAGCAATGTTGACCTAGGGTGAACATACATACGATATGCAGATTATGTTCTTGTCAATAGATCACATCCAAAATTCCATTGATATATTACTAACCACCATAGAGGTGGGAAGGTAACAAGTGTGTGTGTATATGTATATATATATATATATATATATATATATATATATATATATATATATATATATATATTTATATATATATATTTATTTCTTGTGGGTTTTATATTTTTTATAAATGTTCTACCTAATGGACATTTAAGTTAATCAGTTTATTTAGAATTGGCATAGACATGTTATGTGTATTTCATATACTTACTAAATGTTCTAAATATTTACTTCTCTCCCACAGCCATATACTGGATTACTGCGATAGTAGTTCATTGCATCCAACAGATGAAGAGCTGCCTCCTAGTCTAAAGATGCATAAACACTGGCATTTATATATTTATTAGATTGAATGGCCGATATATGGATGCACCATTGATATATCTGTGAACAGCGTAGTTCAGCTATATTGTGTTGGCTGTGCCGCACAGCCAATGCAAGATATTTCAAAAGCTAAATTGGCCGATCGTTCTGTGTGTATGAGCGATCCGCTGACCGTAGGGGAGTCACCTGTGACTGACATCTCAGTGTGGAATCCGAAGTGCCATTTAGACCTCCCCCATTCCATTAGGCCACACCTACATGTGTGTTCTGTAGTGTTTTCATTTTTGAAGTAAAAGGTGCTATATGGTAAAAGTAAGTTACTGGAAGCTGTCTGTGCAATAGTGTAGTTGTACAACTTTGGGGCTTTTGTTTTAACATGTAAAGCCGAGTAGACGAGTCCCTGCCGACACCGATATTGGTGGAGGCGGGGTTGCGGGCTATACACACTTGCCAATGCCAGTGAGCAAGGGAGTGGTGACAGGTGGGAGATCCCTTGTCTGAACATGCAGGACATGGGAGACGATAGTTTTAATGAGTCTACACACTAGACAATATTGTGAACAACTTTGCCTAGTGTGTATGGGGCTTTAAGATGCAGTAACATTTTATATGAATGTAGGTGGGTGATTTTTACACTCTACTGTAAAAATATTGTGAATCTTGCCAAGTCTACTTCTAGGGTAATCCTATAACAGATTTCAATTACTTTGATCAAATTCGACACATTTTCCTGATGAGTAGAATGGAGGTTTGCAGTAATTGTTCCTACATTTCATGCATGTAATTCACTATGAATATGGTGTGGGAGTGTAATGCTGGACAAAAAGTGCACCTGGTTTTTGTTATGCTATGTTAGTAATATGCATATGTTATGTATGAGAGCAGTTTCATAGTCTTATGATATGTTGCTGCTCAAGGTTGAGTCTCAACCAGATTATTCCGAAATATGGTGGTAAATAACCGTGGGCTAATTGATACCTGGGGCTATTCAATCAGCTTCCGTTGACTGCAATTTACAAGGATTTTTTACATACACTGACAAATTCCAGATTTTAAACTAGCTATGTGGGATGCCAGCTGAAGAGGTGTGTGCTGTGTTTTTTTTTTTTGAAAGGGCAATGCTTTACAATTCCTACTTTTTCCCTTTAAAAATTACTTTCCCCTTTAAAAAAAATACAAATGAAAAAAGTTCAGCTGGCATCCGGATCCAAGTTTAATTATTCATTCCTGTGTGTCCAAGGTCACGGCATTGCTGCTCTGGAATCTGTTCCCACTGCGATTTACTCCTTCCTACGCTGCATGGATCCAGTGGATGATCTTCCCCAAGAGTTCAACAGTCTGCAACGCACTATTGTCTTCTGCATCACACTAGGAGGAGACACGGACACAATTGCTACTATGGCTGGTGCTATTGCTGGAGCTTACCATGGAGCTGAACAGATACCACCGGTATGGAAACTCAACTCTGAGGGATACAAAGAGGCAGAAAACTGGGGTGAACAGTTGCACCACTTGTACAATTCTCGACTTCCTTCTTGACTGACTTGCAGAATGGTCCTATGACTGCACAGGAGGGAGAGCACAGGCACAGCAATGGGAAGACAGTCAATTGGTAATGTTGCAGTAGCTATCGCCTGTAGCTTTCAGCAAGAGTTTTAAAATATGTGAACATTACTATTTTACTAGAGATGCTACCAAATTGTATATTGAGTATTCACTCAGAGAGAGTCCAGTTTTGGACCACATAAAGGATGTGATGCTCCAGAACTCTTAGACTGCTTGAATACAAAGGAAAGTGATATTTCTCCATTTTTTAAATTAATAAACGCTGACCACTTTCCAAAAATTCTTTTGTCTTTTTTTTATTTATTTTTTTGTACTGCAAAAAATGTGAACCGTTTGTTAGTCCCTTGCACAAATCATCAGGCCTTGTGATTAATAGAGCTTTGGCTAGGATTTCTTATGTAGCAGGTTTACTACCAAGCAAGATATATGATCACCATTTAATCTAACAAGTCTGTTGAAAAAAGAAAAATGTGGCTTGTTCCAAATCATACAGAGGTAGGTTTGAATCCAGTTTAAATAGTATTACCTGCCAGCTGTACCTTGTTTTACTTCAGTGGAAATTCACCTCCCACCACTGCCCCATCCCGCCAGGAATAGGCTGGAGTACCCCTGATTCTGGAACAGCGTTTGTCACCTTAGAACTTACTCCTTAGGTGGCCAGCTATAAAACTGTACGAAGTAGACCTGAAATGTACAGAGACTGTGGTGTAAATAGCTTTCCACTTGCTGGGTGAATTGGCATTTGGCACCATAATTTTCCCTTCTGCATTTATAATCATACTACTTTATATTTACATAGTGGAACTTGAGTACATACTCTCTGACCATTATAGACCTGCTGTTTTAGAATAAAGTTAGTAAGTGTTGTAGGAATCTGAAAGCACCACTAAATGGCACTGTATGCACACTACATCCTGTGCACACACAGCCTGCTTTGAGTATGCCATTTAGAAGTGGTGCTTATATTAAATGGAATATTAACATTATAAAGAATATCAATAGTTTAAATAATTACAATTATGTAAATGAGTGTTCACTGGCTTCTCCATAAATATATATACATATTTTTTTTATTTTATTTTAGTGGTCTCGAATTGGAGTCATGTGTGCTAACTATGTACAGTTGCAACTTTTTAATAAAGTACATGTTTTAGGAAACCATTGTATACCAGTACAACAGGTATACTGAACTGAAGCTGAAGGAGGCGAAATTGCAAATGTCAGAACTATTTTTAAATAAGGAAAGTAATAACTGTCCTGTGCACTTGGCTTCTACAGAAATCGGCATTCCTAAGTATTTCACCAAGCGCCAAATGGTTGTAATGCATACTGTACACATTAATTTAAGATATTTTTTTTGAAAATTCAATGGAAGTTCTCTTGTTTTATTTCCATTTTGGTGTCCTGTGAACTGGGGATGGTGGAGAGATTATATAACTGATATTTCTGGTAAAGCATCAGTAAAGGTGCCCATGCACACACCGATATTCATGTGCTGTGAGTTTTGAACTTTACAGGTGCAATGCGATTTTGGCATTGGAAGGGGATGTGATGCGATGCACTGTACTGTGCAGGTGCGATGCCGTTTCAGCCTCTTTTTTTTTTTTTTTTTAATAAGTTAATAGTCACTAATGGACATCGCATCATATCACATCGCATGTACTCCAAAACTGATGCGATGAAGCAGAAAAAGTACTGCCTGAAGATACTTTTTGTGCTTTACAATATTGTACCCGCGGGGACGCGCATCGCGTCCCCGCAGGTACACGGTGCGATTTTAAGCCGATGCGATGCGTTTTGAACTGCTGAAATTGCAGTGTGTATGGTTACCTTAATGGTGTGTACACACGGCAGATATGCCATGCTATGCGAGTCCCGATACGATCAGATCGTATCGAGACTCGCATAGCACGGCATGCTGCAGAGGCACAATTTTGACTATATAGTGCAGATCTGCACTATATAGTCTTGCCTGCCCTCTCTATTTCGCTGCCGATTTGCGCGCATAGGGCTCGCAAGCCCTAAAAAAAGCACACAATCAGCATGCGATATGGCTTCCGATGTTCACTATATCGGCAACAATGGAAGCCATATCGCACCGTTTGTACACACTATAAGTACTTTGTAGCCTTTGTTTACTGTTTGTCTTATTTTGTATTTTGACAGTAGTAAAGATTTTTTAGCAAGATTCTACAATATATGTTAATGGAAACATCTACTTTACGCCTCATATTTAAATACTTAAGGATCTTTCTGAAAAGTCCAAAAAATGTATATTATTGTTATATAAAACATGAAAATAAAGTATGTTCAGTATTGCTACTTGCTTTGCTTGATACTAATTTCTTTTTAATTTTTAAGTGATTTTACTAAATCATTTAGAAATTAAGCATAAATCGGTCCGTGTGTATGCCCCATGGCAATCTGGGGGCCCCCAAGTCTATCACTGGTCTAGATCATTCAAGCATGCAGTATATATCTAGTCAGATCACTTGGCAAGAGACTGCTAATCGTCCGTATTTTAAGAAGCGATCTACGTTCACTCTCCTGTAATACTCGGCCATTATTTAAAAAAAAATTTTTTTTTGCTTAACACATCTCCTATACTAAATCTCTCGGCACAAATCTATTGTGCAAATCTATCAGCTTGTATGGGAGATCTAGACTGAGGGAAACTTAATTGCTCAGAACACATCTCTTGCTCAAAGAGAAAATACAGACCGTTTTTCATGCGCTCCTTCAGTATGTGGATTTCAATGTCACTCCATCCTATGTATCACTGATGATTGATCTTGTGACATAGAAAAAGAAACAGCAATATAGTATAATACCGTAGGTGAAGGGTAATTTACCAATATGGCTATTTAATAAGATGGGAGTCGTCCCTGTATGATTGTCCACTTAACCCAAAGTAGACAATAATGGCTTTTAAATGAGAGATGGGTCCTCAAATGGATCCTCCTGAATTCTCCACTTTTATCCAATATGCGGGAACATCAAAGAATATATCTCCAAATGATGAAATACCATTTTAATGGATTAAAAAGCAAATACACAACACACATGGGTGTAAACAATGGACTCTCAACGGAAATCAGTGTCCATACAAAGCAGACAGACACAGCATCTCTTGCTCAAATATCCCCATGTGTATGCCCCATAAAACCATGCAATGTGCTGCAAGAGTTTGATGGATATATTTAGCTCGGTGTAAACCTGTTACTTCATGTGTATTTAGTGCTAGAACCAACTTTTAATGTACAAAAAGTATGTGAACTATGTAATTTCACACTCCTGTGCATGGGTCTTCAAACTGTGGCCCTCCAGATGTTGTGACACGGCAAATCCCAGCATGCCTTGCCACAGTTTTAACACTCCCTTTATAGCAAAACTGTGGCAAGGCATGCTGGGATTTGTAGTTTCACAACATCTAGAGGGCCGCAGTTTGAAGACCCATGCTCCTGTGTATGTCTATTATGGGCATTAATATGGATTTTTTCATTTCCTACTTTTTACTGCTACTCTGAGATGGCTTCTTCACTATGTACCTCATTCAGATCCTGTTGGATGTGCTCCCTGATGTGCAAATTACTTATCTTCTGTATTTTGTGCATACCCAGGAACCATTCTGTGTGGAGATAGGGCTGGCAATAGACTGTCAATGGCCTCAATTTGTGAAAACCGTATATATGTTGTTGCATGGAAATATCCTAGCTCCTGCTATGGCTATCATGGGTGGCATAAATTACCTGACTCTGTGTGAGTGGTCCTATGATGTATCCTAGGATGACTACTGCAGGGGCATGCGTCTACTTCTATTAGAGGCCCCCTGCTGCATTACCATACAGAGTTAATGCTGCTGCTTCCAAGGAAGCAGCAATGATAGCTACTCCATCCACATCTTACTGGTCCTCTCTACTTTGTAACATTAGTTCATGGTGTCCCAGCCATTCATTCACAATGGCATTAGGATGGGCATTAAAATTGGGCAAAGAAGCTAACCTCACAATCGTCGTCCGAATTCATCAAAAAAGTGTTCAATAAAGTTTGTGTAAACTTTTTTTTTTTTATTTTGGTACGGCAACACAAGTTCTACAACGCCAACTAAATATTGTCATGCTGAAACAGGAGGGGCCTTCTCAAAACTACTGTTACAAATTAGTACTGAAAGGGCCTTTTTTATTTTGGATTTGTATGCATATAAAAATCTGATGTTTGGGGAACTACACATACAGAAGACCCTATTCTGCACATGAGCAGAATGGGACTTGCATGATCGCTTGCAGTTCCCCTGGCGGCAGGAGATGTCAATTTCCTACAGACTCCTCCTGCAGCAGTCAATTACTTGTTATATAGTATCGCACAGCAGCTTTCTTGTGGCTGTGCAATACCAATCACATTGTATGCTGAAATTTAGATCAGGCTGCCAGCTTAAGAAGTGTGATTTAGTGTAATTTTATTAGTACAAAGATGCTCATTTTCAGACTTTTCGGTGGTGCAGTTTCATATAGACAGCTACAGTTTCTCTCTCTGAGCTTAGACTGTGTAAGCAGTTGTGCCTCTTTTGGACACCACTGCTTACATTCATATATCTGCATCTGCTTAGCTGCTCCCTGTTACCTCCCAGGGGCATTCACTGAGTTCTTCAGACTATATTTATTATATATTTATTACAAAAGGAGACAGTGATACAACAAACTGGGCATTTACAGACAGTCATCCAGTGATGTTCCTTTTTTCTGTGGGGGCCTGATTCAGTTTGGCTTGGTAAGCAGCAAAAATCGCTGCTTACTGAGCAATGAAATGCTTCTCTGCTCCTCTTGGTACCATGCAAGGGGATGGTGTTCGTTACCCTATCCGCTTGCGTTCCTCCACTAGCCGGAGAAATCATTCGATGGTCACCGACCATCGAATGATTTCTCTTGCCTTCGGGAAGAAGACAGAAGGACCTTGGACAGGGTCAAAATGCAAAATGTATTCACTTTTTTTCTGTCAATTTTCACCAACTGTTGACATGGACCCCCAGCTAGTGTAGCGCTTACCCGCTGTGTTTTTTTTTTTTGTAATACACAATCCTATGCAGAATAGTTCCAATTGAATTGTGCATTATAGGCCCCATTAGTAGGGCCTATATTTTGTAATGTAAAACTTTTGGGATTTCTCATCCCAACAAACCCTATCTAAATGTTTTATAAAGATGTATTTGGCATCATTTTTTTTCCCATTCAAGAGAATATTGCTTGCTATCCATTTTTGACAATTCTACTGTACAGTTGTAATAACCAAAACATATGTTGTACATGTGTGTATATATATATAGTAAATAGGTTAATGAACTGTTATCCCTCATAGAGGGAATAATATTCCATAAGGAAAAGACTTTTCATAGAAAAGGACTTATGTTTTACAAATATTGTTAGGTGAACTGATACACCCCTTCATTTAACCCATTTATCCTGCAGTACAGGGGAAAAACTCTTGAGCACCACCTAAAATGTTCAATATAAATAAAGTTGGGAAGCGCATGGCAAGGAGTGTGAGATCCCAGTTTGCCCGTTGGAGATGTTGTGGTTGTTGACAGTTGGAGAAAGTACAGAGTAGTACCTGGCTGCATAGGGAGAGAGCTGGAGAGAGACTGCGTCATTGCTGAGTCGGGCCTACACAGAGGTAGAGACGCTGGGCTCCGGTGATCAGGTGCTGAATAATCATCATCGGGGCACCGATCCGCCTGGAGGTGTGACCCCGCCCACCGGGCGGTCCCGGAGCCACGCTTGCTTGGATCGAGGTAGGGAATGATTACGGAGGCTGGCGCTGGGCGGTGATCTTCGGGCCGGGAGGCACAGCTAAGTCTCCGGCAGATACTAGAAGAGAGCCAGGCTAGAAGTGGGCGGTGATAGAGGTGCGTCCTAATACAGTGAGTGACGGCTGCTGCTGCTGGAAGTTTGCCTGCCCCATAAACTAGTGCTTGCAGGAGTAGGTCAGCGGTGGCGATGCCTGTGAGCCCTGCCTGCAGTACACTAAGTTGATACAGAGATCCGGAGGTGTGATCCATTTAGGTACACCCACCTTGTATTCAAGCCAGTGACCAAAAGCACATTAATAAGCAGCTAGACCTACAGTCTATAGGATTACAGTCTTTGCTTCAGTAGAATACGAAAGTCATTTATAGACTCTGGTCAGTGTGTGATGTTAAGTTTGCTGAAGAAATGACCCAGCATAAGGAAACAGTCACAGCATGGACAGTTTATACAGCTTAGAGCAGTGGTTCCCAAACTTTTTTGAATCACGGCACCCTAGAGCATCAAACTATTTTCAAGGCACCCCTAGGCCAAATGCTTCTTATCGAGAAATTTTTTAAAAAAAGTATTGAATTAAGTGCATTGTGTTTATATGTCACAGTTATCTGGTGAGGGACAGGATTTGCTTCTGTTTGTCCACATATATTATGATTGGCAGCCACCAGCACTGGTTTCGCCTGGTACATTGACCATAAATCATATGAATTGATCTTGGTCCATCAACCCAAGGCACCCCTGCAAGTGTCCTGAGGCACCCCAGGGTGCCTAGGCACACAGTTTGGGAACCACTGGCTTAGAGACTTCTCATTAAGATGTAACAGAAAGTAGATGCTGATACAACTTGCTACCTGATGTGCTTCTAACGGTACTTCAGTTAGCGACTTCTGCTTGCTAAAATTAGTTTCTATTGGTTTTACAAGTATATTTGCTTGGAAGGATAGGCTATTATCTAACAGTGATAGTCATCACAGATTCTGCAGCTACAGTCAGACAGGACCAAGCAAAGTATTTCATTCAGCACAGGATTACAAACAATGAGCTAATAGTGTAACTATCTCCTCAGTTGTACTCATTAAAGACTAGAGACTTGTTATACAGGATTATACATTGTATCAAAAACGCTTCAATATTAACGAGAGAGTTACTGAAAGCCCCAGAGCACAGTATCAAATTCAAAACTTTGCTGGTTAATAGGTCTTTTGGCAACATCTATGTACATTATCTGAAACCCATGGAATATTGATATTTAGGAAAATTGTAAAGTGTGTGGTTTAAACTTACAGAGTTGACTACTGAATATTCGTTGGGGTTAAATATTGTAATTGATGTGTTATATGTATATAATTGAATATTGTCATATTCAAATGTGTTTAACTGTTTTAAGAAAGTAATTTCCGTTGACAGACGTCATTCATGGTGACATAATATTTAAAGTTGAAATTTGTTATAGTCTTTGCAAAACTATTATCTTTATTTAAAAATAAATACAAATTGTAAAAGCAATCGTGGTACTTGTGAGTTATCCGGGCGCCCGATTTTTGGTCGTATACGCATCGCGTCGCATCGCATGGCATCGTATGTTAACCAAATGGCATGCGATGCGACGCGACGAGATGACCACCCGAACCCGATTTCGCATCGCGTCGCATCGTATGTTAACCAAATGGCATGCGATGCGACGCGACGAGATGACCACCCGAACCCGATTTTACATCGGGTACCATGTAAAGTGATCACGTCGCATCGCATGTTAACCACATGGCATGCGATGCGATGCGATACCACCCGATTTTAGCAGTGTAAAACCCCCAAGAAAGTGTCCCAAAAAGTGACACAATGTCAGTCCCATCACCATTGTTAACGCCACTCCACTATCAACGTGAACCCGAAGCGTGGCGAGCGCAGCGGTACGCGTCCTCCGACCTTTTCATGCCCTACTATCCACTAGGGCGTGGAGTGAGAATATAATAGTGTGGCGAGCGCAGCGAGCCACCGAGCCCGAAGCGTGGCGAGGGGACACGGATACCTTCACAGGTAAGCGCGTCCCTTCGCGGGCTTCCCAGGTGTCCACTTCGCCATGGACACCTGGGAAGCCCGCGAAGGGACGCGCTTACCTGTGAAGGTATCCGTGTCTCCTCGCTGCGCTCGCCACGCTTCGGGCTCGGTGGCTCGCTGCGCTCGCCACACTATTATATTCTCACTCCACGCCCTAGTGGATAGTAGGGCATGAAAAGGTCGGAGGACGCGTACCGCCGCCCCTCGCGGGCTCGCTGCGCTCGCCACGCTTCGGGTTCACGTTGATAGTGGAGTGGCTGTGAGCATCCAATATCATTCATCAATATCATGCATATCTGACACATTAAGGACAACTGAATTAAAGGGAATAACTGTGTAATTAACCTATTAATGAAATAAATTAGAATAACAAACAATCACAAAGCACACAATAATCAATCAACATCATTATTTATCAAGTAACGTGAGCGCATGCAGAATGCGCTCAAATGCGCTGTCTCCCGCCAGGCACTTTCGCCACACGAACTCCTGCATGTAGGAATCAAGATGATGGCGGGCTGTGCCCCGCTGGCGTTTGTTGCGCCATTTTGCACAACCCCACAGTCTCTCAATGTTCTGTGTGTGTGCACCAGTCTCTGGGTCTACAAAATTAAACCGATGATTGACCCGCAAGTGGCTGTAACCAGCCCGCTCCAGTTCAGTAGTTTGGTAGGCGCGCCAGCAATCACTGACGATGGTGCTGCCAGGTGCCACGTGCTCCACAATTGCACCGAGGAGAGTGGGTGCATCTCGCTTGGCAACTGCGACCATGAAACAGTCCCCTGTCTCCCGGCACACTCCTCCGAACACCCACTGCTGTGGGAGTACTCTGCCAACATTGGCTTTGCGCTTCACAAACAGTGTTTCGTCAACCTCCACCATTTGCCCTGGGCCTCCAATCTGCCGTTGAGGCTGTGCCATCAAGTCACATTGGCATGCCTCCCGCATCAAGGCGTTATAAAAAATGGTGCTTTTGTTGCATAGCTTTAAATTCTTAGCACAGAACTCTATTGACGTCAGTTCATCGCACCAGCACCAGATGAAGCGCAGGATAGTCATGAATGGGAGCCTGCACCCAGGATAGAATAGGGAGGCCCGCAGACTCTGTTTTTTGCTGCAACTTTTAATGTAGCAGCGCCATTTGCGCTCTTTCAGGGACAGGCGCATAGGGTGGCCATTTGGGCATGTGGCAGTCAATGGGAGCAGCCCTTTCTCCTGCAGGAATACGACTGTCTCTTCCTCAGTTTTTGGGAGGCTGAAGATGCCATCAACCAAAGCCATTTTGGGAATAATGGTGTAAGGGCCAAAATGGGGCAGGTGTAAGGGGCCAAATGGGGCAATATTGGGGCAAATGTCCAAAAATTCACCTCAGAAATATACACCAACGCTGTAAAACACTATCTCTCTCTGTAAATCACTTGCTCTCTCCTCTGGAAACTACCTCACACTGTTTTTCTGCCAGATGTGCCAGAGGGCGGGTTTAAAAATGGGCGGGAAGTGTTAACATCGCGTCGCATCTCATACCATACAATAAGGCATACGATGCGACGCGATGGCAAAACGCGTCGCGTCGCATCGCATCGTATGCCTTATTATAATGGCATGCGATGACCACATCGGGCGCCCGGATAACTCACAAGTACCCAATCGTCTATACTTACCGATAAGGAAACAGTCATCGTCGTGGACGAGACAAGAAGACGTAACCTGCAAAAAACAAAGGTAGTCAAGCATTAGAATAAAATTCCTAGTATATCACACAGTGATCTATTTACTGGAACAATTTGCAGGTAATTGACAGTGTAGAAATCCGACTATCAAACAATGGGTTGTATTCAATGCCGCGGCGAGGGGGTTAAACAGCGAGGATTGCAGAAACCAGTGATCCTCGCTGTTTAACCCCCGCGCCGGCCGCTCGCTCTATTCAATGTTCTGGGGAAATCCTCGCCGTCACAGGACAGCGAGAATTCTCCTAAACAGCGAGACTTAGCCGCTAGTCTCGGTGGTTCAGGAGCCGCATACGCCGGTTTCCCCTCGCTCAAAAAATGGAGCGAGGGGAAATTGGCGTATGAGGGGGCTGCGTTGAATACTATCAGGGTGAGTGGTGACAGCGAGCAGGAAGCTCTGCTTGCTGTCACCACTCGCCCACAGCATTGAAAACCTGCCATTGGCTGCGGTGTTCCACTTTCTTCTTAATTGGAGTTCTCATTCAAGAAGAGAATGTTATATATATATGTGTGTGTGTGTGTGTGTGTGTGTGTTTAGTGGATGGCAGATGTTATGTACTCCTGCACTGCTTGGGTAAATACAACTGAATAAGTCATTTGGGAGAGGTTTTCAAGCTCTACTCCCCAGCATTCCAGCACCCAAGGCTCTAGGGTTGGGATCATTTGGTCTATTGCATTATGGTCGAAAGTCATTAGGTCGAATCCATTAGGTCGACATGCTAAAAGGTCGACATGACTAGGTCGACATGGGAAAAGGTCGACATGATTCTAGGTCGAAAGGTCATTAGTTCGACAAGGTCATTAGTTCGACATTGTCTATGTCGACATTCACAAGGTCGACATGGGGTTTTTCACTGTTTTTTTACCTGAATGTCAACACAGTCGACATGGACACAGTTTAAAGTGCACTGCATCCCCTCGCATCGCTCGCTGCGCTCGCTATGCGTCGGGCACGGTGCCTCGCTACGCTCGGCACACTATTTTATTCTCCCACCACGCCCTAGTGGATGGTAGGGCATGAAATACCGCCTGTCGGCACATGTTGGCTCAAAAAACAGTGAAAAACTCCATGTCGACCTTGTGAATGTCGACATAGACAATGTCGAACTAATGACCTTGTCGAACTAATGACCTTGTCGAACTAATGACCTTGTCGAACTAATGACCTGTCGAACTAATGACCTTTCGAACTAGAATCATGTCGACCTTTTCCCATGTCGACCTAGAGTCATGTCGACCTTTTAGCATGTCGACCTAATGGATTCGACCTAATGACTGTCGACCATAATGCAGTAGACCAAATGACCGCATCCCAGGCTCTAGTAGCGGCTATATTTTGGTGACCCATTTGTAAGCATAATTACCTGATTATATGTATTTATTTACAGTATCTTATATAGCGCAGCAGATTCCGTTGCGCTTTACAAATGTAGACCGTGATAGAACAAACTGGGTAACAATAAACAGACTTGGAGGTAGGAGGGCCCTGCTGCAAGCTTACAATCTATAGGGACATAGGAGGGAAACACAAGGACAGGCACCAGTAATAGCATAGCAGTCCCACCAAGTTAAAAGTCCAGAAGAAAAGCTATCTAATACATAAGTGCCTCAGAGGGTTATGCGTGTGGTACTTATATGATAGGCTTGCCTGAAGAGGGTAGTTTTTCAGGGAACGCTTGAAAGGTTGGAGGCTAGTGGAGAGTCTTATTGGGCGTGGAAGGGCATTCCATATGGTGGGAGCAGCCCGATGAAAGTCCTGTAATAGTGAATGGGAGCTAGTGATCCGTGCAGAAGAGAGACGCAAGTCTGTTCTTAAGGAAGACCAGTTAGGAGACTATTGCAATAATCAATGTGGGATATGAGTGATTATATTGTATAAATTATTATATAAATCAATATAATATGTTTTATATTGATTTAGATCATAATTTGTTCCAAAACTGACCTACCTAGCATTAACAAACTCTTACTAATTCAAGATAGAATACTTGAATAGCAGCATTTCAGATTACACTTCAGTTATGCCATTCAGGTTGATATGGTTTCTATCCAAGGGCGGTATTCTAGCCGGGATTCTGACTGGCAGAACGTCCCAACAGTCTGAATCCCAGCCCATTTTTGTTCTGTTTGACTGTAGCTCGACAGCCGGAATTAATTGTTCCGGCTGTCAAGTGTCTGAAAAGAATCTGTGCAAACGGCTGCAAATTTTCAAAAAATGGCTGTGAATTTGACTGTCGGGACTTTCTGAAACTCCCTTCAATGCTGTCTGTAACGGCAGCATTAAATAGGCGAGGACCAATATTTCTGCCGGCGGAAATAGCGGCCACGATTGAATACCCACCATGAACTCACTTTTAGTACAGCTCGTTTTATCTGACCGACTGAATAGTTTGAAGTAAATGGGAGATATAACTTCTATATAACATCCATGGGCCAGATTCAGTTAGACAAAAAAGCAATTAATTTAGTGTCTGGAACAAACCATGTTGCTATACAAATGGATAAATCAATTCAAAATAAATTGATATTGTTTGTCTGCAGAGCAAATACTGGCTGTTTTTTGCATGTAGCCGACAGATGTTAAATTTAATTTAGATTTCAGTTTGAACACAACCCAACCCAAATCTACTGTATATCTCTCTTCACATGTTAAATCTGCCTCACCTGCAATGCAGCATGGTTTTGCCCGTGTGTGTGTGTGTGTGTGTGTGTTTTTTTCCTTTTCTAACAAAGCTTAACCCTTTGAGTGCCAAATTAATTTGTCAAAATTTGGGCGAAAATTACCAAGCAAACATTGGTATTCATCGTAATGACCTGAAATGTTAATCTTTTCTAGGAAATATACTTTTTATTTTTTTTACACTTTTTATTATTTAAATTCATATAAGAAATGTGAGGGACGCTGTTATTTTTAGGCAATATTTTGCACAGAGCTGTGGACACTCATATTTTAAGCAACTCCTACAGATGTTTGCCAATATCTTTTGCGCACACAGATGTTCACACTCAAATGGTTAATCAGGCCTATATCCTCTATTTTGTGGCATCCAACCCTTTTTACAAGGTTTTCTGCTTCGTTAATGCAGATGCACATAGGTAGTGTCATGATACAACACTTGCACAATTACTGGAACACTAGTTCACAATGTATTATGTATTTCTCAGCTGTGCAATATCTGCATGGCAGACAGGCATAATGCTGGGAAATATGGGTACAATTATAAATTAGTCTAAAATTAAGGTTTTTGAATTTCAGGAAACAAATTAGTCTCTATTGATTTGGCTTTTTTGAAGGACGTCTTTGGTTATAATGTAATTAGTGAACTTGGAGCTAGAATAATATTTTTAAAGCAGAAATATATTGAAATAATTAAAAAATAATTGTGTACATATTGTCATTGTTTTAATAAAGAAATACAATATTCCATTTCCATGTTACAGTAGCTTTAACTTATTAGTTTGTTTTTGGTATGATGTAAACCACGTCCTTGTAAATTGTAGGCAATTTAGTTATTAGTGCTATACATGCGTAAATCTTATAGCACCAACATATACACTCTATGCCCCCAAAATGCTTACAATCTGATTTCTCTGCCAGGGAAACACAAAAGAACGACACCTACTGTGACAAGACTCTTCAATCATGGACACTTTTATGGGCAAATGTACACCGTACAGTGAACAAGGGTTGGGTGGTTATTTGTGTACCAATTTTACTTTTTGAAATGTTGGGGCACCCTGTGTAAATATGTATTTAGACTGTTCGGATATGAGAGAGCTGTGAGTAAAATAATTCACATAGGGAAAAAATACAGACTTTATATAGATAACCAGAATTAACTCAATTTTAAGAACAATTTTCTTCTACTTTCTGCTTATTTGGCTTATAATACTGTAAGATAGAAAGTTTTTTCAGAAAGTGAAAACTAGCACCTGTACTTCATAATTTAACTGTAAGTAGCACAATACACCTGTTCAGTTAAGTTTGATAAATTGTTATCTCTTATTATAATTTGGCAGCCATACTTGGGTTGGCAGTGGTACATGCATGTGAAAAATGTTGATAGGCGATTTTTGCACAACTGCGCATGCAGGAAAAATTTAACTGTGCCTGAGTGACAGCAGGGGGCAGCGAGGTAGTTATGTTTGGATCGTTCTTGGGACAGTTCGCAGTGGCTGCAAGCCAAAATGAGGCTAAATGACTGGTTGCATCATTTAACTTTGCCCCCCCCCCTTCAATGTGGACCTCTGAATTGTGTGTGTTTCCCTATGCTGGGGGTGGGGCCTAAAATTGAGACCATTTGGCCCTGTCCCCTGTAGTACCCTAGTGTCTCCTCTCTGGGCTTTTCCTGGAGAAGTGACTTAGAAAGTGAGTATGTATGTGTAGTGGAGATGAGCCCTAGAGTCCTAAGTCGTGCAGTACCAGGATAGGAAGATAAACAGTTTCAACTGGAGGAAGGAATCAAAACCCAGAGATATTGGTCTGTGTGCAAGTAGGTCAAATGAGCAGGATCCAAGAGGAGAAGGGAGTTCAGAAAGGGTCTTTAGGATAGTCTGATGAGAGAGTGATGGGTCCAGATGGGTGCCTTCAGGTCCTAGAAAGCTAGGGACTGTGGAAGTCCAAAGGATGCTAGCAGTAGTGGATAGTCCATATGCGTCATCAGAAATTTGGGGGCCCAGTACTGCCAATAAAGGGAAGACCGCCCTGCTTCCCCATCATGATGCCCATGGTGGAGGGAAGAAGAAGCAAGAGTGAGAGAAGAAATGGAGGAAAATGTAGAGAGAGTGAAGGAATAGGCAGAGATCAGAGAAAGAGATGATTAAGAAGGGGAGATGGGCAAGAGATAGAGAAAGAAGAAATAATGGGAAATGAACAAGAGGATGAATATGGGGAGATGGGACAGGGGAGTAATAGGGGGAAAAAGTGATAAGTATTAGGGGGAGACAGAAGATAGAGGAGGAATAAGTGGAAATAGGAAGAAGAGGGAGGAAAAAGGATAGTGGGAATGGTAGAGAGAGGAGAAAAGGAGACAGAATGCATAGAGGGAGTGAGATACTGTACAGAAGGAACATGGTAGAGAGAGAGAGAGCGAGCACCCTGGCTAGAATACAGCACAATCATACTTACCTTTTGTAGGGCTGAGAAGGTGGTGCAATTGCACTGTTTTATGGGGGTAGCATAAAGTCATTATACCAACACCCATTGACCAACAGTCAATATACTGATATGATCAATATAACAATATTCATTATGACAACATGTCCAATTGACCGACACAGTCATAATGCTGACATTTAACATGCTGACAAGTCGAAATGAGTTTTATAGCAATGTTAGTTCAAAAACAGCTCATAATTTACCATCCCAGTGGACCTGAAGGGGGAATATAATAATTTACCGAGCGCAGTGAGGCACCATGTCCGATATATCGATCACTGCCCCCTTTTCATCGGCGACCAGAGATGGTCGCTGATGCAAAGAAACCTCTGCCGGCAGTGCCGCAGAGGTAATCAGCTGGTCGCAGGAGCAAGCTCCTGCAATCAGCGATTAGAACGGGTCTGATTTATCGCCGGGGCACACTCCCATCACTGGCAATATGGTCGCCAGCGACCATATTACCAGCGATATCAGCCCCTATCGCTGCCGTGTGTACACGGCTTTAGGATGTAGGACCATAGTATGATGCTGGTAAATGGTACTTGGGGACAATTTCTATAACCTTTTTGAGGCTTGTATTGCCGCTAATAACTTTCAACTAACATTTGTTAAATAAAAGCTTTAGCTAAATTCTTTCCACTGTGTGTTTGTTATTATTTGGGTTAGTTATCTGTCAAAAAGTCAGTTCATTAGAACAAAAATCATTTTATAAGATTTGGGACGATTGCAGTGAATTTAAATATTTGCAAATAGAAATAGGTCAACCAATGTTGAACTACTATGATGCTCACGGTCCTCTGTCAATCTATGCTCTGTGAAAAAGAAAAAAAAAATTCAGGCCACAAGTAATGGGTTGCAAGAAAAAGTATGTGAACCCTTTGGAATTACCTGGATTTCTCCATAAATTGATCATAAAATGTGTTCTGACCTTCATCAACAATAGACAAACACAGTCTGCTTACACTAATACCACACAAACAATTATATGTTCTCATGTTTTTATTGAACACACCATGTAAACATTCATAGTGCAGGGAGGACAAAGTATGTGAACCCTTGGATTTAATAACTGGTTGACTCTCGTTTGGCAGCAATAACCTCAACCAAACCTTTCCTACAGATGCATATCAGACCTGCACAACGGTCAGGAGGAATTTTGGACCTTTCTTCTTTACAAAACTGTTTCAGTTTAGCAATATTCTTGGGATGTCTGTTGTGAATAGCTCTCTTGAGGTCATGCCACAGCATCTCAATCGTTGAGGTCAGGACTCTGACCGGACCACTCAAAAAGGCATGTTTCCTTCTGGTGAAGCCATTCTGTTGTTAATCTACTTCTGTGCTTTGGGCCGTTGTCCCGTTGCATCACCCATTTCTGTTGAGCTTCAATTAGTGAGCAGTTGGCCTTCTGTTCTTCTGTAAAATGTCTTGATAAACTTGGGAATTTATTTTTCCATTAAAGCAATATGTCCAGGCCATGAGGCAGCAAAGCAGCCCCAAACCATGATGCCCCCCACCATACTTCACAGTTTGGATGAGATTTTGATGCTGGTGTGCTGTGCCTTTTTTTTCCCACATATAGTGTTGCGTGTTCCTTCCATCCAATGCAACTTTGGTTTCATCTGTCCACAGAATATTTTGCCAGTAGTGATGCGGAGCATTCAGGTGCTCTTTTGCAAACTTCAAATGTGCAGCAATGTTTTTTGTGGACAGCAATGACTTCCTCCGTGGTGTCTACATTCTTGTTTAGTATATTACATATCATAGATTCATCAACAGAGATGTTAGACTGTGCGAGAGATTTCTGTAAGTCTTTAGCTGACACTCTAGGTTTCTTCTTCACCTCATTGAGCATTCTGCGCTGTGCTCTTGCAGTCATCTTTACAGGACGGCCACTCCTAGAAAGAGTGGCAACAGTGCTGAACTTTGTCCATTTTATAGACAATTTGACTTACCGTGGACTGATGAATATCAAGGCTTTTGGAGATACTTTTGTAACCCATTTCAGCTTTTTGCAAGTCAACAATTCTTAAATCATAGGTCTTCTGAGAGCTCATTAGTAAGGCATGGTTCACATCAGGCAATGCTTCTTTAGAATAGCAAACTCAAAACTGGTCTGAGGGTAGCTTTAACCAACACCTCCAATCTCATATCATTGATTGGACTCCAGGTTGGCTGACTCCTGACTCCAATTATCTCTTTGAGAAGTCATTAGCCTAGGGGTTCACATACTTTGTAACCCTGCACTGTGATTGTATACATGGTGTGTTTAATAAAAACATGAGAACATATAATTGTTTGGGTGGTATTCGTTTAAGCAGACTGAGTTTGTCTATTGTTGTGACTTAGGTAAAGATCAGAACACATTTTATGACCAATTTATGTAGAAATCCAGGTAAGGTTCACATACTTTTTCTGCAGCAATGGAGGTAAATTGAGCTTTGAAAACTGATGCAAAAAGTCCTATAGATATCACAATTGTTTTCGATACTTGACTCCTGTCTTTATAAAAACAATGGTGGAACATAGTTATTACACCCTTTGGAGCATTATTTGGACAATATAGCACTGTATTCAATAGTATCATGCTTGCTTTCTCTATTGGAACAGCCTGGAGGCTCCCAAAAATCAGGTGACACTCCCAGGCCCCAAGAAATGCGGGCAAATCTCCCACACACTGCGCCTTCCCCTCCCCACAATCCTACTCATGCCGCTTATAAATAATTTCTCTCACTGTAGTTTGTCGATTAACACACCTCTTCCTCCTTGTTGTATCTTAAAAAATATGTGTCTTCCTACCCGGATGCACCATGGGTTATAAAAACAGACATAATAGTGCAGAAATCCTATAAAATATTGATAAATGAAGAGCACATTGTACTTAAAATAAAACAAATTTAATGCAGTGCTTCTCAACCTTGGTCCTCAAGTACCCACAACAGAGTACATATTCCATGTCACAAATGAAATAATTAACTCCACCTGTGGATTTTTAAAATGTGTCCGTGAATAATGAGTGCACTGTTGGGAGAACTTGAAGACCGAGGCTGAGAACCACTGGTTTAATGTGTTAGATAAATCCCCACATTGGCACGCAACAAAAAAGCTGTAGTGAGTCCAGAGGCCCCAGGTAGAAATAGTAGCAAGATTAGACTTTGGTTCTGGATATCCAGTCTATCGAAACAACACACCACTACTGGTTAGTAAGTTAATTGGAGTCCAAAATACAGAGCCACATGTAACGCGTTCCAGGCCACATGGGGTCATTTGTCAGAAGTGTGGCTATGGCTCAACATGTTCCCCATTAAATACATGCAGGACACACATCTGCGTAAGATAACTTTCTTCGCAACTGTTACAATTATAGTAAGGAATGGAAATAATCCGGTTTTTCGGCCATGTATATCCCAATTGGAGAAATTTGCGCATAGCATTGCCAGAGGATCTTTAGTAAGTTGTAGGCCACATACGGTATTAATATACATCATAACTTTATCCCAACAAGCAGTAATCATGTACACTGCAAAACCAGTTTGATTGGAAGTGTAAATGATTGCCACTTTAAAAAAATGGAGATTTCTTACCAAATCTCTCACTTTCTGAATCTCTCATCCTATTAAATTTCACCCACTCTCTCCGGATAGCAGACCAGATCAATCAGATCCTTCTCAGAGTCCCCTGTGGTGCACGCTTCATTCTTTGCATGCGCAAAAAGACTCCCTGATCATAAACCCAGAAGTCATTGTATCGCAAAGGACAGCTGTCATTTGTTATTTTCTAGGTATTAATGTTGGTATGTACCCAATATGTAGTGGGATGCATCACATACATGGTGTGATGTGTAGCACTTCCTGCCCATTAACATACACTGTATATAGATCTTACACAAATGGTATATGATTAACATGTTAAAGCAACTAAAGAATTTTGTCATTTTGATATTACAAATACTAAAGTATCCTTTGATTAGAGGAAAGGACAGCTGTTTCCACTGTTCCATTTGGGAAACCAAAATCAATTCTCTTAAAAAAAAAAAATAGGAAACCACGGCATGACTTAACTTATGGTCTTTTGGACAATGTCTGCGTAAAAATGGCTTTCTTTTGCACTAACAAAATGATTCCATGCATGGCAGGAACGCATGTGGCCGTAGGGAAGAATGAGGGAAGTATTTTAGTCTGCACACAGTCACAGATGGATGGGGGTTATCTGAGGGCAGTGTGGGAGGACGGTCTTGATTTTACAATAAACAGTTATGTCACTGTATTGCTTAGTAGGGCCAGGGGTGCCGAGAGAGGGGGGGAGCAGGTACAATTTACCCGGGCCTGTCAGGGGGGCCCTGGTCTGGACACACAGGTTTTTTTTTATTTGGTGGCAAGTACCCCCAACATGACCCATTACATTAGGTACAAAATGCTCTGTTTCTGGACTTCCCTGACAGTGGTAGTTACAGAGGTTGGACTCCAACACAGTCCAAAATTCAGAGAGGGGCAGTCACATCAACTACGTGAGTCCAGGACAGTGATGCTTGGGGTGGCAGTATATACTGTATGACCCCCCTTTTGAATATTGGACTGTGCTGCAGACTCACATCTGTAATTGCCACTGGCAGGGAAGTCCAGGAACAGAGCATTTTGTACCTAATGAAATGGGCCATGTTGGAGGGTATGTGTAAATCCTTTGCAAGGAGCATGTAACCCCTGGCAGAGCATGTAAATCAGGGCAGACAGGTTAATCCCTGGCACAGAATGTTAACCCCTGGCAGAGCATGTTAACCCTTGGTAGAGCATGTTAACTTCTTAATATGCAATGAGCATTACAGTGTGTGGCATAACGTGTATTGAGCATTATGGCATGTGGTATAATATGTAAAGGGTGTGTGACATGTGTAATAGACATTACAGTGTAAATTTTTGTACGTGTATCCACCTTGGAAGCAGTGGCGTAACACCGGGTCCGCAGAGTGTGCGGGGATCTCCATCCGTGGGGGCCCCAGGAAGTTGTTGTACTGGGGCCCAGGATTTCTCTTGGTGGCCCTGAGTAGGGCAACACAGTCACATTTACATTGTCACTATAGGTGTATTACTACACATAGCAACCTGCATACACAACATGTGGAACACGCAGATTGACAGTGAAGCCGATCAGCTGGACTACTACTACTCCTCCTTTTCTACAAGATGTGAAAGTAGCATTAACACAGCTGTTATATTTTGATAGAAGGGCTACCCTGCCTATGGTGGAGGAAGGCGTTAAAAAGTTTCATGCCAAATGGGGAACATATATAAACTCATTGGGGGAAGATGCGCAGAAGCAGGTCATAAAACTATTTGAGGGCACAACCTGGTACCTGCTTAGGTCACTGTCTACTGCAGGGCTGGGCAACACCGGCCCTCCAGATGTTGATGAACTAAACATCCCAGCATGCCTTGCATCAGTTTCAGCATGGCCACATAGCAAAACTCTAATGCAAAGCATCCTGGGATGTGTAGTTCACTAACATCTGGAGGGCCGGTGTTGCTCAGCCCTGGTCTAATGGTTAGGATGCACCGAGTCTTAGTTGTGGGATGGAGAGGGAGGGGGTTAAGACATTTGTAGTTTAAGGGTAGTTGAAATGTTGATAGTATATTTTCCTTTAAGATGTTTAAGAGTAATGGTAATGCCGACGCCCTAATAACGGTTTTCGTATGTAATTTATGCCTTTAGAAGGATAAAGTTGACTATGAAGGGGGAAGGATAGTTTTGTTCAAACTTTTGCGAAATAATTGGAACTTAAGCTTTGACTGATCATTTTATTGTGCTTTATTCACTGAAGTTCAGCCATGTAACATAAAATACTATTAACATAACTGTACTTAACAACTCGTTTCTGAAATGTTGTTGACAAAGTAGTGGGCAGGATTTTGACATGATTAGCATAAGCAAGTCAGCATGAACAAAGTGTATGATGACAAAGGGTGTTCATTTGAATAGAGAGGATTGGTGACGTGGCACATGACAAAACATTTTATGATGTCACTTACATCATCATGCCTCTGCCAATCTGGAATTCACAGAGGCTTGTAAGCACACTGAGAATATTACCTGCACTTATGGAAGACCAAAAGTCCTGGTCCTGAAAATGAGTGTATACCTTCCCTGTCATGTAGGAGCTTCGGGCTCTGTAGGAGGCTTTGAGTAGAGGGCAGCGCTGGGACTGCATCAGGAAACCGCAGTGATGAGATGGCCACTTGTTGGTCCTATGACCATCATATCTGCATTTAGGGCATGGCTCAAAAATGGACACAAATGTACAGTAGTAGCTGCAGGGGGTGTCTTAGGTTAAGACACCCACTGTCAGCTTCTGCATTCCGCTGCTGCATCTGAAGACAAAGCATCAGATCATCGTATGGTAACCCTCATCCTCATCACGCTGCCGGGCCAACAAAGGCCGACACATCCCCAATTTCTGGAACAATGCTCATTGCTGTCCCCAAATACCAGCAGTAGGTTATTGGGGCACTGTGCGCAGCATTGCAGACCCAGATATGCACATGCACAGTGCTGCATCCTAAAACATTTGAGAATCAGGCCATCAATGCAGAGATAAATCAATAAAATAGTTGGTGAGTAAGGGACAGCAATGTATGTGCAGTTGATGGAAAAAGTCAGAGTCTTTGACAGTGGGGGATTTAAGGGTCAGGCTGCGCCGGGGAACAACGTAATTCCTCTCCACCTGGTGGATGGCAGACCTTAAGCTCTTTTGATCATGATTGGCTCGCTGTGATCATCTTGGATTTTCAAAAATGGTGCAGGTGTCTTTTTGAAAATCCAAGATGGCCACAATGAGCTAATCATGGCCCCCTTGATTTGACTAATGTACAAGGGAGAAGAGGCAGTCCAACGATGGAGGAGGAGAGCTGAACAGCTCCTTAAGATAGAAGATGCAGTGGAAGCCGTGGATGGGTAACAGCCATGCAAAACTGCTTAAAGGCCACTGCCCACCAGGTGAAGATAGAAAATGCTGTGGAAGTCCCGAATGAGACTTGTCATGTGACTAATTAGTACAAGCCTGAAGAAAAAGTGAAAATAAACAACTCCATTTGTCTTCATATAGGTCTTTAACATCATATGTAAAAACATACATACAGACTTCATTAGTGGCATCCAGCAGTAATAGCCCTTCCGTCTAGGAAAGCAGCTGTTTTATACCTGGAATGACATTAAAGCAATAGAATATACGTAAAGAAGCAAATAAAGCACATGAATGTCACACACAGTCATAACGTGAATACTGTATACTTGGGACAGACCCTGACTTTGGCAAGGCATGAAAGTGCGGGACTCTAACATAGAGGTTAATAGTGGAACCAGATTCCATCCACATGCCATCTAGTTTTAGGATCTTTTGTGCTCAAAGCATGCCGCTCATTTGTTTCCTATAAGAAGAAAACCTGGAAAACACAAAAGTCTTTATATAGATGGAGAATGATGATTTTAGCTCAGAAGCATACTGTAGCTAATTTACAGTTAGGATCTACTTTTTCTACTCAGCCTGACTTCTTAATACGTAAATGATCAAGGGGCCCATTTATCATTAAATATACTGTATGTAGCTCAATTCCCGAAAACACCCAGTTTTGGGGGTTAACCACGAATATTTAGCATGTATCACAGAGGGACCGCAGCAGTTATCTCTGATACCTGCTGCAATCCCTCCATTCCCACTGGCAGCCAGATCTACTGACTTCCAGAATGCAATTCTGAAGATGGCAGTATCCTGCTACAGCCTATGGGCCACATATTGCATAGCTAGCTGCGAGAGGCGTTCCCCTGGAACCCTCCCCAGCATTGGCTGACACGTATCTGCAGTCAGTGGGACTGCACAAAAGCCGGGCAGCACATCGCAGGGTTGGGCTCCTTTTGGAATCACCATCAATCTGGGTGTTCCGTCATACAGTACATCCCGTCATTAGAATGGCTTATTGCACTGATTGCTAATACCCCACTATTGGAGTAGTACAAATGCCATTGGGTTTGGTTACAACTATGAATCAGGCCCTGTATTAACAGACAGGCATAGAGAGGTAGTGTCATTTACTTCCATTTGTTTTGATGATTTTTGAAATGTAGATATTGGGCATTTTCTCCAACATTGCATGGATTTGGCAGATCCCTGGACAGAAAGCAGGATGGATAGATACTGGATAGACAGAGGCAACATGATTTTCATATCTTATAGAGGGGACACACAGTGAAATATGCACTATTTTTCTATTCAATTTTGCTTATAGAAGCAAAATTGAAGCAAAATCAAATAGAAAATCCTATAGGCATTGAATGTTTTTTTTTACATTTGATACAGATTTGATCCCAATGCGCGCACCCGTGTGGTGTAAATCGAATAGACAATAGTCTTGGCAGCCAAGACTATATAGTACAGATCTGTACAACATAGTCAAAAATCGAATGTGAGCACTGTAACCAACCTAGCTCCAGACACAGAGCCAGATCTAGACCCAGATTGAATAGGGGTCAGATAGAAAGTGAAATTTCACTGTGTGTTCGCACCAAGATCCTGCAGTGCCATAACATGGAGGCATCTCACAGCAGGGATGGGGATTAATGTAGTGAATCACTGCAAATCTCCTCATCAAGCCCTAGTCTGGGGAAGAGGTTGGATCTGAGAGTTTGGACTACTCTCCTGGAGAACTCAATACAATTCCAGGAGAGTAGGCAAGTATGGTATATGGTATAGAAGGAAGCATAGGGGGCAGTTTTTTAGAAGGGTTAGAGGAAACTTTTAGGAAAGATAGGAGTAGTACAGTATTTTTATTGAAGTGGTAAGAGCTATATCATAATGAAATAAAAAAAACTATGTATTAATAGTCTATGGCATAACAATGATCATTTCTGATATTTATATCCCAGTGCAAACAATAGAAAACAGAACTTTATTCTACATGGCGGTTATCATCCTACCAGCTCTCTTCCTTACATACTGTAGCAGCATGAAAGAGGTTAAGGGGCCTACTTTTAATGAAATGAAGCTCTTTCCTTCAGATGCAGCTCAAGCACATTTACAGTGACTGGAGCAGCAAGCAAGGTAAATAAACACTTGCCATTGCTGGCAGCAGAAGCATGACAGGAATTTGAAGCGGCAATGGCGCTACCAGTCCTGGGAGCAGGACACTCCCAGCATGTCACCATGTAACGGGAGAGAAATGTATACACAACCACAAGCTGGAAACAAGCAAAATATACCATGCATCAGCATATAAACATGATATAGGACAGATGCTCAGCTCAGACTCTTGTGGGATCCAGTTTCCCACTGAAGAAAAGTCCAGGCATAATACGTTGACAGAAATTCATCCACTCTATGTTTGATGTGTTAACTGCCAACAAAATCAGTGGTGTTCTTCGTGGTATCCCACCCAGGAGGTGGTCAGGAGCACAGTGGCGGATGATATTGTTAGGAAATTAGGAAAGAGTTCACCAAGTTTTACCTAAGGATAATACATATTCTGAAGTAATGGAAACATGAAATACAGTTTACTAGACATTGGGGATTTGGGATATATTTGCACATGAAGAATTTATGTACTTTATTCATTAAAGACTCCAATAAATGTAAGAAAACACTTAGAAAATACCAGGACGTACATATTTAAGGCAAAAGTTGTGTATTGCAAGCAAGTCACCACAAGTCACATCCGAAATAGTTTTGTGTTATATATATAATACAGATGTAATAAGCCATGGTGTATGTATTAAATATAGCTCACCAAAATGGTCACTGTGTTGAATAGCACTCAGTAAAATAGTCCCTAGTCACGATTATGGTCCCTGAACTGTTTATTAATCACTTGCAGTAAGAGCTGTCCTTAGTGATGATAGGACCTGGAGTCCTCTCTGCACATGTATAGAGTGACATACAGTATGAAGATGTCATTGCTCACCATATCCAAGATTGGCAGTCTATCGCAATCTGGGGCTTGGTACATGGGCGGGATGCAGGAAGCTTTAAAATGCAGCTAAACCCTCAAATATTCAGTTTACAGAGGCTCAGCCACTTACCACATATGCACTTAACCCCCGGAATGGCATACATTCTATGGCTTGGATGCGGTGGGCAATACCATCTTCAGATGGTGTTGCCCAATAGAAGTCTGCACCCTGCCCATCTGAGAGGGATCAATTCATTAGGTATCTGTGTTTTAAAACCTGGAAGTCCTTTCACTGCAAAGGACATCTCTTAACGCAAAAGCTGTCTTATGGGTTTTCCTCATGCATATGGCATTAGAAGATGCTGATGTGCATGCAGTGAGTGGCGGGATGCAGCTGGTTGCAGTTTCAGGTTTGCTGAATGGTTGAGCTGTTGCACGTTTCCCACAAATTAGACAGGTTATTCCACAAAACATGACCTAAAGCTTTTCCAAATCAGAAATAACTGCAGTTTCAACCAAGATATCCACTAACATTTAAAAATGATCTGAGGTGGCCTAGTATACTCTACAAACCTATTAGAGAAGAAATGCCAATACAGGGTTTCAGGAAGGTGGTTGACTTGCATATTTTTTCTAAACCATGGACAATGGTGCTGTATACAAGTGTAAGATAACAAATACTCTTGTGGAAACTTCGTACAAAAAACCTGATTTGCACCTTGCCAAACAGACCTCAAAATTAATACATAAATACATACATAAATGTATCAATATTTGGATTATTGGAGTTATGGTGTGTACACACTTGTACAATGTGCATGAGATTTTGACTATATAGTCAAAATCTCATCTGGATCTCATGCAGATTGTATGGGTTTTAACCCTTGCGATCCCGATGTGCACTCCCGTATTGCAGCCAGAAAGTCTTGGCTGCATTGACTATATAGTGGAGATCTACACTATATAGTCTAAATTGTATGCAGATAGTCTAAATTGTATATATTGTATGCAGATAGTCTAAATTGTAATATAGTCTAAATTGTACAAGTGTGTAAACACCATTACACCATTAGCCTTAGAACATTCTCCATGAACATTTGTGAAGCGAGTTCTCACAACGTGGGTTTATACAGCATGAAATGAGTTTAGGATTACAAAGAACAATGGCAGAGTGAGTGTGAACAGAGACTGCTCTTGGATGAACAACTGATGAGTGAGCAGGCAGGGCCTGGAATACAAGCTCTGATCTCTGACATTACAGGAATCTGCCGGCCGCTTTCACTTCACGCCCAGTAACTTTGCAAGGGCACTGCCCCCCCCCAGCTCTACAGCAAAGTTATTTAAGATTCAATGTGAAACCTGTGTCACCAATTATTGTAGCTTTTCACCTTTTATTCAAATAAATGCAAACCTTATTTTCATTGTACCCATTTTCAACAGTATTCTTTGCCAAATGTTCATTAATGGGGTTCAGATCCTCTTTGGCTTTCTGTTGAACACTAACATTTAGCACCTGGGCTCACCACCCACAACTTCTGCCACTGGCCCCAGCTTCAGAAACGCTTGCGGTGTCTGATCATGGACTCAAACACTTTACAATCATTTTTTAGAATTTAAGTTGACATATTTATGAACTCACACAGGCTAACCACAAGTGTATTGGTGCATTAGTGCCTATTATCTATGCCCGTACTGAAAAGAAGGATGAAGCAGAGTACAATATTAACACATAGGGGACAATGCAATTAGCTACTGTAAATTACCATGTGGGAGAGACTAGAGGATGGGAGTGTGTTTGTGTGTGTGTGTGTGTGTGTGTGTGTGTGGGGGGGGGGGTGTAAGGAGTCAATTAAATTGGGCAAAAGAAAATCTGACACACAACATTCTTTGCACATTAAATGAACGCTATGAATTGAATTTCCTTCGTCATCTATACAATGAAAGTAAAATTACATATTTTTTGCTACGAAGAATTAACTTTCGAGTACTGGCTCAATGGATATCCCTCACTAGTTCTACCCACTACTAGAAATTACCTATACAATTGATCCTCCTTCTCATCTCCCCATAGGTGGTAGTGTCAAACCAACCTTGAAATTAATCAGAGGAATGTGACATCTGAGACTTGCCCTCTTCAAAAAATACAGCTCTGTAGAAAACCAATATTGTGCACTGCAAAGCAATAATAGGATACTCTAGATTTAAGGATGTAAAGCTAATCGTTTGTTTCTTTAGCTTAAAAAAAGTTTGGAAATGGGATTGGATTTAATTAAAGTAAGACTTCTGTAGTGTTTATTGAAATTTTTTTTTTTAAATCAAGCATTTCAGTCCTATATATACAAAGCTTCTATAACATGGAATGCATGTATCATTTAGCTTTTTAGAGGACCCTTGCCATTCGATTAATTCTGCTGTAGCCATTGCTGATGGTGTCTGCACTTATTTTACATAGTGCTCTGTTATTATATCAACCCTCTTTGCCCAATTCAGAGAATATTTTATCAAATTGGGCAATTTATCCACTGCTTCTCCTCTCAATGTTTATTACTGCTTAATACAATCCCTCTAAAGTCACATTTACATTATAATGTAAAATACTGTACATAATCATATAAGTGCACATATAATGCAAAATAGGAGTTTGATTACTTGCCCTAGACTGATTGCAAATTTTATATAGGTTTTTTTGTATTTTTCTGAAAGGGATATTTTAAGAATGTAATGTATTTGGGGTTTATTCAGACCTTGTTGCTACTCTGCTATATTGCAGACCCCCACAATCAGGTACACGCCGCCCTGCCTGAGTGAATTACTGCCCTATGCAAGCCTTTGTATCGCATAACATGGCTTGAGAAAAGTAACAAATCGGTGATTTGCTGCAAATCATTCACAAATCGCTAACCGTCTAATGTTTTTTTCCAGTGTGTGCAGTCTGCGTGTAGCCCAGGCAGGGCTTAGAGTGGCCCTGGGGAGGTGGGGGAACTAATTTCCCTCTGCCAGTTAACTCCACCCCATTAGGCAGAGACAGGGCTAGTGGTGGGGTTTTTGGCACCCCCTGCAAACCTTAATGCTTCTGGTAGCTTTACTGTGCAGGGCCAAGGTGGAGGTTGAACTAGTTTCATCTCACCATTACAGGTGGTGGAACTTGGGTCCACTTCTTCCCCCTTCCTCCCTGGGACCAGGACTTACTTGGCGGCTGCGATTGAAGCAGTTGGTTTGGGACAAAGATGACATCACACACCCTACCTTCACATGCCTGCTTTTTTCCTTACACCAGGGCCATCTTTCCCATTGTGCACGATGGGCACTTGCCTGGGGATCCGGGGTGTGGGGTCAGGGCGCATACCCTTGTAGTTTCGGAACGGTGTAATTTCCTACACCACTGGCTGTTCTTCCGGCAGCGCGAGCTCTGAGGGGGAGTGGCTGGCCAATGCTACAGCTCCTGAGGTGCCCTGCGGTGAGCAGCCCTCCCGCTACCGCAGCGCACATGGCCTACTTACTTTTTCTTACATTACCTTCCACTTGGACTCCGATTGGGAGCGCAGTAGCAGAGTGAGACATCTGGCCCGAAGCATGACAAGTAAAGGAAGCCATATGAGTGGATGCATTACTCTAATTGGGGGTCCACATGGTGGTACACTATTGTGAATCTCCATGCAAAGGGATGCAACACACTAATTGGGGCTTCACATGCTCAGGTGTCGACATCTTGCTTGTGTCGACTTTTTGTCAATGTTGACCTTGTGCATGTCGACCTTTTGTAGACAACCTAA
Source organism: Crinia signifera (assembly GCF_055691185.1). Taxonomy (NCBI): domain Eukaryota; kingdom Metazoa; phylum Chordata; class Amphibia; order Anura; family Myobatrachidae; genus Crinia; species Crinia signifera. Next base: position 195,502,869 of record NC_139218.1, read on the forward strand.
TCACCTTCGACCTAGACATTGCCTGTGAGCTATAGCCCCACCCAAGTAACACTACTGCTGACTCTGCATTACAAATTCGGTACCTTACCTCTCTGGCAACAACATCACAAGCTTGTCTTTCTCGGTCTGTAGCAGAGGCCAGATCCATATTCACTTGCGATCTGCATGCGATTTTGACTATATAGTCAAAATCTAATGCTGGATTGTACCGTGTGTACACAGCATTACAGTACTAAGACAATCTTGATCAAAAGATCAGTCCAGCAGTAGAAGGGCACGGTCTAGGAAATAGCAGGCAGAAAATCATGATGATCAACCATCAAATGACATGAAATTTGGCACAAATGAAACAATATGGGTATATGTAAATGGTTAGCAATACTGCAATGGGTAATCAAAATGTGGTATTTTCTTGACATTTAAATACACTTTTTAATACCAAATGCTGCAGCACCACTTTGACAATGACTATAGAAAATACAGTTTCTCAATGACTTGATTTACATGTTATTTTTTAAATGCACAATAACTCTCTAAGTTGCGCACTTGATAAAATTAAAGAGCCCTTGTTTTGGCTTTGGATCTGTATTAATGTATGTATGTATGTATGAAATTTAGTGTTTTGGTTCAAATTTGGAAAAACCACCATCACGTGTTTTGGTTTGGTGTTTTTTTTTAAATGCTAAAAACGGCAAAAATCGTGTAATTTGGGCCTCTGTTTGTTCTTAGAGAGTTATTAACCTTAATAGTGTTAATTTCCAGTCAATTTGGATAGGTGAGGGCTGATAATACCCCTTAAACATAACAAGGCAGAGGGTGTGGGCATGCTTGTGGGGCACAGGGTTGGGAAGGGGGCGCTTAGGTGGGTCATGGTTTGTGGGATGGGAGTGGGAACTCGGGATGGGAGAAGAGAGCTTAGGGGGACACAGGGTAAAGTGGCATGCTCAGGGGCAGTGGCGTGCGGTGGGGTGAGGCAGGTGAGGCACAGCCTTTCCTGTCATGCTAACATATAAGCCGGTGTTTTGAATTTATAAACTATGTCAAAAATACAAAGAATATATATAAAAAAAATCTTATTTTTATTATTGTAATAATTTTTATAGTCAAAACTCTGGAGTAAAAAGTCTATGGCAGGTGAGGCAGTGCCTCACCTGGCTACCTTTTCTGCGCCTCTCTTATCAAAACTCAGCGAATCTCCAGCAGTGTATACTGTCTGCTGCACATGTGTTTAATGCCGGCATGTACCCACGGCTCAAATATTGTGTGCAAATCTGGCTCTGGTACATGCCAGGGACTCCTCAGCCATTTACCTCACCGCACGTCCCTGCTCAGGGGGCACAGGATGGGGAAGGGGAGCTTAGAGGACACAGGGTACTCGCTTCCTTCTCCCATCTTATTTCCAGGAATCCAAACCTGCTCATCATTAAATTAATTAGCTAAATATTTAATCATTCAGCAAACTATCAAGACCCCAGACTGATCAGTCAGTTACTTTAACAGAGAGTTCTTTCTCTGGAGTATTCTCCTGCTAGATGTTCACTGTCCTATTACTTGTAAAAATATCAGCTCCCCAATGATAAGGAACAGTAAATATGGTTATTGTGCTATGGGCCTGATTTATGTTTGTACTTAAAGGAAAAAAGCAAGCAACTGGGCGAAACCATGTTGCACTGCAGCTGGGACAACCACCACCACCACCATTTAGTTGGAAACCGTAGAGAATGACTCGGAGTTGGAGTTGGCACTGTGCAGCTGATGGAAGGATCATGTACAGAGAAAGACACGCAGTCTGGCTGATGGTGAGCCACCACCCCCTGTCCCATCAGTCTGTCTGGGTATCTATGTCCCAATATGGAACACTGTCTGTGTATTCTCCATCCGTCCTGTGCTGTAGAGAAGTAGAGTCTTTCCTGCTCGCTCTCCCTCTCTCGCTTTCTTTTCTTGCTCTCTGCTTTGGCAATCTCTCTCTCTGCCACTGTCTCTCTCCATGACACACTCTCTCTGACACTGTATCTCTCTCTCCCTGACACTCTTTCATTGAAACTGTCCCTCTCTGACACATACTCTCTCTCTGACACTGTCTCTCTTCCTGAAACTTTCTCTCTTCCCATAACACTATCTCTATCTACCTCTCTCTTTGGGCCAGATTCTCTAAGCTTCAAAAGTGATAAAATGGAGAGTGATAAACAGCCAGCCAATCAGCTCCTGTCTGACATTTTTCAAACACAGTCTGTGACATGGCAGGTAGGAGCTCATTGGCTGGCAGTTTATCACTCTCTATTTTATCACTTTTGAAGCTTAGAGAATCTGGCCCTTTATCTTTCTCTCTGACTCACTCTCATTGACACTTTCTCTCTGACACTGTTTGTATTTCTCTTTCTCTCCCTGACATTGTTTCTCCTTCTCTCTTTTTTCTCTCTCTCCCTGCCTGCCAGATTCTCTCTCCCTCAAACTCTCATTTCCTCATGCTCCCCTTTCTCCCTCCCTCAGTAACAGTCTCTACCTCCTGTTCACACCCCGTCTTCTCTCTATTGATTCTCTCCTCTCACTCCTCTCTCAGTCTCTCCCCCCTTACATCCTCTATCTCTCATTATTCTCACTCTAATTGTAGTGGCAATGGGGGGGCGGGGGGTGTTCTAACATCCACACCCCAGCTCCGCCCCCCTTCGCCTCCCATCACATTCATAATTATCGCATATGCACTAACATATGCGATAATTATGGCAAAGGACAGCTCTTTCGTTAAGAGCTTTCCTTTGTGGTGATAGTCGGTGGGTTCCGGCGGCTCCCCCCTCCCTACCTTACCCGGCGCTGCTGCGCCAGACTCTCCTCCTAACTGCACTCGGAAGAGGATCATAGTGCAGGGAAGAGGAGGTCCGGGCAGCACAGCTCTGTGATGCCCTGACACAGGTGGTGGGGTTGTCGGTGCAGGGCGGCGGTGGGCCGCGTTAGAAGCCTATAAGCTTCTATGGGGCATCATCAGAGTTTTCAGACGATGCCCCCCGTTGAGATAACCCGGCGGGGAATGTTTACAGTATCCCAAAATGCTGTAAAAACCTGCATTTTTAGTTTATAGAATCTCCCCCATTGACGGTGAGCCCTTTCAGGACTATCGGGCCCACAACATTCTAGTTATGCCCCTGCAACCTACTATCATTAGAAGTCACTTCATACTTACTGTATTGTGCCTAAACTATTTGTGAACCCGTATAAACAGGCAACGGCATCTATATTTATTTATAATCTTTCATAAATGACCAATTTTGAGTAAACATTTGCTGAAACAACAATGACAATTATCCCCTAATATGCCAGTCCATTTGGAGAACTAATAGAAAAAGGGAAAACACCCTTTTCTTGGTATGCTTTCCGCATACCATCAGTTATTATACTATATACGTGTGTGTGTGCTACAATGGGAATAATGCCATCTCAGCTATTTGCTCTGTCTTTCATGCATTTGTAGAACACTGGAAACAATATGATTCTTGACATTTGATAGTCCCGGTATGAAATAACTCGTTGGTGTCTCCAAAATATATAAAATATTATTTTTGATTTTGTTGGCTACTCCTAACTATTAAAGCAGTGAAGTGGTCACATTATTGTGGAATTTCTGCCTTTTCAACTTCTCAGTTCTATGCTCAGTGAAGTCTGTGGAAAGTATAGATTTTGCCTATTTATTATATTGTGCAAAGCCACTTTTAGAACATTTTCGCCAGAATTCTGACCTGGCAAAGCGAAATGTTTCCAATGGGAAAGTTCCTGCCACTTAACTAGTCACATGCTCATTTAAATATGTATTTTATTTACCACACATTTTCCTCAGAAATTGCCCAGTTTGACATCACCTTGACGACGAGCTATCAGATTTAAACAAAAATATTTAGCTTCCAGTTGATATCCATATATCCAATAGGGCATTCTAACCCAAGAAATGGATAAAGTATAGTTTTAAGTAATATTTAATAACACTCAAACTTAAATGAAGTGATAGTGCTTATTCATTGTACATCAGTGATAGAGTGATAGCTGCCATGTGAGCCCTTGCATGTCGTTGATTGATTCATTGCACAATATTAGCATGTTATTTGGTTGATTGGTTGACAGTAACTATGTTGGCTATAATGTTGGCTTCACTGGAAATCAACTTCAGTAAATTACATCAAAAAGGATCTGCAAAAATACTAAACTTCAGAAAAGCGAACTTTGAATTATTCAGGGAAGCCCTAACAGGAATTGGGTGGGAAACGGTTATGGAAGGAAAAAATGCAGAGGAAATGTGGGATACTCTAAAAAAGGTGCTTGATTCACTAACTATTGAATACATTCCTAAAGTAACTAAAGGTAAATTCAACAAAAAAAAGCCACCATGGTTGGACAAAGAAGTAAGGTCAGCTATCAACAATAAAACCAGAGCCTTTAAATTCTATAAAAATAACTTGAATGAGGAGGCGTTCGCAAAATACAAAGAATCAAACAAAACTTGTAAAGGGGTAATCAAAGCAGCTAAAATATTATATGAAGAGTGCATAGCCACTGAAAGCAAAACCAACCCAAAGAAGTTTTTTAAATACATAAATAGTAAACGTTTAATTAAGGAAAACATAGGCCCACTAACTGATACTAGTGGAAAAAGTGTTACTGAGGACAAGGGAAAAGCAAAACTGTTAAATGAGTTCTTCTCATCAGTATTTACTAAGGGAGAGCAGACTGTGGAACGAACATTTACCACAAACGGGACAAATAAGCCAGATCTCATTGTGGATTTCACGCCGAAAGAAATAATACTGAGGCTAAGCAAACTCAAAACAAATAAGTCACCAGGGCCAGATGGGATTCATCCGAGGGTATTAATGGAATTAAGGGATGAACTAGCTACCCCCCTACATTATATCTTTAGCAAGTCACTATCGTCAGGTTTAGTACCAAAAGATTGGAGAATAGCAGAGGTAGTGCCAATATTCAAAAAAGGAAAAAAGGAAGATCCAGCTAATTACAGACCCGTTAGTTTAACATCAATTGTGGGTAAACTATTTGAAGGATTTTTAAGGGATGGTATCCAGGAATATTTAGATCATCACCGTCTACTCAGTACTAACCAACATGGGTTCGTGAAAAATCGTTCATGCCAAACTAATCTACTAGGGTTCTATGAAGAGGTTAGCAAAAACCTCGATAATGGAAATGCTGTAGATGTGATTTTCCTAGATTTCGCTAAAGCATTTGATACTGTCCCACACAAGAGATTGATTAATAAAATGGAGAACCTAGGATTGGGTGAAAATATCTGCAGATGGGTAGGGAATTGGCTATGTAATAGAGAACAAAGAGTGGTTGTGAATGGTGCCGTATCAGATATAATACCGGTACTAAGTGGAGTGCCCCAGGGTTCGGTTTTGGGGCCCATTTTGTTTAACATTTTTATTAACGATATTGGGATAGGGTTACTCAGCAATGTATCCATCTTTGCGGACGATACAAAACTTAGCAAAGTCATCAAATCACCAGAAGATGTCACCATGCTTCAAAATGATCTTGCAATTCTAGATGAGTGGGCAAAAAAATGGAAGATGAGGTTCAATGTAGATAAATGTAAGGTTATGCACCTTGGGAGACACAACCAGTGTGCAAGTTACAACCTTAGCGGAGAGGAACTGGGTAATTCCATACTTGAAAAGGATCTAGGAGTCCAAATAGACAGCAATCTAGGATGTAGTGCCCATTGTAATGTAGCTACAAAAAAGGCCAACAAAATTCTGGCATGTATTAAGAGGGGAATGGAAGCTAGGGACTCAAGGGTAATTATGCCACTATATAAAGCATTGGTGAGACCTCACCTGGAGTACGGAGTACAGTTCTGGGCCCCACACTATAAAAAGGACATCATAGAATTAGAAAAAGTCCAAAGGCGAGCAACAAAGCTTATTAGGGGAATGGAGAATTTAAGCTACGGGGAGAGATTAAGCAAATTGGGACTATTTACATTAGAAAAGAGACGTTTAAGGGGGGACATGCTCAACATGTACAAGTATATCAAGGGCCAATATAAGGAACTGTCACACACCCTATTTTCTACTAGAAAGGAATCTAGGACGCGAGGGCATGAGTATAGATTAGAAGAAAAAAGATTTCATTCAGCTAGTAGAAAGAATTTCTTTACGGTCAGAACAGTCAAACTCTGGAACTCTCTTCCCAGAGAGGTGGTAACGGCTGGCTCATTAAATGCGTTCAAGGCAAAGTTGGACAGACATTTACTGGAGAAAAACATCCATGGGTACAAATAAGAAATATAATTTGTCTGTAAAATACCAGAACCTACCAAATCAGCAATGGATATCTATAACAGGTTGAACTAGATGGACGCAAGTCTTTTTTCAGCCTTACCTACTATGTAACTATGTAATGTCAACACCATGATGTTGACAACAGAACGTCAATATGGCTCAAACTCAGGGCCGGTGCAAGGCACCGGAGCGCCCCAGGCGAGTCGGGGTGGGGGTGCCCCGGTGCCGGAGGGGGTGTGTACCTGTCCTGCGGCTGTGTATATAAAGCTTGCGGCGGCAGCGGGGGGTCCCTGCAGTCAAGAAATAACGACCGCTATCCGCCTGGCTACGCGGAAGCGCTTCTGTTGTGAAAACACTGGCCGCACGGCGCACGCTGATTGGCTGAATCTCAGCCAATCAGCGTGCGGCCAGTGTTTCCACAACAGAAGCGCTTCCGCGTAGCCAGGCGGATAGCTCTCGTTATTTCTTGACTGCAGCGACCCCCCGCTGCCGCAAGCTTTATATACACAGCCGCAGGACAGGTACCCCCGCGGCACGGGGGGGGGGGGGCGGCGAAATGCCGCCCTCCAGTGGCCGGCGCCCTAGGCAAATGCCTAGATTTGCCTAGTGGTGGCGCCGGCCCTGCTCAAACTGTCAACAAGCACCAGGTTGACATCCTCAACATCTGAAATGTTGCCATGTGAAATGTTGACATTCTAAGGATGCTGATGGTTAGGGTTCAATGACACAAGGAGTGTTAGGCTGCAGGAAGAGGTTAGGCCCAATAGGTAGAGATAGAGTTAGTGATATCACACAGCCTTCCCAGGACCAAGGGCAGGATGTACCAACCACTTACATCCTGCCACCCACTGTGCTGATACTAATCACATATGTATTAACATACATGATGAGTAACGCTAAGGGCAGCTCTCCCAATAAAAGCTGCAATTGCATTGAGCACCAGGGCCTGGACTTCCGGGTTTTTGACATGGGAGTCCCACAACGCAGCCACAGAGTGATACATGCCGCCGCAGGGCATGCTGGGAGAGATCAGATGGGCTTCCTCACACAGTGATGTGGTAAGAAGCCCATAGGCTTCTATAGAGTAATGCCAGCTACAGCTGGCGTTACACTCCGCATCGGAGCCCTGGCGGCAGGGATTAGTACATTCTCAAATGCATAAAACCCTTGAAAATTGGGGTCTTAATGCATTTCTACCTTGGTACATCCTGCTCCCAGGACCTGATGATTGTACCTCAGTTCACTGTATTTGCTGAGCATGCCGACAAGCTATATGTCAACAAGTCATAGCACACCCATTTGCATTAGGTAGTGTATTTTGTCCATCATTCTCTCCATTTGATGTGTAGACTACTGGATTGCAGAAAATGAAATGTAGCTAAATACTAAACAGCGGGGATGTCAATCTACATTGCTAACACATTATAAATGAGAATTTCCCTAAGTGAGAACAGACATTTTTATCAGTATTTTGGTGTTTGTATACAGATTTCTGGTACAGCTGAGACCTTTCCGTCTGTCCAGATATTAATATGTCTCTTTGGGTCTGGCTCAGCTCCAGGATGGTCAGGATCATGAACCCTTGCACAGTCTGGATCTGACTACTCATGTTACACTGTGTGTGTGGCCCTTGCTTAAAGTCTGCTCTGCACATCATATCTTAACCATGAGAGATGGCTTAGCCACAGAAACCACACATCACTAAACTGAATCAGACAGACCCCATCTAATAGCATGCTGCTGTGTTATCTCTCCGGAAACACTAGGAAAAGCACCAGAGCGGAAATTTACAACATACTCCACAACACAGCAAATGTTAACTGCAAAAAGAACAATTATCTAAATAGCTTTTGAAATTGCACATATCATATAATATATAAATACAAAGAATGACAAAGATAGGGGGACAGCGCACTAGCCACAATATGGAACGGAGAGCATAGTAGTTGGGAATGGGTGACGCACGCATCTGCATTTCATCTACACTGTGCTGGCAGAGGCTGGGGGCAGCACGGGTGGTGTAATAACTGGTAATAAATAATAATAATAATAAATAATAATCGATTATTAGCAACTAAAAGTTTAAAAGCCCCTACAGCGTTACATAGAGTGTATCCACAAAGGTGCTTTGCGATCATCTCAGACAAAATCAGAAATGTGGCAGAAAAGCATAGGAAGCCATGGCCAGGCAGAGAAACTGGCGTAACAATAGGGCTGGTGCACATTCCAATGGTGGGAACAAATTTTATTACAGTAAATTCTGCACAAATGCTAAAGTGGGCATATACAGTAGTGCTAACACATTTCATTCTCTGGAATGACTAACTACATTAAACTACTCATGGTCTTGTTGCTATCATAGGACAGCTGTCTCAGTAGGCAGGATGCTACATTTGGGTTTTAGAATCTTCTTTAGAACCATCAGCTCTACCACTATTGCCAGGTCAGCCTACTGTATGTTAGCAATTAATCTTTCATCCTTGGTCTCCAGTTGGGTTATTTAATAGTAAACTGGTGGCAAGAGAACATCTTCTGGTACATGCTTCTCACTTCCTAAATTAGCACTTCCAGTGGAAGTCTTGACAGAGCATTGCAAAGTTTGATATCAAGCCATCATTCCATAAGTGGCAGAAATACTTATCAGGTCATCTAAAAAACTATTATGGTAAAAAAATGGAAATTGCCCAATGAACGTTTCTGGTTCCTCACATCATAGTACCAACAATACAGCCCTTGGTAAGTCAGAATGGGGCTATATTCCATAGGGAAACATCAGTTCTGTGCTTACGGAACTACGGCTGTTCCCAACATCCCTTGGGCTTTGGATGATATAATATTATAAATAGTTTAGTTTACTTGTACAGTGCAGGTCCCAGCAATCCATATCATGCCGAATTGCAATGGCTACAAGGGCACTTGGGGAAAGGTCTAAAGACAGATTGTGCAGCAAGCAGAAGCCCACCACAATATCTGACACCTTTGTAGGACTGTAGAGGAACACCCCACAAAACATGTGAAGACTGTGTTTAGTAGTGCATATGTTCAGAGCTGAGTGGCACCTGCTGATGTAAGAAGCAATGGATCTCATGCATCTGGATTGTTGGCACACACAGTTGCATTATTGATTTAGATGTACAGTGTCTGAAATGTATACAAATATATTGGGTGTTCCTAGGTGGAGACTGAGAGGTGGCTAATCAGATGCATGGAGATGTAAGTGTCGCTGAAACTAAGACGTTCATTGCTCACTTTGGAGGCCATACAAAGATGGACAATTGGCACCTACAATAAAGCTGGTGCAAGTTTTGATTGGTGGCATCTCAAAATGCACAAAGTGGTATTTCAGTAGCTAAATATTCTCAAAGGCCTTGCATAGTCAGACGCACAGCTGGACACCAGGGAAGGCCTTTGCAATGGCATCAGTATATAGTCACAGATGCTACAGCGGCAAAGGATTCAGACACGAATGCAGCTGTGGCTGACTCAGAGTCAGTCCCATAGCTTACCTCCCAACTGTCCCGATTACAGCAGGACAGTTCTACTATTTCGAGACTGTCCCGCTGTCCCTTCCACATGTGGCAATGTCCCATGGGTGGGGTGGGGGGGGGCAGTTGGGGGGAGCAGGAGATCACTTCTGCTCTGCTCAGCAGCAGTAATCGCTGAAGAGATGGCATCTTTTCAGTGCAGGGAAGAGGGCTGCCCAGTTGCTATGAAGGCATTGGACACATTACCAAAAATGATAAAAGACGGGGGTCACAGCACAAGGCCACACCCCTTTACCCAAGGCCCAGCCCACTCCCCCTTAGCACTGCTCCTTTTAGAAACAGCCATGTCGTGTAAGTAGCCAGGAGTCATAGCCATAGCTTGTGTTGCAAAGCAATTAAGGCCAGAAAATGCATTGAATAGGTCAAGATGTTACAAAGAATTATGGAATTTGACCACAAATAAGAACCAGCTAGTCTGCCTCTTTTTTTAACCTTTAGGTAACTCTAGTTGGTACTCAGTTACTTTAAGGATATTCAAATACCTATCCCAAGCATCTTTAAATTGTGAATCTGTCATGGAGGTCTATTCATGAAGCAATAAAATGACCGGAGAAGTGTGCCAGTGGAGACTTTGCCCATGTCAACCAATCAGCATAATATCATTTTATAGAATGCACTTTAAAAGTGTTTATTTAGCACTGTGTTTAAGTAAACACCCAGGGTACTTGTGTATCATCACGGCGCCCGTTATGTAGTTAGCGCAGTGTCCCTGTCAGAATCAGCGTAGTGTTCCCGCGGCCAGCGTAGTCAGCGTCCCTATCAGTATCAGCGTCGTGTTCCCACAGCCAGCGTAGTTAGCGTTGTCAGCATCCCTGTCAGTATCAGCGTAGTTTTCCCCCAGCCAGCGTAGTCAGTACGTTCGCGGCTAGCCGGAGCTTATGTAGTTAGCGTAGTCAGTCAGCGTTACGCAGTTAGCGTAGTCAGTCAGCGCTTATTACATTGTGTGGGAACCATTAACCATTTTAACCTGCCTGATATGACAGGCGTGAATGTGTTCCTGAAACACCCCCACTATCCATGTTTGCCCAAAGCATGGCGAGCGGATGCGGTACTCGTCCTCCCAACCTGTTCACACCCCCACTATCCACATCGGAGTGGAGTTTATTTTATGAAGCCCAAAGCGTGGTGAGCGCAGCGAGCCCTGCGAGGGGATGTGGATTACTTGATGTGTAATCCGAATTCCCCTCGCTGCGCTTGCCACACTTTATAAAATCAACTCCACGCCAATGTGGATAGTGGGGGTATGAACAGGTCAGGGGAACAGTTAGCATGTCCCCTCGCGGGGCTCGCTGTGCTCGTCACGCTTCGGGCTGCTGTGGATAGTGGGGGTTTGAAATGGAGGCATTTGCTAGTATGTAATATGGAGCACTGCCAAATGCGTCCTTTACGAATTGATGAGACGCACAGGCGTATGGGACGCTTGTGTGTCCCAGACAGATGGATCGCCTCTCCGCTGGCGCCCACATGATCGCCTCTCCGCCGGCGCCTGCCAGCGCAGGGGATCTCACAGTTACCAGCGCTGTGTGAGAGGTGCTCACTAGGCTTGGCAGTGTTCTGCCATCTGCCAGTGTACCTGACCCTGTGGATACTGGCAGCTTTACTTGTTACTTTACACTACGCTGACTACGCCTACTCTTGCAGACGCTGACTGTGTAGCTCTGACTACGCTGACTACGTTGCACGCACCGGCGCCGTGATAATACACAAGTACCACACCTGGTAGTATGTAACAATAACTATGATTCACTGAACAACACCCCCACAGGTAACACCAATTACAAGCAAGTCATTACAGTCATAGTTGTAAAACACAGATGTTAGGCATGTGATGTAAATGCAGGGTAGATTTCGTAGCAACTGAAATTAAATACAAACTTTTGTGTAGTAGTGTTCTGTTTACCTTTGCCAGTATAACGCTCCGGACATGTAGCTCAAAGTCTGCACAGCACCCCAGTGCATTCTGAGGATGCTAGTGTCTCCCCCCTGGCATGATGTCATACGGTTGGGAGGTGGGGGTTTGGGGGGTAATCAGCACAGGACACTGGTAAGGGCTGTTTTGGCAATGCATCTGGGTAAGCGCAGTACAGGCAGTACAATTTATCTTTCAATGAAAGAATCTAGAATACAAAGCATCTATAAAAATTTCTACAGCTTGTGCTTTTCTTGTCCCTAAACAAAGACTTTCAAACAGCCATAGTAGGGAACATGTTTTTAACCCTTTTTTATATCCCTCCCAATCATTACCAGTGGGTTTTTTTTGCCAGTTTTGCCAAAATATATAAAAAAATCTACTTTGTAACATACTTAGCTACCCTTCCAGAATGGCCTTGAGGCTTCCCGAAAATCAAATGGCCCTCCTAGCTCCCCTAAAAGATGTGAAAGTCCTCTGCTTTCCTAGAAGGCCCCCTGCACCTCCCACCTTTGCCACCCACAACAGAGTAGTGGGGAACCCGGTAATATAATCTGTGCTGAATTGTGTCATCATTACCCTGCCCCCCACTATACATTGCATGCTTTTTGTGCAACGATGCAAAAGTGGATCCATGACCCTGGCTATCCCACCTTCCTTCTTGGCTATGCCCCCTAACACATGAGGTGGGGGCAGCAAAGTAGGGATGTTTGCTTTGTCATTTTTGGTGTTTTCTTTATTTAGAGAAAAGAGAAGGGATTTGCACAGGATATAAGATTTTTTTTTGTGGGTGTGTCTGACTCAGTTCATTGTTATCCAGTACAGAACAGTAGGATATATGTAAAAATCAACAATTAGGTAGACACAAAAAATGTTCTCTGGAGTAGCGCATGTAGATGGCCCTATTTATTATGGTGGGTGGGCCACATTCAAACTGAATCTAGGGGGGGAAATAATAGGGTGCGATAATCTGAAAGTGAGAGATTTTGGAGAGTTTTCCCATTTTTTTGGAAAGAGGCAATAACATATATGGCAATATCAACCTGGTTTTGCCATGTAATGGATTGCCTCTTTAAAAAAAATGGGAAAACTCTCCCAAATTTCTCTCACTCATTCCACCCCTAAACTGCAGTATAAAAATAAAGCTATTTAACATTTGTGGGCTACATGCGAAAGCAGACAGTATTTACCCTGCACAGAAAAATATAAATGTATTTGCTCCCCCTGCATGGCAACATGGTTTGTACCAAACACAAAGTTATTTGCTTTAATAGCACACTCCTGCTTATTGGGTTTAGGGCCTGATTCAGATCTGCATGCTGGGATGCGAGTGTTCGCAGCCCAGGGAGCAGGTAGCCATCTCCCTGCATGGCCCCCGCTATGTGCATGGCTGTGAATGCGTATGCAGCTATGCACACAGGGGGGGAAATGGTGATGTCGGCAGTGAAGGCACATGTGCAACACATAAGGCTGAGGACGCAGGGGTTAAAATGCAACGGGGCGGAACGGAGTTCCACCACCTCTAATTGTATCCCTGCACAGTAATTCCAACAGATAAGCTTGTCCCAGCAGCTTCCTTTACTGGCACAGCATATGTGAAGTCAAGCCATCACAAGGTACTATTGCTGTAAGCATTTTGTGTAAGGGGTACTTTTTCTATGGGCATTGTGTATTAGCAACACTACTTTGTCACATCCATGTATAAAGAGTACCACAGTGTAGCCTAACAGGAATCACCCCCGCCTCCCCTCAGTCTTACCTTGTTGTCGCATCCCAACCCTTCCCTTACTGCCTTGACACGTATAATGTAACAGATATTGTGAAAAGGTGGCCCCGTGTTGAAATGTATAGTGACATGATGTTTTCTTGATCCATGTAAACAATTTCTATGTCCCATAAACTAGGCAGCTGGAACATAGGAGGTAAAAAAACCCGCCAAAACATAAAAATATATTGCTACACTTGAATAAATTGTGCCTAGGTGTAGCTATGCTGCAGGAGACTCATCTTACAGCATCGGAAACTGTGAAGCTTGGTGCTATGGGCTGGAAAATGGTAGCTTCAGCCCCATATAACTCTAAGGCCCGAGGCCTGGCAATTCTAGTTAAATCCCACTTGCCTATCGTGGTTTCCGATGTTTTAGCAGATGCAGAGGGTCGCTAACAGGAATGAAGGGCACTACTCAGTGATATAATGTGACTATTCTCATAATCTCTGTTCATGTTTGCGATAATTGATATATCCATCGCACTGCAGATTGGGCTGATTTTATCACAACTGAAAGGTGATAATTTATCCCATCCCCATAGTCACATTCAGCATACAGTTTCAGTTAAATCAATGGGGTTTCCTTTATTACAGTACATTCTGTAGTTCTGTGATCCTCCTTCCTCAACAAAAATACACACAATTCACACTTACAGTAATTGCAATCAGCCTCAAATCCAGCTATTACTAAAAGTGAGACAACAGAAATAAAAAAGTTCATGTTTAAGATCGCACCTTATAAGGGAATCTAGATTTTGTCTAATCTCATCTCAAGACCCAGTATCTGCTTCCATCTGGTAGTTGTTAAATCACCGGCTTCCTCTGTTTTGCAGACTTGGGTGTGTGGGAAGATTGATACAGACAACATTCAGTAGCTTGGCACAGAGCTTAGATCTCCACCTTCCTGATCCAGGGTCTATGTTTTTATAGCTGGTGGAATCTTAATTCTGAACTGTACAGATATGCACATACTGCATGGCCACAAAAATCAAATGCTGCCCTTGTTTGGGCAAAGTATGTTACTCCGCAATGATTTCAGACTGCCTTCTCAGCACAGGACCTCAGTGACATTTCCTGGGGTCAGAAAGAAATGTCATTATATGTCGGGAATTGTGTATTAAAATTGGCAATGACTCTATGAAAATGCAAGTGGCTTAAAAGGAAGTAATTAAATTAAACAATAATACAGGCAAAATCACTTACTGGCCAAGAGGTGGCATTTATCAGAAACTATTATACTACTTGTATTAGAAAGGTTTAATAAAGGAATTGTTGGCTATTTGTAAAGTGGGACATTACATAATTATTGAGTCTGTTCTTCATAGTAGCCTACCCTCCTGCATTCTGCAGTAGACTCCCTGAAATACTGTAGCAGCAATCTCCCTCTCTCCCTGATTAGTCTAGCAATCTCCCTCATTTCACCTAGCCCACATTACACTGTTACATTTTTTGGGAAAAAAGGACTAAGAGATAGATACATTAATACCCCTTTCAGACCGCACATATTGCCCGGTATTTTGAAATTTTTTAACCGTTTCAAAACGATAATATGTGCAGTCTAAAAGGCCCACAGTGATTTTACCGTTTCCAAAAAAACTGTATTTGGAAACGGTAAAAAAACAGGTTCCTACCCGTTTCAGACCAGGTTTTATTTGCAGTCTGAACGGGTCTGAAACGATATTTAGGACCCAGCCAATAGTGGGTCCTAAATATGCACTGCAGTCATTAGATATGCATGGAGGTCTGGGGGTTCCACCCTCCATGGAGGCATTTCCAAACCCTCCCAACCCCTGGAGGCATCCCCCCAAACTGAGGCAACCCCCATCCCCCCACCTGGGCAGCGCAGGCATCCTTCTCCCTCTTAGGCATCCTCTCTCCCCCCCCCACTGAGGCATCCTATCATTTCTTCCCCTCCCTACCTGGGCAAGGCAGAGAAGGCATCCGGGCAGCAGGGTCAGGTCGGCAGCGCTGGTGGGCAGGTCTCTGCGGCTTATGTGAGATCATTGGCGGGGTCCCTGCAGCAGATGGGAACTACTAGTTCACATCTGCCGCAGGGACCCCACCGCTGATCTCACATACGCCGCAGGAAGGGATTGTGCTGGCGGCAGGGGGTCCCTGCACTTATACCAAGTATACAGTAGTATCTTTTACTAACTGCTTTGGGGATCATCTACATTTGGATATAATTCATTTTAAAAGATTCCTCTCAGATGTAGCAGTACACACCCACGCTTCTAGGTGCCACGTTCACAATCTCTTTTCACAATCTCTCCATATATGGAACTAGACACGCCCTTTTGGTGGCACATGACACGCCCCCTCAATGGGGCCCTGTGCAAAATTGTACTACCAACTATATTCTTCCTGAAACTAGTTCTCAAAAGTAGGCAAGTACTGTATGCTGTTCTTGTTGGATTAACTTCCAAAAATATATCTATGCTCACCGTTCATTTTAAAATTCATTGTGGGTTTTTTCTCACTTTTATTCCTTTATGCTAGACAGATTTCTCTGAGTAGTAAATCTTTGGACAATATTGAATAAAGAAATGTTAATTAATGGCAACAGTTGTTTAACTTTAAATCCCTTGCAGCATTAAAATATATTTTTTTACATGTATTTCCAGCTTTCCTCCCTGACACAAGGCTCCCGAGGGATTATCTAACTGCTAAGGAGAATCCTGTTTTACTCAGCTCATCTGTCTCTGGATGCTTATTTACAAACCGCAGCTAAGTGGAAACTGTCCTCAGACTCTGTCATTTGTAAAGGGCAAATGCAGTTATATATTAAATCATATAAATGTAGTTATCCTAATTATTTGACATATATTTATGTAAGAAGTTAGCCAAATGACCTTATAATTGTGTGTCT
Organism: Crinia signifera; assembly: GCF_055691185.1. Taxonomy (NCBI): domain Eukaryota; kingdom Metazoa; phylum Chordata; class Amphibia; order Anura; family Myobatrachidae; genus Crinia; species Crinia signifera. Next base: position 195,519,246 of record NC_139218.1, read on the forward strand.
CCATCACTCTTTTCCCTGTCTCATATAGAAGAGAAATAGGGACTTCCGGATCCGGCGATCCTATGAGAGGCGGCTAGGAGGATCACCTCCGTTGCAGGATCACCCATCTCACCCTTTAAAAGGCACTGCGCCTCGACTAACGGCTCCCCCCGCACACTGCCGCACCACTGAACACTCGCGGTGCATGGACAAATATCTCACCGCAATGCCCGGCACCAGCAAGCGCAACAGAAGGGAGGGGGAGAGGAGGGGATGGGCTGGCAAGATGGCGCCGCACACCGTGGTGAGCGCGTCCCTCCCAGGATCACCCCAGCACAGCAACTATGCATCCAAGGAGGATGACGTCAGGGAGAGAGAAGAGATGCAGGTAAAATCCGCACACCCTGGCACCCCACACAAGCTCCATTGTGAACCCTCTACCCCTGATGCCCAAACCCCATTCACATATGGGGATCTTATTATTGCTGGACAGGCGGCCATGTCCCCTCTCCTGAAGGAGCAGACTGCTGCTATCAACAAACAGATTGCACAGCTCCAGCAGCACATGTTAGAGACTGAGCATAGGGTTGGGGAGACATTTGCAGAGGTGACTGAGATTAAACTTGTCTCTGAAGATCATACAAAGGTCAATACAGCTACAGAATAAAATCCAGGACCTGGAGAACAGGTCAAGACGTAATAACGTGCGCCTGATTGGACTTCCAGAAATGGTTAAAGTTCAGACATTATATGATTTCATAAAATCTTTGTCCTGGGAGGGGAACAAAATACTTTTATTTCAGGACTATTCAGCTGAGCTGACGAAGGCTAGGAAGGATTTCTCGCCTATTTGCGCCAATCTCATCCGAGACGGGTGAAAGTTTGCACTTCTATATCCTGCCAGACTTCGACTCTTCGATGGATCCTCCTTTAAGGACTTTTTGTCCCCGTGTGATGCAGAAGCCTACCTACAATAAACCACCACATCCTCCAATGAGCCTGTACACATGTCCGACTGTGACTGACTCCACGTGGCCTTCACTCATCTCCCCACCTGTTGTGTGAAGCAAGATTTGGTCATCTATTAGAATCAACCTGGACTGTCTGCCTGCTTATTCCTATGAGACTGGTATCGTTGAACCTCCCCCCCATACACATGTGCCAACACTCACCCCTCACGTGCTAATCCCATCACCATCAACGTTTTCTTCCATGTGATGAATATTGACTGTGGGTACCCACAAATGCTCCCGAGGGGCTGAGCGGCAATATCACACTGACCTGTGTGCCTTTTCCCCTCTTCTCTGCTATATACCTACAGTATATTCATCGTTAGGTGCCTACGTTAAACTCTTATTACCGTTTATTTCCCTATACCACATTCATGCCGCTTACAAGTAATATGCTCATTATGGGCGTCTGGCCTTAGGAGCCAGCATTCTAATTTTGTTGTCAGGTTATGACCTGTTTCACTTTCTACTTACTAGGGAATATCTGCTTCTATGTTTTGTATTCATTGTTCCCCCCACCCCTCACCCCGTCTCCCTTCAGTCTTACCTTGTTGTCGCATCCCAACCCTTCCCTTACTGCCTTGACACGTATAATGTAACAGATATTGTGAAAAGGAGGCCCCGTGTTGAAATGTATAGTGACATGATGTTTTCTTGATCCATGTAAACAATTTATATGTCCCTTAAACTAGGCAGCTGGAGCATAGGAGGTATAAATTCCCCCCAAAAACATAAAAATATATTGCTACACTTGAATAAATTGCGCCTAGGTGTAGCTATGCTGCAGGAGACTCATCTTACAGCATCGGAAACTGTGAAGCTTGGTGCTATGGGCTGGAAAATGGTAGCTTCATATAACTCTAAGGCCCGAGGCCTGGCAATTCTAGTTAAATCCCACTTGCCTATCGTGGTTTCCGATGTTTTAGCAGATGCAGAGGTCGCTATTTAATGTGCCAAATGGTTTATGACACGCAAACGTTTACTATTATGACAGTCTATGCACCCAACACGTATTCTAAGCCATTCCTCCTGAAAATTATCTCCATTCTGACCCCACGCATGTCCACCCCCATTATACTAGAGGGTGACTTCAATCTCGTCAGCTCCTTGACATTAGACAGGCAAATACCCAATATTAATAGAAAGAAATTGCCTAAATTTGGTATTCAGGCCTTGACATCCCAACTTCAACTATTAGATGTATGGAGAACATTGCATCCTATTGAAAAAGACTTCACGTGCCTAGCAGCAGCCACAAACCAATTATCTAGAATAGATTACCTGTTCACGTCTATCCCCATGCTCCCCAAAATAGAAGGCACATACATTGAACCCATTACCGCCTCGGACCACGCAGTGGTCTGGATCCAACTTAAGCTACAGAGGGAACCATCCTCATTTATGTCATGGCGATGCCCATTGTCTATCACCACATCACATAAACTTAGAGAAAAAGTCTTAATGGCATGGGACTCCTATCACGCCAATAATAGCCCCACTCTCTCTTTGGACCCTCTTTTATATTGGCAGGCCTCAAAGGCTACGATATGTGGAGCAACCATATGCTTCTTCTCATTCCAAAAGTGTAAAACTACCCAAGACTACCTTGCAGCCCAACAGCAACTTATCGACTCCTTTCAAAACTTTAAAACTAACCCCTCCCCCCAGACGAGTGCTGCATCCAATCTAGCCAGATCTGAATATGAAGCGATTATATCTAAAATGGAGGCCTGGTACACTTTTAACAAGGATTTTAAGTTTGGAAATAAATCAGGGAAACTACTATTCAACTTATTGCAGGGCCAGAGAATCCCATACACAATCCAACCATTACAAAAACCAGACTCCACTCTCACGAAAACTAATAAGGAGATAGCCCAGGTTTTAAATGATTTCTATGGCACACTTCCTCTGATAACAACCAAGCATCCTTGTTCTGGGACAACCTCCCCCTACCCCAGTTATCTTTAGATCAAAGCAACAATCTAACCAAAGATAAAACTCTCCAGGAAGTCAACGATGCCATATCTAGTCTGAAACCTAATAAAGCCCCGGGACCCGACGGCCTTACATCCGAGTACTATAAAACTCTCCACAATAAAATTGCACCTTGCTTGGTGCTGGTTTTCAACTCCATGCTCAGGAATTCCGCAGTCCCCCCTTGCTTTAACATGGCGAACATCAGAGTCTTACCCAAACCCGATTGAAATCTATCAGATCCCGCCTCATACCGCCCTATATCCCTTCTCAGTCTTGACTATAAGTTATTGACCAAAATCCTGGCGGAAAGACTAAAGCCCCTTGTCGCGTCCCTAGTACATGAGAACCAAACCGGTTTCATGGCAGGTTGACAGCCCATAACGAACATCAGGAGAGTATGTGCCCGATGTGCCGTGTCGAACATGCCTAGAGCCATACTCTCATAAGATGCTGAAAAAGACTTCAACATGGTGCATTAGGACCACTTATTCCACACCTTGGGCAGATTTGGCTTCCCAACCACATTTATAGACTGGCTCAAAACCCTATATGTGGGCTCCTCCTCACAAATTCTCTGTAATGGGAATATCTCTGACCCATTCCCAATCCTGCGGGGGACGAGGCAGGGGTGCCCCATGTCCCCGCTCCTGTTTGTATTCGCACTGGAACCACTGGCGGTGGCCCTGAGAGAATCCCCATTGAACCAGGGGATTGCGGTAGGTGGCGTGGACATGCGGGTACCTCTATTCGCAGATGACATGCTACTCTTCTTCTCCCACCCAGAACACTCTATCCCCATAGCCCTTCAGATCATAGCCCAGTTTGTTAGTTTCTCAGGATATAAAATTAACGTTAACAAATCGGATTTGCTGTCAATAAGTGGAGATGCCCCGTGCTTTGCCTCCACCCCTGAACTTAGATCAATATAAATCAAACCCACCCATATTAAGTAACTAAGAGTACAGGTCCCGAATAAACCCGAACTACTCTATGCACTTAGGGGGGTATTCAATGGGAGGGTCACGGCAGTCGAGCTTGTTCGACCGCCGTGACCCAGTCCCGTTCTCGGTCAGCTCAACTGAGAACATGCAGGCGGGATTCAATGTCCTGCTGCCGGGGAGCGAGAAGGGGGCCTGGCCGTGAATTGTGGCCGGGAAGAGGCGAGCTGCAGCCGGCAGCTCGTCACTTCCTGGCTGTTCTCGGCAGAACGAGCCCAACAGCTAGTGATGTCGGGCTCGTTCTGCCGAGATACTCTGCTCAATGCTGTTGGGGAAGACAGCATTGAATAGGGCCCAGCAGGCATCTCCCCGACGGGAGGTGCTCGCCGGAGATTGAATATCCCCCTTAACCTCACACCGGCTATCACGAAACTCAAACAATCTATAGAAACTTAGCATGATCTCCCTTTTTCATTATTAGGTCGAGTCGAGATCATCAAGTCTATCCTTCTCCCCAGGCTTACGTATTTAATGCAGTTATTGCCGGTCAAACTTACTGTACCTCGAAGGATATAGCTGTACTGAAGAAATTATGTACAACATTTATATAAAAGTCTAGAAAGCCTAGAATTTCTCTGTCCAAACTCCAGATGCCCAAATCTGAGGGCGGCCTAGGTTTCCCAAATCTAAACCTCTACAGCAAAGCTTTGTTAGTCAGGTATGCCATGGACTGGCTATTGGAATCTAGTAATTTTACAGTATATAAACTAGATTGTGCTATATTTTACCCCTTTTCCCCGGGCACCCTGCTTCATACCCCTAAAACCAAAATCCCAAAACACATCTTATCTCACCTTCTTTTCAAGGACACCTATGAGGCATGGGTTTATACTTGCAAAACCTTTCAATGCTCCCCATTACGCACAGATTGGCTACCCATATGGGGTAACACATTATTCCAACCAGGCATAGACAATCCTGGGTTTCAGCCCATATCTGCTAAAGGCCTAAGACTCACGACGTAGGTATTTGACCCAGGAGGCCAAGTGATGTCTTTTCACCAATTACAACTTAAATATGGGCTGACACCTTGTGGTCTTTTTCCAATAATGCAGCTACTCCATTATATCTCCTCTCTACCTCCAAAAATTCCTATACTACCTCAGACCTCTTGTCTATTTTCCATTATATGTAAATTTGAAAAACAGACTTTCAAAACAAAGTTGTTATATAAAGAATTCATAATGGGCTCAGCACCTAAAATACAGAGGGGAGCTCAGGAGCAATGGCTTAACGACCTACTGACTCTAACTGACAGTGATTTTTGATTTAAATATTACGACAGGACTCTTCGCATTGTAACATCATCATTATTGCAAGAAACGCAGGGAAGACATTTCGACCCGGACGAGTCTGGGAGATGTCTGAAGTGCATAATGTCTGAAATGCATATTATGCATAATATGTGGGCCTGTGGGTATATAAAGAAATGCTGGAATAAGATATTCAATTATATTCACACAAGGTAAGTAACAAGACATTGGTTCCCCCGGCACACTGAATAGTTTTAGCAACCAATCTAGAACACCATGATAATAGAATTCAGAGATATTGGTTACATATACCTGCGCAGGTGTATGATATGCCCCCAAGCCGCGTCAAGGCTTCTCTGTATATTGGGGGTCCCTAGCGCTATATCTAGGTGCAGGGTGTGGCACCCCAAAAACTATCATAAGCTAGGAGGCCCAGTGCGACATGCCAGTGAGATACTAAGTGTTAATAATTAGTGATAGGAAGCCGAAGCTATACATAAGGAGAGAGATAAATTAAATGTAATTAAAATGAGAGCGATAGTGATAGTGAGGGAAAAGTGTTAATAGAATGTAAGGGCATGCTGCACTAAAGCCACCGAGCCCAACCAGTCCAGGGGCACCGCACCCCACACCACTGTTACCCTAAATTGGGTCTACAATTAGTCAGCAAGGAGCCACATGATAATGGCTCCTTACTTGGTATATCTGAACTAAGAGCTACCTACCTTGGAGCAACCCCAGACTACTCCATGTGGCATATCAGGACATAGGGGTCCCTAGCGCTATATCTAGGTGCAGGGTGTGGCACCTCAAAAACTATCAGTTTATAATAGTAATATAGTTTTTGGGGTGCCACACACTGCACCTAGATATAGCGCTAGGGACCCCCAATATACAGAGAAGCCTTGACGTGGTTTTGGGGCATATCATACACCTGCGCAGGTATATGTAACCAATATCTCTGAATTCTATTATCATGTAGTGTTCAAGATTGATTGCTAAAACTATTCAGTGTGCCGGGGGAACCAATGTCTTGTTACTGACTAAGTATTAACCCCTCCCTTGCATGCACCTGAAAGGTTTTACTGAACTAATTTGAGCATTTACCACTTTCTGTATCTATGTTATATTCACACAACCCTAAACTTGAGAGTCCCTTTACATTCCTTTCCTCTTCTATTCGACAATTTTGATGTTTGGAATTTAGATGATCAATACTCAACGCATATCCCATTTCTGACTTTATTAGTAACAATAGTACGAAAGCAAATATTGAGGTGTTGGTTGTCAAGGAATGCTCCCTTCACAGAATGAACTATGATAGATTTGATGTACAGGTTCACTTTGCAAGTTCTACCAACTTTACAAAGTGCTGGGGTCCTCTTGGAAAGAAGGAAACAATACCTAAAATGCTCCCAACTACACCTGGAGGGCGTTACTGTCTGAATTTGAGTTCAGCTTCTTGTAGCTCTGAATATGTTTGATAGCCACATCAATGATCACTTACTTTACATAGAAAGGACAGATGATCACACTCCTGAATGTGCTCGACACTTAGAATAACACATACCGTGCCTCAAACCCCCCCCCCCCTCCATCTCCCACCTGTCTTCCCTCTGTCATCCCTTTCCCCATCCCAATTCAGTTTGTTTTTAGTAATTATATTGTGTATTCTCTGGAATTTGTGTCATTGTCATGGTTAATGTTTCTGTCGGCTATGCCCATTTTTAAAATCCTAGATACTTTTCTATCATCCGACGCACCTTAGATTTATTGACTAACAAGTTCTACATGATGTTAACAGAAGGGGACGCGCCATGTCTACTACCAACTTATTCTGTATTTTTGGCCATGCGTGAGGCACAATTCTTATGTATGTTGTTGCACAATTCTAATGCACATTGTATTTACATTTGTAATTACCGGCAAACCTCAATAAATATATATATATATATATATATAAAAAAAAAAGAAGAGCAATGATGACCAAAGTTAAATGCTAAAACCAGTTACAAAAGAAAATGCCAAACACGGCCTTCTTAAGGTGCGTACACACGTACAGATTTTTCTGTCTGATCTATCTGGTGGGAACAAAAACCTGGAAATGTACAGTATGGGAGCAAATGACAATCAAAAAATTGTTCCCAAATGCTTGAAAACAGACAGTGATCAGTCAGACAAATTGTTTAAATCATTCTGATATAACAAATTTTTCAAAGCATATATTGTATTTTTTTCTGTTTTCCTGCATTTGGGTGGAAATTTTTGATTGTCATTTGCTCCCATACATTTCCAGATTTTTGTTCCCACCAGATACTGTAGATCAGACAGAGAAATCTGTACGTGTGTACGCACCTACAATCTTTTAGCCATAATAATGTACTGTACAGTAGGTTGATAATTTGCCCACATCCTATTGAAATGCTAGTGACAGAATGTATAATGACACACTTGCAACCAGGACCATATTAACAATGATGCAGATCTACAGTTCCAGGCCTCCATATAAGGAATAGGCCCATCATCATGACAGCATAATGATTACCAGGGATCCGCTGGCCACATAGTTGACCATAAATCCTAAGTTTTAAATTATATTTCTATTCTCCACACAAAATGGTGCACATTTTGCATATTTATAAAGATATATTAGGGTTGATAGTATACAGAATCTATATGGCACTGTTATACCCCTTTCAGACAGAAAAAAAGACCCGGTAATTTCCCTGCTCTTGCCGTGTCGACACGGGTTTTTCTTCTGTCTGAAAGGGTCAACACGGGTCTAAAGTTCCGGGACTTCGACCCAGGTATTTACCTGGGTTTTTCCCGTGTCAGACACGTGTTTGCGGCTGTGTGAAAGGGTCCGACCCGTGTTTTTCTCCCGACTATTTAAAAATCATGCTGATTGGCTGTGCAGCATGGCGCTGCGTGATTGGCTGATCTTTACAGGTTCCCTGATTGGCTGAGCGCACGTGGCAGAGGCGTGCAGCGCAGCAGTAAATGGCCATGGCACACTGGAAAGATGAGGAGATCCGTGAGCTGCTCAGTGTCAGAGGGGAGGAAGAAATCCGAAAACAGATTACTGGCACAGTGAAGGACGCTGTAGTCTACACCAATATTGCCAAGGTCCTCACTTCAAGGGGCATTGTGCGTACCCAGCAGCAGGTGGTCAACAAACTAAAAGCTCTGCGCAGGTACTACAACAAAGTTTGTGACAACAACAGGAGGAAAAGTGGTGCTGGGAGGATGGAATGGGTTTACTTCGACCAATGTAACGAGGTCTTTGGCAATTCTGCCCTGGTGAACCCTGTTGCCATATCATCATCCAGTGCAGCTTCATCACGGAGCATAACTCCAGAATGCAGCCCATCTTGCCCACCTATAATGGAGTTGGAAGACAGCATAGACAACAGCATCCCTGATCCTATTGCTGCCATGGAGGACACAATTGATCCATTAGAGGCTGAGGTTGAGGACAGTGGAGCCAGCACCATTACTCCATCTGGGACACCCACTCCTGCACAGACTGAGACCCCAACGTTGCGTCGTAACAGTAAGTTTTTCAAGTATTGTTTGTGTATCTATTTTAATAGATGTACAAGGGGCTATAGGTATCAGCAGGCCTTTAATGCCCCACATGCTGGTACCTGTGGTTCTCCCAAGTATCAGCATGTGTTGCAGGCTTGCTGGGACCTGTAGTCCCACTGTAACACAGGTAACAACCCCGCACCCACTACTACAGCACACGTGGGAACCAGTAGTAGTAGTAGTCTCTATCTATCTATCTATCTATCTATCTATCTATCTATCTATCTATATATATATATATATATATATATATATATACACACTGGCATGCCGCTATTGGATTGTAATGATTTTTCCTTTATTTTTAGTATTTGATGTACCTGCAAGGAAGAAAAAAACGTCAAAGATGGAGCTTGCTACGCGCTCAATGTCAAGAATCCTGGTAGATCATCTCCGAGAGTCCGATCTTGAATTTCAAACTCAAGAGGATGCCCGACTGCAGCGCTTCTTTGACAACGAGAGACAGTTGCAAGATTCCTTTCTCACACAGTTGGTGGGTCTGCACGAACGCATAGCGCGTGAAAATCGAGATGCACAGATGACCTTCCTTACCAATATGGTGTCTACATTACAGAATCCGCACCCTTACAAGCTGTGTAGTCCGTACGCTGAGGGTGATTATTGTAATCCTCCACACAGAGGCCATACATTTATGCCTTCAAATTCAAGCCAAACTACTGTGCAGGGCCAAGGGCGTAGTTATACTGAAAACATGGGCAATAATTTTTCACATGCCACACAGCCAAGTAGGCCACATGCCAATACCAGTCCACAGGAGACAGTGCATGATACTGTCAATGGCACAGGATATAGTAGGCAATATGGCAATGTGAAAAATTATGCTGATGATTCAGTGAATGCCAGTAATCATAACACTCCTGTTAGCACTGTAATCAGCACTGCCTACAGGCATTTGTAGTAATGTTGCTATATGGTTGTTCTTTTTCTCTTTTTTCTGGGCTCGTTCAATTTTTCTTGCTTAAAAAGTGGCACTTACAAGGCCCGTTAAATGCTGTGTTCCATTTTGATGTACACAGTAGAGTATTATGGTTCTTTAGTTTATGAGCCTCAAAAAAGCTCATTTGGTTCTTCGGTTTGGAGCTGAATCAAAGTTCTCAAACTTTTTTTTTATTTAAATGTGTACAAATAGAGTATACTCTAGATATGTGGCTGAACATAATCTATAATGTGTACACAGTATGCCTTCTTCTTTATCTTTAAGGCAATAAAAAAATTCCCTGTTTGGGGCTTATATTTATATATTTATATTGTTTTTGGGGTGTAATAAGGGCTATTTCACACACTCCGACTCCTGTCGGCTGGCGAAACCCCGCACGGCCAGGAAGCCGTGCCACACACCGTAGTTAATAATGGGCACAGATGTGACCATTCACCCAGGCCGCCTGGTTTCAGGCGGATCCCATCATTGTAAACTGCTGTGTGCGGCACAGATTCCTGGCCGTGCGGGTTTTCACTGCCCGGCAGGAGCCAGAGTGTTTCGAATTGCCCTACAGCACAGGTCTTCAACCTGTGGCCCTCCAGATGTTGTGAAACTACATGTCCCACCATACATTGCCACATTTTTTCCTATAGTAGGATGGCAAAAAAACTCAGGGCATGCGGGGACATGTAGTTCCACAACATCTGAAGGGCCACAGGTGGAAGACCTGTGCCTTACAGGTACCAAAAATTGCAAATACAAGTGTTTATCTATATATACAGTGCCGGATGAAAATGTGTGGCTGCTGGACAGTCAAACTGGTGTGTGTCTCCCCTATACAATACCGGCTTGGATGGCAGCACAACCTATTCACCCACCACTGATAGAAGACCTATGCTAAATACTTATTCTACCTCGTGTTGCAATAGTTCAATGTTGTTTCAGTGTTGAAAGGGTATTTATGACCACTAAAGATATATTTGAAAACATTTTATATTTAAAAGTGAACTAACAAGCATAAAACATATTTTGTGAAAAATAAAACAAGTTCTTTCAAACATCCAACCAATGTGTCCTTCTATCTACTGTGTCATACTCTGTAAGTTAATAGTGAGGGTGTTACGGATAACCTCAGCAGTGGAACAACTTGTCTCACCCTCGTACCCTGCTGATTCGACAGGGGTATCAGCCAGGTCATAGTCCTCCACATTCCACTCAGGTAAAAAGTTCTCTTTCTGTAGCTCACACACATTGTGCAGAATGCAGCAAGCTGCCACCACATCTGGAACCAGGGTAATGGCAATGTCATTCCTCTTCAGTAGACACCGCCATCGCCCCTTTAGTCTTCCAAAGGCGTTTTCCACCACCATTCGAGCCGAGCTCAGAGTGTGGGTGTAGTGGACTTGGTCAGGAGACAGTGGGGTATGTTGCGTGAAGCCCTTCATAAGCCAACGCCTCAAAGGGTATGCCGCATCTCCAATAATATGGACTGGGATCTCCACCCCGGATACAAACTTTGACCACTGTAACGGTATAAAAAAAAACATTAGAATTGTATAGGTGGCAAGTGTAGTGGTTAAAGAGCACATTTTTAAAAATAGACAAAGTTACCTCTCTAGGGAACAACCAGCCACCTCTCTTCTCCTCCGCGATCTGGAACAAGTCCGAATTGGCAAGTACCCGTGAGTCATGAGCACGACCAGGCCAGCCAATGTAGACATCTGTGAAACTGAACAGAAAATGTATTTGTGTTTAACAATATACAGTGCGGCCCAATCATATCACTAATGTAAATACTGCATACTGTACTACTTACCAATACTTATGGTCCACCACAGCCTGCAATATGATGGAGTGCCAACCTTTACGGTTATGGTAATCTGCTGGGTTATCTGGGGGTGCAATAATGGGTATGTGTGTCCCATCAATGGCTCCAGCACACTGCGGATAGCCTCTTCGCAGAAAACCTGTTATGGTCTCATCCAGTCGGTCGCCTTGTGGTAAGCAGATGAAACGCTTGTAAAGGCTCTCCAACAATGCCTGTGTCACTTCCCGCACTAGAACACACACCGTAGAAATGCCCACACCAAACAGACATGAGATGGTACGGTATTCCCCTGGTGTTGCGTACCACCACAACACAATCCCCAGTCTCCTGCATGGCTCAATGGTTTTCCGATAATTGGTGCATCCCCTTGTAAGTGCCGGGGTGACCAGTTCCAGCAGGTAGTAGAAGGTGGCTCGTGACATCCGGAAATGTGCCAGCCACTGCTCAGGTGCAAAAGCTTCCACAGTCTCCCAGAAAGCTTCTCCATGCCTGCGGTCTCTGGCCCACAACGACCGGTTTGAGGCACTTGTAGACTTCAGGATAGAGGTAACACTGGACAAAATCAGGGCTCTCCTCCGGTGCAAATACCTGCGTCGAGTGGAAGCCCTCTCCACCAAAAATTGTGCCTTCCTCCTCCTGGCATAACACTGTGCCAGGTAGCACAGTGTAAGCATCTGCATAATGCTCTGATTTGCTGTAAGCAGCAAAACACACAGAGCACTCATGACCTCCAGGTTCTGCAACTTGTCAGCCATGTTTAATGCAATGCAGTGAGCAGACACCTCCCACTTTTCATGATCTCATCTCTGTGTGCCTTTAAAACTGTCCTTTTCTTATGACACACAGAGTTTTGCAGGAAAAATCCGGCTTCTGTGTGAAAGGGGTCGACACGGGAAATACCCGGGTTTTTGCTCCTGTGTGAAAGGGGGTCAGCCCCTTGCTGCCTAGTTGTACACGGGTTTTTGTATCCGGGAAATACCTGGGTTTTTGGGATTTTTCTGTCTGAAAGGGGTATTAGTTTCATAGAGGAAAAAGCACTCTCTCTTTTTTGTTGGGGCACTCTTGTTTTATGAATAAATGAATAACATATGAAAGGAAAATAGGTAACATTTATGATATGATGTATATGACTATACATGAAGATGTATATCCAAAAAGATGACAAGGCCTCAAATCCTAGTAAATTGTAGGGTAATCATGTAATGAGGTTGGTGATAAAGTCCCTTAAATTGAGTAGATGAGCTTTTAATGTCAATAAGTTAAAATATTGAAGGCACATACACACACATATATATATATATATATATATATATATATATATATATATATATATATATATATACACACACATACACATAAAGACAGCACATGAACATACAGTCCATAAATAATGAATACCAGAGGGGTAGGAAATACTTATTTACCCCTATGGAAGTATAGAAAAAGAACTCACCACACGGTTAGGTGTTTTTGCAGTCAGAGATAGTACACTGTAACCTGAATCTGTGATTTTGGCGAATGACAGCTCACAGTAAAATTCCTCAGCCTAGTTTATTCAGACATTGTTAAGGTGCCCATAAATGGTACAATTGTTGGGTGCGGTGAGATGCGCGCTCCCGTCACACATCTCATCCCACAGCTCAAAATCATGTGCTGCACTTTTTGTACTAGATCTCATCTCATCTCATTGCAAAACCTATGCGATTCGATGAGACGCGATGCAATATTGTATACCATAATTGTACTGTGTATGGGCACCTTTAGTCTACTGAAAGCAAATAAACCAGATACATTAAAATTCTAGAACTGAATTTTTTTTAACAGGGTATGTGCAGGATATGTATCCACAATTCATCAACAATAGTTCAGTTTAGTAATTGGTTCAGCAACTTGCATAAGTCATATTTAGACAAACAGTCCGTTTGTCAACCTCCTGTTTTCTCTGGAAAATAAATGCTATTAATAATATAAAAGAGGAAAACAGTGTCTAATACCAGTGGGAAAAAAAATCAAACTTGAAAGTGCTGAGTACAGTATTACTCTCATCAACTTTATAACATAATGTCAGGTTCTGTTTTATCAGCACAGGATGTGTCCTCCTAATGTTGGTCACAATAATAATTGCTCTTATTAACAGTAGTGTGAAATTTATCATTTTTGGAGCAATATTTATGTTCTTAATAGAATCTTTGGCAACGAGCCAGTGAAAATCTGAGTAAATGAATGTGATAATTATAATGGCACTTAATATTCACACTAATAATCCGTAGCCTGGTATGATATCAGAGAATTTCTGAATTTGAACAGTAGGTAAGTATCACAGAGTATCAACGTGATGAGTTCAGGATATAAATAGTAATCTATTGAAAAATCATTGGTGGCTGCTGGAAGCACCATTGGTGGCTGCTGGGTAGCAGTCCAGCGGGAGAGTTGAGAATCTATCTTTGAAAAAGTTGTCCAAGGATGACAAACTGCGCCAGGCCACACTATTTTGTTGGATTTGGACCTATTGATACCCCACTTGGACCAGCTCTCCACCATCATTTGCTCATTTGGATCCCCAATACTCCATTTCGCCTACTGGGTAACCTGATAGAGGACACCACCACCTGCTTACAACTTGGAGCCTGAACTGATTGCCCCTGCCAGGGCTACCTGTTTGTCACACAAGGTACAAAGCATCCAGTCAGCTATATGGACACCCACCAAGCCAGTATTGTTTGCGAATGACCATCTGGGATACCAAACCGACTCGCAGGAGAGCATAATAGGAACAAGTAGGACACATTTTAAGTATACTGTCCATCCAACAATTCTTTGATTGAAGTGCTTTTTAAATTATATTAATTTTTATTGTTTATTCATTATTATCTATATATTATATAATATGCTGATGATCATTTTATTCTCATTAAATTAATCTATACATGTGATAATTGATCAGATTTTTTAGTGATATTTAGTTATTTAATTATTTTGTTTGCTCAATTCATTACTATTGAGCGCTCCACCATCTCTGTTTTCTAGTTGTATTCTATCCATTTTTGGGAGACAGACCACCCCCTGTGTGTCAACTGCTAAACAAAAGATCACAGGGCGACAGAGCCGTGCACCGCAAACTCTGCCACCGGCTCCCCCGGCTGCCTGCTCCCCCGCTGTGCCCGGCTGAGTGTCCGCGGCTATTTTCAATTTAAGTCTCCCGCTGGTCCGCTAGCCAATAGGCGCTTGCTGTTCAGCAGCAAATCAGAAGCACCATTGGGGGCTGCTGGATAGCGGTCCAGCGGGAGACCTGAGAATTGAAAATAGTGGCGGACACTCAGCCAGGAACAGCGGGGAGCTGATGAGCTGGGTGGGCTGCAGTCTACCTTGGCAAAAAGCTCTTTAGTCCCTCTTGGCAACAAGCTATTTAGATACCCTTGGCAACAAGCTATTTTAGTCCCCATTGGCAATGAGCAATTTCAGACTCCCTTGGCAATGAGCAATTTCAGTCCCCCTTGGCATCGAGCATGAAGCCCCTTGACATCAAGCATGAAGCCCCTTGGCATCAAGCATGAAGCCCCTGGCATTGAGCATGAAGTTCCAAGCAATGAGCATGTAGGGAAGTGGCACTAATGTGTCAAATGTGTAATGACAAAAGCATCCAGTAGTGCAACACCTTCAGTTCAAAGGGAAAGCATTTATTCATACATTGCACTCACATTACATAAAATGTAACAAGCATATCCACACCTGATTGGTGTTAAAAACAGATCACACAGCAATTATTTTGGTCTCACCACCCGACCACTTTCAGGAGTTTCCGGATCCTCCAAATAAAGTGCAAGTGCTGGATGACTTCTTTCCAGATAAAGTGCGTCTGTGCGGCATCAACCTCTCCTTCTGCAACGGATTCGTCAGCTTAATGCTTTTCAGACTTAAGGGTCCTTCATCAGAGGCTTGACAGATCCCTAAGCAGAATACATTTATATAGGGCAGAGAAGAAGCTAAAGGCGCAGGTTTTACCGCATTTGTTGTGACTTCCGTTGTGGCTAATACCGGAAGCAGAATTGCGTCATACTTACCGCAGGGACTGAGTGGATGGTAAACCAGAGTTCCATCTGCGTTCCACCTGTCCCAGGAACCGGAAGTGATGCGCTGGAACTTACAGTGGCTAGTGAGCTTGCGTCTCACCTGTATTCCACTTGTTCCGATACCCGGAAGTTGTACAATCATATGTCTATATCCGCATTTCTTTAAGATAAAGAGACATAGAAATATATAATTTAAAACTTACTTTCTTGCTTTTCTTATTTTCGGCTTGATCTATTCGGCTTGATCTATTCTTTTATACAAGAATCCATATAGCGTCCATTAAAAGTCCATGTTAAAAGTCCATTATACATACTAAAAAGAGAAAAAGAGTATCAACACATATTTTCCACAGCTGGATTTACAGTAGAATGGAACAGAATATAAAATGTTAAAAAAGCATTATAAAAAACACTTTAATTCAAATTCTCCATTAAGACCTTTGGGTACTAATGTTTGTAATTTAAAAATCCATTTAATTTCTGTTTGTGCTAGTTTTGTTTCAGTATTCTTATTTTGCCATGTTGATGCTACCAGATCTATACCACAGAAGGATTTAATATCACATTCTCTGCAATTGTGGGTACTCTTAAAGTGGGACGAGACTGTATGTGTTTGTAAGCCCTTCCGAATATTATATATATGTTCGAACAGTCTCGTTTTGAGGTTTTGTTTCGTCTTTCCCACATAAAAGAGTCCACATTTGCATTCTAAAAGGTATATACAATTTTTTGAGTTACATGTTATAAAATTGTTAATTCTAAAACATTCACATTCACAGTAAAATCCTTCACTTTTCTCGTTCCTTTTGTGGTTCTGCACATCAGGCACATTCCACATCTGTGGAAGCCTTTTGTGCGGACACTAGTTCTCACCGTTGTTTCTAGTGAGCTTCTCACCAATTTATCTTTCAGAGACGGTGCACGCCAGTAAATAAATTTTGGATGTTCTGGAATCAAACTACCTATTATGGTCATTTTTTAGAAGACCCCAATTCTTTTTGAAGATACTCTCAATTTTTTGCTGGATTGCCTGGTACTTCCGGGTTCAGCCCCCTCGACTGATATCATCCTCACACCCCCGTGTCTCTACACATCGTCTAGGTAACCGGCGTACACAGCTTGGCCCGGGTGTCAGGTCATTGAGAAAAAATTCATTCATGTTACACAGTCGCGGCTAGGTGTGTATACGTCACGGGATTTTATAAATGAGATAGAGGATATGTGGGGGCTGTGTGAAGCTGTGAAAAGGGGGCACAGGTGCGGGTCCTTAGGGTCTCGCAGCCGTATCATGTGGCGGTTTTACAGTGAGAGTGGAACTGCAGAAAAAAACATATAAAACATAAAACGTGCAGTTTGAATTAGATGCAAAAGACTAAAACAAAAGACAAGCAAAAAAACCGACAGGTCATTAGAGGTAAACAGTGGCATGGGTCCCACGGCATGTGTGGGGCAATTACGAAGGTCATGCAAATGGCATAAAAAAAACATGAAAAACTGGCTTCAAAAGATGAAATACACTGTTGGGAGAAAAGAATAATGTGCAGAATGTTTATAAGAAGATATTAAACGATATCTGTTCTGTTCAATATCTGTCCTTTCGGGCTCATGGTGTCCAATCTGTAAATCCAATATGTTTCCAATTTGAGGAGTTTGGTCGCACGATCACCTCCTCTCAGGTTCGGAGGGACGAGATTGATAATGGTGTATTTGAGGTTGGCTAAAGAATGTTTAGCTGAGACGAAATGCCTGGCAACAGGCTGAACATTATCTTTTTTGTTCAGAGCTGCTTTGATGGCTGAACGTTGAAGCGCGATACGCTCTCGGAAACTTCTTATAGTCTTTCCCAAGTAGCATAGACCACAAGGGCATTTTATGAGGTAAACCAAGTGGGTGCTGGTACATGTCATGGGATGTTTGATGGGTATATTGTAGCCTAGGTGTGGATGGGAAAACACTCTGGTGCTATTCATGCCGTTACAGGTGGTGCACCCTTTGCACTTGTAGCAACCTCCGGGTTTCTTCAGTGTGTTAGGAGGGAGCCGCTTGGAGATGTCTGTACGGACCACAAAATCCCTGATGTTCCTGCCATGTTTGTAGCAGGCCGTCATTTTGTACAACCGGCCAAAGTTGTTTCACTTGTTTGGAGATGATGGCATCTGCGTGATTGTATTCACGGATTCATCCAATCCTGTCAGCCAATTTGGCATTATCGCTGGACTTCTTTTGTAGGAGGTCTGCTCTGGATAACCGGTTCACTTTGTCTCTCGCTAAGGTGAGGGTATTGGATGCATATCCCCTGGTAGCGAATTTGTCCATCATCATGTCGAGATCAGACTCGAGTCTTGTGTTGTCACTTGTGATCCTCTTAACCCGAATTAACTGTGTGGAGTCTTTTTTCTTCAAATCCGATTGAGTGCTGCCACACCATTTCCCTCTATATATATATATATATATATATATATATATATATATATATATATATTTTTTTTTTTTACAGTGATTTTCAGATCATTTTCATTCAATCATCAGATCTGCAAATGATCAAAGTACCCATTTTACTAGTATGGTATCTAGTAACAGTCTGCAAATCATCTGATACCATACACTAGCAATTTACAGCCTCGATCAGTTAGTGAAATCCACTTGTACTGCCGCCCACTTGTGATACCAGTTCATACGGATCGAGCAGTGTGAATGGAGAACACACTGCCCGATTTGTCTATTAGATATATCTGCAGATCAGTTGATCTCTTTATTTAATACCAAAACAAAATGTTTTCAGGGCACATAACATTTAAACATTCAAAGTGCTGTAAGCCATTTATCGGCTTCCGCTTCTGCATTCTGCATACACGCAGTTAAAATCACTATGACGAGCCTCAAATTTTGGATTGAAGAATTAGCATAATGATTGCATCCGTATGTACCCATCGTAAGAAGTTTGAGGTATCTTCATGTGTGAATAAGCCACCTGAGTTCATGTATTACCTGCTTTCAGACAAGGTAGTATGTGTTTTAACTGATTACTGACACAAACGTGCTGTGTTTATGAACTTTAGATGGCTCTAAAGGAGCCCACACACGCACCGTTGCCGGCGGTGCGATGCTGTACGATGGGGTGCGCGCTCCCGCGGCACCTCATCGTACAGTACAAAAAGTATGTGCTGCACATACTTTTTGTACTAGCTTTTTCTAGCATAGCATCGCATCGCATGCACATCGTATGCACAAGGCATACGATGCGATGCTATGTGTGCTAGTTAAGCCCACAACGCACGCCGGGATCGGTGCGTGTGTGGGCTCCATTACAGTTTTTATGTTATCTTGTCACTGGTGTGTAGCTTCTACTTTACAAAATAATACATTTTTCACTTAAATTTAGATTAATTTCATTATTACTACTTTTTATGTGAAAAAGGTTTGAAATATATATGCCCAATTGCAATATCTGGGTCAAGGTATGTAACTGTTTTGTTGTCATTATCATCAGGTATTTATAACTCCCCAAATACTCTGTTCTGTACTATTCGTCTTACTGAATTTTATACAGTGTATACTAGACAGCATACCATCTATTTTGTATACTTGCCATGAAATATGGTTCTTCATTGTATTATACCAAATCAATGGATTCTATTTTTTATACTAGCCAGCAAAATGGAATATCTACAATGCTGACTACAACTTATAGGGATAGATATATCAAAGCTTGGAGAAAAATAAAGTGGAGACAGATAAAGTACCAACCAATCAGCTTCTACTCTCCTGGACCAGGTTAATTCTCGGGTTTTATTTTCTGTGTGAAAGGGGTATAACTGTTGTTTTATAGGCCCTGTTTTAAAAAGTAACATGAGCTAAATTGCTTAATCTCTCACTAAGGGCCAGATGAATCAAGAAACAAAAATTGATAAAATGGAGAGTGACAAACTACTAACCCAGTGGTTCCCAAACTGTGTGCCTAGGCACCCTGGGGTGCCTCAGGAAACTTACAGGGGTGCATTGGGTTGGTGGACCAGGATTAATTCATATTAGTTATGTGCAATGTAAAAGGCAAAACCAGTGCTAGTGGCTGCCAATCATAATATATGTGGACAAACAGGAGAAAATCCTGTCCCTCACCAGATAACTGTGACATATAAACACAATGCACTTCATTTTATATTTTTTTCCGAATTTCTCAATAAGAAACATTTGACCTAGGGGTGCCTTGAAAACATTTTGATGCTCTAGGGTGCCGTGATTCAAAAAAGTTTGGGAACCCCTGTACTAACCAATCAGCTCCTACCTGTCATTCTTCAAACCCAGCCTGTGACATGGCAGTTGGGAACTGACTGGCTGGCTGTTTTCACTCTCGACGTTATCACTTTTTGAAGCTTGATACATATGGCCCTAAGACTTGATAACTCTCCCCATAGTTTAATTTGTTCTGTTTTGCATACATAATTGCCATGTTCTTACAACATTCAAAGAATAATGATAGAATATGTAAAATATATGTAAAACATCCTTGAGCTTAAGATAAAACCAAATATCATCATCATCATCATCATTTTGTTGAATGTAATTGTCTCTTACCCAGAGCCGGCCTTAGGCATAGGCCAACTAGGCAATTGCCTAGGGCATTTGGAATGCCTAGGGGCATCAGCAGCTTCTGCTGATTAAAATGATATGCAGCATGCCTATTTTGTGTGTGTGAGTGAGGCTGTTAGCAGCTGTGCGAGTCCTGTCTGCGGGTGGGTGGGTTGTGCAATAGTGTTCGGCATATGTGTAAGGGGCATTATGTGTGTCATGTACAGGGGCGGATTGGCCATTAAAGGCACCGGGAAGTTTCCCGGGAGGCCGGCCGACCCTGAGGCTGAAATCTGCATGTGATGACCGAAGGGGCCGGCCACTGCAGAGTTATGGGTAGCAGTGGCCGTGCCCGGAAGCAGTTCCCCAGCTCCAGCATAACTGCCCCTCTTCATGCTCTCCGCATTACAGGGAGTCGGGAGATGAGGCCAGCCGAGCAAACAGCAGCAGCTCAGGTGGTGGAGCTGCGGCTACAAAGACAGCGGGGGTGCCGCACGAGGATCGGGCACAACATAAAAGGAGCCCAGGGGGGAGCCAGGAGCAGAGAGCCCCCGCTGCCCCCCTGTTGCTGCTGCTGCTGCTTTCAGTGCGTGGCTGCTGCTGCCTGTCACACTACAGGCAGCACAGCAGCGCCAGCATCCTGAGGCTCCTTCCCATCCCAGCTCCCATGTCCCAACCCCACTTTAACTACCTCAGCGTCAGCTAGCAGACACTGAAAAGGGGGCGGAGCTACACGGGACGGATGGGCGGAGCCACACGGGACAAAGGGGGCGGAGCTACATCGGAGCACAGCAGGGCTGACAGGAGAGGATGAGCTGCCACAGAGTTTAAGGTAAAAAAAAATGTGTGTGAGAGCGAGTAATACTGTTACCAAACTATGTCCAGATGGAGCCATCCTCATTGTACCTGTCCCCGGAGCGCCAATCACCGCGGTGCGCTGGGGATTCTGGCATGTGTGCGTCTCTGATGCTTGCCCGCCCCATTCCCAGCAATGGACATGCGAGCGTCCGAGACGCTTGCGTGTCCATTTATGCTGGCGGGCTGCTCGCCATATCGGAGCATCTGGTGCACCAGCGACAACAATGAGGCTGGTTCCATCTGTAAAAGCAGCGTAGTACTGTCGGCAGCTGGTGTGGGCGTTACATATAGGCAGCGCTATTGTCGGCAACTGATGTGGACGTCAGAGATAGGCAGCGCTACTGTCAGCAGCTGGCGTGGGCGTTACATATAGGCAGCGCTACTGTCAGCAGCTGGCGTGGGCGTTACATATAGGCAGCGTAGTACTGTCGGCAGCTGGTGAGGGCGTTACTTATAGGCAGCGCTACTGTCAGCAGCTGGCGTGGGCGTTACATATAGGCAGCGTAGTACTGTCAGCAGCTGGCGTGGGCGTTACTTATAGGCAGCGCTACTGTCAGCAGCTGGCGTGGGTGTTACATATAGGCAGCGCTTCTGTCAGCAGCTGGCGTGGGCGTTACATATAGGCAGCGTAGTACTGTCGGCAGCTGGTGAGGGCGTTACTTATAGGCAGCGCTACTGTCAGCAGCTGGCGTGGGCGTTACATATAGGCAGCGTAGTACTGTCGGCAGCTGGTGAGGGCGTTACATATAGGCAGCGCTACTGTCAGCAGCTGGCGTGGGCGTTACATATAGGCAGCGTAGTACTGTCGGCAGCTGGTGAGGGTGTTACATATAGGCAGCGCTACTGTCGGCAACTGATGTGGATGTTACATATAGGCAGCGCTACTACTGTCGGCAGCTGGCGTCGGCGTTACACAGGGGCGGATTGGCTATTATATCTGCCGGGGACCGACACTAGTGAGGCCGCCGTCGCGGTTGCGCATGCGCATGAACTGACACAACTATAGTGATGGGCTGAGGGGCTGCTCAGCCACACAGTGGCAGGCAGCGTCACTGGAGGTCAGAGCTAGTGGCCCGCCTCCTCCCACCCGCTGTTCTGTCTGAGCCTCTCCTAATGCTGCTGCCGGGACTTCACATCATGTGACAGCCCCGGCGCAAGAAACAGCAGAGAGGAAGGAAGAGCTGGTGTGATCATGATGCTGCCTGGCAGGCACATCCTCCATGTGACCTGCTACTGCCTGCAGGTCCTGCCGCCGGATTGGCAGCCTCATATTCCATGGTCTTCTCCACGTGACCCACTGCTGCCCGATCTCCCTCCACACAGAACCCGCCACCTCTCCCACGGGACCTGCCGCCTCTGCCTGCCTCTTCCACGGGACCTGCCGCCTCTGCCTCCTCTACGGGACCTGCCTCCTCTACGGGACCTGCCGCCTCTGCCTCCTCTACGGGACCTGCCGCCTCTGCCTCCTCTACGGGACCTGCCGCCTCTGCCTCCACCAATGGACCTGCCACCTCAGCCTCCTTTATGGTATCTGCTGTTGCCCCTCTGACCAGGTACACTATTTGCCTTGTATATTGAAAGTGAAGAAGGAAGGGGGGGGGGGGGAAGACACATACCATTTTCAACTCTCTCCTCTCCCTTTCCCCCACTCTTCCCTCTCTTTCTTTCTCTCCCTCTCTGCTCTATCGCCTCCCCTCCTCTTTTTCTCACTTTGCACTCCTCTCTCTCCTATCCTTGTCTCTCTCTGTGCTCTCCTTGTCCCTCTCTGTGCTCTCTCTCTGCGCTCTCCTCGTCTCTCTCTGCACTCTCCTCGTCTCTCTCTCTCTCTGCGCTCTCCTCGTCTCTTTCTTTCTCTCTGCTCTCTCTTCGTCTCTCTCACGGCGCTCTCCTCGTCTCTCTCACGGCGCTCTCCTCGTCTCTCTCACGGCGCTTTCCTCGTCTCTCTCATGGCGCTTTCCTTATCTCTCTCTCTCTGCGCTCTCCTCGTCTCTCTCTGCGCTCTCCTCGTCTCTCTCTCTGCGCTCTCCTCGTCTCTCTCTTTGCGCTCTCCTCGTCTCTCTCTGCGCTCTCCTCGTCTCTCTCTCTCTGTGCTCTCCTTGTCTCTTTCTCTGCGCTCTCCTTGTCTCTTTCTCTGCGCTCTCCTTGTCTCTCTCTCTCTGTGCTCTCCTTGTCTTTCTCTCTCTGCATTCTCCTTGTCTCTCTCTCTCTGTGCTCTTCTTGTCTCTCTCTCTGCGCTCTTGTCTCTCTCTCTGCACTCTCCTTGTCTCTCTCTGTGCTCTCCTTGTCTCTCTCTGCGCTCTCCTTGTCTCTCTCTGCGCTCTCCTTGTCTCTCTCTGCGCTCTCCTTGTCTCTCTCTGCGCTCTCATTGTCTCTCTGCGCTCTCATTGTCTCTCTGCGCTCTCTTTGTCTCTCTCTGCGCTCTCCTTGTCTCTCTCTGCGCTCTCCTTGTCTCTCTCTCTCTGTGCTCTCCTTGTCTCTTTCTCTGCGCTCTCCTTGTCTATCTCTCTCTCTGCTCTCTCCTTGTCTCTCTCTCTCTGTGCTCTCCTTGTCTTTCTCTCTCTGCATTCTCCTTGTCTCTCTCTCTCTGTGCTCTTCTTGTCTTTCTCTCTGCGCTCTTGTCTCTCTCTCTGCACTCTCATTGACTCTCTCTGCGCTCTCCTTGTCTCTCTCTGCGCTCTCCTTGTCTCTCTCTGCGCTCTCATTGTCTCTCTCTATCTGCGCTCTCATTGTCTCTCTGCGCTCTCCTTGTCTCTCTCTCTGCGCTCTCCTTGTCTCTCTCTCTGCGCTCTCTTTGTCTCTCTCTGCGCTCTCCTTGTCTCTCTCTCTCTGCACTCTCCTTGTCTATCTCTCTGCGTTCTCCTTCTCTCTCTCTCTCTGTGCGCTCCTTGTCTCTCTCTCTGCGCTCTCCTTGTCTCTCTCTCTCTGCATTCTCCTTGTCTCTCTTTCTCTCTCGGCGCTCTCCTTGTCTCTCTCTCTCTCTCTGCATTCTCCTTCTCTCTCTCTGCGCTCTCCTTGTCTCGCTCTCTCTGCGTTCTCCTTGTCTCTCTCTGCACTCTCCTTGTCTCTCTCTCTGTGCTCTCCTTGTCTCTCTCTCTGTGCTCTCCTTGTCTCTGTCTCTGTGCTCTCTGCGCTCTCCTTGCCTCTCTACAGGATCTCCCACAAAGCAGTAAGTTACTTTGTGGACTAGCATTAAAATCATAGGTAACCCTAACAACGGTTCTTGTACGGCCCTAGTGCTGTAGTGTAGTCGTTAGTTGGGGGGGCCCGGCACCAGCAAGCCTGGCAGGCCATCGTTGCATGTGGTATACTATGTAATGGGTGTGTGACACATAATAGGCGTTACGTTGTGGATTTTCGGCGCGCGCCTACGGCGCGCACTACCCCTGTTAATCCTGTCTTATGAAAATGTGGCATCGTTTTGCCTGTCAACAATGTATCTAAGTATAGTGATGTAATAATCCCGCCTACTGTAATGTTGGCTCCGCCCTTTATTGCTTTGTTGCCACCCACATGAGGCCACTTTCAGAAATTTTCCAGGGCCACTTTTAGTCCCCAATCCGCCCCTGGTCATGTATAAATGCATTAATAATGTGTGACATGTGTAAGGGGCATAATGTGTGTCGTGTATAAGGGCATTAATAATGTGTGACATATGTGTAAGGGCCATTATTTGTGTCATTATGTGTATGAAGGGCATTAATAAAGGTTGGCATAATGTGTAAGGGGCATTATGGTTATAAGGACATTAATAATGTGTGTCATGTGTAAGGGGCATTACTGTGTGGTATTATCAGGGGTGCCTAGAGAATGGGGTAGGGGGTACAAATTACCCAAGCCAAAGTCTGATGAAAGGGCCCAGTGGGGGCCCCGGGCCCCGTCCCCTTAAGTGACAGCAGCAGCTGCAGCTCTTCTCCTCTATCCAGCACACACTGCTTTGTGCTGGGTTTCAGTGTAGCCATCGAGGTGCTTAAAATACAATATTTTCTCAGGATTTTTTTCGAAGGGTATAATGTGAATAATGTGAGGAGTAATGTACATAAGGTAAAGTGGTACTACTGTGTGATGTAACGTGAATAAGGGACACCATCGCATGATATTATGTGAATAAAGTTGCACTACTGTGTGGCATAATTTGAATTGGGGGTACTATTGTGTGGCCATGCCCCTTCCCAGCAAGAACACACCCCTGTTTGGGCTCCGCACCGAATGGGTGCGCTGTTTCTATTTAAAATATTGCGGGTAGGAGCACCAAAATGATGACTGCAATGATGAGGGTTGATGATGCTGGGAAAGGGGAGCAGGGTCAGAGGCGGAACTAGTGGCGGTGCTAGGGGGCAACAGTCAAAATCTTGCCTAGGGCATAATTTAGGCTAGGGCCGGCTCTGCTCTTACCCTTAGGTTACTTAAATATGAGCCATTTACAGTAAAAGCTGTTTAAATCAGTTGTTCTTATTCATATAAACAAGTTTATTTCCTCTGATAACAGCTGCCTTTCATTACGTGTATTTCACAGAGCGAGACATAACAGGCATGTATTCTCATTTCCCTGATGTATGTCTGCTAACTATCTTTGTAGCATAAACAGGCAGATTGCTCTTAATTACTGCAACCTCTCTAAGGGAGGAGGCACTGGTGCTCTTGTTAGTATGGAATGTTCATATACAAATGGAAACATGCATGACATTATACTGCACCCGTGAATATGAACTCGCGCCCAACTAACATATAAGTACCTGAACATATCATTTAAATTGGTTGCCCTTTTCGTAGGGATGGCCATCGTTGCCTTTGCCATCGATTGTTGCCATCGATGGTTGCCATCGATGGCAAAAGTGCAACTGCCCATCGATAGTCTATAACCATTCTATGGATGACCATCGATGTTTTTGCATATCGATGGCCATCCATTTTCTCTGATTGAGTGGCCTGTGGTCCAATCAACATGTGGGGGCGGGGCTTCGCGCGTGCCAGGGCGGAGCTATGCTCCGTGTCCCGGCACTGTAGGGAAAAAGCAAAAACAAAACTATTTGTTTAAGCTTTCACATTGGTGTGAAATGAATCAGATGTAAATGTTTTGAAGTTACACATAGATGCCTGTAAAAGCCACTGGTCACTATACTGAAACGGTATTTCTCACAGAGGGGAGATTTACTAAGCCTTGAAAGTGATAAAATGGAAGGTGATAATGCATCAGCCAATCAGCTACTCTCTGTCATTTTTCAAACACAGCCTGTGACATGGCAGTTACAAGCTGATTGGCTGGCTGTTTATCACTCTCCATTTTATCACTTTTCAAGCTTAGTACATCTGGCCTTGTGTGGTAAATGTATGAATGTGGCACTTAATGTGCCGGTAGGAGTCTTCCTGTTTTGCGTCTTTACCGAGATGAAGTGGGAAGTGCTGGCGTCGACATAAATTGGACCAGATGTATCAAGCTTCAAAAAGTGATAAAATGGAGAGTGATGAATAGCCTGCCAATTAGCACCTACTTGTCATTTTTGAAACATAGCCTGTGACATGACAGTTAGGAGCTGATTGGCTGGCTGTTTAACACTTTTTGAAGTTTGATAAATCTTTTCCATTAATCTTTTCCACTGCTTGAGAGGAGAGTAAAATCCCGCCCTTCCACCGATGCTTGCCAGTACTCACAGCACATCAGCCGTAGTTCACTACTGTGCACTGTGTGTCTAACCCCCCCCCCAAACACACACACAGACACACACTGCACATGTGCGGATCTCGCAAATATCATGAGATCTCCTGTGCACAGCCTGAAGCCGGCAGCTGCAGAAGTCACAACACTAGTTGTCAATGAGACAACATCACCTGCAACTATCAAAATCGATAGATGCAGGTGTTGTAACGACCATACATTGTACCTGCATATTGGCATGCTATCTTGTTGTATATAGCAGCACCGGTCATGATAGGCGCACAGACCGAAGCAGAAAAAGCCTTGCCTGCCAAGTCCATTTCTGCTCTGCTTTCGTTCCCAATCTCCTGTTTTCTTAACAGGAAATAAAACTAATTGATGAATAACAGAACATATGAATGTCAATGGACAATTCAGGTCCTACAAAGAAGGCACAGCCATGCTCCAATCATGGTTACATTGATATGTGGAGGTGTGACCACATTCCCCCAATCTGACATGTCTTATAAAAGTGTTTAGTTTTTATCAGGGCTCGGATAAATGGTGTCCCTGGCTGTGGCAGCAGTGAGCCAGTGGAAGGTTTGGGATACTAAAAAAAATGGGGGTTTGGTATAGTGACAGTTGATATGACACTGGGAACTGTAGGCACATCTAGGTGGGGAGTTGACGTGACTCTGATCAGAGGCGCGGAGTCTAACCCCACTGATGGTCTTCATCAGGGACCCCCCGCAAGGCCCTCTGTCAGAGTTCTCACACCTAACTGTGTTATTACTGCCTTACTAATGGGTCAGGATTGGTCAGGGAACTGATCGTCTGGAGTATCAGACTCGAAATCAATCGTTTGGAGCATTGGACTGGGAACCGATGATTTGGCATATCGGACTGGAAACCAATGGTCTGGATCAACCTGGGAACTGGTGGTCAGGATTAGCCTAGGAACCGATAGTCAGGATTGGTCTGGGAAGATGGTCAGGGTCCTGTGCTGCTCTTTGGTAAATGATGATACTGTAGATGATATAAGCAGGATCTCAGGTAGATGGTAGTAGACCAGGAAATAGCAACAGCAGCAGGATAAGGTACTCTGGAGTCAGGTAACCTGGAGCCTAGAAATCAGCCTCTGGGATCTCTCTCAGGAGGAAGACCATTGTTCAATGTGCTGGAATGAACAAGACTAACTCATTTTATCCACGCAGTGGTGTCTGACTGGTGGGCTGTCATATGACTGAAGCAGGGACTGAGATTGGAGCATGGGACCTGGACAGGTAACACTGGGCCTGAGTCACATGACACACTCTGGACTCCGGGGATTGTTGTGTATGGGTCAGCTGACCATGGGTGCCACGTCGGCGCCCATGCAGCTGCACGACGCCGTGGGACACCAGGCCGCACCCTGGACCACAGCAATGGAGTGACAGCTGAACATCACACCAGCCTGTGACACCGCCGGCGGTGCCAGCAGCAGATCTGCAGCAGAGTACAGACCAACGCACGGGTAAGAAATGTGTGCCAGTGCCATGTTTCCTGACATTTTTATACCTTTCAAGATTATAATCTGTTCCTGTTTTCCAACTGCAGTAACCATAACGAACATCCACATTAACCATCAGTAACTTAATTAATCTGAGGTTATTTCATTTGCTGGAATATACCCATGGGACCATGGGATTTACATTAAATAGCATTCCCCTCAGCCTATGAGTTCACACTTTCTTTAGAGTTATAACATCAAATGGGACTGTTCACATAGGTAGCTATGGCTACATACACACCCCTGTAGACAGGGCTAAAGCTAGGATTTTCGTCACCCAGGGCAAAGCAGTAATTTAGCTTGACTCTATCTCCCCCTATCTGCATGCATGTGTGGGTATCACATCCCGCTAGCACCCCCCTCCTATTTCCTATTTGCAGCCTTGCCGTAGAGGATGCTGAGGAAAGAGGGTTGGACTGAGCTTGTGCAGAATGTAGGGATGTAACAGCTGAGATCGGCTTGGTAAAGCGTGAGGATTGAGAACACAGTGGCTATGGAGAGGCCAAAGGGGCAGATGTATTATAGCAGCGCTTATCACGCTGCTATAATACTTCCTGCTTCTCCTCATTAGCGAGACGAAGCGGGAAGGGACATCAACAAGATGTATTAACATTTTGGTGATGTCCCCTCCTGGAGATAGTGCATCAGTTTAAACTGATGCGCTGTCTCCTGTCCCCCGGCCGGCTCGACTGGGCATGCGCAGGATCTCGCTGCTCACGCGAGATCCCCAGCACAGCCCAGAGCTAACAGCAGGGACAGCACTGTCCCTGCTGTTTAGATAGGGCTTCGCCAGCCTGCTGCTGGCAAAGCCAAAACCTGGAATGGGCAGAACGGTCAGCGAAACTGGCCGTTCATACATTCGGCCTGCTGGCATTTAGATAGCAGCGACAATATGGACAGGGGTGCATAAAAATCTTTCATACATCTGCCCCATTATGTGAAGAAATAGAGACTGAAGAGTACAGAGATTACTAAACAGCAGAGAAAGGGTCAGGAGAGGACATTCTGTCTGTAATGAATATATATGGGAACATAATAAAACAGGAAGAATGAAGAAATACAAAGAGGTCTCACAAGAGATCAGCAACCTCTCCTTCATTAACAACCATGAGATGTGCCTCCAATTAAATAGACTGAAAAGGTGCCAGAGGAAAGGAATCTTTAGAATAATATAAATCCTGTGAATACATGTGCCTGAAGACAGCACCAAAACAATAAGCCAAATTCCTCAAGGCAATTGAAATAAAAAAAGATAATTGTTTTGTTGTGAGTTGGCGGCCAATAGACGCTTAGCTATAGATAGTAAGTTGCATTTCCGTCTTGCACAATGCTGGCTGATTGCAAAATGTATTGATTATGCCATAGACAAAGTATCCTAAGCACACACTGGATGCTACATTAATTTACAACACATGACAAAGGATATTTTAAGAGGTAACAGTTCCATGCATAGCATGTAGTGGCATCGGCCATATTCTATGGAGTGGTCTGCTGGGGCAGCAGTGTTTCAACAGCTGACAGTAAGAGACTAAACAGACTGGTAAGGAAGGCCAGTTCTGTCCTAGGAATGCCTTTGGATTCTGTAGAGGTTGTGGGTGAGAGGAGAATGATCAACAAGATGATATCATTATTGGATAATGCTTCACACCCGCTCAAAAACGTTTTGACAGATCTGTGTAGCACTTTCAGTGATAGGTTGCTTCACCCTCGATGCTCAACGGAGAGATATCGCAGATCGTTCCTTCCGGCTGCAATTAGAATGTACAACTGTCATGGTCTGAAGAAGACCTGCATGTTCCTAGATTCTTGAGTTATATTGTTTGGATCTTATCTTATTATGTGTGTTCTTAATATTATGCTACTACTCTTATCTGTACTTAAACCTTGCTGTAACACTGAAATTTCTCCATTGTGAGACGAATAAAGGGATTCTATTCCTCTTACCGGAAGCCCTGGCACAGTTTGGTAAATTCTGAAATAATGCACATATAGTAGTATGCAGGAGAGAGCAAAGACTATGGATCAACTGGATTTGAGGTACAGTATATGCCCCAGAAAGTCATTGGGATGAACAAATACCGGAGTTTAGGCGGGGCTACTCTCTGTGCAGTGCCACAGTGTGTGGTCTACCATTACTGACCGCATTAAAAGAGAAAAACACATACTTGGGGCGAGATGTAATAGGGTACACATTTTTAGAAAGCCAAAAAAACTCACCATATCACACATATCACTTGTGATTTCTAGTGCTTTTTTAGAAATGGTAATGTGTGATTTTTAGTAATGGCAGAGTTTTCCCTTTTTTTGTAAAATAAAAAAAAAAAAACGGCGTGGGGTCCCCCTCCCAAGCATAATCAGCCCTGGGCTCACTTAGACGGTTCTGATTTACAAAATGTGGGGGGTGATGGGGTCACCCTTAATTAAGAAACCAGCACCAGCTCCAACGGCTATTTTGTAACCAGCACTGGGCTCCAACAGCCAGCAGGGGTCATGCCACAGCCTGGGAACACTTTTTGGAAGAGAATATGAGTCATTTGCTAGGTCCTGTTTCGTCATCTTTCTAAATATGCCACAGAAGGATGGCGTTGGCTGAGCGTAAGTGGGGGGCGGCGATGGTGGTATATTTTACCACAATAGCAGTCACAGTGGCTAATTGGACAGTGTTGAGCAGAGAACAAATTCTGGTCATCTAAGTACATTACTTGACATTTTCATTAGAACTACTGTACATTGGATTTAATGTGAAAACAACAGATGTTTGTATTTATTTTATATGTTTTTGTATGTGTGTTTGTATTTAATTTAATTTAGTATAAAAGCTGCAAATTGAATTTATTATTAAAGGTCTAGACCTGGGGTAGACAACCCTAGTCCTCGAGAGCTACCAACAGTGCATGTTTTGCAGGTCTCCTCACAGAATCACAAGTAAGCTAATTAGCTCCATCTGTGGATCTTTTAAAATGTGTCAGTGATTAATGAGTGCAGCTGTGCAGCAGCTAGGTTGTCTGGAAAATGTGAACTGTTGGTAGCTCTCGAGGGCTAGGGTTGGCTATTACTGGTCTAGACAATATTCTCACTTGTTTATATTATACTTCATTACATTTTGTACAAATAGGGTAGTGTAGTTTTAATATTTAGAAAAACAGATATAAAACGCTTGGGTTTGACTGAACAAAAAGACTAGTACGTGAATACAATTATACACATTTATTATTCTTATTTATATTTAACGATAGTAACATACATGTAAGCATATGAATGTAAATGTTAAAATTAAGAATTCACAATCGAAAAATAGGGGGGTACTGTATATAAAAATTTGCTAGCATATTGCTCCCAACTGAGATATAAATGGATATAGACATAGGGCGGCATTCAGTGAGGCTGATTCGCCATGTTTTTATGGCGATTTTGTGCTGTAAGGCGAATTTTTTACTAAAACGGTGAATCACCCTATTCAATGACCAGATGGCGAATACATTTCAAGGTTTTTTTCGCCATGATTCACCGAATAGCAATCGCTATCTTTTTATGGTGAAGTGGAATGTGAACTTTTAAAATAAAGTGTTTTGTTTTTTACATTTGGTGTCAAAAAATCAGGAATTTTATTCTGAGGAGGGGCATGCTATTTTTATTCATGTGCTGTAAGCACATGAATATATATTTAATTTAAAATAAAAAAATATATATATTTTTTCTTTACACAGACCAGCCAGCAGGGGGCCGGAGCCGAGCCACTCATTAGATATTCATATATTCACTGCACCCGATCATTACATATGCATGGTCGGGTGTAGTGAATATACCCGGTCCCCTGCTGGCACCCCCGGGGGGCAGCCTGTGCTGCCTGGCACCCGGGGAGCCCACCTCCCCCCCACAAACGTTCTGGGGCAGGCAGGGAGACTTCCATCTCCCTGCCTGCCGCCGTAATCGGGCTCCCTGCAGCATCGCCGCAGGAGTTAAAATTCGCCAGTCAGGGGCAGTGAGCCCCTGACTCGTTGAATACTAGAGCCGGCGAGGCTCCGGAACGCAGGGAGCAGTGGTGAATGTGCAGCGAACCCTAAACAGGATTCACTGCACATCGCCAAAATGCTCATTGAATACTGCCCATAGAAGTATTGGCATAGAAATGAGCAGTCTTGATGGTATATAAATACCTTGCTTGATGGCGGCATGCATGAGATGGAATGCTCCTCTTTGATATGGATAGAACTGGTCAGGACTAATGAATGGGGACAGTCTGGTGTTTCCAGGGGTGCAGAGATGTTCAAATAATGCTGGAAGGGGCTCAACACGTTTCAACGTGTCCACGTGTCTTCATCAGGATCTGGAATGACTGGTCCATACAGGGTGGCTCTTAATATACAGTACCCTGAATTGATTGGGGAATCAATCCCAGATGTGATTAAGAGAATATAACTTAGATAAATACATAGTAAAACAAAATCAAGTGACCGGGACTTGTCATGTGACCAGGGCAGTGGCGTAACTACTGTAAGGCAGCCCCAGCAGCCGCTTGGGGGAGCAAGCAGCAGCAGGGTCTGTGTGGGCGCCGGCACCCGCTCGACGCACTGACATGCTGCTGCCTGCCGCTGCCCACTGACTGAGCACTGGTGGCGAGTCAGGCGCAGCGCGGGTGGGTCCATCGCAGAGATGTCAAATTCCCCCACTGATTCAATTGACAGTACACAGAGCCGGCTATTGGCTACTGTGTACAGGATGGGCGGGCGGATGAGCGGGCGGATGGGTGTGCTAGGGCGGCCTGGGATGCGTCTGAGCCAAGGGAAGCAGCAGTGTCTGCTGTCTCTCTTCCTCTCTCCTGCTTCAGCTTCTCCCTTATGTGACATCATCACGTCACACACTGGGGAAACATGCTGGAAAGGAGCTTGGAGGGGCGCTACAAACTTTTTGGCAGGGGGGAGCAAAATTTATAGTTACGCCACTGGACCAGGGAATTGAACTAAAAAGGTCAGTAGGGCAGCACGGATGTGTAATGGTTAGCATTACTGCCTCACAGCACTGAGGTCATGGGATCGATTCCCACCATGGCTCTAACTGTGCGGGGTTTGTATATGCTCCCCGTGCTTGCGTGGGTTTCCTCCAGGTACCCCACTTTTCTCCCACAATCCAAAAATATACTGATAGGTTAATTGGCTCCTAACAAATTAACCCTAGAATGTCTGTGTGTGCATGTGATAGGGAATCTAGATTGTAAGCTCCACTGGGGCAGGGACTGATGTGAATGTTCAACTATACTCTGTAAAGCGCTGCGGAATCTGTGTGCGCTATATAAGAAACTGTTAATAAATAAATAATAATAATAAATAAATCACAATAAACATATGAATAAATAATGGTAATAGTCCTCCGGTTTCAGGGAGCACTCTCACCCACAGTGTAGTCATGCAGGCGAGACTGGAGGGCCGATGAGGTGGAAATCTCCAAGCCATGGCAGCGGGTCCCAGTCCGTCTGCCGTGGTTGGCGGAAGTGCCTCTGCAGTCAGTAAGCGGTTGGCAGAATTTTTATATTAACCACTAACACTGTTAAGGTAGATCACAACACTCCTGAGGAAGCTTTTTGCGAAGCGTACGCTGACCACATACTTAGTGTGTGAAACCCCAATATCCCTTCCCCACATACCAATGTAAATTTTGATCTGTAATAAGCTAGTGGCGTAAACACGGGTCGCCGTTGTACATGGAGACCCTGATTGAGTGACGCGGTATCTGGTTTCATCGTCCTCTCTGCCTCTACCCACCCGAGCGAATGAGGAAAGTGCACTCTTGCACACCTCACACTCTGTCCACGAGCGGCACTCAGACAGGGTGACCAACGGCTCCTGCAGTTAATGGCTACGCTGAAGCGGGATCGCTACCCGAATTCGGCGCAAACCGCTTCTGCATAGGAAGCCCCATGGTTCTTTTCCCTGACTTTATAAATAAAAAATGTGTCCTAACACTATAATGTACCATTAACACGTGATAAGTCACTAGAATACTGCACAGGTTGTAGCTGACAAGTGTTTTTGAACTATTCAAGGGTATTATCCCATAAAAGGGCAAAATTGTCAAATCCCCCTAACACATTTAATGTTTGAAAAATCTATGATTATATTTTCAGTGGGGGAACAGGAACAGGAGGGATAACTTTGATGGGAGGGACAGGAGGAGGGATAATTGTGATAGGAGGAGAAACAGTGATGGGTGAAAAGGAAGGATATGTATGAAATTTTTTATAATTAATGTATGGGAGGGGGGCAGCAACATTTTTTTGGACGGGGGGGGGGGGGCGCAAAATTTCTAGTTACGCCACTGCATTATGCCCATTACACAATATGGCACACACCATTATGCCCATTACACAATATGGCACACACCATTATGCCCATTGCACATTATGACACACACCGCATTATGCCCATTGTACATTATGGAACACACCATTATTGCACACATTGTAATTCCCATTGGGACCACAATGCCCATTGCACATTATTTTCTATTATTCGGAGGAGGTGAGTGGTGTGTCTGTGGGGCGGGGGACTGGTTGCAGCTGGAATAGCTGACACGTTGTTCTGAGTTCAGCAGTGTGTCAGCTGTTCTAGACGCATCTTGTACCCCGCCGCACTGATTGGCCTCTCACCTATTCAGCTGAGAGTGGCTGTCAGCTCTTCCAACCACATCCAGTCCTTCGCCGCACTGACAGGCCACTCCACCAATCTGCTGAGAGTGGTTGTCGACTCTGCCGCACTGACTGGCCTCTCACCTCTTCTGCTGAGAGTGGTTGTCTGCTCTTCCAGCCACATCCAGTCCCCCGCCGCAATGTCAGGCCGCTCACCTCCTCTGCTGAGAGTGTCTGTCAGCTCTTCCAACCACATCCAGTCCCCTGCTACACTGACACTCACCTCCTATGCTGAGAGCGGCTGTCAGCAGAGGAGTACCCTGTTGACCTTGCTGCCTGTTGACCCAACGGTGTTGACCTAATGACTGTCGACCTAAGTCCGGTTGACAATACAATCCACACCCTTACAAAGATAATTTGACACATGCACATTTTGCCAATAATCATTCAGACAAGACCACATCTCAATGACACCCATGCTGAACATAATTGTTATGTTTTTGAGCCGCACTTCTTACATAGTTGATGGTGACAGAAAAAATACACGCAAACTCACTTTTACACTATTTTTATTGCTTTCTGTATGTAGGTTCTGAGCACATATGCATCCAAATCTGAATGAACCCTAAAATGTTAAGTTAGAGAGCAAATAAAGCTACTTTTCAATGGTGTGTAATAATCTACCAAAGCCTGTTGTATTACAGTGTTAAATAAGTAAGTTGTTTAGTAATCCTGTCTGGAATGCTGTCTGTGCTATTTTATACTATGAAACTGACATTTTCAAACAGTGACAAATATACGTATTTGAACACTTTTGCTTTAGGCAGAAATTGTCACAATCTGAATTACTGTAATGGGAACCTACAATGATAAAAATATAAGATATACCTTTTTTCCACTGTAAAAAATGGAATGCCTATGTACAATTTTATCCCATAGATTAGAGTAACACAGAGGTAGATGTATGAAGCACCTAACTGTCCCTTTTTTAACCCAGCCTGTAACTTCAGTCAGGAGCTAATTGGCCGATGAAAAAGTACCAGGCACTTTATCACTTCTCCTCCGTTATCACTGCTTCATACAGTTATTATTGTTTATTATTTAAAACCCCACAGTTTTAAATAATATTTTTTTTTAAAAAGTAAACCTACAATATTTATACAAGTTGAGTTTCCCTTGTCCAAAATGCTCAGGACGAGAAGCATTTTGGATAATGAAGTATTCCATATTTTGGAATATTTTTATATTTCAATGTGGAATCTTGAGGTATCATGCATTTATGTTGTATAAACACATCAAGTACATGAAATACACACCCATGAGGTTGCTGGGTGTTCTCATGCTAATGAGGCCGTGATGCGGGTGCGGGGGCGTGGACACTAGGGGGGGAATTTACTAAAGGAAATTTGTAAAAAATAGGTGTATTTGTATCCAGAAATACACTTATTTTTGACATTTACTATCCCGAAAATACGGCAATTCGTATTCGTATTGATAGCACATCAATACAACTACGAATTGCCATATTTTTGGGATAGTAAATGTCAAAAATAAGTGTATTTCTGGATACAAATACACCTATTTTTTTACAAATTTCCTTTAATAAATTTCCCCCTAGATGTCAGCTGCCCGTCCTGTCCTCGAACAGGGCGCCCGCTGTTAAGAGACACCATATAGGTGTGTCTGAACTGCGAGCGCTGGAGAAATCATTCGATGGTCGCCGGCCATCGAATGATTTCTCCCCGCCTGCTATAATTTCCTTGCACATATTTAGTGCCAGTTACATATAATGTCTCCAGTAGTGCCAGTTACATACTGCATCATGTCACTAGTAGTGCAAGTTATATATGTCCCCAGTAGTGCCAGTTGCATATCATGTCCTCAGTAGTGCCAGTTACATATCATGTCCCCAGTAGTGCCAGTTACATATCATGTCCTCAGTAGTGCCAGTTACATATCCTGTCCCCAGTAGTGCCAGTTACATATCCTGTACCCAGTAGTGCCAGTTACATATCCTGTCCCCAGTAGTGCCAGTTACATATCATGTCCCCAGTAATGCTGTTACATATCATGTCCCCAGTAGTACCAGTTTCATACTGTATCATGTCACCAGTAGTGCCAGTTACATATCCTGTCCCCAGTAGTGCCAGTTACATATCCTGTCCCCAGTAGTGCCAGTTACATATCATGTCCCCAGTAATGCTGTTACATATCATGTCCCCAGTAGTACCAGTTACATACTGTATCATGTCACCAGTAGTGCCAGTTACAGATGTCCCGAGAAATGCTGTTACATATCATGTCCCCAGTAGTGCCAGTTACATATCATGTCCCCAGTAGTACCAGTTACATATCATGTCCCCAGTAGCGTCAGTTACAGATGTCCCCAGTAGTGCCAGTTACATATTATGTCGCCATTAGTGCCAGTTACATATCATGTCCCCAGTAGTACTAGTTACATATCATGTCCCAAGTAGTGTCAGTTACTGATGTCCCCAGTAGTGCCAGTTACAGATGTCCCCAGTAGTGCCAGTTACAGATCATGTCCCCAGTGGTACCAGTTACATATCATGTCCCCAGTAGCGTCAGTTACAGATGTCCCCAGTAGTGCCAGTTACATATTATGTCACCATTAGTGCCAGTTACATATCATGTCCCCAGTAGTACTAGTTACATATCATGTCCCAAGTAGTGTCAGTTACTGATGTCCCCAGTATTGCCAGTTACAGATCATGTCCCCAGTTGTACCAGTTACATATCATGTCCCCAGTATTGTCAGTTACAGATGTCCCCAGTAGTGCCAGTTACATATCATG
This sequence comes from Crinia signifera, assembly GCF_055691185.1. NCBI lineage: Eukaryota > Metazoa > Chordata > Amphibia > Anura > Myobatrachidae > Crinia > Crinia signifera. The sequence goes on from NC_139218.1 coordinate 195,556,938, forward strand.
TCCCCAGTAGCGTCAGTTACAGATGTCCCCAGTAGTGCCAGTTACATATTATGTCGCCATTAGTGCCAGTTACATATCATGTCCCCAGTAGTACTAGTTACATATCATGTCCCCAGTAGTGTCAGTTACAGATGTCCCCAGTATTGTCAGTTACAGATGTCCCCAGTAGTGCCAGTTACATATCATGTCCCCAGTAGCGTCAGTTACAGATGTCCCCAGTAGTGCCAGTTACATATTATGTCGCCATTAGTGCCAGTTACATATCATGTCCCCAGTAGTACTAGTTACATATCATGTCCCCAGTAGTGTCAGTTACAGATGTCCCCAGTATTGTCAGTTACAGATGTCCCCAGTAGTGCCAGTTACATATTATTTCCCCAGTAGGTTTTTAGCAAAAATCAAAAGTACATTCTGGAAACTATGGTTTTGGGGATAATTTTGGATAAACAGATTTTTGGATAAGGGATACTCAACCTGTAATACAGATGTATGGATGGTAACCAAACTGTTTTGAAACCATATAGGTACTGTATGTAAAAAATACTTTCCAGATGAATTAGGAGTAGAACATTTCACAGGAGGAGGTGGCAAAGATGCCAGCAAACTAGCTATAACAAAAGGTTGTCGATACCATGATCTGAAACAATGCATAGAACGTCAATTGCATAAAGTAGCCATGTGCTAAAGATTAGAAGCTGCTATTTCTTCCTAGCAGAGGCATAATGGTATACAGCTGGGTGCATCTTCTTGTGACACCATGCCGCCTGCTCAGAATACAGTACAGTATGTTACACAAGTCAGTTTACAACTATACTCAATCTGTCCCTCTTAAGTATCATTTTAAGCACTGTATATTGTAATAATAAGAATTAATTTTCTTGGCTAGTTATAAAAAAACTGTTGCTGAGACAGCAGCTCCTATAAAATAGTCTCCTAATGAAGAGTCTATAGTAAAGTGTTTACACACTGGAGACTCAGGCTCCACATGGTATAAAGACCACGCTTTGATTCTTCTGTTTGTAGAGGGTACATCACGAAGGGATACTTTGGCCCTTATTCTGATTGACGCGGACTTTACCGCATACTTTCGGATCGCGTGTTTACGACGTCTGCGCATGCGTGGAGAACGCAACGCGCATGTGCCACGCCTTGACTCGGTACCAGTTCGGCCAGATCCCGTCCAGAACTGTTCACCGCTATCATTCGGGAAATAGGGGCGTATTATGGGCGTCATGCGGAATGACACATGGGCGTAGTTTCAAAGTGGGCAAAACGGGGAGGAAACATGGGCGGACACGGGGGAGTACACTTATGTTGGGGGGCGTACATTCGGAAACCACTCCGAATGCACGCGATCAAAAAGGGCAGAAATGTGCGGTGTCCACAAGTGTACTATTGCTTTGCGGACACCACTCGTTCATGCGCTAGGCGAACGTACGCCTAATGACTACAACCATTAACACCTGAACCCAATAGAATCTACTCCTTTACTCATTACTCACTAATAGGACGCTTGTCAGTGCTTTAATTGAAACCATTGCACTTACATTGCTGTAAGGGTTAATGTGTGCAATGCATGTGTTAGGCATGCTTGTAAGGATATATTGGAATCTAATTGATTCCAATTCCAAATAAGCAGTTTTTTATGAGGATAGGTAATTGAATAAGTGGGTCATGTGATGTATTGCAGAAGATACTTCATAGTGGGTTGTTTGGCGTAAATACTCCGCTTACGTGCGGTAGCACCGCTTGGCTCCCATTCGGATGCGGTATTCCCGAGCATACTCTGTAATACTCTGTAATACCGTGCCGAATCGGAGTGTTTCTCCCGCACACGCATGGTTTGTATGTCGTCCGTAAACACGCCCTGTTCTTAAAGAGTGAGTCCGTCCGAATGCGGAGGACACGTGGGCGTTTCTACGGACGATGGCCGCATGCGGCAAAACACCGTTGCGTGCTGACCGCTCCGTAAGAATGCGGGAATTTCCGCACAGATCAGAATAAGGGCCACTGTGATCGAAGCAGCTAAAGACGTAGGCGGACTGACCCCGGTGAGTGCCACACAAAACATCCTTGAATGCCACCTTGTGTCCCTAGTGTCAAGAGTTGCCAGCCACTGTATTAGATATCCTGAGATGATTTTTGCTATAGCTGGAGTTTTCCACTCTTGTAATCTGTGTTTAACAATGGAAACTAGACTGTCCAACTCTGCAGCTGGCTTAGGAACTAATTTACCAAGTTTATTTTAATTCCATTAACAAGGCACGGTACATGTGGTCTGTTTAATTACAGATGGCAAGTATCTGTAAATGTCACTGACTCTTGTCTGTAGGATACATGGCAGGTAAAGTATTCTCCATCAACATATAAGGCGAGATGTACTAAAGGGAATATGCGGTAAAACCCCGGTTTTACTGCATTTTCCTATGTACTATTACTCGGCCGCCACGTCACCGCAGTGTAGGGTATCGCCACCTTTGGGTGGCGATACCCTATAGAAGCATATGGGCTTCTTTTCGCCACCCGACACCTCAGCCGAAAAACCCGCCGACCCCCCTCTCCCCCTACCTCTCTTACCTGGTCCAGGTCCTCCTGGACCCTGAAGGTAACACCTTCCTCCCCCTAGTGATGCAGCCGGACGTCCTTCCGGCTGCAGGGGGGAGGAGCCGGGGACAGCTTGCTTAGCTGTCCCCGGCGTTAGAGATGCAGGAGGGGGCAGGGAGGCGATGGAGACCCCCCGCACACCACATTCCAGGTATCGCGGGGGGCCTCCGTCACCGCATTGCGATGCCAGCCGCATATGTTAGTACATATGCGGCTGCATCGCGGCGGGGGGGCGCGAAGGGCGGCGATGTATTTTAATACATCCCGCCCATAAACTGACAAGTATCATGTCCTGCTCTTGCAGAACAATCCTCCTCTAGTTCCAGTATCTTTTTCCTGTCTGTCCCCACTCTCTACCCACTTTCCCTTAATGTGTCCTACCCTGACCTTGCTCCTTATTCCCCTCTCTTCCTTTGTTCCTGTCTATTTTTGACTGTTATTACTATAAGATTCTGTGGTCTTTGCCTACTCCTTTTGACACATCGCCTAGGTCAGTGCTTCCCAAACTGTGTGCCGTGGCTCCCTGGGGTGCCACGGGATGGGTGTCCAGGACCAATTCAAATTATTTATGATCAAATTATTTATGGACAAAACCAGTGCTGGTGGCTGCCAATCATAAAAGGTGTACAATCAGAAGCAAATCCTGTCCTTTACCATATACTGAACCTAAGAAGCACATATAAACACAATCTACTTAAAAAAAAAAAATATTGTGCCTAGGGGTGCCGATTGGTAAACCCTTGGCCTAGGTACATCTGGCTATGGTGTCATTGTGGTATTTACACTGCCCACCCCAGATTGGCCATGGATTGTCTCAGAAACTGCTGAGTCCTCAGGTACAGTGACTCTCAGCATGTACCTCATAGTCCCTACACTTTTTTTTGAAAAGTATATTTATTGGGTTTTACAAAATTGTACAATAAATTCAACATACATAAAATTATCATATCCACAGCATATTTGTTACATTGGAGACATTTTCAGTATGAACCTAAACATGTCGAGAATCTAAATCTGCTATGTATATTGTGTTATAACGTGTCCGTGGGATGTATGTATGTTGTGTTAGTATGTGTCTATGGGTGGGATGTACAAAAATGACCAAAATGCGGTTCCCCCCCGTTTGACTGCATTTTCAAATGTACTAATACCCAGCCACCACGTATAGCAGGGCAGGGCATCGCCACCTTTGGGTGGCGATACCCTATAGAGGCCTATGGGCTTCTATCGCCGTCCGCTACCCACCATCCGCCACAGACTCCTAACCCCTTCCCTGTCCTCCATGCTGTTTCTCCTCCCCCAGCAGCATGTCACAGCCAGGGTTGTTCTTCTAGCTAGGGGGGAGGAGGAGATGCCGGGAATCTCTGCATAGCCTAGGAGGTGACGGAGACTCCACGTCACTGCACCGCGATGCTAGCCGCATATATTAGTACATATGCGCTAGCATCGTGGTGGGGGCGTGGTGAGGGGCGTCGATGTATGTTAATACATCTCAGCCTTAGTAGATGTTATACAGTATATGTTGTGTTATGTGTCTGCGTGGTAGTCTGGTAGAGGTTAAATGTTATGTTATATGTTCGTGTACAAAATATCATGTAAGTTATTTTAGGAGAACAAATTTGTCCTGCAATAAGGTCTGGATTAGGACTATGTTTCTGTGAGGTAGATATTATATATGTTCCATGCCTGATTAACCAAGAGGCTAATTAGGCTGCATCCTAGGGCACCAGGAATGGGGCGTGTGGGGGGTGGGTGGAACCTTGCAGGTGACAGTTGAGAAATAAAATGAAGGCTTAATTCATTCCATGCTTTTTAGTTATAACCTGTCCCAATGTATCGTGGGGTAAAGTTCTTAAGGTGACTGGTAGTTAACTGTGCCAATGTAACTTACTGATGGGACCATTACTTTATGTACATTGTGCTACATGCCCGCTGGGCAGCCTAATGCCAAAGTCTCCTTTACACACCACAAGCATTAAGTCCTACATGCCAGTTGTATAACCTCTGTTACATGCACATGGGCAGTATGACTGGCGAGTCCCTGAGTGCCCATACATGTGTGTTTAGCAGCATCTACATGTGTATTGGCCTAGGGCCCTGTATATGTTGTGTTATAATGTGTCTTAATAGTGTTTGGAATCAATTTATATTTCTTTGCCCAGAGGTTTATGAATACTACCTCCTTTGGGAGATGGATGCCAGAGCAGAGGACAGTAAGTGTATATATGCATAACACACAGTCTCTGGCTTGGAGGGCAAAGCAAGAGAGGGCACACAGCAGTGCAAGTCCTACGAGTCACACCTGCGGGTAACAACCCATCACAGCCATCCAGGCCCATAGCATACCTCCCAACTTTTTCATTTGATGAATAGGGACACTCGTCGCCAAAAAGGGGGCATGTCATATGCAAATGAGGGCATAGCTTATGTCAATTAGTTCACACCCCCGATTTCGGCCACTGCACCGCTGAATAGACGCTGTGCGCATGCTCACAGCGTTTATTCTGTCAGATTGGGGGGGACGACTCCCAACTGCCCACCCGCAGCGGGACACTGCCGACCGCGGGAGGGACGCAGGAACGTCCCCAAAAACCGGGACATTCCTGCATTTAGGTATGCCATCGTGGGCTGCCCACTCCTCCTCCAGCATTGTGTTATCACTAGTGTGCACTGTATTTGTCCCTGGTTTGTAGGCACCATTCTCAGTATATGAGTGTTGGGCAACAGGAGTCATCATAAATACAGTGACATACAAAGGGCCCATTTATCATTAATTGCATTTGCAATGCAATCTGAGCATGATATTAGCATCCAAGATCACATTGCAGACTGCAATGAAATCAGTGGGATGTATCATTTTGCAGTCATAGGTACAGAATCTGCTGGCTGCAGGTCCCTCGATGGATCAGTGGACCCCTATGCACTGTACCAGCTGCACCGCCATTAGTTCCACCACTTACATGGAGGCAGAGGAGACAGAGATCCTCAAAGTTCTCTCATCTCATCTCATCAAAGTTCTCTCATCTCTGAATAATACTTTGTCCTACTTATCCAGTGGCGTAACAATAAATATTGCGCCCCCCCACCGGGAAAAAATTTGCGCCCCCTTCCCCCCCACCCCAGTTAAAACACCCCCCTAAGGAGCGGGCAGTGGGGTCAGTGCGGCGCGGGTGTACCTGCGGCGCTGTCTAGAAGCCACGGTGAGAAGGTTCCCTGCGTCGCTGTGTAGTGAGTTGGCGCCGGGTGACCGGGTCCCTGCAGTGTCTTGGAAATAAGTCTGACTCTAGCGCTATCCGCCGGGTGGCGGCGAGGGAAGCGCTTCTGATTTTGAACACACTGTCTGCACGCTGATTGGCTGAATCTCAGCCAGTCAGCGTGCGGCCAGTGTTTCTGAAATCAGAAGCGCTTCCCCACCGCAGCCCAGCAGATAGCGCTAGAGTCAGACTTCTTATTTCCAAGACACTGCAGGGACCCGGTTATCCGGCGCCAACTCAATACACAGGAAACCTTCTCACCGCGGCTTCTAGACACTTAGACAGCGCCGCTGGTACACCCGCACAGACCACCCTGCCCGCACCCCGCTGCACCCACAAGGAGGGGGGAGCTGGGGGCGTAGCAATAGCGCTATAGTTACGCCACTGTGACAGTCCCTCCCTCCAGTATTACAGATGTAGCAGGGAGTACACCGGAGAATGAGATCCTGCCTCTCAGTGTGGGAGCCGGCGCCCACGCAGCCCCCGTTCCCCCAAGCAGTGGCGGGGGCTGCCTTACACAAGCTACGCCACTGTACTTATCCCTGGGACACACTGTAAATGCTTATTCTGGAGTAATATAAATGTAATTTCCTTCTGTAATAATGGCATACTGTATGTAAATCTTTTCTGTTTATTTAAGGACCCAGAGTATTATCTGGAATGATATTGGCTCTTAAGAGTTGGTGGATGCAGGTACATTAGTAGTTCTATGTATTGTCTAATTGCCTTGTTAGGAAAGTCCAATTACTAGTATTTACCTTGTTGGCCTATTTTATTTAATTATTTTATGTATTTGTTATTTATATTATTGTATTACCCTCTTATAGTGTGTACACACGGGGCGATATGGCTTCCGATGTTGCCGATATAGTGAACATCGGAAGCCATATTCATATAGTGCAGATCATATAGTGCAGATCTGCACTATATAGTCTAAATTGTCCCTCTGCATGCATGCCGAGGGACACTTCTGCCCACATCTGTGCTGTATCTGACGGATCCCACTGGTGCACGCTCCCTCCTCCGCTTGTCGGACCCTGCCGGATTGCGTCCTCACCATCAGTGGCGCCCAGCACATCTTGTGCTCCCGACTTGTCTACCATCAGCGGCTCCCGACTTTCTTGCTGCCCACCAGTGCAGCGGAGGTTACCATCTGAGACAAGGTGGAAACCATCGACAACCTCCAGTGGGTGAGACTATCCTAATAAATCAGCAATATTTAACATTCATACTAACTAACATCTGCCTCTAACAAATGGATACCATGCGTGTTAACACACACGCTAATTGAGGCAACATCATTTGCTGTATCAACTTGTTTAAAACAGCTTCTAACATCTCTTGCTGCTTTCTGCTTATACCATTTGGTTTCATTCACCGGCCTTCCCAAATCAAATCAATTTACACCAATTTAATGCACAGACTTTACAGCTGGGACGCCAGCTTTATACCGTTGTCAGGCTTCAGTTAGGCAAATTGTATCTTTTAATTGATATATGTTGATTCTTATGTTTAACCATATACCAATTTATAGTGTTTACCTTTTTGCATTTTTATCATAATTTTCTTTATAAAGTTATAAAGTATTCATTATTTTCAGCGTGAGTACAATTAATATTAATATTAATGGTGTACACATTTTTTAATGCCCGTTTACCAGGGCAGTGCACATTTCTGTTCTCTTATTGAAGTTGTTTGTATCTAATGCTGGAATCCAGAATTTGAGCCACTTCGTATTCAACGCCCCTATGAGTGTCAACCTTGGGAGACTTCGGCAAAGCAGAATTAAATTTATTTAGGACTAATGGCTTTAACAGTGAAATGTGAAAAGAATTCTGAATCTTCAGATAAAGAGGAAGCTTCAACCTGTAGGCAACTGGATTGATGATTTGATTGATTGAAAATGGACCGATGAAACGAGGAGCAAATTTCATTGATGGTACTCGAAGTCTGATATTGCGAGTGGATAACCAGACCCTATCACCAAGTTTCAGAGTTGGAATAGATCTTTTCCTATCCGCAAATATTTTTATATCTCTGAGAAGCCTTCATTAAAGAACTCCTAATCTTTCTCCAATCCTGGTCAAATTAGAATAATGTAGACCTTACTGCAGGAACTGACGTTGGAGACAGATGTTGGAATTCAGGAACTCTGGGATGGAAGCCGTAATTGATTAGAAATGGTGTAGAAGAAGACATGGAGTGATATTGATTATTGCGACAAAACTCTGCCCAAGGTAATAAATCTGTCCAATTGTCTTGTGAAGAGGAGATATAAGGATACAGTATAAGGAAAGTCTCTATATCCTGGTTGACTCTCTCCGTCTGACCATTTGACTGTGGATGATAGGTGGTACTAAGGTTGAGATGGATCTGCAAGGCTTTACATAGGGCTCACCAGAATTTTGCGACGAATTGAACCCCTCGATCAGGAATGAGAAGACCATAAATTCTGAAGATTTCTTTAACAAATAAGGCAGCTAACTTCGGAGCAGATGGTAACCCGGTAAGTGGAATGAAACATCTTCGAGAATCGATCTACTACCACCCAAATGGTATTATGATTGGCAGATGGTGGGAGATCAGTGATGAAGTCCATAGATCCAAGGACTGTGAGGAATGGAAAGCGGTATCAATGGACCTAATGGAACTTGGCGAGAGATTTTATGCTGTGCACAGCATGGGCATGAAGCGATATATTCTTTAACATCCTTCTTTAGAGTAGGCCACCAATAGTTCCTGGAAAGAAATTCAGAAGTCTCCTGAATCCCAGGGTGACCGGAAAACATGGAATCGTGGCCCCAGCGTTGTATTCTTTTTCTTTAAAGCGGGTCTAACAAAAGTCTTCCCAGGAGGAATTGAAGCCTTGACAACTGTTGCAGCGAATGCAAGAGGATTGCTTATGGGATTTTCTTTGGAAGTCTTAGGCTCTTCCCCTATCTCCCATGACCTTGACAGGGCAGCTTTGAGGTTCTTTACCCCAGGACAGAAGGATAGTTTAATAATGAATCTGGAGAAGAATAACGCCCATCTGGCTTGTCGAGGATTGAGACACTGAGCGTTCTTTAGATATAAGAGATTTTTGTGATCTGTGATGATATTTATGACATGGACTGCCCCTTCGAGTAGATAGCGCCATTCCTCCAATGCTATCTTGATTGCTGATAACTCTTGGTCTCCAATGGTGTCATTCTGCTCCACCGAATAGAATTTCTAAGAGAAAAAGCTGCATGGGTGTTGGTAACCGTCTGAGTTCATTTGAGAGAGGACTGCTCCTACACCAACAGTAGAGGTGTCTACTTCAACTGTGAATGGTAGTGTAACGTCCGGTTGTGCAAGGAGAGGAGCTGAGGAAAATTTCTCTTTGAGGAGGTGGAAAGCTTTGACTGATTCTTCAGGCCATTTGGAAGGTTTGGACCCTTTACGGGTGAGGGCAGTTATTGGAGCTACGATGGTGGAAAAACTTTGATAACTTTCTGTAGTAATTTGAGAATCCGAGGAATCTCTGTATTCCTCGAAGGGTGTAAGGTATGGGCCAGTCTTATATTGCTTTGACTTGCAGGATCCATCCTCAACCCAGCGTCGGACACAATATAACCCAAGAATGGAATGGATTTGACTTCAAAATTGCATTTTTCCAATTTGCAATAAAGATGATTTTCTCTAAGACGTGTGAGCACCTCTCTGACTATATCCCTGTGCTTCTGTAGGGAATTAGCATAGATTAAGATGTCAAGATACACCACAAAATGCCGATACAGAAGATCCCAAAACAGTTAATTCATGTAGGATTGGAATACCGCTGGAGCATTACTCAAACCAAAAGGCATGACGAGGTATTCATAGTGACCATCCCTGGTGTTGAAAGCGGTCTTCCATTCGTCACCCTGGCATATTCTGATGAGGTTGTAAGCTCGACGGAGATCGAGTTTGGAAAAGATAGTGGCTCCACTCACTCTATCAAAAAGTTCGGTGATGATAGGCAGAGGATAATGATTTTTAATGGTAATCTCATTAAATCCTCTATAATCTATGCAAGCCTTAACCCTCTATCTTTTTTTTTTTTACAAAGAAGAAACCAGCTCCAGCGGGTGAGGAAGAAGGACGAATGAATCCTTTGGCTTTAATATATTCAGTCATATATATATTACAGAAAACATTGATGAACTCATTGTACTGGGGTGGTAACTCTTTAGGAGTTTGAATCGTGAGTTGACGAGCTGGTGCTACGGTTTGTAGGCAAGTCTTGGAACAGGACGGTCCCCATGCTTGAATCTTGAAAGAAACCCAATCGATCCTGGAATTGTGTAAGCGCAACCATGGAAGACCCAGCACTACAGGATGTGAAGATTTACTGTAGGAATGATGAAAAATGCAATTCTCTCAAAATGAAGAGCTCCTATCCGGAGTCGCTGGAGAGAAGCGGAAGCTGGGCTCCTAAAAAAGGTATGCTGCATGGATTAGTGACAGTATTAGCTCACCATGCGAGGGGCGAGAGTCTCTGTGTTAGGTGACATAGTAATACCGGTAGAAGGTGTAGTTGATGAAGGTGATATTGATGACGATGAAGATAATGAGAAAGACGATAATAATGAAGATGATGAAGACAATAATGATGAAGATGATGAAAACGATAATGATGACGAAGATGATAATGAAGATGATAATGATAAATTACGATGATGATTGCTGAGTGAGGTCGCTGCTAATATGTATGCCGGGATCACTTGAGGATGTCACTGGTGAGGGCCACCGTGGGTACGGAGACACCGGACACCCACCTTTGGGGTGAATGCCCAATGTCAGCCTCAAAGCCAGTGACGGTAGAGTCCGGGAACAATACTTTTCTAGAGCAGTAAACGACCAGCAAAGTTGAAGTGGTAGTGCCTATAACGAGACACCTGGGAAGTCAGGCTGCAGCAGAACGGACCACTGCAGTAATTGCCTTTCAATGAGCTGAGAGCTGCTACCTAATGGATAACATTGCACTGACTGACCTGCAGACCCAGCCTGCAGGAATATATATGCTGAGCAGAGCTAAGATTGGATCCCTCTGCTATGACATCATAATTAGGGCAGGCAGAACAGATTATAGACTCCGGAAACATGGCCGCCCCCTTGCAGGAGACACTGAGTGGCCAGCAGAGGGAGAGATTGAGTGGTGATGTCAGCACCAGGACTCCCTGCCCATGCCAGGAGGAGAAATGGACACCGACATGGAGACCCCTGCCACCGCCGCCCAGACCCAGAACGATGGAACAGCACGGACCGGGACCAGCGCCGGGAGTGCGAGTAAGTGCCACACATGGCGGCTGTAACACAGGAGAAGTGCCAGGACTGCAGACAAGTAGATCTGCACGTCCTGGTTACAGAGGAGGCGGCGGCAATGGGGGTAAGGCATGCAGCAGCGGAACCATAGCAGACTCCCGGTGCCCACTCTTTACTCAGCGCCTCCCCACCGTCGTGGGGTCTGCGGGACTATTGTTATGCCACTAGCCATAGGTTCCCCATCCCTGCTCTATAGTGTGGCTCCAGTCAAAACTCAGATACATTTCCCATATGTACAAAGCTCTGGGAGAGTCATCGCTGTGCAGATAGAGTATCTCTGCAATTACCATCGCAAGACTATGTTCACACAGATCCAAATTAGTCCATGATGGTGGGGGTCTGCGCATGCGCACCAGTGTGCATGTGTAAGCACCCGTTGCATTACCTAAATGCTCATTGCCAGGGGTTTGTTGCTCATTGCCAGGGGTTACATGCAATTACATGCTGCTTGTTGCCAGGGGGTGAGGTGACGGGGGGCAAGCTGACAGGGAGCGAGAGAGGGTGAGGTGATTGGAGCGAGAAAGAGTGAGATGGCAGTGTGCAAGGTGATGGGGGGGGGGGGGGAGAGTTGATGGGGTGAAAGAGGGTGAGTTAAGGGGGGCGGGCTGACGGTGTTACGGACTTGGGGGTTACCCACCGTGGAAATCCAGAGACAGTACGTGAGGATGCAGGAGGCAGGGAGTTGGAGATCAGGCGTGAGCCCGTAGCCGGGACCGCTGGTTAGAACGGCCACAGCGAAACCCTACACTGACTCTGTTGAGTCCCCCGGGCAGATGGAATACCCCTGCGGTAGTGCTAGGCTTCGCCTGTAGCCGCCGCGTTCGAAGGAGCCGGTTAAGCCTGCTCCGACCCCGATGCAGCCAGGTGTTATGTGGTGACAAGGGGTGAGCGATCGCCAGGGGGTATCTCAAAAGGCAGATCTAACTAACGGGCCTACCTGAAAAAAACCCTGACTAACCGGCACCAGGCCAAGGACGGGACAGCGCGACCGAGTCGCAAACACCAGAACAAAGCAACAATAGGGTGCCACCAAACCAACACACGCCAACATAAAAATAGTACTCTTAAAGTGACGGTACCCCAAAACAGACGTAAACCCACAGTTGTGGGCCTCTCCGAACCACGGAGAGCAGAACCAGGATAATAATGATTATAACTAAGGAGGAAGGGCCGCTTGCCCGTAGGAATAAAGAATAAGGAACCAGGCTCCACTGGAGCACTTACGTGACCGGCCCAAGACTGGACACTGACCGCAGCAATCGGGCGGCTGGATAACGGCTGGACTACGGCTGTACAGTGACCGCAGTGAGACGGCAGCTGGACAATGGCTGCACCACGGCTGGAGGTCCCTGGACTAGGACAGCAAGGGGACAATGATATTTGATCCAGACTGCAGCAGGATAGTACACTTGACTGGACCCAGACAACACAGGACAAGACTGTAAACAGGACCCAGACTGAAGTGAGAAGGACTCCGACAGAATCCAGACTGAATGGAACAGGAGCAGGACCTAGGACCAGAGAGCAGTATATCTGCAGCTACCAGCACAGAAAAACAACAAGCTATCACTGGCAGAGATCCCCAGGAGAGCATGGCTTATAAAGGCCTCAGGTGATTGAAACAGCTGGTGAATCTCCAGGCTGCTCCTGATTAACGAGCTAATAACTCACAGCCTGTGAATGATAGCTCAAAGAACACAGGGCTGTAATGGCAACAGACCTACCACTGGAGGTCACCAGTGAGTCAAAAGCCAAACAGAAACAAAACAGATTGAACCATAAAACCTGGCTCCTGACAGTACCCCCCCCTTGAGGAGGGGTCAACAGACCCCAAAATCCAGACCTCCAAAAAATAATGAGCATCTGGACCCTGGAAAACGGGGCAAAGGCAACAGAAAGGTGAACACAAGCTAAAACCACGGCTTGTCTCAGTGCCCCCCCTAGAGGGTGACCACAGGGCACAACCAAAAAGACAAATAAGATGATCCAGGAAAGCAGAAAAAGATTAATGCTTCTTCTTTTTCTTAGATTTTGATGGAATCAGCAGTTTAAGGCCCCACACATTATCAGATCTGATGGTACCTTCTATCAAATCACAGCTATGGGTTACCAAATCAGAAACAGAGTTGAAGTCTCGATCTGAGGAGATCATGAGAGTCTTTTTAACAGATGGAATCTCAGAAAGGGAAGAATGTCTTAATTGGCCATAGGCAGAACTCTTATTGGATTCCCTAGACCCAGAATTACAGGTACCAGATGTGTCCAAAAATTTTTTGTCAGGAGTCAGTGAGACAAAACCAATAGCTAAACTCCTGGATTCCGGACCAAGCGATGAGGCAGAAGAATGAACAAACAGAGACTGTGAGTCCCCAGAAGCCAGGTCCTTAAGCCCCTGGCTTATGCTGGGCACCACATTTCCAGGAGCTGGTGGAACCCCATCCTTCTTTTTGGGACTGAACTTCTTAATAACAGCATCACAAAAAGAGGAGAGATCCTGAAGGCAAGGGTCACAACACCTGATCAGCTTGTAAGCCCATGTCTGAGGTCTACCCCTAAAGGCAGAAATGAGGAGGTATATAATATTAGTCCAAGTGACCCCTGAAGCTGGTCCTGATTCAAAAAGGGAAGTATAGTGTTTAACCAGGGCAATAAAATGGGCAAGATCTCCATCAAAAATGATGGACGTAGGGACATCCACCTCTGGGACCTCAGAACTGGAATTCTCTATGGGAACAACAACCTTTGGGTCTAAGATTTCTGAAGCCTCCCGAGAAGCTGGCAAGACAGAAATGCTCACTGGGTTTGCGGCCCTCAAGAGCCTCGCTGAGGCTGTGGTCTTTGGGACCTCAGACAAGGATATGGCCACCCCTTCCGGGGACACAGCTTCTATGATACCACTTGAGGCTAGATGGACTGAGCCCCCCTCAGGGCCCGGACTGGCAGAGTCCCCTTCCGGGACCAGACTGGCAGAGTCCCCCTCAGGGACCGGACTGGCAGAGTCCCCCTCAGGGACCGGACTGGCAGAGTCCCCCTCAGGGACCGGACTGGCAGAGTCCCCCTCAGGGACCGGACTGGCAGAGTCCCCCTCAGGGACCGGACTGGCAGAGTCCCCCTCAGGGACCGGACTGGCAGAGTCCCCCTCAGGGACCGGACTGGCAGAGTCCCCCTCAGGGACCGGACTGGCAGAGTCCCCCTCAGGGACCGGACTGGCAGAGTCCCCCTCAGGGACCGGACTGGCAGAGTCCCCCTCAGGGACCGGACTGGCAGAGTCCCCCTCAGGGACCGGACTGGCTTGCCCCCCTTCTGGGGCGAAACAGACTTGCCCCCCTTCTGGGGCGAAACAGACTTGCCCCCCTTCTGGGGCGAAACAGACTTGCCCACCTTCCGGGGCGAAACAGACTTGCCCACCTTCCGGGGCGAAACAGACTTGCCCACCTTCCGGGGCGAAACAGACTTGCCCACCTTCCGGGGCGAAACAGACTTGCCCACCTTCCGGGGCGAAACAGACTTGCCCACCTTCCGGGGCGAAACAGACTTGCCCACCTTCCGGGGCGAAACAGACTTGCCCACCTTCCGGGGCGAAACAGACTTGCCCACCTTCCGGGGGGGCTACGGCCTTTGGGCCCCCACTCGGGGCTACGGCCTTTGGGCCCCCACTCGGGGCTACGGCCTTTGGGCCCCCACTCGGGGCTACGGCCTTTGGGCCCCCACTCGGGGCTACGGCCTTTGGGCCCCCACTCGGGGCTACGGCCTTTGGGCCCCCACTCGGGGCTACGGCCTTTGGGCCCCCACTCGGGGCTACGGCCTTTGGGCCCCCACTCGGGGCTACGGCCTTTGGGCTGAACACTTTCCGCACGGTTTTTAGGAAACCCGGAAGATCCCTTAGGATGGGATCGTCAGCCTCTATGAGAGGTTTAACCCACTCCAAAGCTCTTCCTCTAAAGCATGATAAGAGATAACGGACAGCAGAAGAAGGAGTTATCTTAATATTATGTGAGAAGTCCATTTTAGCGAGGAATTGCTGAGCAATTGGTCGGAGCTGGGCCAAATCTCCATCGAAGTATGGAGTGTTAGGAGTATCATCAGACACGCCCGGCGGGCCTTGGGCATCAAATTGGCTCAACTGACCTCGAGCACCACAAACGTTCAATGAGCCCCAAGCGCCCTTGCCACTAGATGAGCCCCCGGCATCGGACTCGCCTAAGGAGACCGGGACTCCTGGATCCACAACCTCAGAGGCAACACCGAGAACCCCAAGATCGGGGAAGATGTCACTAGAAATCCCGGCTGAGACTGATGTCAGGGATTCTTTTTTCGGAGTTATGCCTCCCAAGGCCTCATCAGGAGCAATGACCTCCATAACTCCATGTGGGGTTAAGTTCCCCAAGACCCTCTTAGGGGCGACTGTTTCAAGGACCCCCTCTGGGATTATGCCACTTGAAGCCCCTTTTGAGGGAAAAACCTGAGACTCCTCTACAGGACTTAGCAACTCCAACATTGAAAGAACGTTGAGCTCCCTGACTGGAAGACTAGCATCCAACGTCTTTCTGTCTGGAATCTTTGTGGATGAATTCCACATTCCTGTCTGATTCCGTACCACAACATGGGGCGCTCTAGTCCTAGGACCCCAGTTGTAAGTCGGAGCGCTACGTATGTGGGGGGTGTGGTCAGGTTCCTCCTGCTTAGAGGAGACAGGTATAGATGTAACCTCCTGATACCACTTGGATTGGGGAAAATCCTTCCCGGTACCACCACCAGGTCTGCGTAATTCGCAATACTGGAGAAAGTGGCCTGATTCCCCACAATACAGACATAGGTTAAAGTTTTTACGCCGTCGCCGCTCTTCTGGTGTGAGCCTTGGCCTTAAAAAACTTCTATGTCCCTTCTGAATCTCCTGATCTGAAGTTTGACGGACTACCCCCTTAGCCAGGGTCTCCCTAGGAGCTGGTTGAGCCCCAAAAACCTCAGACAGATCCAGGAAAATTTGGGTTAACAGATCTTGCAATTGCAGAAATGACTGCTGCAGACCCTTAACCCGCTCAGGTTTTAATTCTGTAAAGGCCGTATTTAAGGCCGTCAAGGAAGCTTGCAAGGCCTGCATGATAAGTACAGCAATGAAACAAACAGACAAGACCAACTGGGCAAGCTAAATAAAGCAAAACCCTGTAACGGGCAAAATGCGGGAAGAAAAAAAAATCTTAATATGGACTAATCTATAAATCCTGCAACCAATCAAAAACACCCAAATCACCTTGAAACAAAATTTTATATATGCATGTATACCTATGACTACTGTGAACACATGCATATATCGGTATGGCCAGTGATAATGTTACGGACTTGGGGGTTACCCACCGTGGAAATCCAGAGACAGTACGTGAGGATGCAGGAGGCAGGGAGTTGGAGATCAGGCGTGAGCCCGTAGCCGGGACCGCTGGTTAGAACGGCCACAGCGAAACCCTACACTGACTCTGTTGAGTCCCCCGGGCAGATGGAATACCCCTGCGGTAGTGCTAGGCTTCGCCTGTAGCCGCCGCGTTCGAAGGAGCCGGTTAAGCCTGCTCCGACCCCGATGCAGCCAGGTGTTATGTGGTGACAAGGGGTGAGCGATCGCCAGGGGGTATCTCAAAAGGCAGATCTAACTAACGGGCCTACCTGAAAAAAACCCTGACTAACCGGCACCAGGCCAAGGACGGGACAGCGCGACCGAGTCGCAAACACCAGAACAAAGCAACAATAGGGTGCCACCAAACCAACACACGCCAACATAAAAATAGTACTCTTAAAGTGACGGTACCCCAAAACAGACGTAAACCCACAGTTGTGGGCCTCTCCGAACCACGGAGAGCAGAACCAGGATAATAATGATTATAACTAAGGAGGAAGGGCCGCTTGCCCGTAGGAATAAAGAATAAGGAACCAGGCTCCACTGGAGCACTTACGTGACCGGCCCAAGACTGGACACTGACCGCAGCAATCGGGCGGCTGGATAACGGCTGGACTACGGCTGTACAGTGACCGCAGTGAGACGGCAGCTGGACAATGGCTGCACCACGGCTGGAGGTCCCTGGACTAGGACAGCAAGGGGACAATGATATTTGATCCAGACTGCAGCAGGATAGTACACTTGACTGGACCCAGACAACACAGGACAAGACTGTAAACAGGACCCAGACTGAAGTGAGAAGGACTCCGACAGAATCCAGACTGAATGGAACAGGAGCAGGACCTAGGACCAGAGAGCAGTATATCTGCAGCTACCAGCACAGAAAAACAACAAGCTATCACTGGCAGAGATCCCCAGGAGAGCATGGCTTATAAAGGCCTCAGGTGATTGAAACAGCTGGTGAATCTCCAGGCTGCTCCTGATTAACGAGCTAATAACTCACAGCCTGTGAATGATAGCTCAAAGAACACAGGGCTGTAATGGCAACAGACCTACCACTGGAGGTCACCAGTGAGTCAAAAGCCAAACAGAAACAAAACAGATTGAACCATAAAACCTGGCTCCTGACAGACGGGGGTGAGCTGACAGGTGGAAGAAGAGAGGGTGGAGAGAGAGAGGAGGCAGGTCTCATTCTCACTTTGATTATTAGGTCTCCCGTTCCCTGGCTCCGCCCTCACAGCTTTTCTGCCCCCCTGCTGCCACTCCTCTCCTGCTCCCTGGTTTGCGGACACCACTGCTGCTGCTCTCCTCGGCCTCCAGCCGCCACTGCTGCTATTCTCCTTGGCCTCCAGCCGCCACTGCTGCTATTCTCCTCGGTCTCCGGTGCTGCTGATTATTGGTCCCGGAGCATTGCTGCCATTTGAATGTGAACTAGCTGACTCACAAGCCAATCAGAGCTTGTGATTCGACAGCCAATTAGGAGCCGCCGCTGCCTGATTGGCTGCAGAGTTCCAAGCTCTGATTGGCTTATGGCCACTTCCAAATTTTAAAAGAAATGGCGCTGTACTGATGGAGCATTGCAGGGGCTGGCAATTCTATCCCCAGCCCCCGCTAGCTTCCGGCTCTCGCCAGGGGCGCGCGCGCCCCGTGGCTACGGAGCTTTCTCCGCCGTCCGCCTCCTCCCCTGCCGCCTCATCTTTAGGGTCAGTTATGTGGTGAGGGACCAGATTTTCTTCTATTTTCCACATGTTAGTATTGGCAGAGGCAAGCATGAGTTTTGCCTATTACATTCACCATAAAAAATTTAATTGGTAGCGAGTCATCAATCCACGGCACCCCTGCAAACTGTCCTGAGGCACCCCAGGGTGCCATGGCACACAGTTTTTTGTGCTCTAGTGTAGTAATAAAAAGTAGTTACATCTATTACAGAAATAAACAAAAAAAAATACCCAAATGGGTAAATCAGGCGCAACTTATTCAAATACCTGTAATTAAATTTAAAAAAAATAACTATATCTCCAATCCACAGCTCAAATTGCTGCTCCCATAAAAAGACTAATAAGTTTTTATAGCAGTATAAAATACAAAAGAATAAAAGAGAGCGCACTGTGTTGATCTTTTTAATTTGTTATTATTTTACTCAATAATTATTAAATTCAGTAAATACACAATAAAATCAAAACTATAAAAATACATACATTTATACAATGAATAATTAAACATCGGACTATAACCACTTAGAGCCCGAATTTGTATTTTAGTAGCCAGCGGTAATTTATAGAAAGTTCCCAATTTGGTGGTAACAATGCAACAGTTCCCTTTTGGTTTAACAGCAGTTGTAACAACTGTTTGAACTTTAGAAACAATGTTCCTGTTGGAGAAAAGGAAGCATATTACCGGCTGATGTAGATGAGTGGATGCGGCGGTGGTCTTATTTCCAGGTGTCCGCTGCCACCGGTGTTGCTCTGATGGTGATGGAGCCGGTACCGGGAGCAGACACAATGGATCCGGGTGGTGGCCGGTCTGCTGGCGACCAGCATAGCTCCGGTGTTGGGGGAGCCGGCGCTGGGAGCTGACGCAGCTGCAGAGTGTTACTCACACCTGGGCGTCCAGAATAGAAGGACGTCTCTTGCCGCACCATTTTGGTCAGTCCGGCAGTAAAGTGGAACTTGGCAATAAACAGATGGCAGTATGGGCTGTCCAGGCTGTAGTGGGTGTCATCTTCTGAGGAAACCGTCAGGGTTACAACATATGGAGAAACGTGTCAAGATTTTATCTTCATCCGACACCCACTACAGCCTGGACAGCCCATACTGCTATCTGTTTATTGCCAAGTTCCACTTTACTGCCGGACTGACCAAAATCCATCCAATACATGATCTCTGTGACAGCGGCAAAAGGTGCGGCAAGAGACGTCTTTCTATTCTGGACGCCCAGGTGTGAGTAACACTCTGCAGCCGCGTCAGCTCCCAGCGCCGGCTCCCCCAACACCGGAGCTACGCTGGTCGCCAGCAGACCGGCCACCACCCGGATCCATTGTGTCTGCTTCCAGTACCGGCTCCCACACCATCAGAGCAACACCGGTGGCAGCGGACACCTGGAAATAAGACCACCGCCGCATCCACTCATCTACATCAGCCGGTAATATGCTTCCTTTTCTCCAACAGGAACATTGGGGCAGATGTATTAAGCCTTAACAAGAGATAAATGCAAGGGTGATAAGGAGAGATAAACGTCCAGCCAATCAGCTCCATACTGACTTTTTTCAAACATAGCCTGTAACATGGCAGTTAGCAGGTGATTGGCTGGACGTTTATCTCTCCTTATCACCCTTGCATTTATCTCTTGTTACGGCTTAATATATCTGCCCCATTGTTTCTAAAGTTCAAACAGTTGTTACAACTGCTATTAAACCAAAAGGGAACTGTTGCATTGTTACCACCCAATTGGGAACTTTCTATAAATTACTGCTGGCTACTAAAATACAAATTCGGGCTCTAAGTGGTTATAGTCGGATGTTTAATTATTCATTGTATAAATGTATGTATTTTTATAATTTTGAATTTATTGTGTATTTACTTAATTTAATAATTATTGAGTAAAATAATAAAAATTTAAAAAGATCAACACAGTGCGCTCTATTTTATTCTTTTGTATTACAGAAATAAACAAACCATTTAATACAGTAAAATGCATCACACCAATATTAAAGATCACTTTGTGCCACAGCGTTATGGGTTTACTCTTCCTCTAATGATGGAAATTGTCATGTATAAACTGCTGTGTTCTCCTGGCATCACCTGCTTCTAACTTGTAATACAGTAGGCTGTATTCCATAATATTGGCAGGTGTCATCTCCCTATGGAGACACTAGAGACTAGAGAAAAGTAAAACCTTTTCTTCTGGGACACTCCACTGGTTTATGATAATGTATAAAACTCACCGTTTAAATATTCAATGAATTAAAACAAGATTTACTTTATAAGAGAGAGGGAAAGAATGGTTCTTATTGCTTTTGGAACCTTCTAGTTAATTTATACAGTATGATACCGGTTTAATTTAAGTTTGGTCTTCTTTCATTAGTCTATTGGCAAAAATATATGTGGGTAAAATATATGTGGGTAAAAAGATATGTCTTAGTACATATCCCTCCCTGGTGGTAAAATCAGTTTACATCACCTTGTAGTGGAGGGATAGATACCAAATTATTCCAGAATATGTTAGATAGGAAGTGATTTAATTAATCATGTTTTTTGTATTTTGATGCCTTTCTTTTTTGCCTAGAATGGAACGGAATCTACAAGCAACTTGCCACGGTGGTAGGGAAGAACCACATTCAACATAATTAATCACTTTACACATTATTAACTCGTTCATACCTACCAAATAACGGCACATCATGAATTACATACATAAGGGTCGTATTAGCCGCTGATTGATTCGCGAGTGCGAATCATCACGGTACCGGGTGCACTTTACTCGAGACGGAATCGCCCAAAATCGATCATTGCTTCATATGGTTGCAAGCAATTTTAAGCGAATTACAGCCTGCAAAGGGTGCGACAACGGGTTAAATCGGGTGCCGTTGCCAGCATTTTAAACGTATTTGAACGGTACCTGAATGGAACCTCGCACCCTTTTCAAATAATAGGATCGACCCCATAGAAGCAGCTTAATATAAAAAAAAGAACCGCAACAAAAACATCAACCTAACCATACAGCATAAATTCTGTGGTTATGGTATTAATGGTCGACAATGACTAGGTCAACACCTTGAAATGGTCGACATAAACAAAAAGGTCGACACAAGCTTACAGTTGACATAGACATGGTCGACATGAATAAGGTTGATCACCAATATCAAGGATCTAAGAGCAAGGAGACCAAGGGCCAGATGTATCAAGCTTCAAAAGTGATCAAATGTAGAGTGATAAACAGCCAGCCAATCAGTTCCTACCTGCCATGTCACAGGCTGGGTTTGAAAAATAACAGGCAGGAGCTGATTGGCTGGCTGTTTATCACCCTCCATTTTATCACTTTTTGAAGCTTGATACATCTGGCCCCAAGTGAAGCCCATTATTAAGTGTGCTATCAGTGCAGATGACGCTGGGACTTGTAATTCCACAGATGGACCTGTGAGGTAAAATGCTATTCATCCATGAACAGTTTTTATTACACTCACACATATAAAACAAATTCAGTGGCATAAGCATAGGTGTGCGCAGCACATTTTATTAGGGGGTGCACCACCTATTGAGCATGTCTAACACCACCATTGGGTGTGTCTAGCACCAATCAGGCGTGTCTCCCATCATCTATTGGCACTCGCTATAATATAAAACGTCTCTCAGCGACACCATAATCTCCTGCCTAATTCAGTTTTAATCTTCTAATTACTCTGTGTAATAGTACATGCAAATAAAGTGAAAAAAATAAAAAATGTATGGATGATGCCGGTATGTAGTGATATGACAATGATCTAGTACAAGTAATAATGTAAAACATACATAATTGATTGATGGGTGCTTCTTTTAATAGAATACAGTTCTAAAAAGCAAAAGTCTTTAGTAAAAAGGTATTGGTGGTTGCTAGCGGCAGGGAGGTGTTCATAAGGGTGGGCACAGCCTGTGCACCTCTAATTCTCAATGTGCGCACGCCTATGGGCGTAAGTTCATCCCAGGCGCCAAGAGGCAAGATTTTTGTTGTACCCACACAAACTTTATCAATTATCATGCACAAAGCTGGCCCTAAGCAATGTGTTGCCCTACACTCACTATACTACACTACACTTACAGATATACTCCCCTTCCTGCAATCACATCACAGCCCACTCTGACATGCTGCCTACCAGCCAGTCCTGGCCGCCTACGTTCCCCTCGCCGCCCGCACGTTATAAGAAAAATGAATTCATCATGCCGGGCAGACAGCTGCACCGGGCCCCTTTAACCCCGTGGGCCTGCCCTTGCCCGGCTCCTTGCTCTCTGCTGCCTTAGTGGGTGCCTGCCCCGTGCATATCTAATGAGCGGGGACCTGGCGCAGTGCATATTGAATCAGCGGGATGCGCTCATTCAATATGCATGGGGCAGTGACTTGCTCATTCAATATGCACTGCGCCAGGTCCCCACTCATTAGATATGCACAGGACAGGGACCCGCTCTCTGCTGCCTGGGTCGCTGCTTGTGCATATCTAATGAGCGGGGACCCAGCACAGCATACAATTACCAGTCCATTTGTGTTGGGGCCTGGGCACTTCTGCGGAGTCTCCCACCCGACTACTGCCTCAGAACATCGGGAGGCAATGGAGCCAGTGCCCCCTTTAAGGCTGGTGCGCAGTGGCAGATTACTCTATTGCCTCCGGAAGTATTTACATATGCACCTAATATTCTACTTGTACAATTACTACCCATTATGGAAGTGTAATTTATAAAACAAACAAGATCAAATTAACCCCCTTACTACAAAGGTTTTAGCTCTTTTGTACTCAAAAACTTACTATGAGTATTTCTCTTGTGATTGTAGAATGTGTACCCATTGTGTGTGGTCTCACATATGGGCACAGTTAGAGTAACATTTTCGCTGTAGGATCAGAACTATTTATGGTATTCTTGATCCTTTGCTAAATTTCTGATAATATTCTTATATGTTTTTTTCCATTCTATGTGGAATTTAAAGTTTGCAAATGAAAACCTCACCAGAGAGGCAGATGGAAGATTTGGCTCTAAAGCCCCTAGTGGAAAAGTAGCTCATGACCTCCCTTGTGAAAGTCACCTTTATACTCGCATATGTATGGGGGAGATTTGAATTGTTCTATTATTCTGCTCTGGTACTGCCACGGATGTGGCCAGGGTGAATGAAATTCTGTTTTATTTTGGGGAAGAAAACTGTTTCAGATTCTGTATTTCAGTTTGTTTGGTACAGTAAATGTGCTCTGTAAGTAGGGTTACCACCTAGGACCTTTAATTCCGGACAAATGTTAATTACACAGGTTCTGTGGCAGTTTAAAATCAGGTGAAGTGGAGTCTTGAAGTCAGCCAGCCACAGAACCTGTGTAATTAATATGTGTCCAGAATTAAAGGGACTAGGTGGTAACCCTATCTGTAAGTGCTATGCTGGGATGTGATGTATCAAGAGATGATACTTTTAATTAGAGATGTGTAGGCTCTAATTTACTCTGATTTACTCTTATTTCAAAGCAGGATCTTATTGGCTATCAACTGTCAACAACTGTCATGTGATTTGGGATAGCCAATAAGATCCTGCTTTGAAATCAGAGTAAATCAGAGCCTGCACATCTCTACTTTTAATCCATTTTATATATACAGTAATATGCAGCGCATGAAACATTCTGATCCATATGTTTAATTCCAATTGTAAAGCGCAACAGAATATGCTACGCTACATAAGAAACTGTAAATAAAAAATAATAAATTACATTCTTCCCTTTTGTTTAACTCTAACAACACACACACAAACACATCTCCTATGTACATATATAGAGAAGGAGATAGTGTGTGTGTGTTGTTGGAGTTAAACAAAAGGGAAGAACATAATTAAACACATGGAGCAGGATATATCACGCACTGCATATTGCATGTTATATTGTACATCCCAGTCCCACTACTTATTGCATACATACTGTATCCAGTGGCTGGGCTCCCCAACCTCCGCCAACCTAGGGATCAGTGTTCTTAAGGCCCCATAGAGATATCCTGGCCATCCCAAATTTCCCAGCGGAGCCCTGTGTGGCTACCATGTGCCATCATATATACACATCCAAACTCCCAAAATCCCACTGTATGTACTGTGTATTGGAAGGTACTGTAGGTCCCACTGTGCAGCTCCACCACAGTAGCAGCTGCCACTGCCAGCAACAAACAGTGAGTAGAGGAGGGACTGAAGGCCCCCATAAAGTAACTCGCTTTGGGCCGATTTCACCTGTTCCTGACAAAACAGATCAAGAAATTGGCGCAAATCAGGTCATGTGATGTCCATAAGGTCCGATGAGCGGTCCAGTGCACATTGGACCTGAGTTGGAAGTCAGACCGGCATGCAGGTCCTACCTCCAACCAGGGGCGGATTTAGGAGTGAGGGCGCCCGTAGGCACAACAATAATGGCCGCCCCCTGCCTTATTGTATTATTTTTATTGATTATTTATAAGCCCTCATTTGATAGAATAAGTAAGTAGGACAGATTACAGGGACAGTATCTGCATGCCCTATCCATGTACACTCTATACAAGAATTTATTGAAACTTGATGGGTGAGATTGGATGCCGTTTCCAGCCTTAAGTCACTGCAGCAACAGCACCTCACCCTTCACAGTTAATAGATTTGACCCATGAGTGAAATAAGAGAAATCTTGTGTGTTAGAAGAGCAAGGCAACACCGCTTTGAACATGGACACAGCAACTATAATAATATGCTCACACCTCTATTGGGACATGGATATGTGACCTTAGTACAATTCACTCAGAAAAGAAAGTGGGGCAGTATAGTGTGTTCATTTTTTATACAAGTATTGTTAGATGTTAATTTATTAGTTAGTTATGCTGCTTTCCCACTGCCTACCCGGGTAAAGACCCGTTTTTTTTAAACGTGTCTTTACCCGGGTAATAGCCACAAAGACCCTTTCCCACTGCAGCTTTTAAACGTTAAAATAACGTTTAAAAGCAGTAAATGTCCCATTCACATTTACCCGGGTAAACCACAAAGCAACACGTTTAAACTCTCTAGTAAACCTTGCCTGTCATTAAAAACATCACATGCACCAATCATGTTCTTAACCTTTATTATTATTTCTAAATACCGTTTAAAACCCTTTCCCATTGCTAAAAAAACGGCTCTTACACGGTAAAAACACTGCTTTTTACCCGGGTAACAAATACCGGTATTTGTTACCCGTGTAAAGCAACCTGGAGCTTTCCCACTGCAGCTCTAGCCGTTTAAAAAGGCTAAAAAACCGGCATTTTACCGTGTAAAGCCTGCAGTGTGAAAGGGGCAATAGTCAGTCAGTCAGTCAGTCAGTCACTGTCCTGGCCTTATGTGTTCTGAGTATAGCAATGACAGCTGATTCCCCTACCATTGCTTCTGGTCCTCTGTAGCTGAAGTCTCAAGCACCCATAGTTGCTGTGCTCTCCAGGGGCGGATCCAGGATAAAATGACAGGGGGGGGCACCAATGATAAAAAAGGGTTTGGGTGGGGGAGGGGCGGTGTTAGTGGTGCTAGTGTACATGCTAAGAGAGCGGCAGGAGAGGAGGGAATGGAATTAAAAATAGTCCCTGGCATTTAAAGTACGCAGGCCCACCATGGCGACAAAAGTGAAGGATGTAGTTGTGCGCGCGCCGAAGGCGCGCTCCGGAAAAGGGTGTGTGGCCACTCAACAGGGGGCGTGTCAACACCATATACAACTTCTACACATTATGCAACAAAATACTAGACCCCATTATACTTGCCCCTTAAACATAATGCCAAATGGAATCAGCCAAAATTCAAATAATGTCACATGGATTGTGTCAAAATTCACATAATGCCACATGGATTGAGCCAAAATTTACATAATAACACACACGGATTGAGCCAAAATTCACATAATGCCAAATGGATTGTGTCAAAATTCACATAATGCCACACGGATTGAGCCAAATGCATAAAATGCCATACGGATTGAGCCAAAATTCACATAATGCCACATGGATTGAGCCAAAATTCACATAATGCCACACGGATTGAGACAAAATTCACCGAATGCCACACGGATTGAGCCAGAATTCACATGATGCCACACAGATTAAGCCAAAATTCACAATACACTTCATAAACAGGGACATTGTCCACCAAAGGCTCGCATTAAACATTTACACCATAATGTCCATTACACGTTAAGTTACACGCCATTATGTCCATTATGTGTTATGCCAAACACCATAATGCCTATTAAAAATTATGCTACATAAGTTCTGCTTCTCTACATGCTCATTGCCAAGGGTTCCATGCTCATTGCCAGAGGTTTCATGCTCGTTGCCATGTGGGATTACATGCTCATTGCCAAGGGGGAATACATGCTCGTGGTAAATGGGGGACAGCAGAAGTGAAAGCCACTGACAGTGGCAGAGCCTGGCTGTATTCAGAGCACTGCAGGTCCCGGCTATTTGAAATACCCATTTCACACCAGAAAATGCATTCCCAGGTTGGCCCCTTTTACACCAGCCTAGTCCCTGCATTTTCTGGTGTGAGGGGGAGAGAAAACCACCCCTCCCCCCTTTAACCAGTTATCTCATTTAACCGCCTTTATCTTCAGAACCAACTGACCCATTTACATGAGACAAGTATTATATTGAAGAACTTTTGAGTGGGCTTTGAATGATTTTGGTCCAGTGAAACTGGAACGTTTGGTTCCAGAGTAATCTGCCCTGAAAGAACATGAACAGCCATGAAATTACATTTCAAAAATAAAAAATCGATTTACACGCAATATCTCTGGAACTGATTGACCGATTTGGACCAGCCTGGTATCATATTGAAGGCCCAGCAATTTGGAATTGAATAAAATCAACCACAAGCTTCTGTGATGCCAGGGCGGGAACTGGCAGCCGTCGGAACCGGGTGGGGGTCAGAATTGATGGGTCCCATATTATCCTATGGGGGAAAAAACGTTACAGGTTTGCCAGGCGATATCTCCGGTTCCCGGGGGGCTAGAGACACAGGGCTGGGCTCGTTGGAAAGCCCTGGTCCTCAGCTACAAAATATATGACAGGGGGGCACGTGCCCGGGTGCCCCCCCCCCGAATCCGCCACTGGTGCTCTCCTGCTGCATTCTAGTCTTTAGTTCCAGCTTGGGTAATGGAAAACCCACTAAAGTGCATGCTTCTCAGTGAAAACCCTTTTTCACGATGGTAAATAGCCCCATTTAACTAATCCTGACTAGAATGTGCAGTTACAAAATGTTATGGATAAAGAAAACTTTATTGTTCTACAATCTTTTTCCAGCATTGCATATGGTTACATTGGCATACTAGTTGTTCTGTACTATGTACTGATGTTCATTATAGTATTATACTATTGTTAGTTATGCACTTTGACAATTCTTTATACATTGTTACTCTTGAATAATTTTACATTGACTCTCAATGTGAATGAAAGACATGACTGTTTACCAACAGTCAACGTGCGGCAAAGGCATGACGGAGAATTAGAACTTGAGACAAATTTTTACAATCTTATGGTTTACATTTTGCCACATCACAACATGTGGCATCACAGTGCAAGAATAGACTGTTGTATTTGAAAAAGATGTTCAACTTTCTTTGGCCTTTACCTTCTCTTGCCATAAGAAAACAGAATTGTTAGGAATGTGGAACAAAAGGCAACTAAGCAATGTTTATTCCAGTGCACAAGTGTTTTTATGCTGCTTTGTAATGTTTTCCTGTATTGCTGTTTCCACTACCATCTCCTCTCACTTGTAAAGACACACATCACCGTGGCAGGGTTCCAAGCAACAAGATTCCAGAATATTAAGAGCCTTGAGAGAAAGGTATATAAATATTGGTGAAGGTTTGGGCTTTTGCTCACAGTTTCCAGGTCTGCTTCTACCCTGGAGGTAGGGGCTGCATAGAGGTCTGATGGCATAGGACTGGAAAACAGTACTCCATTCACCTCTCTGATAACACAGGTGGTAAACCATGAGGTCATCAGACAGCAGGGTGTGCGGAGCAGGAGTAGAGCAGGGGGCTTTCCGATGAGGTTATGATCTTAGGTTAGTACAGTCTGAGCTCACCTATGGGGCACAGAGGTTACAATGGTACTTCTTATATATATTTCCCAATAGATGCTTATTTACTATTTAAATGTATTTACCTAGTGAGCGATGATGACTGATAGACTAATGCTATATGGAAAGAAATGCCTTACTATAAACACCATTGGCTGCTTGGGAAAAATGAATTTGCTAACAAAACTTAATGTGTTTTAGCTTCTTATATGGTAAAGCTTTAATGCTGATATACTGTATAATGGTTTGGAGTTGCAAATACGTTGCAATCTGTCTGTATTTTTAGTAAAACACATCTTAAAATATAAGCAATAGCAAATATAGCAAATAGATACAGAAGGGCTGACGGATTTATGCAGTGCTCATCCTTTACCTGTTCGCTCTGCACAAATTTTGGAACCAAGGGAACGCACCCACTGGCTATGCACAGAACAAACAAACGGACGTTATCACTTAGGCAAGGTTCAGAGAAAAAAGACAGTCTAATATGGTTGATGATGTACTGTTGCTGGATTAAATTATTCAATGCAATATTTTATTTTACAAATGAAAAACACAAAAATTCCAACATTAGATACAGCACTTATGACAAAAATAACAGCAATTTAAGAAATCGTTAATTAAATTGAGCTTAAAAAAGTCCACATTACCTGTAGTCACAGAAAAATAAGTGGTATGGGTGAAAACCGGACCAGGACAAAACCCCCCGGACTGCCGGACCGGACATCAAACTCTGCATTTTGTAGCTTGTAGCCTCCGGTCCGGGGGGTGTCCTGTCCGGGGGAGTCCTGTCCGGGGGGCTGCCTGTCACCCCTGTCAACAGGTAGAGGAGGAGGGGTAGAATAAAGCCTCCCTGTATGGTCCGGGCATGTAGCAAAAACCGGACGATCCGGACCACCTGGGGAGGCAGTAATCTCCCCTCCCATGTCCCTGGTGATAGCTATCACAGGTACCCCCCCGGACAAGACACCCCCCCAGACAGGACACCCCCCCCGGACCGGACCCTACAAGCTCAGGACTGCAGATTTTGATGTCCTGTCCGGTGGTCCGGAGTGCAGTCCGGGTCTGGTTTTTACATAGTCCCAAAAATAAGGCACAGTTATACGTAAAACATGTCCAGCTGTAATTTTGTCTGGAATTCAGAATGTAATAGGATAATTCAAACTAGTTATCTAAGCAGAGTCAAATCATTTGCCACTCTGTATTAGCAAGGACGATCATGTTAGTATTTCAGATTTAAATACGTTTGCATGAAGTCAGATCTGGTTAGCATAACGGCATTCTCGATGCCGGTAGTCAGCATACCATCGCCAGAATGCCGACACTGGTGAGAATGCTGGCACCAGAAATCTGACACCCCTCACAATGCAGGCTCTGGAATCCCAATTCTCAGCATTCCAAGTGTAATTATGTTGAGGCTGACGAGGGGAGGGGGGGGGGGGGTCAGGTTAGATTTAGACAGTATAGGGAGGCAAGGGTTAGGCTACGAGGGCAGTGGGGGTTAGGGTTAGGCACCAAGAAGGCACTTATGTGGTACGGTTAGGGGTAGTCATAACGTTGGGGGTAGGGTAAGGGTTAGGCTGCGTTAAAGGGTTGGGCAGGCTTACACTGATGGCTAGGCCAGCTCACATTGCTAGAGCCCCCGGCTGCTTTTCCAAGAGTTTTCTTCTATTGGAAGCTGACTTCTGCTCTGACTAGCGGTCACATCCAGGTGCCATTAGCCAGGAGCAGAGTGGACACGCAGGGGTGTCCACTAAGATTAAATGGGAGTAGATAAGGCACACTTTTTCTTCAAACTAATTGGTTTTGACAGGTCCACGCCCCTTTTATACAGGTTGTCCACGCCCCCATTTATACAATTTGATATCAAACTTGATATGATCGTATCACGTTTGATATCAAAGTGGTATAAATAATATTAACCCCGTATTAAAATATAATTGGTTTGAGGCTGTAACTTCATACACTGATATTGACTATGTGAAATAACACATATATAAAGCTCGCTTAATGTTATCTTAACCAGCTGGAAGAATTTCTAAACATAATGCTAAAAAAGTTGTTAGAAAAATATGGTATACAACAGATATATAATTCGTAGAAATGTAGATCTTGTTTTATATCAAATTTGATTTGTGTAGGATGTCGCGCAACGCCGATCATCAAAACAGCCGGCTGAAAGCCAGGTATTATAACGTATTAAAGCCGGGGAGTTTTTGCGGCTTTGATAAATATTATAAAGCTTTGAAAAATAAATTTAAAAGATCCGATGTGAGAAAATGGTTACAAGAGCAAGACGCGTACACATTGCACAAACCGGCTAGAAAAAACTATAAAAGGAATATGATATGCGTATCGGATATAAATCAACAGTGGCAATGTGATTTGGTATAGCTCATAGATCTTTCACAGTGAATAATACAGGCAGTTCATTACCAACTATAATAACACTTACCTTAGAACGAGCCAAAAGCGCTACAACGATGTGGCTGACCAACCGTGTATCAAAAATAAATAAAATAAAAATAAAAAGTTATATTCCACACGATAACTTCCACAGCATCTAAGGTCCTTCTTGCTTTTAAAATAAATGAAATATCCGCGTACATAACAAAGAGGTCTGGGTATACATATGTTATGCATTTAAAGATACAGAGCCATTCAGTCTGGGCCTGACATGTTGTAGGCATTTAAATTTAAAGACACACAGCGTGAGAAGTATAGTGTTACTTTTAGAAAGACATCAGATATGACGGATGATTGTAATTTTCAAAAGTAATTTTAAACACCGGATTCCATAGTCTTTGAAGACGTTGACATTTACGTATGACGCAATTAGCGTAGACAGCACAGCAGGGCTGGTAACAATTATATTCATTAGAAAGCACATACCTCTGAAAAAAACATTTTCACACGGCTAACCGTTTAATTAGTTTAGACAGTACAAAGAAAGGCCATGAAATCTTTGCAACAGAGCATGAGTGGCATCTAGTGGCCATGTATTGCAGTTGCAAGCAAGTTCCAGACGGAGCTAGAGACTACAGAATTAACTTATATATTATATTTAACTGAACATTAACCCTGAAAATTATCAATGCTGATAAATAAAGGATTTATATATATATATATATAGCTATATACAGTATATATATATATATATATATATACAGTATATATATGTGTAATGTGATGGTAGCATTATATTATGTGATGAATAAAATATGGATAAAATGCTATATTATTTAAATCAGATATATATATATATATATATATATATATATATATATATATCTCAATCAAATTACACAGGGGTGGTGGATAAGGTATATATTTTAAATTAAAAAGCATACACATGTATATATAGGTCTTATGTAGGCTGTTGATGTTGAAACATACCTGTCATTTATTTAATAATAAGGATAAGTATTTTATACATCACATTTTTGGTTTTATTTTATCAAGCACTATATTCTGAAAACAGCTGTGTTTTGGGTAATATTCTATATATTTGTTATGCCAGTCTTTAACTTTGGAACACAACTCATGAATATTCAAATGAAACAAATGCAACACAGATGTGCTAACTGGCTGATGTGTATATATATGTTCTCCATGAGGAACCAGGCCACACATTTTGTAGGCAGAGAACTTGAAAACTTTTGTCCACACACTGTTCAGAGAATACTTGAAGATTTTGTTCCAGAAATATTCATAGAAAACTTGAAGATTTTGTTTCAGAAAGGAGGGGTGAGTCTATATTAATTTTCTAAATAAATATATATATATATATATATATATATATACAATATTTCTAAATAGCATAGTTTTAATATTTTATAATATACATAGCAAGATGTTTTGTGGTCTGTACATTATACATATTGCTTTTAAAAATACAGTATATTGTGTTATTACAATTTACAGTTCGTTAATGTTAGTCATCGCAGATTACGGTATAACGGATGTGTAACGGCTGTATAAAGTGATTTTGTTATTATAGTGTAATTTTATAAGTTGGTTATCCACAATGCGGCCAGGTATGAGCAGGCTGCTGACTACACATGTGATATGGAGTAACAATATATATATGTATATACAATATTTCTAAATAGCATAGTTTTAATATTTTATAATATACATAGCAAGATGTTTTATTTAGTGGTAGGGTGGGGGGGTGTTAGTCATCGCAGATTACGGTATAACGGATGTGTAACGGCTGTATAAAGTGATTTTGTTATTATAGTGTAATTTTATAAGTTGGTTATCCACAATGCGGCCAGGTATGAGCAGGCTGCTGACTACACATGTGATATGGAGTAACAATATATATATGTATATACAATATTTCTAAATAGCATAGTTTTAATATTTTATAATATACATAGCAAGATGTTTTATTTAGTGGTAGGGTGGGGGGGGTGTTAGTCATCGCAGATTACGGTATAACGGATGTGTAACGGCTGTATAAAGTGATTTTGTTATTATAGTGTAATTTTATAAGCTGGTTATCCACAATGCGGCCAGGTATGAGCAGGCTGCTGACTAAACTTGTGATATGGAGGGATTCTGCATTAGCATTGTTGGATCACCTGTAATTAATTTTTATTGATTGTTTCATAGATGAGTTTTTTTTTTTTTTTTTTTTGGGTATTACGGCTTTGATACTTATAAATAGCTTCATTTTAATATTGTATCATTGTATTATACATAATGGTTTTAAATAATGAGCTAGTTATTACATTTTCATGTGTAAAGCCGCACGCTATGCTGCCATGTATGGCTGTCTGCTGGCTAAACATGTGATATGGTGGGATTAGTCATTAGCATTGTTGGATCCCCTGTAATTAATTTTTATAGGCCGATCTATAGAATACAATGTCAGGAGGTATTCATAGATCAGGTTTTTGTGAGAGCGTTAATAGTTTTATGTGATTTTGTGCACGCAAATTTCGTTATGGAAACTTATCGTGTTATCTTTTATTATCAACAGTGCCATCTAGTGGTTGTTGCAGAAAACACCTTTGAACTTAAGCTATCAACAAAACACCAACATGCAGGTGTGTATATGATATTTACAATAGTTTAACAATAGCTTATTGTATTGTTATTTCAACTTATTATTATTATTTATTACAGAGAAAGGAATACAAAACCATTAATGCAAATAAAATAAGTCTCAGAGACTTTCAAGATTTACCCAGCTTTCAACAGCAGTCAAATGAGCAGACAAATACGTGTAAGTTTACAGATCAAAGACACATTGTTGTTGGTGGTTATAAATGTTACTCTGTTGGTGTTAATTATCAAGAGCCCTATTGGTATTAATGTTACACGTGTTGATTGTATTTTTCGTTCTACAAAATTGTTGTGTTAATTTTTATTTTATTTTTTATGTATATATTATTTTTTATTAAATTGTTAATCCCATAAATCAGTTTCAGATGTCACAAATGACGCATCTGAAGTTGGATCATATGGTTCGGATTTCACAGTCGGTCCGGATCTGACGACATTCGAAAACCCATACGCAGCATACTCTGATTTGTCCGAATCGCAAAAATGTAGGTGATCATAAGCCGTCAAAAAAAAAATGTGATGTATGTTTAAAAAAATGTGATATATTATTATTTCCAAAAATATGTCTCTCTCTCTCTCTCTCTCTCTCTCTCTCTCACGCTATCTCGCGCGAACTCTCACGTTCTCACTCATATATATATATATATATATATATATATATATATATATATCCTGTTATATTCATTTTTATACCGCCTGTGATATTAATGTGTTATTTGTTCTCTGTTAGTATCGCCGATTATGTCGAAATCTGATGCAGAACACATAATGGATGATCTCTGGAATTTACCATCGGCAAAACACTATAAACAGCTATACCAGACCCCGGCTATACAAGGTGAATTTTGACGATTGGCTGGTGATGTTTTTATAATGTGTTTTTGTGTTAAATGTTACATATCGTCGCAAAATCATGAATAGTGTCCACAGGAGTTGTTGTTATCATGACTTAAATGACGTTTTTTTTTTTTTTTTTTTTTCTCAAGTCGGCGAATGTGTCGTTAATTGATAATATATGTATTACAGATGACATAGCTAGCCGGTATGAACCTACAGTACCTAGGGCCGATACGTGTGAAGCGGGACCATCCGGATACAGAGAACCGACATCGAGTGTTGGATCAAACGCCAAACAACCCAACAGCACATTGGCTAAAGGAGCAAAAAGAACCCAGATCAGCGATCAAGCTTTCTGGTCAATGTTTAAAGGAACCATGCCGGCGCAAACCTTTGACAAATACCCGTGTATGTTTATTTATTTGGTTTCTTATATAGCACAACATTTACCACTGTTCTTTACAAATGGAAACCACAGGTATTAAACAGACTGTGTAGATGAAAACCGACAAGGAAGGTGGGGGTTGGGAGGTCTGAAGTTGTTATAAAGCGACTGTCTTTGTGGCCGCGTATGTGTAACTAAAACGGTGTGATTTTTATTACAGTAGGAACCACGCCGATGGAAAGATCTGGCAAATATTCAGGTGTGTAATGTAATGTTTATTTATTTAGTTTCTTATATAGGACCGCGTTCATCATTGTTCTTTACAAATGGAAACCACAGGTGTTAAACAGACTGTGTAGATGCAAACCGACATGGATGGGGTGGGTGTTTTGGGAGGCGGGTCTGAAGGTGTTATAAAGCGGTTGTCTTAGTGTCCGCGAATGTGTAACTAAAACGTTGTTATTTTTTATTTACAGCGGATCCGCGACGATTCGCAAAAATGATAGCCGCGGCCGGGGTTGCTCAACCACTCAATGCTGAAATGGATGGGGGTGAATCAGCTAAAACGGTTATCGACCCACAACTTCAAGAAAATGTATCAAGGGCCGAGATCATGGCCACCGAGCGCGACGATTTCAAGCCAAGCAAGCGGAGAATTACAAAAAGTCGAGTCGGTCAAGAAAACAAGGCCGATTTATCAGACCTTAAAAGAAGATTGAAATATTCGGAAGGTAGGCCCGTGAGAAAAAGAATTGCATTACAAACAGTGCCAACCGTGAGTAATGTGGATTACCCGCACGCATTTACAACACCTGCAACACCTACTGAATCCGACATTGACATTGCCGGTAATACAAAGACTGTGAAGACTCGTAAAACTTTACGACTGTCAAGAGAGAGATACACGCCGCTGACGGATGATGATGTCATCGTGATTTCAGACACGCAGGAACATCATACTGCAGAAACACAAAGCGTGGTCAGTAACACGCCTGCAGATACATTATCCGCTAATGATGAGGACTTAAATGGTCAAACATTTTTTATCACCCCTAGTGAAGAGTCAGTCTCAGATACACCACAGAATGATGATGAGGCTGTAACATCTGTAGCCGGAATCCCTGATAAAGTAATGGGTGATGATTACACAAAACTGCCCAGTGTTTTTACCACGGTCGGCGAGGCAACCGCATCGGGCGGTGTGGATGCCCCGCCGACCGTGGTATCGACAGACATAGTTGATGGGGGTCAGAATGTGGAACAATTAGGACAAGATGCGGAAATACAATACTACGCGGTCATGGGGAGGATGCGTGAGCATATAGGGTACATGCGTAGAAATGTCAATACCATGTTGAACCTTATAAAAGATGAGCTTTATGGTTCAAAAAAGAAGCCAGAGATCATTAAAGAACTTGTAGAAATGTACATGAATGTAACATCAAACCATATAGCAGAGACCGTGAGGACTAGGGATTTTATTAAAGCGAACATGTATCATTTTGCAGAGATAATTGAAACGGATCCGTGACTAGGCATGGTGGGTTATGGATTGAAACGTAATTTACATGTGTGTAAAAAAGTCCCAAGAATTAAAGCAAATGTACCGTGCAAAATCTCACACTTATTTCGCCGTTCGAAAATAAAACAGGCTTTAAAATGCATATACAGACTGAGAAAGCGTAAACAACACAGGGTGCGAGACACACCCCCAACCCCGTGTGCACAGGCTGACAAATCACCGGACCAACCATTACCGGGTGACGCTGCGTCACCTGACAATGTTGAACACCCCGCAACGCCCATGCATAATGACATAGCTGGGGGTGCGCCACCCGGTAATGGTGAAGGACGGCGAGATGTGTACTTAGAAGCTGTTAACAGGTATGAGCGACACCATCCTAATTTCAGAGCTATTGAGTATCATAATCATTTTCAATTTGTTAATTTGGAAAGAGTTACATCATTTGCAGAGGGTGTTGAAGCCGTACACAACGCTATACAGGTTATGATTGATGAATTCATGGTTGGTGTTGACCCTAATGATCGTGTACAGTTAAGATTGGAGGGGGGTGGTTTACACAACGCCATCTACTCACACCGAAAGCCGCAAGAATCATTAGACGCTGTCAGTTTCTTGAATCAAATTACAAACACTCTTCAAAGTAACGCTGAATTCTTATTAGGCACGGGTTTAAGGTTTGTGATCACTGTTTTTAGAAATAGAGCGGGTGGGGCCCTAACTGGTCGCGGCCTTAGACGCATTCCATACAGCTTAATTATAGAAAGGCGCAGAAGACACCTGTATGATTTCAACAATACGCACAATTATTTGTGCTTTGCGGCATCGATCTGCAAACTTCTGGATAAAGGTAATGCCACAGACGCTGAAATACACGATCGGGCGCTTCAAATTCATAAGGATTTGAACCTACCGATCGATAAAGCAGTCAGCTTTAGCGACGTTGTTGTTTTTGAAAAACACTTAAAAACAAAAATTACAATATTATATCATAATAATCGTTCTTGGCATTACTATTCTTCAGATTCGCGCTACGGTGATACCCTGTATGTATTATATCACGATTCACACTATTATGGCCTGATTAATATCTGCGCATTTCTCGGATCGAGATATTTCTGTTCCTTATGTAATCGAACTTATGAGCGCAAAAATAGCCACGATTGTCTTTTCTTTTGTAAGGCTTGTCACAGACAAGCGTGCGCTGATGATGGGGCTTCCGCATTAAGATGTTCGGTTTGTAGGGTGTTTTGCAGATCGCGTGAATGTTTAGAGGAGCACAAATCCTTAGCTTTAGATCGCAAAATATCCTGTCTTGAACATGTTTATTGCGACAGGTGTTGTCTCTACCGTCGCAGGTCTCATGAGTGTCAGGGGCTAAAGTGTTCTACTTGCAAGGCATATGTTGATGGGTTTGCGGATCATTTGTGTTACATACAGCCCATCAAAGCGGAAGAACCCACCACCAAATACATCTTTTTTGATTTCGAATGCATGCAGGAGACAGGTATACATGTACCAAACTACTGTTACGCTCTCACATTAATGGGTGAGAAATCCTGGGAGTTTAAGGGCAAAGCTTGTATCGATGATTTTGTAAAGACGTTCATGAAACCAAAATTTGCGCATTACACATTCATAGCCCATAACGCTGGACGGTATGATTCGTATTTTGTATTGAACAAGATCATCAAAGAACGGTATACAGTATCCCTCATCTCTAATGGCGGAAACATAATGTGTATCACAATAAAAGATCTGAAGATTAGGTTTATAGACTCTCTCAATTTTCTCCCCATGAAATTGAGCAGATTTCCAAAGGCCATGGGATTTGATGGCGT
Source organism: Crinia signifera (assembly GCF_055691185.1). NCBI lineage: Eukaryota > Metazoa > Chordata > Amphibia > Anura > Myobatrachidae > Crinia > Crinia signifera. The sequence goes on from NC_139218.1 coordinate 195,594,937, forward strand.
TAAAGGTCATTTCCCGCATTTTTTTAACACAGCCGATAACCAAAATTACATAGGGGTCATGCCCTCAATAGAATATTTTGGCCTACAACACATGATGCCTGAGGAGGCCGCTGATGTTACAGAGTGGTACGAAAAAAACAAACACAAGGCGTTTAATTTTCAAAAAGAATTAATACGATATTGTAAAGAGGATGTCAGAATATTGCAAAAAGGGTGCGCAGCTTTCAGATCAGCCGTTATAGCCATGACAGAACAGGAGTTTGTAATAGCGACAGAGAAAAAAGATGTAGCCGTTAAACGTCACGTTGATCCATTCCAACTGACGACTTTAGCGTCGGTTTGTATGGCTATGTATCGTTGTAAATATTTACAGGCAAACACATTGGCTCTTGTACCGGGTGATAACTATCACAAGACCCAGAAGCGTTACTCAACACCAGCCATACAGTGGTTAATGTACATAGAACACAAAGAAGGTGTGAGTATAAGACACGCTTTACAAGGTGGTGAGAAGAAAGTCGGTAGATACAGTCTGGATGGTTACGCCGTGATTAACGGCGTGCCAACAGCTTTTGAATTCCAGGGGTGTTTTTATCACGGTTGTGACAACTGTTACAAAACCGATGATGAAAACAATCTGACTAAAACAACCTACGGTCAACTGCGGCACAAGACACAGTTAAGGATACAATACCTTAAACGGTGTGGATTTCAGATAAGGGAGATGTGGGGGTGTGAGTGGAAGAAAATGAGGGAGACTGATGAGGAGCTTCAGGTTTTTCTGAAAGGTTTGGAAATCCCTGACCCCTTGGATCCTCGTGATGGTCTTTATGGCGGCCGCACTAACGCCATAAAACTTTATCACAAGACAGAGTGCGATGAAAAAATACACTATTTTGACTTTACTAGCCTATACCCATTTGTCAACAAGACCAAAACATATCCTATACGTCACCCACGCATCATTTATAAGGACTTTGATGATGTCACAAAGTATTTCGGTTTTGTTAAATTAAAAATTAATCCTCCGCGAGGCCTTTTCTTTCCAGTTTTACCGGTTAAAATGAATGGTAAGTTAATGTTTCCGCTGTGCCGCACATGCGCCGAATCTGGACAGTGTGAGCCGTGTGTTCATGACTCAGAAAACCGCGCCCTAACCGGTACATGGTGCACAGTGGAGATAAATCTTGCTATAGAAAAGGGGTACAAAGTGTGTAAAATCTATGAGGTGTGGCATTTTGATGAGAGATCTGATGATCTGTTTTCAGGTTACATTAAAACACACCTCAGAGATAAACAGGAGGCTTCTGGTTACCCCGATTGGTGTACAGACTCTGTGAAACAACAAGAGTACATAGACGCGTATCAAAAAAATGAGGGCATAGCTTTAAGACACGAACACATAAATGTCAACCCCGCCAAAAGACAAATTTCTAAATTGTTTTTAAACTCATTATGGGGTAAATTTGGTCAACGTAGCAACATGCCCAATACTTGTCTAGTGACAGATCCTGATAAGCTTTTTGAATATGCCTTTCAACCACACTATGAGGTGTCTGCTTTAGACTTCATAGACTCAGAAACTGTTATGGTCAACTGGAAATACGCCAAAGACCATTATACCAGGTCTTCAACAACAAATATATTTATAGCAGCATTTACCACAGCGCATGCCCGCGTCGAGTTGTACAACCTATTGGATAGATTACAAGATAGATGTCTGTATCACGATACAGATTCTGTAATTTTTGTCAGCAGGCCCGGTGACTGGAATCCGCCATTAGGCGATTATCTAGGGGAGTTGACCAGCGAACTACCATCTGGTACGCATATAACAGAGTTTGTTTCAGCCGGCCCCAAGTCATACGGCTATAGACTAAGCAACGGCAAGACGAGCCTCAAGGTCAAAGGTATAACGTTGAATGTTTGTAATGAGCAGCACGTTAACTTTGACAGTCTGAAAGAACTGGTCTTAGATTATCCTTTAAACCCCAAAGGCGAGGATCAGAAAAAAATTGTGACCAGGCAGCCCGGTATAGTACGTGTGAAAAAGTACTGGCAGATTGAAACCCGTATGCTGCAGAAAACGCAAAAGTGCGTTTACACTAAACGTAACCTCACGGATAATTTTACAACCCTACCATTTGGTTATTAAGATGGATATCCGTTTTCAACACCCCTTCTCCTGTATTTTAGCCGGACCCTCCAATTCGGGGAAAAGTTATTTTGTGAAAACGCTAATACAACACGCATCCACACATATGACGCATGTACCTGATAATATTGTTTGGTTTTACACCTGTTGGCAACCGATATATGACCAACTTCTGAGTGCTCACCCTGGTATGCGTTTTATAGAGGGGTTGCCCGAGTCATTTAGCGACGACCAGCTTTTTCCCCCTGATAAGATTAATTTAACGGTGATAGATGACTTGATGGATGCAGCGAGTAATAATTCTGAGGTTGAGAAAGCGTTCACAAAGTATGTGCACCATCGTAATCTCAGTGTCATGTACCTTGTGCAAAACATATTTTGTCAAGGTAGAAAGAGCAGGACTATACATTTAAACACAAAATATATGGTCCTGTTTAAAAACCCCAGGGATAAAATGCAGGTTAGCATTCTGGCTAGACAAATGTACCCATCAAAATATCGTTTTTTTCTTGAAGCCTATGAGTCCGCTACGGAGCCTCCATACGGTTATTTACTGGTTGATTTAAGAAACAATGCCCTTGATGATTATCGTTTACGAAGCGGTTTATTCCCCCCCGACACACCAGTAGCTTATGTTGTTAAGAAGCGGGGTTCTAAATAGCTATAACCGCGCATCCTATAGTCATTCATTACCACTTCTAACAGCTGTGAACATGTCGACCAGGATAAGGCGTAATTGGGCCCTTTTAAAAACCCTCATTAAAGCCAAACCGGCCCAAAGAAACGCTATATTATCCAACGCTTCAAACGATTTGGTGACAGCCATATGTGAGATTGCTCTCAATACGCTTAAAGGTAAAATACCCCTGTCACAGCGCCAGTTGAACTACCTTAAAAAGAAGAGGTCCCTTATAAAATCGCTTTGTAATAAGAAATGCGCCATTGGGAAAAAGAAGAGGTTGGTGAAACAGTCGGGTGGGTTTATCGGATCGTTGCTAGGATTTGCCATTCCATTAATTACCGGACTACTGTCTAACCGGTGATGGAATACGCTGAGAAAATGTATCTGGTCCCCCAGCAACAGATAGACCGTTTAAACAACAAACCAAACAACGATGATATACGCAAAACAGCCACGCAAGGCCTAGATGCTGAGATCATAAGTATACTACATAATAATGCTTTATCAGAGTATGAAAAGGCAAAACGCTACACAGCTGTGTTACAGAGATACCTGGTGTTGAGTAAACAAACTGATAGAGAAATGTCAACTTTAACGCTTTTATCACCCGGTGCAAATGCTGTTGAGGATACAACTAACCCTACACAAGACGACGCTACCGACGCTGTTTACCACGATGTCTTGAACAGTGTTAATGCGCGGTATAAAAAGAACTGTGAAATACTAATGAGTAAAATGGTTCGCTCTAAAGACATTGCGAATTGGGACCGCAAGGGTGTGTTTATGTATAAAGGCGTCACAGTGCCAGGATCCAATGTGTTAGACTTGATAAGGGGTATCACGCAAAATCACAGCGTGACGAGTCATAAAATGCCTAACGGATGGATTGAATTTATGCGCGCTATGGCTGAGTTGAATATCCCGTCCACTGTAGTTGGTAATGCATCAAACAGATTACAGTTAGATCGCTTAAAAGCTGAAATCTACGATGATGAAATTGGCAATGTAAATATAGCCTCCCCAATACACAACATTAAAAAAAGTCGTATAAATGCTTTAAATTCCCCCGGGTTAACAACGCCACACGGATACTTACTACCGAGGAAAAGATCCGTAAATCTGTTTCAGGATTCGCAGTGGTTGAACCTTTAACATATAACTAATTTATAATGTTTTTATACGATGTATTTTTGTGTGTTTAATTTGTACGATGACGTTTAATTTGTAATGTATCATGTATTTAGTGTATTGTTTTAACTGTAAAGTTTATCGTGTTATTCGTGATTATTTTGCTGTAAATACATTTTGTCTGTACCAATAAAATATGGTTATGATTTATAAAATGCTGTTTTGTTCTTTGATTCTAACCAGTTTGTCTGCAAAAATATGCAATCACACGATATAAAGTTCAATAAGCAAGATTTTTTAATAGAAAGTAACCATAAGCAATGTACATACAGCATTTCAATCACAACATTAGTTACAAGTTACACAAACAATTTTGTATTACACATTATTTTTATCAAACACATGTTGGTTACTGGTGACACAGGACTGTATACAGTTACCCGTATATCGACTCAAACAATGACTTCTAGGGAGACGTCTTACAAAGTTTGATACATAGCGATCATTACGTTTTGTATCAAAACTAAAACGGTCCAACACATCTGTATATTTGTAATTTTTACACATGAAAAATATAAAGTATATACAATATTGCCCACAAACGGTACTGTTAAAACCTTGCAACTGCTTATTTTGGTGGTAAATTCTTTTTGAATTTGAGTTTAAAAAATTTATTATGGCCTTTGGGAATAGGGGATTGTCAGGTTCTAAACCGTAAGAGTCCAAAAAGTAACACTCGCGCTGGTTGTTAAAATAAACGGCCAACCAATGCTCCCCCGGTTGGGCGCTGGTGTGTGTGTTGATTACAAACGCGCAGGGGTATTGCGATAGTTTACCGCTCGGAAGCATATCACACGGGTAGGTCCCTTTAAAAAACAGGCGCGTCACCGGATTAGCGTACAGTATACAATTTATCTGTAATGTGTTCATATCGCTGATGGGGTGATGAATATTGGTAAATATACGATAAATATAAAAATTATTTATTTCATTTATAGATAATCATACAGCACATCGCGCCGCTGGTTGATCTCGATGATATTATCAAATAATGCGTATATTATTATGTTGACTGTCCGGTCTAGTGCTCCTGCAAACCGGAATTCAGCTCGTAGATTTCCGGTTCTGATTAGAGACAGATGCTCCGCGCATTCCTGTTCAGGCGACAGATCAAAAGCAAATAGTGTGTAGCCGTTGAGGTACTCTTCACGGTCAATTAGTATACCCGAATCTGATTTCTGCTTATTTGTGATCTGAATGAGCGACATATACTCGCGAACCGCGTTACCGTGTTCAAAGTCTGGTTGAAATGGTTTGGCCGGATGCGGTGTTCCATCCAGGTATAGGGATGCGAAGTTTACATTTTTATGTTCAAACCGTAGAGGGTTTTTGTCATAGGCTCCTGAAAACGCTTCATTATCTACAAAAGCGGCTATAACTGTTTTTGGTACCTGGCCTAAAAACAGGTTTTCTAAATTAAATACGCGGCTCCCCGTCGGTATACTATAGATCTTCATGCCCACTCTATCGATCGCGTATTTGGCGTTGGTGGCCAGTAAGGCCTGGGCGTGTCCAATCCGGACTGCGGGTGAGACCTGAACTCTTTTCACAAACAGGGACGCTGCAACAATCTGAATTTTAAAGGCCTCCGCTTCAGCAGACATTAAGCAGAAAGCATCTTTGTTTCTGATGAGTTTTATCTTCAAGTCCACGGCGTTCAATATTAGTTTATGTTGATGAAAAAGGTCACAGTGTAGCGGCCCCAATAATTCAACCGTTCGACTTTGTGCCGTTGTTCTTGCCCTTTTTATAAACCCTGTGTTTACACCATCCAGGGCTCTTGTGTTGTGTTCTCCAGCCACATCTTTGTAGAATAATCCAGTTGTGTGTTTTGTGGATAACGCATCTGAGCTATAATTCAGTATGGTCTCTATGTAGGCCCTATAAGCGTAAAGATTATTGGACTGCGATATTAGCCTATCGCCCAAAGTGACATCAACCTGACTAAATAAAGTTGCTATGGGGTAATTAATAAGAGCGACCTTGGCGTCTTGAGGTATAGCCGTGTTATCAGGCCGTACGATCTTGCAGGTCACGTACAGCAACGTGTTGTTCAGATCGTAGTAGTGTTCACCGCTGGCCGCTATGTAGAATTCAAGCGGCGCGGTCTCGGATAATGCCGCCAAAGGTTGAACTTCGACGTAGAGGCTTTTCTCTACGCTGGTCTGCGTCGGTGGTACGTCAAAAAGGTCAAGTTCAGATTTTGCGCATTCCATGGATTCATTGTGTATGAAAGACATGCTTAAAAAATATCACCGACCCTTCGCTTCGGTTTCCTTTTTTTAATTAAGCCGCGTCTGCTCCGTTTTTTGTTTAAAAGGGGTCTGCACCATGTCGGAAGTCGTATTGCCCGCTTCCGTTTATTTTTAGCCGCCCCTTTCCTGGCATAGATTAAACCTGATCCATCTTGCTTCGCTTGATTTGCGTCGTGTATTTTGCTCACAACAGCCGCTGTGGCTTGTCCGATGACGTCTTTCGCAATGTTGCGTGCTGCATTCTTCACGTGGGGCTTTGCTATCGCCAGCCCTCTTCGGAAAAGCGGTACCGCTTTTCTGAACAGGCTTCGAAAAATTCCACCTAAACCGCACCCGTACATATACGCGCTGCCGTGAAAACCGGGTAATCCATTACCGGCCTGTGTTTTATAATATTGCGCGTAGAGCCCCGGGTCACCATAATTTTTAACGGCCACCATTGTCTTTAATAAAATTCGGATTTGCGGCGTCTGAAATGTAGTTTCACGTTCGCTTTCCCAAACTTGAATGACATGTTTTCGTTCTGATCATTCTTTATCTCTATGGCTATAGTGTCAAAATGCGTCTTGCACAACGGAACATAATCGGGCTTCTCATACCGTATAGTGACCATCTCGTTGTTACGGCCCTTTATTTCAACGGTGCGCAACAACGGAACATAACTATCACCGACCCTCTGATGTTCGATAATATCTGTGTACACGAAGAGCGTATATTGCCCGCCGTTGATGTCGGCGCACGGTTTTAAAAACTTAGTTTTCGGGTATAACCCCAGTATTCTCGACAATTTAGGACCGGCTGTGATGTTGTACATCGCCTTGTTGTCAATGATTATCTCTCGTTCAAGCGGATCGTACAATAGTTTTAAACCATCCAGTTTATGTCGGTCAATTTCAGCGTTGAAAGAAAACAGTAACGCCCCGATGGTTTCATAAAACCCCGGTTTAACGCAAACCCTCGTTGCTGTACCGCTCGTCCCATCCCACTTTGTTATTTTCAACACACAATCACGCACATCGATTGTATTCCAGGTGTGTGGGTATTGTATTTCTGTAAGAGCTACTTCCCAATCTCCACTTAAGTCTATAGGCCTTGCTAACTTTGTGGTATAGTCAGAAATCTTATTTTGTGGAAATGTATCGGCTGAGGCGTTACTCGGCAATGTTATGTAGAAGGGTTTGTCATCCATCTTCCTCTTTGTTTATATATCTTTTATCTCCGATGCAGCGACCCAACTGTTAAATTTTGTGGGGTATCCACGCCACTTGACTAATACGTGTTTCCTCCCTCTAACCGTCTTATTTTTTAAAATCTTCTCCACTTTGTAAATCCTATTATAGTTTTTCGGTATACTTTGAAGTTCTTCGGGGTAAAAACTACCCGTTATAGCCTCCCCGTAGAGATCCTCCAACGTGTAAAGCGGCTTAAGTCCTTTAGTGTTCACGCCGCGTATTACAAATATTTCCTCAGAAAAACTCTGTTCGTAACCTTTCTGAAATATATCCTTATATTTTGAGATACGAACGTGGTCCCCGACCGCTAAACAAGCCTTTGTTTTCTTACTTCTAAAGTAATCGCCATATATCGTCTTGAAGACATCCAGCGCATTAGAGCCATCCACCTCATTCGGCGCCCGCTTAATCGTTCTATGGTATGTGTTATTATAACTGGTAATGAACGCTTGTAAAACGTCTATATATCGGTATGTATTATTCGCCGTGAAATATCGCCACATTCGTGTTTTTAAAGTCCTATTGAAGCGTTCTATAACGGCTGCTTTCACATCATTATTGGTTGTGAAATGTTGTATACCGTATTTTTCTAACAACTTTTTTAGGACTTTGTTTAGAAACTCTTTACCATTATCGGTTTGTAGTTTCCGCGGTACGTCCCCCTGTTGGAATAATTTTTCAAAAGCCTTAGCGACAGTCGTCGCGCTCTTAGCAGTCAGACTTTCAGCCCAGGCCCTCTTACTGAATATATCGATGACGGTTAGTATATATTTTACGCCGTCGTTGTGCTTTGCCAGATCTATGAGTGATACCAAATCACATTGCCACTGTTGATTTATATCCGATACGCATATCATATTCCTTTTATAGTTTTTTCTAGCCGGTTTGTGCAATGTGTACGCGTCTTGCTCTTGTAACCATTTTCTCACATCGGATCTTTTAAATTTATTTTTCAAAGCTTTATAATATTTATCAAAGCCGCAAAAACTCCCCGGCTTTAATACGTTATAATACCTGGCTTTCAGCCGGCTGTTTTGATGATCGGCGTTGCGCGACATCCTACACAAATCAAATTTGATATAAAACAAGATCTACATTTCTACGAATTATATATCTGTTGTATACCATATTTTTCTAACAACTTTTTTAGCATTATGTTTAGAAATTCTTCCAGCTGGTTAAGATAACATTAAGCGAGCTTTATATATGTGTTATTTCACATAGTCAATATCAGTGTATGAAGTTACAGCCTCAAACCAATTATATTTTAATACGGGGTTAATATTATTTATACCACTTTGATATCAAACGTGATACGATCATATCAAGTTTGATATCAAATTGTATAAATGGGGGCGTGGACAACCTGTATAAAAGGGGCGTGGACCTGTCAAAACCAATTAGTTTGAAGAAAAAGTGTGCCTTATCTACTAATGGGTACGAATGTAATCACAGCCAGGAGCCGGTGGTCGGCTCATTTACAATGAATTCGGCTGATTTGCTGTTTTTACAAATAACAAGCTCAGCCGAATTTGGCAGTATGCATGAAGCCCTCGATAGAACTCAGCCGCAAATAGCCATAGAGTTCTATCAGATTGTCAGACTGAAGCATGCACGGATCAGTGAGATCAGTGCAGGCTTCTATGTGTAAAATAAATAGTCATCACCCCCCCTTCCCACCCCCACGAGTATAACCAGCCCAGGGCTCTTTGAGCCGGTCCTAGTATGAGAAATACAGGGGAACAAATTATTGGGGTCCTCCTGTATTTCAAAAGCCAGCATTGGGCTCTTGGAGCGGTCTTGGTTATAAAAATATGTGGAACAAAAAGAGTAGGGGTCCCACCTCTTTTTATAATCAGCACGGGCTCCAACAGCCAGCAGGGTAATGTCACAGCTGGGGGACACTCTCTTCTGGCCATCACATCACCACTGTGGCTGGGCGGTGGGTACTGAGTAAAATGTTTAAAAAAAGAATAAAAAGCATTGGGTTCTGCTGTGGAACAACAAGTCGCATGCAGAAACTTGTAGTCCTACAGCAGAACCAATACTCAAATAAATACACCCACCTTGAACATATTTACATACATGCACCTTACTTACATACATACTAGGGATGAGTGGGTTCGGATCCTAGAGATCCAAACCCCCACAAACTTACCTTATCCGAGGCCGGATCCGAGGAGTTCGATAGGTCCCGCCATTTTCAGGAGTCCAAATCGAGGCCAAAACGTCATCATCTCTTCGTCGGATTTGGATCTCTATAAAAGGTCCGGCTCCGGCGCCATCTTCATTCTGCATGTAGAAGTCAAACAACACGGACGTGGCCGTGCTGTCTGCACAGAAGAAAAACCTATGGGGGACAAAAAAACACTGTGGGGGATATACTAAGGAGGGACAACTAATGGGGGACCAAATAGGGGCTGCATAAACTGAGTAGGGCTGCTCAAGGGGGACAACTGTAAAAGTCGGGAATCTAAAGGTACATCTACTAAAGGGGAACTAAGTGGAAAACTGTTCAGGTTACAGCTACTAGGGGGCATTACTAAGGCTAGTACTAAAGGGGTGCTGTTATATGGGACTACTGTGGGGGACATTTAAGGGGGGGGGGGTTCCTTAACCTGCAAGGGGTGTTAAGTGTGCCTTATCAGTCCAGGGGTGCCCAGTGCCCCGTATCAGTCCAGGGGTGCCCGCATGTGTGCCGTATAATTCCAGGGGTGCCCAGTGTCCCGTATTAGTCCAGGGTTGCCTGCATGTGTGCCGTATAATTCCAGGGGTGCCCAGTGTCCCATATCAGTACAGGGGTGCCCGCATGTGTGCCGTATAATTCCAGGGGTGCCCCCATGTGTCCTGTATCAGACCAGGGGAGCTGCCCTTTTTTTTATGAAAAGAAAAAAAAGGTGTTTTTTTTTCTTGTTACTGCAAGGGCTGTTAAATGTGCTGTATCAGTCCAGCGCTGAGCCAAGAGTGCCGTATAATTCAAGTGGTGTTACTAAAGTCTGCCGTATTATTCCAGGTGTGCTGCTCTTTTTTTTTTATTAAAAGAATAAAAGTTTTTCTTTTTTTTTACTGCAGGAGTGTCGCCATGTCTGCCGTTTAATTCCATGCCTGCCGCTATGTGTGCCGTATCAGTCCAGGGGTGCAGCCATCTGTGCCGTATAATTCCATGTGTGCTGTATCAGGTTAGGAGTGCCCGCATGTGTGACGCATAATTCCTGGGGTGAGCCAAGTGTGTCATATAATTCATGGGTTTCTGCCAAGTCTTCTGTATAATTCATGGGGTGCTGCTAAGTGTGCTGTATCAGTCCAGAGGTGATACTAAGTGTGCCATATCAGTCCAGGGGTGATGCTTAGTGTGCCATATCAGTCCAGGGGTGCTATTAAGTGTGCTGTATCAGTCCAGGGGTGATGCTAAGTGTGCTATATCAGTCCAGGGGTGCTATTAAGTGTGCTGTATCAGTCCAGGGGTGCTATTAAGTGTGCTGTATCAGTCTAGTGTTTGTGCCGCCCACTTGTGTCGCTTATCATAGTTATCTAGCTACTTCGGTGCAACCTTTTGGCCTAAAAACAATATTATGAGGTGTTCAGAATAGATTGGAGAGGTATTCAGAATGAGTGGAAATGAATGTTATTGCGGTCAATAATAGCGTAGGAGCAAAAAAAAAATCAGAACCCAAAACCCAAAAAATCCAAACACAAAACGTTTAGGTGGTGTTTTGGCAAAACCCATTAGAACCCAAAACCTGAAGGTAATCAGAACCCAAAACCCAAAACGCGAAAAGTGGCCGGTGCATATCCCTAATACATACTCACCGATTTTGACCCCGTAGGTTCGGTCCTCTTATCCCACAAAAAATCCATGGCGGACCTGTGAAAAAATTGTACTTACCACCTCAAGTGTAGATCTCATCCTCTTTATTCCAAGCACACAGCCCAGCGGTTAAACTAAAAAACGCAAAATAAGCAAAGCAGCGGACATGAGGAGTCGCATATTTACACATGCAGCTCCTCCGCAAAAATGAGGGGAATCCCACTGGCGTCAGTCAATGGGACGCACCTCAGCTGCAGTGAGCTCCTGCGGAGCTCAATGCTTGATAGGCCATGCGCTCCTCCATAGAAATGCTGATTCTCACCATACATGTCCATGTTAAGACTTTAACATAGATGTCTATAGTAAGAACCAGAAAATCAGCCTGACCGCAAAGTCAATTGGAGTACCTATGTACATGAATACATATTATATTGTGTAGGGTAATGTGACTTTAGTATTTATTATTGAAAACTGTCAGATCATTTTCAAACACTTGATATATGTCTATGGTAAATGCTATGCACAGAGCACATATGCATCTTATCTGCCTTCTCTTGTAACTATATTGTATTAGTACATAAGCAATGTAATGTATGGCAATCCTTATCCCTATACACAGCCTACCTCAGCAGTCTATGCACACCACTTCTTCACTAGTAAGTTTCAATATGCCCCCATATTCAGCAGTTTGTAAGCCACATGCCTCCACATCTATGTGTGCCATATCTCTCTTCTCATTTCAATATGCCATACTCCTTCTCACCTGCTTGTGCCTTACATGCCCACTCCTCACCTAGACGTTTTACTCCTACAAGAAAGTTTATGTACTTATAATCCAAATTCCCCATTTTAACCAACACAACTCCATTTTATCAGTCTGTGCCGTACATGGTCACTTTTTGCTTTCTTATTCCCCACATGGATCTGCACATTAGTTACATGGGGCCAGATGTACTAAACCTTGAAAAGTGATCAAATGGAAAGTGATAAACCACCAGCCAATCAGCTCCTAGTCACAGACTATGTTTAAAAAATGACAGGTAGGAGCTTATTGGTTGGTGGTTTATCACTCTGCATTAGAGATGTGCGGCGGACACTTTTTCGGGTTTTGGATCTGGATCTCCCTTCGTGTTTTGGATCTGGAATGGTTTTGGCAAAACCACCCTTGTGGGTTTTGGTTTTGGATCTGGATTTTTATGAAAAAATGCTAAAAATGGCTAAAATAACAGAATTTGGGCCTGTTTTTGCCCCTGAAGTATTATTAACCTCAATAACATTAGTTTTCACTCATTTCTAGTCAATTTTGATTACTTCACAGCTTACAAAATTGTTTTCATTTACTGTAGTTGGGCCAAAAGGGTATACCGAGGTAGCTGGATGACTAAGCTAATCGACAGCAGTGGGCATCACATACATGTGGACCTTACACTTCCAACCTGGCACATCTTGGAAGCAGAGCGGCACTGCAGGGGCAGACAGGGTGGCAGTTTAATAAACTATCCCAAAAAAAGAGAAATGCTCCAAAGAGCAAAAAATACAAAGAGGTATCGGCCTTGTCATGACTGGTGGTAGAAGCTTCAACACTTCTATCAGGTTGCTGATCTCCCACTATTTCCTCCTCCATCATCCTCCAAAAATGTGTTTTTATTTTATTTATTACTTTTATTTATTTTCCTTACTTTACACTGGACACAGCCTGTCACATTGGACACAGCCCCTTGGACACTGGACACTGCCCCTGGACACTGGACACAGCCCGTCACACTGGACACAGCCCCTGGACAATTGAACACAGCCTCTGGACACAGCTCCTGTACACTGGACACAGCCCCTGTCACACTGGACACAGGCCCTGTCACACTGGACACAGGCCCTGTACACAGCCCCTGTACACTGGACACTGCCCCTGGACACTGGACACAGCTCCTGTACACAGCTCCTTTACACTGGACACAACCCCTGTACACTAGACACAGCCCCTGGACACATCTCCTGTACACTGGACACAGCCCCTGTCACACTGGACACAGGCCCTGTCACACTGGACACAACCCCTGTACACAGCCCCTGTTCACTGGACACTGCCCCTGGACACAGCCCCTGTACACTGGACACAACCCCTGTACACAGCCCCTGTACACTGGACACAACCCCTGTACACTGGACACAGCCCCTGTACACTGGACATAGCCCCTGTACACTGGAAACAACCCCTGTACACTGGACACAGACCCTGTCACACTGTACACAGGCCCTGTCGCACTGGACACAAGCCATGTCACACTGAACACAGCCCCTGTACAGCCCCTTGTACACTGGCCACTGCAGCCCCTGTACACCGGACTTGTGTACAGCAGCCCCTGCAGACCCTAATCGAGTGAGCAGCAGCAAAATAATATGTTATTATTATCATAGCACAGCACAGAGCACAACCACCCTCTTCCCTCTCCTATGCTGGAGTAAAGATGGCGGGGCACGCGTGCGTCTTATATAGAATCCAGATCCCACGAGAATCCGACAGCGCGATGATGACGTTTTTGCCTCGTTTTCGGTCCGGAATTTAGGCGGGAACTCCCGGCTCGGATCCAGACTCGGATCACGATATTCGGATCTGTCGGATCCCGGAGACCTGGACCGCTCATCTCTGCTCTGCATTTTATCACTTTTCAAGCTTTAGTACATTTTGCTTATTATCTGGTGATGCCATGATGCCATAAGAACATTATTAATGTCAAGGGAAGTAGCAGCTATTGTAGCAGTGATTACCAACAGGGAAGAGTATGGACATGACCGAACGCAGTAGTTGCGGTGAATCTAATAGAGATCTAGCATCCTGACTGCCCTACCTTTAAACCATCTCTGAGTAAAGGTGGGTAGGGCACTATGTGTGCAACTGTGCTTTCTGTGCTCCGAGCCTCTATTGTGCACAAAACAGAGGAAGTGTATTTTGTGTGTTTGGATGTTGAAAGGATAAGAGTCACTGGTTCGGATAAATATTGTAATCTGAGAAACATGTGCTGTATATAGTGTCCATATGGATGTCTTGGCAGGCACCCTGCACAGTGTCTGTTCTGTCTGGGTATCCTAAACATGCTTTGGAGTGATTAGCATAGCAGAGAATTACAGATGAATGTATATTTTTATTTAGCACATTGCGTATCGACTTAATAATGCCTTTGATGTACTAGTGATGCCTGAGGAACAAATGCTTTTGAACATGGATTCCCAGTAGAACAGAAAATTTAGAAAAAAAACAGTGGTATTGGTTTAAAAGCCTGTCAGCCAAGGTGCCAGAAATGGATACAAATAAAAATGAAAAAATAATATAGAATTATAATCATATTGTATTGCATGTTACAGTAGCTTTTGTAGCACTCATTGACACAATTGACACATACAAAAGTGCCTATTTCCGACTGCATGTATACAAAGGTGCATGCCTTTATTTCACAAAGTGTCTGCATGGTGGTACTAAGTACAGGTTGAGTATCCCTTATCCAAAATGCTCGGGACCAGGAGGATTTTGGATAACGGATTATTCCGTATTTTGGAATATTTTAATATTTCAATGATGTATTTTGAAGTATCTTGCATTTATGCTGTATAAACACATAATATACACACAAATATATTTTATTACCACATAAAATACACACAAATATATTTTATTTGTTCAAAAAACAAGGTTTCAAAACGTGAAACAAAATGTGTGTACTATCTCAGCACTGAATTTGAATGCCAAGCAATCATTGTCTTGCACATATATAGTGCCAGTTACATATCATGTCCCCAGTGATGCTGTTACAAATGTCCCCAGTGAGTTTTTAGCAAAAAAAAAAAATTTTTTCACTTTCTGGAATGTCCGTATTTCGGAATAATTCGGATAACGGATATTCGGATACGGGATACTCAACCTGTACCACCATACAGACACTTTGTATAACCACTTGGCACATTTAACCTGTCATAAAAATGAATAAACCGGCCACAGCTAAAACACCATGGCCCTTATTCACATCTGATCGCAGTACAAATTTGTTCTAAAAAAATGGGCAAAACCATGTGCACTGTAGGTGGGGCAGATGTAACATGTGCAGAGAGAGTTTAATTTGGGTGGGGTGTGTTGAAACTGAAGTCTACTGTACAGTGCAGTGTAAAAATAATGCAGCCAGTATTTACTCTGCACAGAAACAAATTAACTCACACAGATCAGGTGTGGTATATGGTCCCGACAGTCATTAGCCCGATGTCGGGATCCCCACTGGCCAGACTCAGACAGCGGGGCAAGTGCAGCAAAGCCCCTTGCGGACTCGCTGCGCTCGCCACCTATTCTATTCTCCCTCTATGGGGGTCGTTGACCCCCACGAGGGAGAATAGCCGGTGGCCGTCGGGATCCCGAGTGTCGGGATCCCGACTTTGGGGTAATGACTGTCGGGATCCCGACTGTCGGGAAACTGTCCGGCACCCGTCAGATCTAACTCTCTCTGCACATGTTACATCTGCCCCACCTGCAGTGCACATACTGTACTTTTGCCCATTTTGAGAACAAATTTGTACTGCAATCAGATCTGAATTAGGGCCCATTGCCCTGTTCTATCACTTACACCTTTTAGACAAACGTTTAATGAATCCTCTTTTTTATTTATAGTGGGTAAAAGACAGAAACTTAGACATTTATAAATTACGATATCAAGAACGGTTTCAGAATAGTTTTCTTAGTACCAATTTTCCTAAATATTTCCCTATTCTTTGGCACATTTTCTATGTGTATGATTGGATAAATCAGAAAGGGCGATTAATTCCATCTAGCATGATTTCATTTCATACCAAATTTGCAGTATGGGGTACATTTACTAAAGTTGAGTTGCCATTTTTTGATTAATGTTAATTGATTTCAGATCAATTAAAATAACTTTCAATCAGTGTTGGGCTTCCAAAGCGATAACAAACATTTACTAACAGATGCATTTTTATATTCAGATTAAAATGTTAGTAAATGTGTGTCCTAGCACTGGAAGCCCAACTTCAATTAAGAACGCTTTGTAATTGAGCTGAAATCACCCAAAATTGACCTTTGGTAAATATATCCTTTTGAGTCAATCAGTAAACATTGGTGCATTCACTGCAGTTAGCAACATATCCCCATGGGCTGATTGGGAATTTAAAGTGGCCCACTTACACACCCACATGGCAAGCCTTACACAGTTGTGTAATTAGAGATTTTTCTCCCCCCCAGCCAAAAAAAATTCTGTCTCCCCCCCTCGCATTTTTTGTAAAGCAGTACAATGAAACTTGTCAAAAATAAAATCAGTAACTGCTTTATTCTGTCAGTGGGGCCTGAGAGAATAAGCTTACCCCTTTATGGGGTAAACTCCCCCATAAAGGAAAAATAGAACTTGTTGCAAGTGCACCCTGTACCCCACTCCCTCCTTCCACCCCTCATACGTACACCTCACTCTCTCCTTGCACCTCTCACAACAATACCTCACTCGCTCATTGCACCCCCACCCCTAAATCCTGTCTCCCTTATTGCACCTCTCACCCCTGCACCTCACTTCCTCCATCCACCTGTCACCCTTGCACCTCACTCCCTCCAAACATCTGTCACCCCTGCACCTCACTCCCTCTATCCACCTGTCACCCCTGCACCTCACTCCCTCCCTGGACCCTCATGCCCCATTCCAGCACCTTCCACCCCTCACCCTTGTGCCTCTTTTTCGCTCCTACCCCTCACCCTTGCACCTCACTTTCTAATACATAATTTCCTCTTTAGCGCAAAAGAACCCCCCAGACATATCTTTTTCCACTTAGCAAAGAATAATCCCCCCCTCTCTCAGACAGCCCCCCGCCACCATCACCACAGAACCTCCCCCTCATCCCCCTGATATAGCTCTCCCCTTGTCTCCTAGCCAGCCCTGAGTGTATGTCCCCTCTTTAGTGACATACATGCTGGCAGGTGGGAGGTGATGGTGGCACTGCAAGTGCAGCACTTACTATATAACAGGACAGGGACCATTGGAGAATGTATCTTCTGCCTTCCTCTCAGTCAGGTGGAAACTGGAAGCAGGGGAAGGAGCTGTCAGACATGGGGGCATGGCTACACAAGGAAGCAGCTGGACTAGTTCATCTCAAGAGCACACATCACCCATCTGCATGTAATGATGACACCCTGGCAGAGTATCCCCCTGGTGCCGATGCCCTAGCCCTTGGCTGTCTCAGCTCACACTGTCATAGACAGACATCAGCCTGTGAGCCTCAAGAGCAGACTGCAGCCATGGTCACCAGGCAGTGCAACCCTCTGTTAGTGGTACAGCCCACCTCCCCTCCCTGACCCTGCAGTTTACTCCTGGTGGCTGGTGCTGCCCTGGCCTCGCCTGTAAGTCATATTCACCTGCTGCTGCTACCACCGCGGCCCTACATCATAACTTTGCCTGCTGACTGCCATGCTTGGTGGTACATCTCTGACCTCTCATCTTTGGCCGTCTGGCCAACTCAGCATGCAGGTACTCAGGTGGCCGCTGGAGCGCACGCAGGGCTCCTGCTCTGTGAGAGCGCTGTGTTCCTGCACCCCGTGGGTACTGGCTCCCCCCGCCACCACTAGGGCTGCGGAGCCCTAGTTACGCCACTAGTTACATCATCTTCGAAGTCGGGTTTCATTACACCAAGTCCTAGAGGTGAGTGAGTTCGTGATTAGTGAGAGCTAAATCTTTTATTTTTTATGTTTTTTTGTAATTAAGATTTTGTACTGTATATATGTAATAGTTGGTAAAAGTTGTGAACATGGAGAACAGCGTCTTACTAAGCCGTGTTAGGGAAGTCAGGGGGTAATTCACACCTGCTTGCTAGGCTGTATATATATGCGCTGACTAGCGAGCAGGTAAACTCCCCCCCTCCGAACGCAACCCCCCACGCGACATATATAAGCTTACACATCCGCTCGCATGCAGCCACACAGAGGAAAATTCATTCGATGGTCACTCACCATTGAATGATTTTTCCTCCCTTCACAGATAAAAGTAAGCCTATACTAACTTTTATCCTGCATGGTGATGGCCGAATTGGGGGTGGGTGCTGATGTCATGTGACATCTTCTGCCTGCCCCGAGTAGGCATGGTGATGCCTGTGAATGCAGGGGTACGCCCAGTGTTTCTGTGGGCACACCAATAAAACACAGGGATGACCACTATGACCCCCGGCGAGTGTTTGCTTCGGTTGTATTCACATGGGGCCGAATTCGCTGCTCATCGAACAGTTCTCAACTGGCCCCTCAGTCTTCTCCCTCCCCCCTGTCCTCCTCCTTCGTCATTGTGGCACCAGTTTAGTTTTGTATTGTTGGTACCAGTGTGTCTTTTAGCAAAACTGAAGATGGTCGTGATGTAAATTTTACACAAGATATAATCTGACAGGAATAGAGCAAAATTGTATTAACCAGACAGCTTAGACAAATGACTGCCATTAGCATCAATGCCAGACATTGGCTGAACTAAACACTGGAAGGGAAGTCCAGGGATTGTGCCAGTGGTAAAACACTATTTCCATCTGTAAAAACAAGGTCTTTTTAAAGAAGGAGTTATTAATTTCAGTAAGTAGTACGTGGAAAGCTCAGGATTGCAAAAGGTACTGTATGAGCAAGTTGTATATATACAACTGTATATCTGTCATTCAACACAGGGGGCAAAGACATGGTTTGTTTATTTATTTATATATTCTTTATTTAAGTTTTTCAAAAGATTTAAAGACAGTACACGTCATTTTGACATAGTGAGATATACAGGCAACAAAGAGTAATATCAGAAATTCAAACAGTGTAACATAGTGTAAAAGTGATGTATTATTTCTTTAGTAAACAACCAATTTAATTGGCAGTGGGAAAGAAAAACAGTTTCCCTAAATTCTTCTTTCTAATAAAAAAATTTTGTGTTGGAAATCATGAAGTTCCTTGCGTTGTTTCTTCTGGAGTGTTGGTACATGAATGACAAAGGGGGGAGGGGTAGGAAGGAAAGGGGAGACCGGGTGGAGGGGGGGGGGGGAACCGAAGAAGGGGTGTAGTCTCGCAGGTAAGCGGGCGAGTTAATTATGTCTGGAGTATTCAGTTACTTAGGACAGTGCGGCCGGGTAATGTACATTACTAGGGCGTTGCTGGGTCACAGGGTACATAGCTTCTATATGTGTCTGAGGATTTAAAGTTAGTCCAGGCCAACCAGGTGGCTTGGTAGTCGGAATGTTTTTCCAGTGCTGAGTAATATATGTCTTCCATGGCCCTATAGAATTCTATCCTCTGGAACCATTCCCAAATCCCTGGGGGGTCTACTGACCTCCAGTGAACTGGCACTATTGCTCTTGCTGCATTGTTCAGATGTTTAAGCAAGGATTGTTTGTATTTTGCTATGGGGATGGTGGTATGGGAGAGCAACCAGAAGTCAATATTGTCGGGTGCTGGAAACCCTAATATTTTCGAGGAAAGTTGAATGACCTTATCCCAAAAGACAGCGATCCGGGGGCAATCCCACCATATGTGTACCAGTGTACCCCTGTCGCCTTCGCAGCGCCAGCAAAGAGGGGAGACTGAAGGGAAGATCTTATGTATTAAAGGCGGACAGCGGTACCACCTGGTGAATAACTTGTATTGCGTTTCCACAACCTCTAAACTCGTAGAGCAGCGGGCCATGGTCTCGCAGTGTTTAGACCAATTTATTTTTATCCCTCGGGGGGAGAGGTCGGAGTCCCATGCCGCATAGAATGAGGGAGCTTCACTGGTATGACTGTGAAGGACAATCTTATAAATTGCTGAGATAACATGGACGGGTTCCGAGGTGTGGGAGCACAGTGCTTCAAATGGCGTAAGTTCCTTTGCTAGCTGAGCGGGGGTCCTTTTCGAGTTGGTAAAGTGTCGTGTCTGCAGGTAAAACCAGTGGTCTGATGCGGGTAATCTGTTGGCTGTTCTAAGGTCGCTGAATGATGTGATATGGCCCTTTGATACTAAGTTCGCTATTCTGGACAGTCCAGCCTTTCGCCATCTAGTGGCTATAGCCCCGGCTATTCCCGGTGTGAATTCTGGGTTATTGAGAAAGG
The DNA here is from genome assembly GCF_055691185.1 of Crinia signifera. Classification (NCBI taxonomy): domain Eukaryota; kingdom Metazoa; phylum Chordata; class Amphibia; order Anura; family Myobatrachidae; genus Crinia; species Crinia signifera. The sequence continues at coordinate 195,615,329 of NC_139218.1, forward strand.
GGAGTAATAGGGAATCTTTTGAGGAGAGACCTAGTTTATATCTCATGGCTCTCCACATCGTCAGTGTGGGTCCAACTGTTAGATGTGAGGAACGTACAATGCTCGAAAGCCATGGGGCGGTTTGTAGGCACAGTCCCGAGGAGTGCCCTTCCAGATCGACCCATTGTTTCCCGGACGTTTCCGCCCGTGTCCAGTCTAGAATTCTGTGAAGGGCCGTGGCTTGGTGGTATGCTGATATCATAGGAAGTTGTTGGCCTCCCTGAGATCTCCTACGGAACAGGTAGCAATGTTTAAATCTGGGTTTCTTGCCCCCCCATACGAAGCTGCTAATCGCTCTTTGGGCTTCCACTAGGAACTGCGGAGGGAGTTTTAAAGGGATTGTCTGGAATAGGTATAAGGGTAATATATTCATTTTGACAATATTTACTCGGCCTAGCCATGAGAACTTCTGCGTCGACCACTGTGCCATTTCTCTCCGTAAGTTCTGCAGTAAAGGGATATGGTTAAGAGTTACGGTGGTTTGCAATGAGGATGGGATGGAGATGCCTAGGTACTTGATATGTGTCAGGTGCCATGAGAAGGGGAACATGGGTTTTAGTGAGGAGGCTAGGTTGACGGGAAGAGAGACGTTTAAGGCCATGGACTTGGTATAATTTATCTTGAAGTTTGAGAGTGTGCTAAAGCGTGAGAATTCCTTCATTAGGTTGGGCAGGGATACTGTGGGGTTTGTGATCACCGCTAGGAGATCGTCAGCAAACAATGCTAGTCTATGATTAGTATTGCCTACTGTCAGTCCTTCAATATCAGGGTTTGACCTAATGGCTCTAGCCAGAGCTTCCATACAAAGTACGAATATCAATGGGGATAACGGGCATCCCTGTCTGGTGCCATTGGATATGGTTATCGGACCAGACAGCAGGCCATTGACTCTCACTTGGGCGGAGGGGGCTCGGTAAAGTGCTAGTATCTTTTGTAAAAACATGTCACCTATGCCTATGCGTCGTAGGGTCGCCTCCATAAATACCCAGTCTACTCGATCAAACGCTTTTTCTGCATCCGTGGAAAGGAGCATGGTAGGGGTCTTGGTTGACTGGGCGTGTGCAATCAGGTCGATCACTCTGATAGTGTTGTCCCTGGCTTCTCTCCCGCGGACAAAGCCCACCTGGTCTGGGTGTATCACTTTTGGCATCAAGGGGGCCAAACGATTGGATAATAATTTTGCATATAGTTTGACGTCTACATTTAACAGTGATATGGGTCGGTAGCTGGATGGCAAGGCTGGGTCCTTGCCATCTTTTGGGAGGACTGTTATGTGGGCGCCCAGGGATTGGGGGGAGAATGGGGAGGCTTGGGAGACTGCATTGCAGGCGTGTAATAGGAGAGGGATGAGTTTATCCTGGTACGCCTTGTAGTACGTTACCGTGAAGCCATCTGGCCCCGGGCTTTTGCCAGATGGGGTGGTCTTCAATACAGTTAATAGTTCTGGCTCTGTGAAGGGGTCGTTTAGTGCGGATGTAATATCCGTTGGGAGAGTGGGGAAATTTATCTCCTCTAAGTACTTCTTCACCTCGTGTTCATGTACTAGGGGGTCACAGGGGGGGTTACCATATTTCAAGTTATAGAGAGTCGTGTAGTAACCATGGAAGATTTCTGCCATTTTAGTATCTGAGGCATGTAGGACACCGGCCGGGTCCTTCATCTCCTTAATATAGGTTTGGGATCTTTGGGCCCTCAGTGCTCTGGCAAGTAGTTTACCAGGCTTATTTCCCCATCTATGATATTTATGGCGGCAACAGCGGAACGCTCTGCGGGTGCCTTCGTTCAGTAGATTATTTAAATCTGACCTTGCTTCCTGCAGTTCCACTAGGATTTCTGGAGTCAGGGAGGATTTATGGATCAGTTCTAAGTTCTTAATTTTACCAAGTAGGGCCTCCCTGCATTCTGCCTTTTTCTTTTTCATATGGGAACCTAGTTGGATGCACTTGCCCCTAATAACGCACTTGTGTGCTTCCCATATAGATACCGGTGACATATCTTCTATGTTATTATGGGCTATGTAATCGTCAATGGTTTCTGCTATCTGGGCCCGACAGGCATCGTCTCTCAAGAACTGTTCATTGAAGCGCCATCTCCACTGGCGGACGGGTGGGTGGCTAAGGGACAGGGTAAGAACCACAGGGGCATGGTCTGAGCTTGCTATCTGGCCTATGGAGGCCTCGACTACGAGGTCAAGGGATTTATGATCTATGCAAAGATAGTCAATACGTGAGTATGAATTGTGTGGGTGTGAATAAAAGGTGTAGTCCTTATCCTTGGGGTGGGCTAAGCGCCAAGTATCTATCAGCTGGAAATCATGTAACAGGGTTTTGAATCTTCTTGTGTCCCTCAGTGAGGCTCTATTAGTGGTGCTTGTGGTGTCTACTTCTGGTTCTAGTGCCCAATTAAAGTCGCCTCCCACCACCAATACTCCCTCTAGGCCATCTTCTATCTGTTCCATAGCTTCTCTGAAGAAGCGTATTTGGCCCTTATTAGGAAGGTACAAGTTAACGAATGTAAAAATCTGATGAGCAATGGTCGCCTTAACCATCAAACCTCTACCGTCTCCTATTGGAGTCTCTTTTACCTCGGATAAACGTATATTTTTAGCAAATAGGATTGCTACACCCTTGGATTTGGTCTCAGAGAAGTCGTTAAAATAACCCACTGGGAAATGTTTGGAGAACAATCTTGGGGCTGTGCCCTTCCTGAAATGGGTCTCCTGTAGGAAGATTACGTCTGCCCTGTCTGTGTGCATCATGTGAAGAATTTTAGATCTCTTCTCTGGTATATTAAGGCCTTTCACGTTAAGGGAGATCACTTTTAGGTTAGCCATTCATTAATAGTAGTGTCCGTGACATCTTATATTGCCGCTTCCTGCTGAGTAGGTGTAGGCGGGTGGGGGGAGCAGGGTAGACACATGAGGGAATGGTGGGGTGGAAGGGGGAACACATCACATAATGTTGAAAATACATATTGCTAATAAAACAAACAGTCTCTGCGTCTATAGACCAGGGGAACCTAAAGAGGCCCGTAGTCTACGAATTTACAGCAGAGCAGGGGGGTAGAGGGGAACTAGAGCAGCTACCTTACGCATATATAACTATGTAGTACTAGAGTGGTGCTAACATGCACCCGCCCGAGGGATTAAGGGTTTGAGCACTATATAATGGTATTATTCTAACATATATATTCCAAGACCATTGTATTTTAACTTTAACTAAGGTCGTTTTAAGAGAGGCGACCTCTTTCTAACATAGTAAAACAGTGTATTACATTTGTCTATTGTAACAGAGAAAGAAAATATCTAATATTCACGTGACAGGAGTAGCAGTAACTGGTCGCTTCGACTGCTGGTGTAGATGTTGGTCCTCCCTTCCAGAGGTTGTGCCGCTAGAGGTGGTTGCCCGTTGCCTCTTGTCGGACCCTGGAACAGTCTGCCATCGTTCCCTGCGGGGCAGGGGTGGAGCGGAAAGTTCAGATGGGTCCAGCCAGTTAGGTAGGGTTGGGGGAGGTATTCCCAGTGTGTTGCAGAAGTCTTCAATGTCCGCCGGGTCGTGCAGGGTTAGTGGCGATCCTTTGAGGTTCACCTGGATACTTAGTGGAAAGCCCCAGCGGAATTTGATCTCCCGTTTCTTAAGTTCGTCTGTGAGTGGTCGAAGCAGGCGTCTTTGTTGTAATGTGGACCATGAAAGGTCTTGAAAGATTTGGAGCTTGTGACCTTCAAAGTCCACATCTGGATTGCGCCTCGCCGCTCTAAGAATCTCCTCTTTTTCCTGAAAGTAATGTAGCCTGCAGATCACGTCCCTCGGTTTTTCTGTCGGGGTCCCTTTGGGTCGTAGGGCCCGGTGCGCTCTATCGAATAGTATCTGGTAATTAGGATCAGATCCTAGAAGACCATTGAACACCTTGGTGAGAGCTGGTTCTATGGAGTGGGGAGCCACGTCTTCGGGAAGGCCCCTTATTCTCAGATTGTTCCTTCTCCCCCGATTGTCCATATCATCAAGCCTGCAGCTCATTTCCATTAGCGAGTAGGATTGGCGTGAGACAAGGTCATGGAGGTCCGAGAATTTCGAGTCCGCCTCTTCACTTTGTTCTTCTAGCACGACCACCCTATTTGCAATCTGTTTGACATCGGATTTGATAGCGGAGATGTGGGTTTGCATGGATTCTTCTAGTCTCTTTTCCGTGGTCAGCAGGTCTTGTTGCATTTCCTGGCGAGTCGGCAGCGATTGCAATTTGGCGAGAATGGCCGTCATATCTGAGGCCCCTCCAGCGGTTTTTGACTTTTGGGAAGGAGAGTTTGCCGCCATGGGTTCTTCTATGGTGTCGATAGGTTGGGAGGGAGATGACGGGGCGGAGGAGGCCGATTCAGATGCAGGAGTGCCGAACAAGGAGCGGAATGCGGCCACTTGAGATGGTTTAGCAGAGGTGGTCACCAGAGATCTAGAGCGGCGGCGTTTAGTCATGTGGTCGTGAATGTGGAGTGGCCATTGACGGAGGATCTCGGGCGATGCAGTATGGAGTAGGCAGCTTAGCTCATAGTCCCCTCAGCGAGGCCTGGTCAGGGCATTATATATCAGAGTGTGGCTGTGTCACATCTGGGTGGATGAGGTTGTTTGGTATTTTGAGCTCTTAACCTATTGGCTCATGGCATACTTCAGGGTATCTGGCCCCTATAGCTGGGTTCTCAGGGCGCCCCCTCAGACCTATGAAACTGGGGAAGGAGGCTATGTGTTGCAGGCAGCAGGGATATTTAGCTAGGCAGCTATGAGTGAGGTGCTCAACCCCTCTTGTGGTACAGCTGTGGGGTGCACTCGGCAATGTACTCTGGCCTGCAGGTCTTAATGGCTGCTGTGAATAAAATCACAGCTTCCTGTGTGATATACACTGCTTACAGAACTATGGTGTTGTATATGCTGGTATAGGCACAGGGGAGATCACACCACACCAGGTCACAGGAGGCAGATATATGTAACCTGCAGCAGGTCTTATTCTCTTCTGGATAAGCACATGGGTCAGCAAGGGGTTTGGGTGCTGTATTGTTCTATACAGGGTTTTTAGTGAACCCAGGTGCGGCTAATATGCGGAGGGATGACAGCCCTGGGAGGCTCAGGGGTGAAAGTAGCTGTGCAGCTTGATCCTGGAGGGTCAGTTCCCCAGGGAGTGCACTGCACAGGATGGCGGCGGTGGTATACTTGCAGTTTATCTTCCGCTTTGTCCCCGCTGCGGAGGCTGCCCGGGTGCTCACTTACTAGTATTATTGGAGATCCCAGCGATCCCCCTTCAGAGAGCGGTGGATGCTTGGTGGGAGACCCGTTCTCCACAGTCCCGCTCCGGCGCCGCCCACGATCGCGATGTGCGGCGGGTGCTGTTCCCGTCCCTCCAGAGTTCGTGTGGAGGGAGGCGTTGGCGGGGTGAGCTGCTGGCCGGGTCACAATCGCGGCAGGGGCCGCGTCTCTCAACTCCACAGGTGCTCGTTGTTCCGCTCCTCCGCCGAAATCGAGGCCCCGGCTCCAGCCTCTCGACTAGGCCGCAACCCGCAGGAGCACTGAAAAGTGCTCCCCGGCTCCGCGGCGAAGATCAGCAGCGTCCGGGGCACTGGGAGGTAAGGTTGGAGTAATGTGAGGGGGTGAGGCGTGAGTATTTGTTGGGGAGAGATTTAGTTTTAGAAGGCCGTTTAGGGAGCTCGAGTAAGGCACGTCTAGTCAGTTAGCCCACCAGGCCACGCCCCCTGTTTATTTATTTATGTACAGTTTCTTATATAGCGCAGCATATTCCATTGCACTTTACAATTGGAAACAACAGTGATTAAACTGTGTTGAACCCATGCTTAATGATAAGACTATCATAGACACAAGCTCTGAGAAACAGACCCAATGACAGTGCTAGAAGACAGGACCACAGGTCAGATGGACTCAGGGGCGTAGCCAGGGCGGAGTCAGTGGAGCACAAGCTCCAGGAGCTGGAATGTCACCAGGCGCCGGAGCTGTGCGCTCTGCCGCCGGCTCCCCCGCCCTGCTCGCCCGCTTCCCGCTGTGCCCGGCGTCAGAGAAAGAGTGCACCGTCGGCTCACCCACTAGCCTCCTGCTGCTGCCCGCCCACCCGCTAGCTTTCTCCTGCTACAACGCTGCTAGCCTCCTGAGTCCTGCTGTCGCCCTCCCACCGCTAGCTTCCTGGTGCTACCGCCCAGCGAATCACCTCATGCTGTTGCCCGGTCTTGATGTGTATGAATGTGGGGACTGGGGAGGGGGGGGGGGATTCAGTTTGCCTAGGGTGCTGACAAACCTGGCACCGGCCCTGGCAACGAGCAGGGTCAGTCCCCTTGAAAATGAGTAAGGTCAGTCCCCTTGGCAATGAGCAAGGTCAGTCCCTCTTGGCAATGAGCAACAATCAGTCTCCCTTGACAACGAGCAATTTCAGTCCCCCTTGGAAACGAACAATTTCAGTCCACCTTGGCAATGAGCAATTTCAGTCCCCCTTGGCAACAAGCATGAAGCCCCGTGGCATCGAGCATTAAGCCCCTGGCATTATGGTTTGTTATATAGTATGTAATGGGCATCATGTGGGGCCTTATGTGTAATTGGCATTACGGCATGTGGCTTTATGTGTAATGGGTATTACAAAGTTCGCTAAAATGTGCAATGGGCATTACGGTGTGTGGATTAATGTTAGGCCATGCCCCCTTTTCGCCGCACAAGAGTCCACAAGAGCCCCGCCTACTACAATCAGGGGGGGGGGGCGCGAAACATGCCCTTGCTCAGGGCACCTATCTGCACCACTGGATAGACTCACCGTCAGGTCAGACAGATAAGGTGACTGTGCTCTTTCCACTTGCCAGAGGAGCAGCTACTCTTTGCAAAGCTGTGAGGTGGTCATATCCTGATGACACAAAGGGGACGTAGCGCATCACCAGTCCAGCATTCTCTCTGACAGTCCACATACAGATGGGGCAGGTCCCATCTTGGTTACCTATGGCGAGAGTTTCGCCAGCTCGCCATGGCGCCCGCCATCGCAATACATTTTAAATGCTTGGCGATTCGCCGTGGCGTCTCCGGATGAGTGCAATACCAGTGATCATCCACCAGATGTCACTTTTGAAAACCTCTTTGCGCATGCGTAAAAATTTATGCTGCAGCGCGTGCATGAAGCGCAGGAACTACATTAAATAATTTATTGTCCCTGGCAAGCCTAGTCAGCGCCTCTCTCACACCACCGGCACGAGCATGATCCCATCTCTTTGAAGGAGAGGATCATGCTGATGCGGGCGGAGAGGCGCTGCATTTGTTTAACACGAAGGAGCGTCTCTGACGGACGCTCTTGCGACCCAGTTGCACAGACGTTCCAGTAATGAGATGCTTTTGCGTCTGAGTTGTTATTATGGCAGGGTACTACAGTAAAGTACTTTACTACTATTGTGCTGTGTCCAGCAAGCTGTACTGTTCTATCGATAGTGTACACACTAATAAATAAAATTACATTGCATTGCGTACACAATCATTACATTAAATTATACTGTACTGTATTGTACGTCTCATTGGTTTTTTTTGACAGGTGCTGGCCTTTGGTTAGTACAGTATTGTAGTTTTAACACACATAAAAAATTCCGGTTACCAATAAGGCTTTCTTGGCGTCTAAATTTGCATGGGCGCTTGAGCGTCTGTACGGGTACTATACTGGAGCGGCACGGACGCTAATGCGTCTCAGTATACAGTATGTTCTAACGGTGGCCACATTTTGGTGTTATGACATTCACAGTAAGTTACTGATTCGTATAGGGATCATTTTACTTTTGCACACAGTACGGTTACAGTCATATACAGTATACAGTGGAACTGTAGATTTAGTAAGCTCGTTGAAGTGATACAATGTCTGTAGTTTCACAGGTTTTACGCTCGCCACAAAATATGTCAAAAAAAGTACTGTAACTTAACTCCATGCCAACATGGTTAGTTCTTACCCCCACTATCCATGTTGGCATGGAGTTGATTTTAAATAGCGTGGCGAGCGTAGCGAGCCACCGAGCCCCGCAAGGGGACTCAGACGCACGGCGCCATAGTGGCGCCGTGAAACTACAGAAGTACTGTACTGTACAGTTTTTCAGTGGTCATTCAGCTGCTACTGTATACATTGCTGTGCTGTACAGTACCTGTCATGTTTTTAAGACAAGCATGTACAGTACAGTAAATTCACAGTTACTGTAGGAGCTGATTGCCATGTGATAAACTACTCAATGGCAGGCGCGCAGAATGCGACGCTTGTTCCGCACAGGACGCACGTGATCAGGGCGCCATTTTTATGTGATAAACTACTCAATGGCAGGCGCGCAGAATGCGACGCTTGTTCCGCACAGGACGCACGTGATCAGGGCGCCATTTTTATTATCAAGATAATAAAAGATGGCTGCACCACGCAGAGCGAGGAGAGCGAGGCCCTTCAGGCGCGGAGAGCTCCTCATTCTGGTTGCTTGGCGGGACAGGCCCCTGGTGACCAACAGAGAGGTGGTGGAGGCATACCAGGAGGCTAGCCAAGCCATCAGGGTGCGCTTCAGGAGGGAGAGACCAGTGAGGGCCCTCCAGCGCAGATGGAGCGACCTGGTCCGTCGGGACCCCCAACTGCTGGACTCCCTAAGGGAATGTAAGTATTACACAGTACGCTAATATGGCGCCGTGCGTCTGAGTCCCCTTGCGGGGGTTAGGTGAAATGAGGGAGATTGCTAGACTAATGAGGGAGATTGCTGCTACAGTATTTCAGGGAGTTTCCTGCAGATTGCAGGAGGGTAGGCAACTATGCTGTACAGTACATGCTTGTTGCCATGGGTGATTTCCTACAGCATTTGTTTTCAATGTGGTCCAGAAGCTGGCTGTACCTGCATATGGAATGCTACAGTACAGTACAGTATGTTACAGTGATTTACATGAGTACACTATTTCATACTGTATGCAGATACAGCCTCAGTCACATACAGATTATAGGCATGCTGCATATCATTTTATGCCTAGCTGCTGGTGCCCCTAGGCATTCCAAACGCCCTAGAAATTTGCCTAATTTACCTATGCCTAGGGCCGGCATTTGTTTTCAATGTGGTCGTTACATGCCTATTGCCACATGCTAGTTTCCTACAGTATTTGTTTTCAATGTGTTCATTACATGCCTGTTGCCATGGGGTGATTACATGCTACAGTAGTTGTCACCAGAGATTTCCTACAGCATTTTGTTTTCATGGTGGTCATTACATGCCTGTTGCCATGGGGTGATTACATGATTCTGTAGTTGGCACACAGGATTTCCAACAGTATTTGTTTGCAATGTTGTCATGCTAGTTGTTTGGCACAAGGGATTGCCTACAGTATTTGTTTTCAATGTGGTCTTTACTGTACATGCCTGTTGCCATGGGCTGATTACATGCTACAGTAGTTGGTTGGCACGAGGGATTGCATACGATATTTGTTTTCAATGTGGTCATTACAGTACAGTACATGCCTGTTGCCATGGGTCATTACATGTCCTTACATTCTCATTGCCATGTTGTACAGTATTTGCGTGCATTTTTTCATGGGTACTGTATACTGTAACTGTATACTGTATACTGTATTTTTACAGGTATCAGCAGGATGACGCCGCTGGAGAGGCACCAACACCATTGTAAGTACAGTACTGTACTGTACATTGCAGTGCATACTGTATACAGTACTGTATCCTGCTGTATACACAAAGATGGATTTTGACTTTAAAACATGTGGCATACTGCTCCTGGACTTCCTTGCCAGTGCCAGTTGCATAGGCGGAACTGCACCATTGTCCAAAGTTCAAATAGGGGAGCCACACAATGAGTCCTGGACTGTGGTGTTTGGGGTGGCAGTTGGTGGGTCTACCCTATCTGATTTTTGGACTCTGCTGCAGTCCTGCAACTGCCACTGGCATGGAAGTCAAGCAACAGAGCATTTTTTGCCTCCTGAAATGGGTCATGTTGGGAGGTACAGTAATGTACAGTATGCATGTGGTGTCATACTGTAACACATACAATACAGGTGTGTTACAAAATTTCCTATTTTTGGTTTGCTTTTCCACAGTCCCACCAAGTCAACGGAGCCCGCGGCGGCGTTTGCGCGCCCCCACTTCCGAGGAGGAGAGCAGCACCACCCCGGAGGAGGAGGCAGGACACAGCGCAGATGGTAAGTACTGTATTGGACTGTATAACACCAGTGTTCCCATGTTCCCGCCATGTGTGCCGAATAATATCATACTTGTGGGCCCGACATGTGTACTGCGTAACACCTGTGGGACCACCATGTGAACCCTATAACACTTGTGGGACCCACATGTGTGCCATGCGGTATAACACCTGGTGTACCTTAAACCATCTGGGGTCCAAAGAAGTTACTGTAGTCCATCAAGTTCAACCAACTGAACTGTACGGGACAGTATCTACAGTAACTTGTAACTTATTAGTTACAAGTTACTGTAGATACTGTCCACTACAGTTCAGTTGGTTGACTTAAGTAAAACATACAGTACAGTATCTACAGTACTGTATGGTCCAGTACAGTACATTACTGTACTGAATGTTTACTGTATTTTGTCTTTTTTTCTGTTGCAGTGTCTGAAACTGTCCCCACCGCCCAGTGGCGAAACCCGAGCCCCAGCAGCGTCTGAGACGGCCCGCCCTTGACAGACCAGCGTCTGAGACGGCCCGCCCCTTCGTGGATTACCGCTGCAGGAGATGGTGTAGTGTAATGTCCTGAAATGTATTTCAGGTCAATTCAACCCCCTCCTCCCCTGGGGGGAGGGGGGGGAGGGGAGGAGGCGGTTGACCTCAGCTGCATACAGTATACTGTAGTACACATTACTCCGTGGAAGAGACAATAGTGCAATGGTACTATAGCCAAATCAAGTCCTCTTACTCTACAGTACCAACACTTCATGAACACCTACAGTAGCTGTGGCACAGGTGTACTCGTTACTGACTGACACATTATAAATGATCCACAGGTGGAGCTAATTACCTCACTTACAGTATGATTCTGTGAGGACACCTGTAAAAAAATTAAATGTTTTATTTATCTAGTTTTGTTAAAACTGTTACATTTTATGGTTTGGCTTTAAGAAATATCACTCTACAAAATATTCGAATAAAAAAAAATAAAAAATTGACACCGTGATCGAACACGGGTCTCCTGCATGAAGACGGGCGCAGCTACCCACTACACTACGCAACACAGTGATGTCTATGGTCGGTAGAGTGCTGATATAATAATCTGTTGCGTCTGCAGCCCCATTGGCGAAACCCGAGTCCCGACAGCGTCTGAGACGGCCTTTAAAGAATTAGCGCTGTAATGTGCTGTACTGTATTTAAGGTCAAGTCAACCCCCTCCTCCCCTGGAAAGGGAGGAGGCGATTGACATACACATTATGCACAGTACCAACAGTTCAAAATATTCAGCATCGGCTACGTGAACGTGAAGGTAAATGCTTGTATACTGTAGGATCATGACACTACAGTACACGGCCCTTTTGCGCGCTTCGATGTTCACGAGCGACTCATTTGCACGAGCGTCTCATTTCCTATGAGCAGCTCATCACGCACGAGCGTCTCATACAGCAAGCGCGCTCCGTACGGCGAATGGCGGGTTTCCATTGGCACATTGCAGTATAGCACTCCGACTCTAGCTTGATGGAGCATTAGCCACCCAGTGGTGGCGGATTGTATTGCATGGCGTGGACCCATGCCCCTTGGCGGACGCCGGCGCAAGAAGAATTTCGGAGCGCCAGAACCTCCGCCATGGCGGCCTGGCGGCAAGGATGGGACCTGCCCCATCTGTACCATAAGATTTGTCTAGATGCCAGAGGCTTGGCAATCTCAGATGCACCATGTCATAAAATCATGGCCCTGCCTATTCTGACTCATAAGACTATTATGGAGCCCATTGCTCACAGTTGACAGCTTATGTTACACAATCTTCTACTCCAAATCCATCGAAGGGTTAAAAACTGATGGTCTCCATTGATGGTGCTATTGGTGTTTAGTATTGACTACATGAAACCATCCAGGGCTTCACATCCATGAACATCCCTGCTCGTGCTGCACAGCAGGTGATGGCAAATCAAGGAAGGGGCAGTGTTTAGTGGCACATCATGAGCAAGGCTAAGCTCCATGAACTCTGCCCCCCCCTCCAAACAAAAAGCATCAACCATTAATAATTGATAACATTTCTTGTTATTGGCAATTCCTACCAGGCCTTGCTGTAGCATTATTCTGGTGGGCTATGCACACTGCAGCTGCAAAGGATAAGACCTGGAAAGGCGTGGCTTCACAGACAGAGTTTGTGGGTTTGTGGGAAACCTCGATTGCATCACTCCAGATGGCATGGCATAGCAGAAAGTCCCCTCTGGTATGGTCAGTGTGGGGGCATGACCAACAAGACCCCCTTGGAGATGCTCGGTTGCCCCTGGAGACTGTGGTTGCACTTCCAGATCGTCTTGGAAGTGTAATGTGTAGTGTGGTCATAAGTGAGGATTTAATGGTCAATGGTGGATCACTGAGGTCAGGAGGGAGTGCAGAGGGAGATGAGTGTGGAGATGTACAGTAGGGGGCCCAATTTAACAATGAGACGGAACACCTTTAGCACTGCACTGGCTAAAGTGGTTATGTTCTCTGTTCAGTATTTAACTAACAGCAGTGGCATATTTACCATTAGGAAGTGCCTAGAGGCGGCACTTCTTGGGAGGCAACTTTTGGGTTACTGTTTCATTACTATCAGTTCAAAATGACCTGTCAGTACAATATACTGTATGTCCACTATAATATACTGCAGACCATGATGAGTTCAGTAAAGGGGTAGGACATGACCAGACTGCCCCCTATGCTGTCCTACTTAGTTTAGGTTATATTATATTAAACTACCAATTACCTAAATAAAGGCTTACTGTATATGAAAACAATGAAAATAATAAAATTAGATAGCAGGGGTAGCCAATACTGTTGTGCGTAGGAGCACACTAACCCATGAATCCACCGCTGACAAACAGATACCTTATCGCTGTTTGTCACTTTACTGCTTGCACCATGGTATAGTGATACGGTTCCCATTGCCAGCAATGGGGCCCAGGAACAGCCTCTCTGGCTTCAGCACAGACTAGCACTCATACATGAGCATGATACAACAGCTCAAGGGTGATGTCGTTGGACCTCACTAGAAGAATAATAATGCTAAATATCAATGGAATCTTTGTTAGTATCACTGTGATACCAAACAATACATGTTGCTGGTAAGGATTGTTGTTAAATGGGGTCCTTAACCCTTTTAAGTCCAATGTCTAGTTAGGCTCAACAGCCCTAGCTCTAGTAGCAGATCCAATGGTGAGCCACTTTAAAATAAGAACATTAACATAATTCAACAGTATGTGGAACAGTAGTTCAATGTAGACCATTTAAAAAAAAAAAAAATTAATTAATTCAAACATTTAAACCAGACTGTTAAAATTGCATTAAAAAAATTGTACTGCAAAGGGCTGAAGTAGGATTGTTTAGTTTAATTAGTAGCACAAAATTATTGTTGGTGCAAAGGAGTAAATCAGAATGAACCTATTTCTTCCAGCAGTGCTCAGCAGTAAAAGAGTATATTTAAAGATGGCTGGACTGCTTGGTGTTGATTGGGATCTGGATTGCCAGTGTGCTAAGTGTTGTGGCAGGGGCAGCAGAGTGAAGGGCAAAGCTAGAGTACAGCTGAAAATAACTTAACCCTTTGGGTGCCAAGTGAATATGCCAAAATAGGTGTTAAAATTGACACGCAAACATTTTATTCATCATAATGACCTGTAATGTTTACCTCATATAGGAAATATAATTTTCTTTTCTAAAACATTTTCTATTTGAATTTATATAACAAATGTGAGCGAAGCGGATATTTTGCACATCTTCGACAGAGATGTTGGCACGCAAAGGGTTAAATAACCAAGACAGGACAGTTACCGGAGAGTGTTCCAAGTGAGGAAGGCCGGGTTGAGGGAATCAAGATTAACTCAATCGCATGGATTTGAGTGATGAGATCTGTGTGGGGAGAGGTAAAGAGTGTAAGGAAGGACATGATGTTTTTGAATGTAAACTAATTGCAAGCATTATATCTAATGGCTATCTTGCCTAAGCTGTTACATATATAGTTGACTGATGTCTAGGTCAACATCATATGGTCGACGTGGTCAGAAGGTCAACCCAAACAATAGTCGACATTGCCACAATCGACACATGAAAAGGTTGACTTGAGTTTTTCCTTTTTTTATTTCCATTTTTGGACTTTTTCATGCTTCACCATCCACATGGACTCCGGCTGGGAAAGGTAAAGTGTGAACCAGCAGTAGCTGCATGAGGCAACTAGCCAAAAGAATAGCAAGTGAAGGGAGACATATTAGGGGGCGTGGTATACTATTTGATGGTCTTCATGATCGGGTGTCGACATTGACACCAAAAAAAAGTAGGTAGAATTTTTTTTTCACTGTCATCAACTTGTCTGTCCATACATAGCTGATGTGTAGTCTTTCTCTGCCTAGGCCAGTGGTTCCCAAACTGTGTGCCGTGGCTCCCTGGGGTGCCTCGGGACACTTGCAGGGGTGCCACGGGTTGGTGGACCAGGACCAACTCAAATTATTTATGGTAAATTATTTATGGACAAAACCAGTGCTGGTGGCTGCCAATCATAAAATGTGTGCCCTTTACCACATAACTGAACCGAAGAAGCACATTTAAACACAATCTACTTAATTTTATATTTATTTTATTGGGCCTAGGGGTGCCGTGGATACCCCGTGGATACTATAGGGTGCCGTGATTTGAAAAAGATTGGGAACCCCTGGCCTTGGCTGTGCCAGGGTAGCTGTAACGAAACTCCTTTTTTTACATTATTTTAGAAAAACCTAAAGAGCTGCAACAACTGTTGTAGTGGGTCAATAGTGCAAAAATAGTAAGACAACCAGTGAATTGTGGAGTTACGTGACATCATTAATTATTCAGTTTTAACTTGGGTGTGCCCACAAATTTTGACTGGGGGCCTTGTGTGCCAGTGTGGCTTGCAATTAGTCCCCATCTGGTCATGATGATACTGCATCAAAATCAAATCTATTAAATGAAGGACTTGTTTATTTATTTGTTGAACATTTTGCAAGGGAGTTCCTGAAATCCTGATTTTTAGGAAAGGCTGTCATTAAACCAGCTCAGATATATAGTGGTATAGTGTTCCCTGAAATCAATGAGTCTAAATGTGCGATTGTGAAGATTTTTAAATAAATATTGTTGAAAATGTCACTGACAACAACTAGAGTCCTAGAAATATAGTCAACCATTGTATTTAAGTAAGCAATATGAGCTTTATTACTGGAATAGAGAAAATGTAATTTATTAAAACTAAAATTGACTGAATAATTTAGAATAGAAAATCTTGGTGACAAAGGATAAGACAAATCTTCAAAAGCGTTTTGCAAGCGTATTCTGCATTGGACTACATATGGATGTAGTGATCACAATGCCAGCACCAGCATTTCAAGGAGGGAATCCATACAGGGGTCAGATAAGTACTGTACCCTTCCCCCCTAACGCTCCCTGCTAGTGCCAAACCTAACCCTAAGCCCACCCCACTACAGCCTAACCCACAGTTCCCTCTTAGTGCCTAAACATCTCCCACCCCCCTTACTTGGTCACATGCGGGCGCAGCATATATATTTACCATTTGGCATCCCGGCAGGTGGGATTCCTGTGCTGGCATCCTAACTGATGTAGGGATTCCAGCACCAGGTTTCCCAATGGAATACTGACACTGGCCCCAACCCTTCTGCATGCTATCGCGCTGCACATATTCTGTAGCGTGAAATCTACAGGTGATTGAGAGTTTTGGAAATCGGCCACATTTCCACTTGTTGCTAAAAGGGTGTAACTAAATGGTAATGGGGAGGCAGCACGTAGGCCAAGGTTAGTGCTGGCATGTTTTCTAACACTAAGTATAGTGAATAGTGATCTCAAGACCGCAAATTGAGAGGCCGGATGATTATTGATAGACTGAGCATGTGCACAGCTCATAGTACGCATGTAAGAGGCTATCCAGCCATGAACGCTTGATTTACATTATCATCCATTCGCAGGCAGGGAGAAATCATGCATTGGTTGTTGACCATCAAATGATTTCTCCAGCACTCGCAGTTCAGAGACACCTATATACCAGGGCAGGCAGCTGACATCCGGTGATGTCAGCTGTCCGCCCCCATTAGCGTCACGACGTCACAACCTCATTAGTATTAGAATGCCCAGCGATACATAACCTATATATATAACCTGTAAGTGTAGGATGTTGAATGCTAAGATTTATCACTGTTTCTGGTCCTGCTCTAAAATTCTACGGTTTGGGCGCAAGGTGATACATTTCAATTATAATGTGTTTTCTATTAACCTGATCCCAGAACCCCTAGCCTGCCCCTGTATCAATTTCAAAAATGTATATTTTCCACCCCAAAAAATCTGCTATTACCCCTCTTCTTCCTGTTATCGTATCATTAGCAAAAGAGCTCATACTGATTTATAGCTGAGAAGTTTCTATCTCAAATCTTGCTTTCACTCCCCACTTATTGAAGATTAAGGTTGTGGATCTCTCAATGTTTATACTTGCTACATTTACAAGAAAAAGATATATTTGTGAACTGTCAAATGTGTTTGTTTACTTACTTGTATACATAATATCCATTTTCTGTACTGAAATTCCATTTATTGTATTTTGAAATCAATGATTATATGTTCAATGTCCATTGGGCATGCACCCAACAATTACGTTTAATTTACTTATCTATGATTCTTGTTTGTCTTATAGGTTACCCTCAATCTTTAGTTATTTCATGATTACATATTTATTGGTAAACAAATACACATCTAAATATTTTCCAAATCTAACTGTCATTTCATAACGTTATTCCCTCTATTGGTTGTTTTATTTTACATTATGTATAGTCCCTTATGTATTTTCCTTTCCCTTTGTCATGTCTTTGTTTGTTTGTCTGACCATACAGGGTATATATAAGATACAGGTTGAGTATCCCTTATCTATTATCCACATTACTATGTCCCTTTTTTTTCTAAAAGCAATACTGGGGACATCTGTAAATGGCACTACTGGGGACATCTGTAAATGGCACTACTGGGGACATCTGTAAATGGCACTACTGGGGACATCTGTAAATGGCACTACTGGGGACATCTGTAAATGGCACTACTGGGGACATCTGTAAATGGCACTACTGGGAACATCTGTAACTGGCACTACTGTGACATGATAAGCCTCAGCTTACTCAGGCTGGTCATCGCAGGACCTTGCAAGGCCAGGATGTATGCGTCTAGAGATGCAGACCCTGGCCTTGACACTCCTAGAAGGTGGCAGAAGAGGGACTGCATGTGATCACTCAGTGACGAGTCCTGCGTCTGCTCAGTTTCCCAATAATCAGCAAACTCCATGATCATTTGCAGAAGCAAACAGTGCTGAACCAGGCCCTGAGAGTGGTTTGGTGAGTGCAGAAGATAGTGTATGCTGGGTGTGATAGTCCACTTGAGGCAATATTTTGCCCAATGGTGTAGATTTTGTTTATGAAGTACTGTAGATGGCAAAATCATGGGCGCCAATAAGGGAAGAGGGGGGAGGAGGTACAGGTTGGCAGTTAGAAGGCTGGATGAATATTAGAAAAGTGAATGTATTGCTATGTAAAAGACTGTGTTGTAATGTGATATAATCAAGGAATTCTGCATTAACCAGTCTCATTTGGTTGACCTTACTTAAATATAAAAACATGAGCCTTCTTTCTATAAGATCTGTGGTTACAATTTGCAAATAACAGATTTGAGGCTGATTGTTCCAGGGAATTAATGTGATTGCATTTAAGGCCAGGAAGGAATTTCCCCCTGTGGGTAGATAACTCGCCATTCCTTTGGATTATACATTAGAGAACTGAACTTGACGAACTCCATTTCCCCCCACTCTAGTTAATATGTTGGTATATGTTAAGTGACTAAAAAGCTCAACATTGTTGGAGAGGCTATATGGCTAACCACTTTCATATCTTACCTCCTGTATAGTTCCCGTTAAGTGGAAGCTGAGACATGTTTTTGTAATGTTCTCATGAAGCCGCTGAGTGATGTGAGAGTGGAAACTGAAGCCAAAATCCCTCAGATGATTTCTTTTAAGCTCCCCATAAATTTGCTTTCCCTTATGGTTCCTAATGCTGCCCCAAGTGTTAGAATGCCCCTGCTCACTTGCTTCCTCTGTATGGGTGACACGCGTGAGTTATAGCTGAGTTATTCAACACTCGGCTGGCAAATAAGAAAAATAGCATATTAATTACACTTACTCTCATTCTTGCGCTGACATAATATCCTTTTCAGATGGATTTGAAAGGAGAGTTTAAACCTAGTCCCATTGGATCTTATTAAAATGCTAAATCTGGAGAGGTAGATACAGAGTAATTGGTTTATTTAAAGAAAGTAGGACTTTTCATGTATTTCAAAGTACAGTCTGTTGTTGGCTCCTTAGTTCCTGTAATACCTTCATTGCCAAATTCTGGATTTAAAGAACTCCTGGCCATCTGGAAATTATGGTTTTCATACCATTATGAAAAAAATTAAAACACACAAGAATTAGCAAATCATGACACGGGTCCGCAACAGTTCATGTATCAGGTGACGTCTGAATACTATGCACTATCATGTGCAATTACAGTGACATGTCTATATAGTTCTGGGTAGCCTTTTGCTGAGCATTCTTTTACTTTTGTTGACAGCAATCCCATAACCGATAGTGCCAAATGTTTTCACCAACTACTTAAAAGTGAAAAGAAGGGTGTCTGATTTGAACACGTTCTTGACAAAATATAATATTTACTTTTTTTAACAGTTTCCTCTTACACTACTTGCACTATAGCCAGAAACTACACAGCTGCCCCGGTAATACTGGCCTGGAGCAGTTCATTGTCTTAGGGGATATAAAATAGTCAAATTATAGGTACTTGTGTATTAGCAGGGCGCCCATTACATAGTTTGTGTAGTGGTGTATTGAGAATACCAATACACTACTATGCTGGCTACGTAAACTACGTAACTTAAGTAAACTACGTAAGTTACATAACTTGTTCAGGAGCTGTGCTAATACACAATGGGGGAAATTTACTAAAGGAAACTTGTAAAAAATAGGTGTATTTGTATCCAGAAATACACTTATTTTTCACATTTACTATCCCGAAAATACGTCAATTCGTATTCGTATTGATGTGCTATCAATACGAATACGAATTGACGTATTTTCGGGATAGTAAATGTCAAAAATAAGTGTATTTCTGGATACAAATATACCTATTTTTTTACAAATTTCCTTTATTAAATTTCCACCAATGGTTCATATCCCCACTATCCACATCATACCGCCAAAGTCCACGTGGGCCTGGAGTCAATTTTATAAAGTCTGGCGAGAGCAGCGAGCCACCGAGCCCGAAGCATGGCGAGCGCAGTGAACCACCGAGCCCGAAGCGTGGCGAGCGCAGTGAGCTGCGCTCGCCACGCTTTGGGCTCGGTGGCTCACTGCGCATGCCACACTTTCTAAAATTAACTCCACGCCCATGTGGACACTGGGGTTATTACGCGGATAGTGGGGATGTGAATGTGTTATGCAGCGTCCTCCCGCAGCATCGCCGAGAAAGCCGTTCATCTGCTAGTAATCAGAATCAACCAGAATCAACTTTATTGGCCATGTGCACACTAGGAATTTTGTGGATATACAGTGCAGCATGAAGCAGGGATGAAGGGGGGAGGAATTACATTGAGACATTACATGTTGGGAACACATGCCTGCCAAGCAGCACAGCGTCTAGGCAGCCATCAGCGACACCACTGGTCACTGTAGCAGCCAGGTAGGTAGCAGCATAGCAGTATAATCAGGGACAGTACAGTATCACATAGGGAACACATACCCGCCGAGCTGCACAGCGCCTAGGCAGACATCCATGGCGCCATTGGTCACTTCAGCAGACCGGCAGCTGACAAAATGAGCAGGCACAGTATATGGCACACCTAGGCAGCCCTCAGTGGCGCCACTGGTTGTTGCAGCAGCTGGGTACCTAACAGTATGATTAAAGACACCGTGGTTATGGCAGAGACAATACAGTTATCACACAGGGGACACGAGGTTACATATGGCTTGAGTGCAGAGATCCTAGGCAGCCATTTGCGGCGCCAGCTTCGTGTAGTAGAACCAGCATGGAGAGCCAGCATGGGCGGTGGTGGTGATGGTGGGGGTGGGGGAGGGGGGCGGGGAGGGAGAAAGAGTCACTGGGGCCTGGGGAGAGTCAGTTAGGCCTAGGACTGGAGTTGGGCCCTCCCTGGGCTGAGTTCCAATAGTCTGCTCATACCTCCTCCCTAGGGGGTGGGGGGAGGGTGGCACCGCAGAATAGAAAGCTCCTGCCACTGCTAGTGCGGGGGGTCAGCGGCCTGGTCTCTTCTCTCCGTCGCCGCCGCCTCAGTGGTCATTCTGGGGATCAAGCCAGCAGCTGGGTCCTGAGCCTCTGGTGTTGTCCCGGGGCCGGGCTGTGCGCCGCTGGTGTCGCGTCGGCGGCCGGGTCCAGTGCCGCATCCTCTTCCGTCTCCTCCAGGCACCCCCTGCACGGAGGTGGTCCTCATGCCGGGCCGTGGCAGTGTGCTCGTCCCGGCCGAGTAGGGGGTGGTTGCCGTGCCGCCAGTAGCTGTGCCGCCAGGTTCCCCCTTCCTTCTCCCCCTCCGTCCTCCTCCGTCCACACCTCCACAGGGCGCCCTTTCTCTGGAGGCCCCAACCGGAAGTATTATAATAATATAATACTAATAATAATAATACTAGCAAATGTGCAGTTTTGAGGACCGCTTTGCATAGCTCTGCGCTAAGCAAAGCCACCCGCCCCCCGCTGTCGGCGCTGGACAGATGGAAAGCGGCTCAGTGTGTATGCACTGAGCGGCTTTCCCCCACAGCAATGAAAACGATCATCGCTGTCCATACACGCTAGGCAAAACTTCCCAGTGTGTGGAGGAGATGGGGTTTGCTGTTGCTGGCAGTGTCAGGCAATGCTCTGGCCTCCTGACAGCCTTGTTAGGCTCTGGTAAAGGGTGGGTGTGGCCTAAAAAGTGGGCATGACATCACCCGTGAATATTAAATAATTAAAAAAATATATATTTGGAAAAATATTTGATATGTGGGAAGATAGCACTGGCCACTAGAGAGCAAAGACTCACACTGGGAACATGGCGCCAGCCACTAGTATACTCTTAACTAGCACTAGCTGCCAGCATCTTAACAGTCCCACCAAGTCCATCACATGAATTCTTTCCATGAGATGTGGCAAAGAAGTGCCACTCAGCTGGAATCCCCAAATCAATTTGATGATGTAACAAGCTTGAACAACTTTTTCTGTTTCTGTTTGTTGGCTGTGGACCTTATACTGGTCTGTTCGCATGGGGCCGATGATTTGCACCTGTGCGTGTGCAGACACAGGGTGCACGCACCCAACATTGCGGGCAGGGGGCATGCTGGGGTGTTGGCAGGTTCGGGGACAGGATGTCTGTCTGGGTGCTGATTTGGTGCTAGTACTGAATGTGAGTGTTGGTGTGTCTGGGTGCTGCAGGGTTGTTGGTATGTTGGTAATGAATGTGGCTTAGGAAGAGTATGTGTCTGATGACTATTCGGGTTACTGATATAAACTTATGCCCCTGGGTAGGATAAATGTTTATAGGCATAGTTCAGGACTAGCCCTAAACATTTGTGTGTGGGCCTTCTATGGGTGTGTTTCAGCACCTTGAACTAGTGTGAAGTCAGATCTTGAAAGTATGACTTTTTAGTTGTTAAAGCAAGAAGCTGACTAAAAAGTGTGTTTTACCAACAATCCTCTATAGAACTACAAGTCTCCTCTTGCCTTTTGCAACAAGTTATGCAGCTGTAGGTACTCTCCGCTAGATTTAGAGGTGGACATAGTGTCACTGTCACTTGCAGTTGGCTGATTCTGTAAGTCTGCCCATGCACGGAACATGTCCCAGTTGTAACAGGGGGTAGCTATGCGGCTGTGTTACTGGTTTAAGTTTCGATGTTGCAATAACCGGTGCACCGATGGTGCATCTAAAGATGCTCTGAGATGGAAATGCATCTTTTGAAGATGATTAGTTTCTAGGAAATTGGACATGGCATTAGCATAATACATGACTGCGATAAAAGAAGCAGTCGCATTTGCATCTGACTCAGAATCAGACCATGCGATTGATTTGGCTGGATGTCTCAGGAATGCCATTTTATCCCCTCCTCCACATGAGATAAGAGTTCCAGCAAAGCGCGTATGTTGCATCTGGAGTGTCATCTTTGGAAGATGCACTTGCATAGACATTAGAAGAGGCTGTGTCATAGCATCAAGGTCTTCACTATAGATAGCACCATTGTTAGATTTCCAAAAACATCTCACTAAAGATTGTTGGGTGGTGTGGGTCCCTTCGTCACCCAGGGGTCTCTGTGCACCACAAGCCCTGGACATATTGAAGATATATAGCTATAGATCCACTGTACATATAGATGCAAAGTCAGACTGGGGCATGAAGGACCCACTAGGGAAATGCAGTAATAGGGGCCCCTGTTTATGGGTGTGACCAACATCCAGAACCATTAGAGAGTGCATGGTCTGGGCATATTAATAAATATATATCTAGTAAATACTGAGAGTGCATGAATAGTAATGTACCAGAACAACAATGCACTGTAGACAATAAACCGCAGTATAATGTGGTGTATAATTCAAGTCTGGAACCTGATACCAAGAGAAATAAGTGAGCCCTCAGGCAGTAGAGCCCATCAGGGGCTTCTGTTTTACCCTTGTGGGCCAGTCCAACACTGTTTAGATGTATATAGATGTACCAGTGTTCCAATGCACATACACTGAGTACTAAAAAAAACAACTTTTTATAAATGTGCATTTTTGTTATACAAGTGCCGCACTACACCCCGACTATATATATATATATATATATATATATATATATATATATATATATATATATATATATATATATATATAAAACATTGGTTATCCTGCCATATTAATAAATGTGTCAGTAAGGCTCCCAGTATATTTGTGCATTAAGTGGTTGTCCAAATCTCCCCCCGGTCTTGTTTACAGGGAATGCTGAGGCTCAAATTCCTGTTTGTACCACACCTGGTTACGCTTCTGTTACACCACTTATATCTATTAACACCATAAACATTAGTGGTTGACAAGTGTATTTTATAAAAGACAAATATGGACACGTTAACCTGTTAATACATTTGCCATTAACATTTACTTTTTTCATTAAATATGTATTTTCTTTCAAAAAGGTATCCCTCGCACTGTCTGCTCTCTGACACAGCTGTTTGAGGCACACTGTTGCATCATGTCATATAAACCCCTTTGCCACCAAATTTCTAAACTCCTAATCTAACGATGGGTGGGAAACATCCAGAACTGAAAATGTTATACAGAATCTAGGCCCAGCAAAAACTGTTGCTGCTAGGTGTGACCTGGTGGTGGCAGGAATACCCACCAATCAGATTGCTGTGGATGAATCAGCTGGTCAAGAATCATCTATATCACTGTATCTCCATAATTTACAGGATCTTTTAAATGACACAACAACATCCCGCAGTGCTACTGAAGCTACCGAAGCTGGTTCCTCACAATTTAAAAAATGTAATTAAAATACATGCCGACTGCTTTCAATTTCAAGTCTCTAATGTTTTCCCATTCACTAAATAATAAAGATCACATTGTATTAATTTAAGAAGTCAAATCTGGCAGATTCTCTGTAATATCTGATTGACAGCATATGAATTATGAAACAATAAAAAAGTCGCTGACATGCTAGAATTTAACAGCTCCCAAGAAAAACAATGCATTCCTTTTCTTATTATATAAACAGACAGCTAACTGACTGATGGCTGCATCATCTTTAAGAAAGCAAATTACCCTGATACATGTTTATAAAATAATTTGATGGCCTGCCCTAGTTAGCCAGCCCTTCCTTCCTTGTTCCATGAAGTAAACTGCATGCACTGTGTAACTCAGTGTTCAACTACGGAGACAGACGGGGGAGTTTTCTCCAAGTTTCTTGCTTGCTCTTAATGTTTGTTTGTTTCATTCTAAAAATCTTATTACCGCTAAAAAAAATGAGAAAGGAGAAACAAGAAACCCTGTGCCAGCAGACATAGGAAAGAAATTCTGAAGGCACATTTGGGTCCTGTTTCTGTTGCGGTTTGCCCTTTCATCTCAGATCCTGCCTGGTTTAATGTTCCATTATGAATCCTGAAAACTATTTTCTTTTTAGAGGAGTGTATGGCTTTCTCCAAGCTTTGATTGCCAAGCACCAGAAGAATAAGGGTGGGTGCGCTTTGAGAAGAAAAGAGGTCATGTTCTGCAAGTTGTGACTGTTTGAAGACTTTGTTTATATGAAATGAATGGTTTGTGTGTTTAGTGTTAGAATGGCAGAAATCCCATGTTCCCAGGACTCAAATTAGAGAACTATATGTGTACTCAGAACCAAAAATACCAGTAGGTTTATAGACCAGCAATTCAATGCCCAAATATCACCAGGCATTAGGAAAGACTGCTCCTACTAAATCAGTACCAGTTAGATCACATGTGCTGCTAATTGTAAAGCCCAATTTATGCATTATTAGAGATTAGAGAAGAAGTTACATTAAGGGGGGTAATCTAATTCGGTTCCCCGTGGTTCACATGGGGGACAGATGTTTTGCGTCTGCGTATGTGCAGAACTACATGATTGCCGTCCAGCTCGCACCTAGCAGTGTGGGCCGGGGGCATAGGTCATCGGCAGAGGCACAGCCCATGGGAACCCCAAGCATTTTACCGGCAACCACATGAAAACGATGGGCGTTACCATGAAAATGGGCAGTAACTTGGGTGCAGGGGGCGGGCAGCTGACATTAGCAGATGTCAGCTGCCCGCCTGCTTCCCGCACAGGGCGCTCGCAGATCAGAGACACCATAGAGGTATCTCTGATCTGCGAGCGCTGGAGAAATCATTCAATGGTTGCTGACCATCAAATTATTTCTCCCCCGTACCCAAGGCTGCACATGTACGATTATGCAAATTAACCATTCGCATCCGTGCGGGGGATCGCGGGTGCGAGGGGAAGGCGCAGTGTTTAGTACAAGTCAACGCTGCGAATTTTGCAGCGTTGCCTGTGAACCACAATAAGATCCTAAATGTGGTAGAAAATAACTATGTGGTTTCTTTTTTAATGATCGCTTTGCAGTTTATTAAATAATATTTACTATTAGGGTATTTTCATATGTTCATCATATGTCATGTATTTGCATTCATATTTTGAATATCTTGTCTTGGACA
This sequence comes from Crinia signifera, assembly GCF_055691185.1. Classification (NCBI taxonomy): domain Eukaryota; kingdom Metazoa; phylum Chordata; class Amphibia; order Anura; family Myobatrachidae; genus Crinia; species Crinia signifera. Next base: position 195,640,784 of record NC_139218.1, read on the forward strand.
GATTGATGTCCTTAGTGCTTCAGAGAATAGATTTCTGTATGCCCAGTAAAATCCCTGATCTCATTGAGTGCAGCTTTTTGGGGGTGAACAGTATTAGTATCAAAGGTGTGTAGCACCTAGATTTTTACCAGCTCAGACAGCTTTTGTCAAAGAAACTAAAAAAAAAAGCTTGTCTCGTACTAGCAACTTAATGATGTGTTATACTTATTCAGTTCCTCTCTTGAATGGTTACATGCACTGACTGCCATAAATTAAATCCATCCAGTGTCCTCCAGCAACTTCCAATAGTTTATTGTTGAAATAAGCTGTGATCACCTGGGCTGCTATCTGAAATTATGGGTCCCAGGACTGACAAAATAGTCTGGGCACCCCACCACAGACACTGCCCCATAGCCACTATAGATTTTTGTGTGCTGGCGCTGGCTGAATAAAAAGAGCAAGACGGTGAATCAATTGAAAAGTTTTATTAAACACAATAAATAGTAAATTAGCATAACATAAATAACACTTTATAATAAAAAATATAATAAAAATGGATAAATGGGTGGAGAAGACTTGGTATGTGGAACTCAGTCTCTCAATTAATCAGATAGTGGTTAAAAAGTCATAAATTAGCTGAACGCGGATTTATATTTCATATTAGCATCCTTGGTCCTCCTCTTAGTTGTTATTGGAGGTGTTTGTAATCCAAAGATCTTCAATTGAATGGACCAGTATTCCCAATGCCCTATAGTTTCAAGAGCTCAAGACTCCCAGTGATTTGCTCACCCTGTCATCCGATTGCTTATGGATAAGGCTGTATCCCACAGGTTCTGTGTATCTTGGATGCAGTGCAGCGTGGTGTGCTTGTAATCGCGTTTACCCGGTATAGTAAATGTCTGGCATCCTCAGGAGCAAGCCACTATACACTTCTCTATATCCACAGACACACAAACACACACATACTGTACTTACCCATAGACACACACAATGACCACTAGAAACACACACACACACACACACACACACATTGCCTCATGGACACACACAAACACAGTGCCCCATAGACACGCACACCATACCTCCCAGATGTCCCGCTTTCCGCAGGAACCTCCGGGATCCTGTGGGGGGCAGGTGGGAGTCCCCCCTGTCAACTGGTGAATAGATGCTGTGCGCACAGCGTCTATTCCTACACTAGAGTGGCTGGGGGCTGGCCAGCAGCTTACATAGCCGCTGGTCAGGCCCCCTCAGCGGCAAAAATGCCATTCTAAGCCATGCCCCCACATTTCGGGTGCGCAGCTGTCCCTCTTCACCTATCTACAAAGTTGGGAGGTATAGGTTGGACTCAATGGACTAACATCTTTTTTAAGTCTTACTTCCTATGTTACTATGTTGTTATGTTACTGTTGCTATGTATGTATGTATGTTACTATGTATGCTCACACTGCCCTATAAATACCCAAACTCACTACCTCATAGAGATAGACAGCCCCACACCCTACCCCATAGAGACACACATATACTGCCCCTTAGACACATACACACATTACTTTTTGTATATATACACACACTGCCCTACACACACACACACACACACACACACACACACACACACACACACACAATGCCCACTAGAAATACACACACACACACACACTGCCACATAGACACACACAAACACAGTGTCACACGTAGCCGCGACGGAGCGCGGCGGGTACAGTACTCACCCGTCCGCGCCCGCCGCCGGCTAGCGTGTGCAGGCTCCGGTCTGCGGTGTGCGGGTAGCGGCAGCTCTGGGTAGGGATGGCAGCAGTAGTGGTGCCGGGAGGCCGGCGTCGCCATCTTGGTTGAGGGCAGGAGACAGATTGGCCCAGAGTGGAGGTTCCCTCCTCATCCTGTGCTGACAGCCAATGGCAGCCATCCCCTGGGGATATAGGGGATCTGCCTAGGCTGTTCAGTGTCAGTGCAATGAGTCTTTGGAGTCATTCACAACTCCTAGCTGATTCCCGGATCCTGGCTCTTTCTCTCCTGACTCTGGTGCCTTGCTCCCTGCATCTTGCTACAAGGAAGTTTTCTCCTGACACCAATGCTGCAAGTCCTACCTAGTGCTTGTTCCTGCTTGTGTCCCAGAATTACCCTGCACAGCTTTCCGCTGTCCTCCTTCATACAACTCATTCATTCCATCATCTTTCAGTCATCCGGATCCATTTCTTCTGTCATCAAATCAACCTCCTTCCGGATCCTCATCTATGTACTCTGGCTCACCAAGTATACGTTTCCAGATTTCCCTGCCCGTTATTAGTATTGTGCTGGACTCTATTTAATTTATTCCAACTGTCACTTAAAGAAGTATTTGAGTGAAGTTTATCATTTATGAAATCAGTTATTAAACCTGCACGTTTCAATCCTACTCCTCCTGGTCCGTCTCCGGTTCCTGTGCACCGCACGACTCCATCCAGCCCTTTAGCCGTGACAGTTTGCACTGACCCGATGGAATCGGGTGAAGCACAGGCCTCCATGACGGATGTTCTTCAAGGCATCATGGCTCGATTGGAACAAGTAGAGACTACCCAGCGTCAAGTGGCTCAATTTCTCCAGACCTTGTCATCACCTCAGGTGGCTCCCTCAGTTTCAGCAGCACCAACCTCCGGAGCTTCGGCCTCTGCTGCTCCCCCTGGGCCAGCTGCTCCTCACCATCTACACCTGTCAACCCCCAGTAAATATGACGGGTCCCCGAGGGGGTGTCGAGGATTCCTGAATCAATGTGACGTCCATTTTACCCTCCAGCCTTCCAATTTCCCCTCTCCCAAGACTCGGGTGGCTTACATCGTGTCCCTACTGGCGGGTCCAGCCCTGGAGTGGGTGTCCCCCCTTTGGGAGCGTGCGGATCCCATCCTCAATAACTATGAAGAATTTGTGGCCTCCTTCCGTCGCATCTTCGACGAGCCTGGCAGAGTGTCCTCCGCAGCCACAGAGATCCTAAGGATTCGTCAGGGCAGTCGCCCAGTGGGACAATATGTCGTACAATTTCAAACCCTGGCTTCCGAACTCAGATGGAACGAAGAGGCTCTCGTTTCTGCCTTCTGGAACGGCCTAGCCGGGCGCATCAAGGACGAGTTAGCAACTCGCGATTCTCCTTCCACCCTGGCTGAACTCATTTCATTATGTAACAAAGTCGATCTGCGACTCCAAGAACGCCAACTTGAGAGGAATCGCTCTGATCGCCTTCGCCCTCGATTTCCTTCCAATGTCGCACCAGCCTCCAAACCAACCCCGCCTCCTGCGGTGTCAACAGATGAGCCCATGCAAATCAACCGCTCCCGTCTCTCTCTCGAAGAGAAGTCCCGAAGACGGCGAGAGAATCTATGCATGTACTGTGGCTCCTCAGCTCACTTATTGGCTTCCTGCCCGCTGCGGCCGGGAAACGACCGCTCCTAATCTCCCCGAGGGAGGTCCGATTAGGAGTCTTGCTTCCATCTCCCTCTTCTTCTGATTCCACCATTCCGGTTACCCTTGTGTGTCCACAAGGGAGAAAAAGAGTTCAGGCCCTATTGGACTCTGGAGCCGCGGGAAACTTCCTTTCTTCTTCTTTTGTCACCCAACATGCCCTGCCTGTGCAACCCCTGGATCACTCGCTGGTCCTCACTGCAGTGGATGGGAGTCGAATTCGTAGTGGACAAATCACCCATCAGACCACCCCGGTGACACTGCTCATAGGAGCTCTACATCAAGAGACCCTCGAATTCTTCATTCTTCCACAGTCCTCACACCAAATGGTCCTGGGCCTTCCCTGGCTCTCCAAACATAACCCACACATCGATTGGACCAATATGGAGGTCAAGGCCTGGGGAACAGATTGCCAGTCTACTTGCATTCCTCAGATCCTTCCGGTCTACCAGACCCATCCACAACGTGAGGGTAACTATCCTTCATCCTCTTCAGCTCCACCCTTGTCGATACCCGCACCATATCGTTCATTTACAGATGTATTCAGTAAAGGTGGTGCCGACACCCTGCCTCCTCACCGTCCTTGGGACTGCCCGATAGAGCTGGTGGCCGGGAAATTCCCTCCTCGTGGTCGCATCTATCCCCTGTCGCTACCTGAGACTGAGGCCATGTCCTCGTACATTCAAGAGAACTTAAACAAAGGTTTCATTCGACCATCTACTTCTCCGGCCGGGGCCGGGTTTTTCTTTGTGAAAAAGAAGGATGGCGGTCTTCGGCCATGTATCGACTATAGGGGCCTGAACGACATCACCATTAAAAACCGCTATCCCTTACCCCTTATCGCAGAACTATTCGACAAGATCAGAGGGGCAGCAATCTTTACTAAATTGGACCTGCGAGGGGCCTACAATTTGATCCGGATCCGTCCAGGTGACGAGTGGAAGACGGCTTTTAACACGCGCGACGGCCACTATGAATACCTGGTGATGCCCTTCGGCCTTTGTAACGCCCCCGCCGTCTTCCAACAGTTTGTAAATGATATCTTTCGGGACTTGCTGTACCACTCCATCGTAGTCTATCTAGACGATATACTCATCTTCTCTCCAAATCTTCAACTTCACAGACAGACAGTGTCCGAAGTCCTACGACGTCTTCGCCAAAATCAACTGTTCTGCAAGTTGGAGAAGTGCGTTTTTGAGGTCACGTCCATTCCATTCTTGGGTCACATTCTCTCCGCCACTGGGATAGAAATGGACCCAGAGAAGGTGAGAGCCATCCAAGACTGGGCAGCCCCCACAACACTCAAAGGAATTCAGAGATTCCTAGGGTTCTCAAACTATTACCGGCGATTTATCCGGAACTTCTCTACTATCGCTGCTCCCCTCACTGCTCTCACTTGCAAGGGAGCTGATCCAAGCCGATGGTCGCCAGAAGCATCCTCTGCCTTCCAGCAGTTAAAGAGAGCATTCATAACGGCACCAATCCTCCTCCAACCAGACCTCGACAGGCCCTTCATTCTCGAGGTGGACGCATCCTCGGAAGGGATCGGGGCCATCTTGTCACAAAAAGGTGAGGATCAAGAATTACACCCTTGTGCCTTCCTCTCCAAAAAATTCCTCCCGGCAGAGAAGAATTACCCCATCGGGGAACAGGAGTTGCTTGCAGTCAAAACTGCGTTAGAGGAGTGGCGATACCTTCTGGAGGGGGCACGGCATAAGATCACCGTGTATTCAGACCACAAAAATCTGTCCTTTCTTAAACAGGCTCAGTGCCTTACTGCCCGCCAAGCCCGTTGGGCCATGTTTTTTGAACGCTTTGACTTCCAAATTAAATTCCGACCTGGAACCACGAATACTAAGGCAGACGCTCTATCCCGCTCCTTTGAGACGACCTCTGACCTAGAGACACCTCCTCGTCCAATCCTCGATCCGCTGGTCTTCGCCCAAGTAACCGTACAGCCATCTCCTCCTCCAGGTAAAACATTCGTTCCCCCCGAACTCCGCAAGAAAATATTGTCATGGGCACATTCTTCCCGCTTCGCAGGGCACGCAGGAGCACAAAAGACCTTGATGTTCCTGTCACGTTCTTATTGGTGGCCAACCATCCGCCACGACGTAACCAACTTCGTCGCTTCTTGTGTAAGATGTGCTCAGCATAAGGTGCCCAGAACAACTCCCGCTGGTCCTCTCCGCCCTCTAACCATTCCCACAGAACCATGGACCCATCTGTCAATGGACTTCATTTGCGAACTACCTCCCTCAAAAGGTCATACCGCAATCTGGGTAGTGGTCGACCGATTCTCGAAAATGGTCCATTTTTTCCCACTAAAAGGTCTCCCCTCTGCTCCAGTACTGGCTCAGCTATTTATCTCAACCATTTTTAAACTTCACGGACTGCCCAAAGAGATTGTATCCGACCGCGGAGTACAGTTCGTTGCAAAGTTCTGGAGAGCTCTCTGTGCCGCGGTACAGGTCAAACTCAAGTTTTCCACTGCCTTTCATCCCCAGACCAACGGCCAGACAGAACGGGTGAATCAAGACTTGGAGGCCTTTATCCGACTGTTTGTCTCGTCGTCCCAAGATGACTGGGTGGATCTTCTCCCGTGGGCAGAATATATGCATAACAACTCCTATCACTCTTCCTCCGGAACCACCCCCTTCTTTACAGTATTCGGCAAACATCCACGATCTCCGGATTTCTCAGAATTATCCTCTTCCGAAGTTCCTGCAGCAACCACTTCATTACAACGCTTTGCTAAAATCTGGTCGGATGTCCACACCGCTCTTCTTAAATCTTCCGCCCGATACAAGAGGATGGCAGACAGGAAAAGAAGGGCAGCGCCCAGATTGAAAGTCGGAGACCGGGTATGGCTGTCTACCCGCCATATACGCCTCCGTCTGCCCTCTATGAAGCTGGCTCCCCGGTTCATTGGGCCATACCCTATCATCCAAGTCATTAATCCTGTCGCTTATAGACTTCAACTTCCTCCTTCCCTAAGGATTTCGAATTCCTTCCATGTGTCCCTCCTCAAGCCTTTAAGGTTGAACTCTTATCAAAAGAAGATTCCTAAACCGCCCAAGATTAACTCCGAAAGTGGGTCTGAATTCGAGGTAAGACGCATTATAGACTCTCGTTGCCGCAATTCTCGTACCCAGTATCTGGTGGAATGGGTTGGGTTTGGTCCCGAAGAGAACTCTTGGGTGGATTCCATTGATTTGCACGCTCCAAAACTGGTAAAGCAATTTCTCCAGAGAAATCCGCACAAGGCCCATAGGCGCCCTGGGGTCACCCTGAAAAGGGGGGGTACTGTCACACGTAGCCGCGACGGAGCGCGGCGGGTACAGTACTCACCCGTCCGCGCCCGCCGCCGGCTAGCGTGTGCAGGCTCCGGTCTGCGGTGTGCGGGTAGCGGCAGCTCTGGGTAGGGATGGCAGCAGTAGTGGTGCCGGGAGGCCGGCGTCGCCATCTTGGTTGAGGGCAGGAGACAGATTGGCCCAGAGTGGAGGTTCCCTCCTCATCCTGTGCTGACAGCCAATGGCAGCCATCCCCTGGGGATATAGGGGATCTGCCTAGGCTGTTCAGTGTCAGTGCAATGAGTCTTTGGAGTCATTCACAACTCCTAGCTGATTCCCGGATCCTGGCTCTTTCTCTCCTGACTCTGGTGCCTTGCTCCCTGCATCTTGCTACAAGGAAGTTTTCTCCTGACACCAATGCTGCAAGTCCTACCTAGTGCTTGTTCCTGCTTGTGTCCCAGAATTACCCTGCACAGCTTTCCGCTGTCCTCCTTCATACAACTCATTCATTCCATCATCTTTCAGTCATCCGGATCCATTTCTTCTGTCATCAAATCAACCTCCTTCCGGATCCTCATCTATGTACTCTGGCTCACCAAGTATACGTTTCCAGATTTCCCTGCCCGTTATTAGTATTGTGCTGGACTCTATTTAATTTATTCCAACTGTCACTTAAAGAAGTATTTGAGTGAAGTTTATCATTTATGAAATCAGTTATTAAACCTGCACGTTTCAATCCTACTCCTCCTGGTCCGTCTCCGGTTCCTGTGCACCGCACGACTCCATCCAGCCCTTTAGCCGTGACACACAGTGCCCAATAGACACTCACACTGCCCCATAAACACATACACACAACCTCTAGACTATATAGACTATATATAAGACTATATAGTACAGGTCTGTACTGTATAGAGTTGCATGAACAGTCTATTTTTTCTATTCCATTTTCCTCGCATCGGGAATCGAATCAAAATCGAATGTGTCTGATTTCCTTATGATTTGCTTTTGATCCGATTTTGTTTATATAAGCAAAATCTAATAGAAAAAATAGATGAAATAAAACCTTTTGTATGCCCTATAATGATGAATCAGGAACTAACCAGCTACTACCTAAAGGGATTATTTTCTAATGCAGGAAAGTGTATTTTATGGGACAGTCCAGGGACGTGCGGTGAGGTAAATGGCTCAAGAGTCCCTGGCAAGTACCAGAGCCAGATATGCACACAATATATGAGCCATGGGGTACATGCCAGCATTATACACATGTGCAGCAGTATATACTGCTGGAGATTCGCTGAGTTTTGATAAGAGGTGTGCAGAAAAGATAGCCATACTGTACTTTATCAATTAAAAAATGCCGGCATATGCGCTAGTATGACAGGAAAGGTTGTGCCTCTCCTGCCTCACCCCACCGCATGCCACTGGGACAGTCCTAATCTCAGATCACTTCACAAAGGTAGTATTCAGGAAGAAGCCTACTCTCTGACAGTGCCAGGCTCACAGATTAGCTCAGTTGTGCCTGTTAAGGTAAAACAGAAGTGTGGGAGATGGATCACATCAGTGTGCTTTTTATTGAGAGGCAGAGAAAGAGTCTGCCACCTACAGTACAGGGCCGGATTATAATGGGGGCACAAGGGGTCAGTGCCCCTGGGCCCCCCTCTAGCTAGGGGCCCCCTGTGGTTGTCATGTATTTTTTTTTTTTTAGCTAAAGGTTTTGTGCATGGGAGTGGGGTAGTGCTGCAGCTTCACCTATCTGCCAATGTGACAATGTTTAATGGTGCTGAACATCGGGAGTGAAGGCACACTGATTGCACAAGTGTGCAGTGCATTACTGGGAGTTGATTAAGTCCCATGACACTTTGAACCAGAGGGCAGAGGCTGAGATGTTTGTGCTGAGCTCTGATTGGTGGAGCTCATTACATGCTTCTCAGGCCCATGGAGAATAGCAGCAGCCTAGTCATGGGAGGGTTTTTAATCAGAGGCAGCACTGGGACTGTGAGGTCACCTACAGAGTAAGGTGCAGAGGGACAAACACAGGCTTTTCATGTGGTATGTATTTATGTGTATGTATATATATATATATATATATATATATATATATATATATATATATATATATATATATATATATATATAGAGCAGGGTAGGATTGTTTAAATCCAATAAGGGCACTCACCAGCGTCTCATCATGTAAAATTTATTGGTACATTACCAGTCACAGAAAAGGATGTAGGTCTACGTTTCGGCCACCAGGTGGCCTTTCTCAAGACACACAACAATTGACGTCTTCACAGCATGAGGGTCAGGATGTATCCTGACCCTCATGCTGTGAAGACGTCAATTGTTGTGTGTCTTGAGAAAGGCCACCTGGTGGCCGAAACGTAGACCTACATCCTTTTCTGTGACTGGTAATGTACCAATAAATTTTACATGATGAGACGCTGGTGAGTGCCCTTATTGGATTTAAACAATCCTACCCTGCTCTATATTTGGGACACATCTGTGTTGCCTTAAAGGAGCACCCCACATTTTTCAAAGCTGGCTGGGAGTGCGGAATCTCGAAATATATATATATATATATATATATCCCCTGCAGTTACCCATTGACCGAGTTTATACTGCCTTTACTCTGGGTTTTGACAGTGTAATATACTCCCATGCAGTTTGCGGCCAGTAATGACAAGTGCAAGGGGGCCCCCCTGTCTAAAGTGCCCCGGGCCCCCCGAAGGCTTAATCTGGCACTGCTACAGTATATAAGCTATGACAAGTATTTTTTTACAGGTTAGGGTGCATTTTCTTCACAGCCAGGTCCTCTGGGTCCAATAACAATGGCACCGGCTAAAGCTGCAACTTTGTATATACAAATTGTATGGTTTGGTTCTAGAATGTGTAGTGTGGGACTGGGACATGAAGGGCCCACCAGGGGGAATGCAGCGGTAGCGGCCCATATCAGTAAGTAGTTAGTTACCATGGGGTGTGAGCCCATGTAGAGGCTTGGACAGCCGGTAGAGACCATGGGCAGTATTCAATGTGAATACTGGCGACGTGCAGCGAATCCTGTTTAGGATTCGCTGCACATTCGCCACTGCTCGCTGCGTTCCGGAGCCTCGCCGGCTCCGGAATTCAACGAGTCAGGGGCTCACTGCCCCTGACCGGCGAATTTGAGCTCCTGCGGCGGACGCCGCAGGGAGCCTGGGGACGGTGGCAGGCAGGGAGATGGAAGTCTCCCTGCCTGCCCCAGAACGTTGTGGGGGGGAGGTGGGCTCCCCGGGTGCCAGGCAGCACAGGCTGACCCCCGGGGGTGCCAGCAGGGGACCGGGTATATTCACTACACCCGATCATGCATATGTAATTATCAGGTGAAGTGAATATATGAATATGTAATGAGCGGCTGGGAAGGATAACAAAAGTATCTCTAAAAGCCTTGATGTTCATCAGTCCACGGTAAGACAAACTGTCTAGAAATGGAGAAAGTTCAGCACTGTTGCTACTCTCCCTAGGATTGGCCGTCCTGTAAAGATGACTGCAAGGGCACAGCGCAGAATGCTCAATGAGTGAAGAGGAATCCTAGAGAGTCAGATAAAGAATTACACAAATATGTGTACCATGCAAACATCTCTGTTGATAAATCTACAATACGTAAAGCACTAAGCAAGAATGGAATTCATGGGAGAACACCACGGAGGAAGCCACTACTGTACATAAAAAAACATTGCTGCACGTTGGAAGTTTGCAAAAGAGCACCTGGATGTTCCACAGCACTAGTGGCAAATATTCTGTGGGCAGATGAAACCAAAGTTGAGTTGTTTGGAATGAACACACAACAGTACTGTATGTGTGGGGAAGTACGGATGGTGTAATGGTTAACATTACTGTCTCACAGCACTGAGGTCATGGGTTCAATTCCCAGCATGGCCCTAATTGTGCAGAGTTTGTATATTCTCCCTGTATTTGCATGGGTTTCCTCCAGGTACTCCAGTTTCCTCCCACAATCCAAAAATATACTGGTAGGTTAATTGGCTCCCAACAAAACTAACCCTAGAATGTCTGTGTGTGCGTGTACTTGTGTCAGGGAATAAAGCCTGTTAACCCTTTGAGTGCCAAAATATCCGCTAAAAAAATTTCCAATGTCGTTTACATTTGTAATATAAATTCAAATAAAACATGCAGTGTAAAAAAAGATTGTATTTCCTATGAAAGGTAAACATTACAGGTCATTATGATGAATAAATATGTTTTCTTGGCAATTTTCACACTTATTTTGACAAATTCACTTAAATGGTTAATAGAGTATAACTGAAACAAGAACTTGCAGTTTTTATTTTGCAGCCCAGTACTTGTTGAAAAGTTTTTAAAGTTGATATATTAATATATTATATATTAATAATGTCAAAATGTCAGACTAAAGTGCAATACCTCCGGTTACTCCATAAGATTCAATAATAATGTATTCAATAAGTGTATAAATTGTAAAATATGGCCATTATTACCAGTTCATATTTCACAGAGTTTCCTCTGAAAACTAGAGGTGTGTTTAATGATGCGGCACGTGTAATGTTAATGTGTTGCATTGATGGAAAAGGGTATTTTGTTTTTAAATTGCAGGTGGCAGTCACAAGTGTTTAACCCTTTCCAGTGCCAACGTTGCTGTGAGAGATCCTCAAAATTTCCGCTAAAAAAGCCAGTGCTGCTCACAGCGACTGTTCTTTTTTGTGTACTGTATTTAACTAAACTTCAATTAATTGATGTGGCTGTAATTGTATTTATTTATACCAAAAAAACAGTCGCTGTGAGTGATGCCATTTTTTAGCAGATATTTTGAGGGTCTCTCACAGCAACGTTGGCACTTAAAGGGTTAATCCAATATTTTACTAGTTGTATAAACAGATACAAAATACAATAGAGATACAGTACACCAAAATACTCTAAACACTTCATTGTTTGCAGAAATATACATTGGATATCATTTCCATTCAGTAATTAATGTAGTCAATTTGAACTCTCTGACACCTTACAACAGTTTCTCCTGTATTTCTTTAAAGCCTCATACACACTAGCTTACCCAGCCAATTCCAATATAGTTAATTATATCAGCCGCAGCCGATATTGTGTGTTCACGCTATTGGACATCGATATCATTTAGTGACGTCACCGGGACCTGCTAAACATGCGGGTCATTTGGCTATATAGCCCTATTGACCTGAATGTTAAGCAGACATCAATCATCGTTAACAAGGCATGGGAGCGCACATCGTTAATGATGTTGAGTGTACATACTAGACAATATGATATAATGAACAATGGGCCATATGTATAAGCCCGGTGAAGAGATAAACTAGAGGTAAAGTGGGAGGAGCTAACGCACCTGCCAATCAGCTGTGTTTAAAATACGACACTTGAGAGCTGATTGGCTGGAGCGTTATCTCTTTCCACTTTATCTCCACTTAACCTCTTCACCAGGCTTAATACATCTGGCCCAATATCACTTAGAAAGCCCTTTCTGAGCAATATATTTCACTATATCCTCTAGTGTGTATTGGACTTTATGGCCACATTCATAAAAGGATTCCTACACTTTCTTTATGGATAGCTGGTCCCTAATGTACCATTTCTGGTATAGGATTATTTCCCCACTCTTTCATGCACTTCACATTGCTTGCATACTGCATAGTTATTGTGTGATATACTGTATAAGGGATGATGACCACCAGGGGCGGACTGGCTATCTGGCACTTGGCCTTGTGGGCCGATTTTGTCAAGAAAGTTCTTAGAACTTAGAGGTTCTTAGAACTTTCTACAGCCACGCTGCCCCTGCCCCCTGCCGCCCGTCATGATGCGGCGTCACCCCCGTCATGATGCGGGGTGACAGTGTTACTGAAGGATGCTGTAGACTACAGCTACAGACCACATCACCCACAAAGCACCTCCAAGTCTCCTCCACCCAGTGAGTTGAGCACACCGACGTGGCCATGACCTGCTTTATGCGCCGAGTCCCGCAGGCCGGCATCCTTCAGTAGATGTGGGGATACAGACGTCATCTCAACGCGTAGCCACGGGAAGGTGCACGGCAGTGGAGTGCGCACAGCACCCACGACGCCTCCCGCCCCAGGACGAGCCATCTCCTGCCCAGCCGGGTACCGGACAGAGCCTCAGCGAACACCAGGAGAGGGTAAGAGGCAAGGTGCGGGACGCCTCCCCTTGCCCATCCGTAACCCTCTCACTGCACAGCCGCATCGCACATTGCACCCACCAGTTATTGGTGATAGCGCAGTGTGCAGACACCTACACGCCACCCATCTGCATGCAAACACAGGAGACATAAGTCCACTCACATCCCCCATAGAGTGCACAGTCTACCCCATCTAAAATCCCATAATTTGCCTCCTTTTTTTGATGCCACACCTCCTTTCTGTGAGGCCATGCCCCTTTTTTGCTGCGTGGCAATGCCACGCAAGGGTCCCGTCTGCTTAGGTGGGCCTGTGTGCTGAAAATGCCAGGGCCAATTTCTGGTCCCAGTCCGGTCCTGATGACCACAATGTAACACTTAACAATTAAATCAATGCTTGACTCAAATCAACACAACACACATACACAGAGACACAACTTTTCTGAATAAGGCACTTGCAGGGCCGTACAATATTTCATATGCAGCCCTTCAACTACACATCCCGCATGCCCTCAAATAGTTTTGGCATATCCGAATAGCAAAATTGTGGAACATAGCATGTTGGAATGTGTAGTTCTGCAGCAGCTAGAGGCTTTAATGAGAAAGTTCATTATTAACCCTTTGAGTGCCAACATCTCTGTAGGCGGGATGTACTATGATGAAAATGAGGTAAAACCCCTGGTGTTGCACGCAGGAGGCGTGCGGCATCCATAACGGGGCGGCGGCATCCCAAGGCCGCACGTTCTCCCCGTCATGGCGTCAGGCTGCCTGGTCGCTCGGCAACCAGGGACGCCCATTATGGGGCGGCTGAGCGCAGCGTCCAGCCGTCATCACGGCGCCTGGCAACCCCAGATGCTGGAGGGGGCGGGCGCCGGGCGCAGCAGCTCCGTTGCCTAGCAACGACAGACACCGTCAGGAACAGCGGCAGAGATTCACAGGCAGGGCCAGATAGTGGGTGGATTCTTCACCACTCAGGCTCAGCTGTTCATCATTTAGCTGGGCGGGCTTTGGCCACAATATCCCTTTTAAGGAGGTCAGCCCAGCATACTCTCGCCGGTGATAGCACCAGTTACGGTGGTTTCACCAGCCTGCTCTCCGTTCTGGCTCCTGGGAACATCCACCTGGGAGTCCCCAGCAGTAGTTCCGTTCAGCCTGCTGATTCCTGGTCTCCGTGAGTACCCCTTTTTAGGGGCCAGCTCTGTTTCTTGCATCTTTGGCCCATCCTTGGGTATTGGTTTTGTTTCTAGGGCTGTCCCCAGTAGTCACTGGGAAGTGCCCCCAGCGGTATGCTGGTGTTTCAGTTACTTTGTCTTGGTGTCGCTGTACCGGCACCTGATTCTGTGTTCAGTGTTGTGTCCGTGATTGTTCGTGGTGTGCTTTTTGCATGGTGTACAGATGGGTCAGGTCCCATCTTTGCAGGGGATGGCGCTGGCGTCGCCAGCCGCCATCCCCCGCCAGCGCCATGGCGATGGTGAGAAGGGGACGCGCGCGCACGAGCGGCGCGCACGTCCCCTTCCGACGGCGTTTCGATCCGTTCCCCCGGGTCCCCGCCGGCTTGCCGGCGGTAACCCGGGGTCCCCGCCGCCTGCCCGCACCCCCCCTAACCCCCCCTAACCCTGTCCGTCTCCCTGAGGCGGAGACGGACAGGGTTTCCGTCGCGCTAGCGCCGGAGACTGAGACGCGCGTGCGCGTGAGACGCACGCGCATCTCAGTCTCCTCGCTGGCGAGGCTGCTGGCGGGTCGCCAGCGCGTACGTTCTGGCGACCCGCCAGCAAGGATGTATACAGTAACATACTGTATATTATTGTGTATGCGACTCGGTCGCTGGTGGTTGGCGTCTAGGTCGCTGGCGCTTAGCAGCGTAGTTAGCTGGGCAAGTTGCCATTTTTTGTTAACTTTTTAGTTAGCCCCCTTAGCCAGATCTCCTTTTGACCGTACCCTTTGGAGGTCCCGGTTCCTTGTACCATTGTAACTCCTGGCTGCACCGGAGTTAGGGCGGGCTTAACTCGCCCTTCCAAATGTGGCGGCTACAGGCGAAGCCTAGTTTAGCAGGAACCGGTTACCTAACTTTGGGGGTCAACAGAGGCAGAGTAGGGTCTCGCTGTGGCTGTTCACTCCCGAAACCATAACACCTGGTTTACCGCATTTTCAAATTTACTAAAAGCTGGCTGCTCCATCTTCGGCGGGCAGGGTATTGCCACCTTTGGGTGGTGTTACCCTATAGAAGCCTATGGGCTTCTATTGCCTCCCACTGCCCGGCATCCACACTCCCCTCCCATGCCCTCCGTGCTGCTCCTCCTCCCCCAGCAGCATGTCAGCCAGGAAAGTCCTCTCGGCTGCAGGGGGGAGGAGGATATGCCAGGGAGCCGCAGAGCCCAGGAGGTGATGTAGACCCCCCCGCAAACCACATTACAGGTATCGTGGGGGGGCCTCCATCCCCGCAACGCGATGCCAGATGCATATGTTAGTACATATGTGCTGGCATCGCGACGGGGGGTGGTGATGTACATTAATACATCCCGTCCTGTGAGAGATGCGCAAAATATCCGCTAAAAATGCCAGCGTCGCTCACATTTCTTATATAAATTCAAATAAAAAATGTGGTGTAAAAAAAGATATTTCCTATATAAGGTAAACATTACAGGTCATTTATGATAAATAAAAAGATTTGCTTGGCAATTTTCACACCTATTTTGACAAATCCCCTTTACAGTCAAAGGGTTAATAACATACTGTAGTAAATACTCAAGAGAGATAGAAAGTTATACCATCAGCATTGTAAGCCTATCGTTTTTTTATAATAGTGAAATAAGCGTTTTACTGTGTGTAGTCCATATTGGTCTTTGCCTCCATCTAACCACATTTTACAGGTTAAAGCATACGTTTGAGTTCTACAAACTTGAAAAACCATGACAAAATGCAGAATGTTTACCAGAGGATGTTTTCTCTATTCTCCCACAAGTGTTTAGTCTTTGTCCAGACCTCCATATGATTTTAACACAAGCAAATAAAAGCTGGTAAACTGGATCACCCACATATTTATTGAGCTACTTTAGCTCTGTAACAACAAACATGCCTCCTGCCTCCATATGTTGTTACACAAAGTGGCAGCCATTCAAAACAGAATAGATGTACTAGAACTTGAAACTAAAACAATTTTTGATTGAATAAATGTTATATGTAGAATACCAACTTTTGCTGGCAAAATAGCTAGTTGCCCCCATTAAATATAGAAAGACAGCGAGTAAACACTAGTTGGTCAACACATACAGTATTTTGGTAATGGAGCCATGATAAAAACTAAATTCAGTACACATACATGAAAAAACAGACATAAGTAATGTGGAAAGCCTCAATATCTCCTTCATTCATGCACAAAAGACTACAGCAGCCCTGTCCCACTGCATTGTAATGGTCCCACAGAGAGGGACAATATGAAGCATTATTACATAATACAGCCATTAGTGGAAGTACTTTCCTTCCAGCAAATAACAAAATGTCCTTTGCATGTAAGGTAGGCATTTTCTTCTGCTATAGAACTGACCCTTATTGTAACTCTAAATTTAGATCTGCACTAGCCTGTCCTGTGTTCAAAAGATTCATTGGAAATTTCTCATCTTGCCAACAGCAAATTAAGAGCACCCTGTTGCCATCCAATTACATACTTATATAGCAGTTATTGAGAACTGGCTCATGTCTAAATGCCCCTGTAGATCCACAAAATTTTTTTTTTCATTGCTGCTGTCCCATACCAGGCCTGATTCAGAGTTGTCGTAAGCTCAATTCACACTAGACACGTTTTTTAAAGATATCAATATCATTATTGATGCATGCTCCCGTGCATCGTTAATGATCACTCCATCATCTGTGCATGCAGCTCAATGTGACAATATCTTTAGGGAGTGCATGCACAGCAGGGTACACAGTGATGTCACTGAATGATACCATTTAGGGCAGGGCTGGGCAATTGCGGTCCTCCAGATGTTGATGAACTACACATACCAGCATGCCTTGCATCAGTTTCAGCATGGCCACATAGCAAAACTAATGCAAAGCATCCTGGGATGTGTAGTTCATCAACATCTGGAGGGCCGCAATTGCCCGGCCCTGATTTAGGGGCTAATTCAGTATCATACAAAAAAAACCGATTTTCTGTAATCTGCGCAGTGACACCGCTCATGTGTGCGCTCTTAAACTGCAGTCGCAGTCAGGAAAATGCGACCACAATCTAAGGGCTGGCAGTGCATGGTCCGCACAACACAGATGTGGATGAACTGTTTCTGGGACAGGACGTGGTCCATCAAAGGTCCACGTGATTTCATGATATCACGTGGTAGTCACAGAATGCTACTCTGGGGACTTTTTTGGATGGTCAGGATATCTTTAAATAAGTGCTGACCACATGGGGGCCTTAGATAATGGGGGTCCCATGGGTACTGACTCCCTGTGCCCCCCTTAATCCGGGGGTTATAGTATAGGGACCATTGGAGCCTTTTAAGAGTGATAAAAACTGCACATGAATGTCACCTGCTATGCTGTAACCTACTGAGCTGCATTCAGACACTGGAAGCACAGGAGTTAGAGCATTGATCCAAGTTATTGCACTACACCTAGTGGAAATATCATCCTTTAATCCTACTTGAGATTATTTTATCCTGTGGGAAAAGAGTTCTTTTCCACATTCTTTAACACTATCAAGGAATTTTAAACCTAACTTCAAATGATTTAGAGAACATAACCACTGATGAAGTCATTTATGACGAAACACGTCGGGTATCATTTTTGGAAGAATTGGATCATGGAATCCGTGTCTGTTTTGATCTAATAAATTATACTGATTTTAATTGTATGATCTACCATTTAATTGTTGATTGAGGTGGTGGTTTATATCAAGCGCACCCTATATATTTTTCCTCTATCTATCTATTTCATCCTCCACTAACAGGGAGGATTTATAGAGTGCTGCTATAACAACCAGCGCAAACGAAAGTCTATCCCACTTTTGATATATATATATACATAGATGATGCAAGACACCACTGGCTACAGAAATGTCGTTTTGCCAACAGGAGAAACACTAAGTTACAGATTCCATTCGCTTTCAGGATAATCTATCTTCAACAGCGGGTGCTGAACCTAATGAATTACTCTTCGCCAAACTCCTGAAATTGAGGAAACACGAGATTGACTATTACTTGCATGGAGTGACCCTCTCAGACTATCACCGAGCAGGACAAATCCCTCGGGGATTTAGAGTCCGGAACATTCCCACTATCGGTAAATATAACCCTGCATTTTGCCGAAAGTGGGTAGCAATTTTGAATAAATGCAATCTTGATTTGATGTTGCTTGTTATCACCGAAGCTACCAAAGAATTGACTGAAGTCAAAGATAAAATCTCCCAATTTGAGGCAACACACTTACCAACCCTCCAGTTTGATACTGACAACAAATGGTTGGATAAATTATCAACGCAAGTCGACTCATACCGTCGAGAATTGATCAAATTTAAACAAAATAAATTAGACATTGTACAGAAGGATTACTCTGAACAAAGAGTTTATGCTTGGGCCCACAACAATCCAGACAAAAGAAATCAGACGACAACCTAGGTATCGCAGACGCTGGGGAGACACTGGGGAGACACTGAGACATCAAGCGGAGCTACCTCTTCTCAGAGTGAGCGTGAGGAAACTACCCGACAACGCAAACCCCCTTTAGGGGTCAAGACCCGCAAGCAGCGGGTCGAACAAGGAGATCTGCTAACAGACGAGGTGGCTAATGTACCAGGATCCTCAAGAAGCAGAAAAGACCCGAAAATGTAAAAGTAATTTTCAATTGGTCTCAAAGACCTATATCACCAGACTAAATGGCTATTCTCAGCAAAGGATTATCGTTCATTCCCACCCAATCATTTAATAACTTTCAATGGCGTATAGACTCCTACAAATTTAACCGTAAATTACGGTTACGGGAGTATTGGGCCAAGTCTGACAACCCTACAGTACATGAGAGAGACAAAGGGGGTTATTCTAGTTCATTCTTTCTGACAAAATCCTTCTTAGATGGACAAAACCATGTGCACTGCGGGTGGGGCAGATGTAACTTGTGCAGAGAGAATTAGATTTGGGTGGGGTTTTTCTTCAAAGTGAGATCTATATTGCAGTGTAAAATCATGCAGTCAGTATTTTCCCTGCACAGAAACAAAAAAACTCACCCAAATCTAATTCTCTCTGCACATGTTACATCTGCCCCCCTGCAGTGCACATGGTTTTGTCCATCTAAGAAGGATTTTGTCAGAAAGAATGAACTAGAATAAACCCCAAAGTCTTCCGCCTTAAATCTGTCTTTGATCCTACTACTAACAGTGTTTCCTTCAAAACCTTCAATAAAACCCTCGACTACCTGGTGCTACAAGAAGGCAACACCACCCCCAAATTCACCCCTAATCTCTCCAAAAAAGAATGGCAATGCCTTCGCAATCTGCGGAATGATCATTCAATCACGATCCGCCTAGCAGATAAAGGGGGAGGTATAGTAATTGAGGACCTTGACCAGTACCGCGATGAGCTTCTGAAACAGCTCTCTGACCAACAGGTATATCAACTTCTGCGATCCTACTCTGGAGTACAATGCGGAACTTAAATCAGTCCTACAACAAGCTGGTACTGACCAGATGATTACAGAAATGACCTCCAAAGCTTTATTGGAAGAACATCCTATTGCCCCAGTATTATATTCACTTCCCAAATTGCATAAAGACCCCATAAACCCACCAGGTCGGCCGATTATTGCCGCCCGAGATTCAGTCTACTACAAAGTATCCAAATACTTGGACTATTATTTCCAACCGACGGTACAGGCACAGGGGCAATATCTTAAAGACACTACTGCTTTGATCTGTAAATTGCAACAGTTGGGTAAGATTCCGCCAGACAGCTTGCTACGTACTCTAGACATAGTAAGCCTCTATACCAATATTCCCCACAAAGAGGGAACTGATGCTGCTAAAATACTAAGCAATTTATATACTGGTCCAGATATGTCATTTTTCATTAACCTGTTGTCACTAACACTGCATAGGAATTACTTCCTTTTCGACAAGCGATGGTATCTCCAACGCAGGGGCTGCGCGATGGGTAGTTGCGTGGCCCCTGCGTATGCCAACTGTTTTATGTTTTTGTTGGAACGTGAATGGTTTTTCAGGGATCCTCAAATAGCTAGCAAGATTGTATTATTTTTACGCTACATAGATGACGTACTGATTGTAGGGTCAGGTAGCCAGGTTGAATTACAGTCCCTGATCCAGAACATTAATGCGTTCAACTCCACAATTAAATTTACAGCTGAAATCAGCAGTAATACGGTTCACTACCTTGATGTTAAGATTACCCTTAATAATGGCAGCATCACCACCAGTCTTTACACCAAATCTACAGACAGGAACACCCTGTTGCACGTCTCCAGTGCACATCCGTCTGCCACTAAAAGGGGACTCCCCTTTTCCCAATTTCTGCGGGTACGCCGCATCTGTGATGATGCAAAGGAAGCAGAATTGGAAATGGATCGCATGATTGAACGTTTCCTAGCCAAAGGATACGCTATTGATCAATTAAGATCTGCCAAACGTAAAGAATTACAGACACCACACTCCTCTACACTAGCTCCCAAAACTACGACCAATACAACGGATCGTATCCCATTTGTTCAAACCTATAGTGCAGCCGCCCCAGCCATCAGTAAATCTGCCAAACAAAAGCTTCCAACAATGTAAAATCCTTCCTAGCTATAAACGGCAAAAAAATCTTAAAGATTTCCTTGTCCACAACGACATTTCGTCATTCTCCCAAAGTCCACAAAGTAACTTTCTTTCAAGGAAACCCGGTTGCTATCGGTGCACCATTTGCACAACTTGCAACTATTTAGAAGTTGGGGATAGCTTTACACACACCCACTATGGGGAACGGATACCTATCAAACATATTGTAACATGCAGTACCACCCACGTTATATATATAATAAGATGCCCTTGTGGCTTAGTATACATGGGTAAAACCACTTGTGCTTTTAAAACTCGCATGGCTGGCCATCGCTCTACAATTAGAGCCTCATTGGAAGGCAGAATTGTAGGGATTGAACAACCTGTGCCCTGACATTTTCGGGAACAGAAACACAATCTGGCGACGCTAAGATATAAGATCATTGATCATGTTGTAAAGAATCCTCGTGGAGGTGACCATGATAAAAGGTTACTCCAGCGAGAAGTTTGGTGGATACAGAAACTGAACACTGTTCACCCGGCTGGGTTGAATGAATCGTGCAGTTTCCACTGTTTTCTGTAAAGGCCATTGCCACCTGTCTTTTTTCAACATTCACCCGGTTTAATGACCATCTGTTGGCCGCCGTGCCATTGCTGTTATATTTTTGCATTACTGCTTTGAATGTACATCACCAGGCCATACTATTATTGTACAGGTTTATACGTTATACATTGTTATTTCATGCCATTTAATATGTCCACGTTGTGTACACATGTTTTTAACTTCCTTCTTTTTTTGCACCTTGTATTGCACTATTTAGATTTGTTTAGGGTTGCCTAGCAACTCCCCTGACAGCCTGTGACACGCGGGAGGGTGTGAGTCGCCGGCTGGTGATGTCATACAGACCCAGGCAGATGGAGAGAAGCAGGCGCCAGCACATGTTAGATGGTGAGAGGCTATATAGGTGAGAACACTGTTTGTATTTTTGTGAACTTGAAAAGGTCAAATAAATAGACCGAAACGTTGCTTGACACTTGGTTGTCTGTATACTTCTTTCCATAAGTCCATTGAGTGCCACCGTCTCTATTTGCTATATATATATGGATCCGATACGATTTGCCGGCGGTCGGGATCCCGGCGGTTGGAATCCCGACACTGGAATCCCGACCGCCGAAATCCCGACAAGGGGGGGACATGGATCGCCCCCCCCTTGCGGGCTCGCTGCGCTCGCCACGCAGCGGGCCCGGTGCCTCGCTACGCTCGGCACGCTATTTTATTCTCCCTCTATGGGTGTCGTGGACACCCACGGAGGGAGAAAGTTTCGGGATTTCGGCGGTCGGGATTCCAGTGTCGGGATTCCGACCGCCGGGATCCCGACCGCCGGCAAATTAACTGCATCCCATATATATTTATATATACTGGAGCGGAATCACTCAGACATAAATGACAGTAGTAGGAAGTACTGCAACTTTTCAATGCTTTACTGTCACATCGTCTTCAGGCAATGATAAAACATATACAATACAAACTCAACTTAAATCCCCACCGGGAGACACAGGCGTCCGGCAGCCTGGACCCCCGGCAGAAGGAAGGCACACACAAAGTGACGTCATCCTCCTTACCAACCACACCCATAGCAACCAAGGGGGCATAAACAGTACATTAAAAACATTAGGCAGGTATTAACTTGATACAAATAAGCACTGATATTTAAACAATCCTTACTATCAAAAATAGAAAAAACACACACACATATTCGAAAAAATATTAATAGCGGCAATGAGCACTAGATCCAATGGACAAACAGGTTTAAATAAATGAATGCAATCCCAAATATTAATTTAAGCCATGTGGTGCTAAAGTATTCAGGCGAAAAATCCACCTGGATTCATTTTGCAGCAATTAGCAAACTATGTCCCGCCGACATAAAGTGCCGGGCAACTGGCTGGTCGTTCTGACCAGTAGCAAAGGCAGCACGTATAGCATGTCTGTGTGCCGCCATCCGAATGCATAGCATACAGTCAGTCTTACTGACATAACTGAGCACGCACGGGCAAGTTCGCATGTAAGTCGATGTCTGATATAAAAGCGTTTACCGCTGTACAGGTGACAAAAACTGTCAACAACTACCAGAGAACGACATGTCAAACAATTCAGACAATGAAAACAGCCCTTCTTCATAGTTAAAAAGGTAGAAGAAGAACTGGTAGAGACAACATTCTTATCTGAAATATCAGCATTCATCACCCAATCCTGTATATTACATCCCCTGGTGTAACAGGGCATGATCTTAGTAGAATTCATGCCCAAATCAGGGTCCGTTTGGACAATAGGCCAGAGCTTCTTGCAGGTTTTACGGATCCCAGGGCTGGCAGTATTAAAGTGGTTAACCTACGGTAGTTTAGTGGAGCCTTGCTGTACAACCTTTTTACTTAACAGCTGATGTCTCGGAATAGCCAGCGCTCTGAATTTAGCAGACTCCAATAATCATAATCCCTATCCAAAAACTTAATCACCATCATCTCAATCTGTTTAACCGCCTTACTCTCAGTGCAGCATATTCGCTGTGCTCTCAGAAATTGAGATTAAGGCAAACCCTGTTTAAGGGGTTTTGGGTGAAAACTTGCTGAGTGTAGAATGGTATTCCTGTCCGTTACCTTTTAGAAAAGGGTGGTTTGAAATTCACCATTGTTAAAAGAAACGGCTACATCAAGGTAATTTACTGTATGCTCATCAATGCAGTAAAAAAGTTTAATGGGACTCTATAAACTGTTATGATTACCAATGAACCTCACAAAATCTTGTCTGCTGGATGACCACAATAAAAAGACCTCATCGATGTATCGAACATAAAATTTAACCCTACCAGCAGCCAGTGGGTTATTGGAAAATATTCTTGTTAAATAATGTGGCCACATTGGACCCCATCGCACAGCCGGAAACCTGCAAGTAAAATTTCTTGTCAAACAAGAAATAATTAGACGTCAGAATCAAACATAATAGGTCACAGATTAGTGTACCATCAGGCCCTTTATAAGCAGTATGACTAGAAATCAGATCAAACACAGCAGCAATGCCAGCATCATTCGGAATTACAGTATATAGACAGCTGATGTCAATACTGCCTAACAGGCAATCCGAAGGAATGTCCTGTACTGCAGATGCTTTGTTAAAAAAAGCAGTGGTGCCTATCAAATGGTGTTGGTAATCAACAATGCATGGTTGCAACAAAGTATCAATGTAAACTGCATTGTTTTGGAACAAAGACCCACGTGCGGCAATGATTGGGCATCCAGGAGGATGCTCCATATTTTTATGCACCTTAGGTAAAGAATAAATAAGAGGTACTACAGGACAAGCAGGTACCAAGGCATTAGCAAGATCTTCATCAATCACACCATCATTTACCGCCACAGTGAGTCTCTGAAACAGGGCCTTTTTAAATGCATTAGTGGGATCTTTATCTAATAACCGGTAAACTGAAGCATCAGACAGTTGATGTACTAATTCATTTCTATAGTCACCCACATCCTGAATGACTATCACCCCGCCTTTATCAGCGGGGCGTATCACAATATCCTTATATGATTATAAGGCATTCAATGCTTCAAATTCTTTATTAGATAAATTACTGTAAACCTTTTTGGGAACAGTTTAACCAGATGAACAAGACATAACTTTGTTTCGAACCTCAGAGTCCAACATACGAGAGAAAGTCTTAAGCGACATATTAGTGGACACTGGCTCGAAAGTCGACTTGCGTTGTAATTTTCATACCTGCGGAGGAATGATGCTGTCCAATTTATTAATAGGCTGATGTTTAAAGTGTTCGTGAAGCTGCAGTTTATGGTTTAAATGATACTTTTCAACCTCCCAATCAAAAGGCTTAAAGTGACAAGTAGGCACAAAATAGAGTCCACGTCCCAATACTTTAGTTTCATTGGCTGACAGGGTATGGGATGATAAATTAATTATCGGTTCCTGGGAAGGGATGGTCTCCCCCGTTTGCCACAAACCCTCAAACATTGGCTGCATCATCTTGTGAATCTCCTGCGTCGTCGCCTCGCCATGTGCGAGGACGTGTCCCAAAAGGGACTGTATATCCCACGTTTGCATTGATAATGTGAGAGTCATTGTAGTCAGAGTCACTAGTGGAAGTAGCATACGGGGCATTATAGGCAGCCAGTCAAGCGCGACAAAGCCGCGTGCTGGTGCATTGGGCACTGCCTCTGGTAGCATTATTTTTACCACCACTGATCCAGAGGTAACCTTGATTGCGTTCATAATCAAACTGAACTTTTGCCAGTTTCTGTTTTTTTTTTAAATACAGCAGTTTTACATGAATCTGCTTGTTAAGTCGGGCAACCCAATCGACAGATTCATCCTGTAAGAAGGATGTTTTGTGTGCTGACTCAAGTGCTGTTATTTTATCACAAGTAACTGCTAGTTCCCTTGTAGCTTCCTCGATAACAAACAGCATGTAATGATTATGGGTTCTGATGGTGTCGTGCGGTTCTCAGGAAGCGAGACGGGACCAGCAGGAGTTGGGTTAAAATGAGCAGGTTTAATAAATTAACTCATACAAAGAATAATATAACTGGCATCAATACTTCTTGAATGGATGCATGATAATAATAGCAAAGAGTCTCTGGTATATGGTAATAAACACAATAACAGTCTTTTGCATTAAAAGGAGTAAACAAGATGGCAGTCTTTGTAAAATAAGATAATCAGGATTGCAGTCCTTTGTATAAATAATGATACAGACACTTGAATTAAATGATGAAGAATACCTGAAGATTGGATACTTGGAAGATTGGATGCTTGTATGATTGATGACTGAAAGAAGTGAAGCTTGGATGATTGAAGATTGGAAGATTGGATGATTGAAGATTGGATGATTGAGGATTGGATGATTGAGGATTGGATGATTGCAGATTACCCAACAGGGCATGGGGATGAGCTGAGGAATTCCCAAAAGGAAAGGCAGCTGAAGTGTGTGGCTCAGTGGAGACAGCAACCATGGGATCAGAGGCCAACAGGGACAACCATCTGGAGAGCACAGTGCATAGGCACTAGGATGGACAGGAACTTCCCCTTGCTTGCAGACTAAGGAAACTTGTTGTACTGACACAAATGGACCTAGGCAGCTCCCCTTTATACCAAGGGAAGGACTGCCATAGGCCAACTGGTCAGAATGGGAGGAGAAGCCCTGACCTGGCCAATACTGTTTATGCCCTCAACCAAGATGGCGGCACCGCACTCAGTGCCAGCCTCCTGACAGCCAGACTGCCGCACTTCCGTTAGAATCCCTGCACGCCGCTCGTAACTGTACAACACCATCACTGCCCATCCAACCAGGACGCCAGTGGACACACACCAGCTGTCGGCGGGCATGGATGGGTGAGTACTGTACTCGACGTGCTAAGCCACGGCGGCGCGTGACACAGCATGAGGTCATTGCTACACTTGTTCAATACAGATATCCATTTCTTACAGAAGATGATATTGAACCGGCCAATGGTAGGGCAATATTTCACCTGGAAACCCCGGGGTATCATCTTTTGTCTGTATTAATCACTTAGCGTAACCGCATGTAGATGAAAGTCCACCTCACGTTGTTTAGGTTTGAGCCAATCACGATATACAGTATAATGTCCAACGATCTAGGCTCATCACACAGTGCCTCCTTCATTAAAATATTATCAGCATCAGTATCAGAAAATGAAAAGGCCCCTGAAAAAAGAATCTAGAGCTTAGAAATTTTACTCCTTGTGGGAAATCTACATAAATACCCTATCTCTAGTGGTGAGACATCAAATTCATAAAAGCATAAAAGACACATCCTGGTACCTATTACGAACTACAGCAGAGGACCATCCCATAGTCACTGAATAATCGGGGACTGGGGGGGGGGGGGGGGGAGAGATAGCACTTATTTTCTTTTTGTTTTCTTTTATGTTTTGTAGATACAAGTTTTTTATATGTTTTTTCATTCTACACTTGTATATAAACTATATCTGGATGTTTGGTACCTTATCCTTAATATCAGGTCCATTTTGATCAAATATCATTATTCATTCAGTGCTTCCTTAAGTTCTGGAAAGAAAAAATTCCCCTGTGGAGGCGAAAAGGGGAGGTGGCGCTTGGTGTGGGTTGTCTCACTTCGCAGCTGCTGGGGTTTCAGGTTGGTCTAACCTGAAGTATAGGTAAAAGAAAGAGTGGGGATAGCAGCGCTATTATCACTTTGTTGAGAGAATTATATGGAAATTTAAGAAATATGTAAAAGAGAATGGACTGATTTCACAATAAAATGCAATTTAATATACATTTATGACCAAATAGTTGTATCTACGGTATATATGACTGTAGTGGTTCATACAATTAAAACATCATTAAAAAGAAATGAATTGTAACCTCACATAAGAAAAAGATTAAATGATAGGACTACAGTATCTGTTCCTATGGTGCCTCAGATTAGATAAAGACCGATAACAAAGTCAATGAATGGGATGTGAATTACCGCTCACCTTGGTAGTAGGCCAGGGGATCCATTGGCCTCCCAGGAAATTAGAAGATTAGACACTGCAGTGCTGTTAGTATCCAAAGTGAGGGAGTGATGATCCACAACTGAGCCAAGCAGGGTGGCGGAGCTATCCTCTTCAGTTAAAGTGCAAGATGGTAAAAGATGTCATCTGAGGCTGGTTCGGATTAGTCCAAATATTGGTGTGAGCAAGGAAATGACGCATTTCGCTGTGTCAACGGCTTTATCAAAGGTATCAAACCCCACTTGGCTCCAGTTGTGGATCATCACTCCCTCACTTTGGGACTGCATAGGCAAACTTGAATAGGGTCTGTAGAACAAGGACAAGGGTCATGACAATTTGCTAGGGGAGCAACAAGTTATATAATTTTTTTGTGTTTTGTTTTAATAAACACACCACATATTTTATTTTGCAATTACAATATGAGTAAGGGTGTGCCAAGTTCGGTGCTGGTTTGGCTGTGTTTCTAGAAGGCTTAAATGTTGAATGGAAGGAAACTGAGTATAGAATCCCAGTTTGCAAAGGAAAGCCTGGACTTTGTTTGGGATGTGGCACCAACCCTTCCTTACTCAACATTTAACTCCTGGGTCACACAAATGGACTATCCTCTCACATCTTGAGTAACTAATGGCTTAGCTACAGTATGTACAAAATATACATAGCCATACTATCAGCAGCAATGTCAAAGCTGTTGACTTTGCACCTTTCTTGACAGATGTTTCAGCAAAGGGTGCTTAATCCAGTAATGTTGGCAGTATAGGAGTTAACAGAATACTTTATTCTTACTATACCTTGTCAATGGCGCACAAGATTAATGACTCTTGTGCTCCATATGTTATGTCATGAGTGTCTGAACCAAATGCTTTGAGTGAAAGAGCTAGCATTTCTGAATGAACAGAAACATGTGCCTTCTTTCTGTTCAGTGCGCCCAGTCTTGCTCTCTGACGTATACTTTTTTTTCCATGACTGATTGAAGTAGGATTATATTCCCCATG
Organism: Crinia signifera; assembly: GCF_055691185.1. Taxonomy (NCBI): domain Eukaryota; kingdom Metazoa; phylum Chordata; class Amphibia; order Anura; family Myobatrachidae; genus Crinia; species Crinia signifera. The sequence goes on from NC_139218.1 coordinate 195,668,969, forward strand.
GAAATTACTGCTAAGGTAGACTGGCTAAATAAAAAAAATACCGTAATGTTTGAAAAATGTCATATATTCCCATCATATTTATATTAAGTCATGACAGAATAAATGTATGGGGAAAACCAAGTTTATTTTTAAGCGTTCCTTTATAAGAGGGATTTTCAATACAAATAGGAATAATTATGTTGTGCACCCATGACACATACTGAAACAGAACATAACAGGATAGATCTTGAACTTATCCACAAATATGTGTAAGCTGTAATCACAGAAACGGCTTTTAACACACGAGGTGCATTTACAGTGTGTAAGAGCAAATGCACTTTTTGTTGCCCATCTAGTCTTCATTGTTGTCTATCTAGCGAGTCTTCATTGTTGTCTATCAGTGATTTAGCTGCCTTGGGGAAATATATACTTGCCCAGGTTTGCAACCTAATCCCCACTATCCTTATGAATTGGGTGTGCCATGATCAGGACCTCCCAAGAAGCTGTGCTACTGGGCCTGATATTCAGGAGTCTCACACGTACATTTCTGGAGAATAGGCAAGTATAGTGCAACTAGCCCTTCAGAATGACAGAACAACATAAAGGCCCATACACACTCAAGGTCCATACACACTGGGCGACTATGCGGCTTTCCCACTGCCCGGCGATTGTTACAAAGGAAATCTAAGTGGATAATACGGCTGGATACAGCCCCTAGGGGCTTAAATGTAAATATGGGCTTAAATGTATTGCTTTAATAATATTCTAACATATGTACAAGAAGCATTGGTGATTGAATTGTGCCATGTTTATAATGATTTTGGTTGATGTTGCTAGTAGAAGCCTCTATTTTCGGCTTGATATATACATGTTGAATGTTGTTTGTTTTTTATTTATATGTGGTTTTGGTTTTGTTGTCAGTATTAAGTGTCTATAGTTACGGAATGTTAATGATATACGTTTTTGAATATGATGTCATCTGATGGCGCCGTCCGGCTGGGCGTGCACGCTGGCTGAATGGCGGTGGTAAGCTCCATTTAAGCAATGATTTCAATGTGTCATGTAGCCTGATGATAATACCATAGCGTATTGAAACGTTGCCTTGTGGTGTAATGCTATTAAATGCTTTCGAAATAATCTGGAGTGCTGCACGTCTGTTTGGATATAACTGCCTTTGTTGCTGTGCGGGCACCCGCTGTAAGGAACTGATTTCTCTGTGGCTGTGCCGGATTACCTGGTATATATATATATATATATATATATATATTTATATATATGGGGGTTATCGGAGTGTGCTTCTAACAAGTACCAACTAGCCAAATTGTACATTTAGTCCATTCAGCTGACACAATTATCAGGATTTCAAGAAAAAGTTGTTGTCCGTTCTTCAGAATAAGTTGGAGACTCCAATCAAATATAAAATTCTTTATTCAAAAAAACCAGACGTGTTTCATCACATAGGACTTCATCAGGGGTATGATATGCTATCAGATATGATAGCAGAGGAGACTGGACATTGGATTAGGTTATAACGGCTCTATGGCCCTTATTCTAATCTGTGCGGTACGGCCCGCGTGCGGCCGTACCGCCGATGTTTTCACTCTGCACATGCGCAGAGGTCACTCTGCGCATGTGCAGGCGAAATCGCCGCACACAAAAATTATACGCCGCAAAGGGGGCGTATAGGGGCGTGAGGGGCTTGATAGCCTCATTTACCTATGTATACGCCCAGCGTTTCATGGGCGTTCCCATGCAAACGCGGGGCGTATGCATGGTAATGAGGCTATGACGCCAGTGATGGGGGCGGAAAGCTGACATCGCCGGATGTCAGCTCTCCGCCCAAATACAAGCTTTCACACGGACGATTGTCCGTGTGGTCTAAGCTTGCGTGAGCGGGGGGAGCGTGCGGCCCTGCCTTCGATGGTCGTCGACCATCGAATGCAGGGGGCAGCTCCCACCATGGTGGAGGCGTACGCCCCACCATTTTCATGCGGATCGCCAGCCGTCCGCGTACGGACGGCCGTGGCGATCCGTCTTGTAGGCGGGGTTTGGTTTGTGCGGCCGGAGCAACGTATGCGGCTCCGGCCGCACAGATCAGAATAAGGGCCACTGTTATTGCTGCCGGCAGAACCATTTCTGAAACTTTTTTTCTGGTGTATTATCCAGGGAAGTGAAGGTTTTGAACCAGCTGCCACAAAAGATCAATTGAGTGGGTATAATCCCCCCCCCCCCCCCTATTATCCTACTGATTACTTTAATAACGGCTCACGTTTCCATCATCATGGTTGAAAGAATTACCTTTATTGAATTCTACATAAAGCTCACCGGCTAAGACATATAAACAATTAAACAAGAGAAAGGAGTTACGGGTTGGGAACCCTCAGAACATCATACACATATTGTTACAGTGTAACAGTGAACAGTGTATACGCATGTATATATATATATATATATATATAAATATATATATATATAAATAATTGGGCAACCTTATCATTGGTGGCAGTGGTCTCACCGAGTAAAATTTTTATTTTCAGCAGTGGAGCTGCAGCAGCAGGGGGAGCGGGCGGCTGGAAGCACATGCTGACACAGATGATCGGTGATGGGGTACCGGGAGCTGCTGCGGGCCAGGCTTGGGGTGGCTGGCAGTGCATCTTCTTCCCCCTGCTCCGTCTCTGTGCGGTGAGCAGGGGGAGGTGGTGGGGCGGTACAGTGGGCTGAAAGTGGATAATCTTTCAGCCAGCTGCATACACACACAGTGATGATGGATAGAAAACCATCCATCATCGCTAGACATACTGATGAAACCAGCTGACGAGGGACCTCGCTAGCGATGATGCGGGAGTGCGCATCATCACTAGTCGGCATTTTCTGGGGCATACACACTGGGTGATTTTTAGCTGAAAATCGCTCAAAACTGCTAAAATTAGCGATTTTCAGCTAAAAATCATCTAGTGTGTGTGGGCCTTTACAGTAGATGTATAGGGCGGTATGCAATGTGCTATCACTGTTTCCGACATGGGAAATAGCGGCAGCTCCCTATTCAATGCTGTCATTAACAACAGCATTGATGCGGGATCATGGCAGAACGGGCCCAACTTCTGCAGCTGTCGGGCCTGTTCTGCCGATAACAGCCGTGATCTAGGCCGCAGATCGACAATCCACGGCTGTTTTCATGGCCATGCCCCCTTTGCGCCCATCGGCAGGCGGGACATTGAATCCCGTATGTCGTTATGCGGTCGATCTGACCGCAAACTGCATGTCTTACTAGAACAAGATGAATCTTTAACTATGATTTCTCAAGCCAAATAATTCATTTGGTTGATGCCATTCTTCATATTCTGCTGCAATTCTTTGTATACAGCTTTGCTCACATAGAATATGATGTGTCTGTGAAGGTTTTCAGCATTGTCATGTTTTTCTGAACAAGCTGTTCTGAGTAGTCAATGTGCCTCAGTAGCGCACGCAGGGGGGGTTTCTGAGTACCCAGAAACCCCCCAGGAGTCTAAGGGCCCTCGGCTGAAAGCTGAGGGTCCCCTCTTTCCATGGGTACAATAATTTTAAAAATCGGCCCTTGGGAACCAGAGATATCTGACTTCAAAGCAGTGGTCCCCATCCAAGCCTGTTAATTGCTCTCCCCAGTCAGATATTTCAGGTTCTGTCTGACTTACAGTTTTTCTGGTATATTCCAAAAGCTGGGACTCTCCACCTTTAAAGGACACTAGTAGCTTGTCTCTACTGTTCCCAGAACCAGAGATATCAGCCTTCCAGCAGCTGGTTACTGCTCCAGCTCCACACACCTGGTATGTAGTTTTATATCCACGTTGGTAGATTGCTCTGCCTCCTGAACTCTGATCCCCTAGTCCCCAATACCATTTGGTAGGTGGGATTCTCTAGTTTTTAATTCCATTAAAATCTAAGACATCTATTTCTGGGAACTGGAGATATCTGCAGTCAAGCAAACTGTCCTCCCACCAGAAAATTATGAATAATATGCCCACTCCACTATGCACCCCTCCTCTGCATATTAAACAACCTCTACCACCCTGGAAGTTATGTATCAGGGCCCCTTCATTCAGCCTAATGCCTCCTTCTCCCACCATCTGTGCAGTAAAGGGGTAATAAGTGGAAATTACTGATCCAGGCCCTACATGCTGAGCGGTTGATATAATACTCCCTACCACCCGGGGGACATCAAAGCTTCCCCCACCCCCACCGCTGGAGGATCGGTAGGGGCCCCAATACATTGCTATGCCCAGGGGTCTACACTGCTGTTGACGCCCCTGTATTTATATATATATATGTATGTATGTATGTATGTGTGTGTATATATATATATATATATATATATATTATTATTAATATACATTTGGTCTATCTATAATACTTTAACTGACCTGGCATATACTGGGTCGCCTAAGTGTCCATCTCCGTAATTTGCTCCGCCCCTCTGGAAACCCCCTTCTGAAAATCTTGCGTTTGCCACTGTGCCTGTACAGATAATGTACCAGGAGATGAACTAAAATTTGTAGTAAGTTGTGCTGCTGCTATGAAGCCTGTTCCTGGAGGAAGGGGGTCTGTCTCCCCTTTATAACCACATACCAAAATCTGGCCTCAGCATTTTCCAAATTAATTCTTTGCTCCATAAATTTTTATATGGAAATGTGCATTTATAAGTGTAATTCTACCACAGGAATTAACAAATTCAACTATACAGTATTATAAAGAAATTTGTAATAAAGAGAGTAATGTGTCTCTTGACTTGATCAGCCAGATTACTAAAAAGCAGAGTAAATACAAAAATGAAATGATGATAAACATGACTAAACAACATTTATTGGGACTGGAGAAAGTATGAGGGACCATTTAAATCAAAATGACGGCTCCCTGAATATGAGAATATGATGTATGACGAGCTGGATGTGATATATTACGAAATGGATATGACATATGATGAGCAGGATATAATGTATGACGAGCTGGCATGTGACATATGGCAAGACAGATATGACATTTAACGAATTGGTTATGATGTATGACGAGCTAGATATGATATATAACGAGCTGAATATGATGAGCAGGATATGATATATGGTGACCTGGATATGATGTATGATGTGCAGTGGCGTAACTTGTGTAAGGCAGCCCCCGCCACTGCTTGGAGGAGCGGGGGCTGCGTGGGCGCCGGAAGCCTCTCACTCTAACCTGCAGAGCTGAGGTAAGGTCCGTCCTGTCATACTCCGTCTCTCTCCCTCCCTTCCTCCCAGCAGCAGCAGCATTACAGGCAGGAAGTTCGTCTGTGTACACAGTACACACAACCTCCGTACCTCCGCGCAGGCTGGGCAGCTGCAGCATCGTCCCTCTCCCTGCTTTCTGTTCTTGACTGTCCTGCTCCAGCGGCTGCCTTCTATTCCCCTGCACTCTGCACTCCGGTTACAGAGCCCTCCCTTTCTACAGGCTTCAGCACAGGAGCTGAACACAACAATAAGGTTAACTCTTTCAAAACCTGGTTTTCTACAGTGGTATGCAAAGCATTCAGTGTCTATGTCATCACATGTCAGCATATTTGTGTCAGTGTCTGGGTGTCTGTATAATGTCTCTAGATATCAGCGTCTGTCAGCATCAGTGTCTCTATGTGCAGTCCATGTGTCAGCGTATCCCTGTGTATAGGCGTCTTTCAGTGTCCATGTGTCAACATATGTGTCTGTGTCGGCGTCCATGTATCAACTTGTCAGCGCCCGTGTTTTAGGATCTGTCCATTTGTCAGTATCTGTCTGTTTGTCGACGTCTGCGTGTCCATGCGTTAGCATCTGTCTGAGGGGATGGGGGCATGCCAGAAGCTCACAGAGCGCTTAGCATGCCTCTCAGTGAGGTCACACCCTTTTTCTGGCGGCAGTGCGACTTCGTTGACCGCGGACATCTCGCCCGAGTTCAGTGTAGTGCGAGATGTCCGCTGAATTCTGACATTTTTTTTAAAGGGGAATTAACTTGCAAGGCAAAACCATGCCTCGTAAGTTAATTCCCATTTAAAAAAACATCAGAATTCAGCGGACATCTTGCACTGCACTGAACTCGGGCGGCATGAAATTCCGGCCATAGTGTAAGGTGCATTTAGATTTGTGGAGTATAAGTTTAATGACGGCATGTGGCATATAGTGCAAGGGGCATTATGATGTGTGACGTAATGTTTAAGGGGCATGGGGGGGGGGGGGGGGGGGGCGCCAGAAACTTTTTTGGCTGGGGGGAGCAAAATTTATAGTTACGCCACTGATGATGTGCTGGATATGATGTGTGATGAACTGGCTATGAATATGTCAGGTTTCTGTGAGTATAACATAGAGTATACTGAAAAGCAAAGGCATACCCAGCCTTCTTGCTTGTATGAATTATTAAAGGAAATGCCAGGGAGGCTCTTTTAGTGGCAATCTTTATTTCAGCTCCTCAGTGGTATGTTTATGCTGCTTTCTCTGGTTCTTCACCCTATTGGACCAGCTGCTTTCCTAGGCTTGTAAGTTATTGTAGTCACTAGTGGTGAGGACTGATTCGGCTGTAGGCTTAGCAGTGCCAGCAAAAGAAATATTGGGGCCCACACAACAAGATTAAGGAGGGTATGTAATACCGGCACCTATTTCCCTTCGGGCGGAAATTATGATCGGCAGTATTCAATCCTAGCAAAGTCTCCTGCAACAGGTTCCTGGCCCTACGATGGCAAATCTGTATTGTTGGCAACAGACGCTGAATTGTGAAATCCACGGGCGTTTACGACTGTGGGCGTTCGTTTTATTCGATGCTGGGACTTTTCAGCTGTCTGAAAATATATTCCGCCAGTCGGAAGAACAGACCCCATATTTAATAGGTCAAATGACATGCAGGAATAGTGTCTGGGATTGAATCCCCCCCCCCCCTCAGTCACAGTGTTTCCTCAGTAACTTACTTCACAACGCTGATACCTTCAGTCCCCCCTCCAGAATCCACATGTATTGCCTGTTGTTACTCTTAGGTAAAGGAAGGACTGCATGCTTCCACTGAAGCAGAAGCTCACAATATGTCACTTGTAGTTCAGCAGTACTGGGGCCCGGCGGGGTTTGTTTTATCAGTGGCCGGACATGGTCCATCTGTGCACAGCCATCCATTGCGGAGTGGCTGAGTGAGGCGGTTGGGGTGGGTCTGAGAAGGCTGCTAAGAGTCCGGGTGGCTGTGTGGCAGGGGGGCTGCAACAAGGAGGTTGAGAAGGAGGCTCAGCAGTTGGATAAGCGACTGGGGTCTGTGCACATGGAGCCAAACGCGTCAGACCACTGCACCAGCTACCCATTCACTTGTCCTCTATCTGCCAACCCAGGATCCAGACCAGCCGCCACTGGAGTGTTATATCATCCTTTAAGGAAACCGCTTATATGAAACTCTGGAGTCAAATCTCCCTAATACCAACTGATGGACACTGCTGACATGCAATCCTAAAAGGAGTAACCCACTTTTGGACTACCATTGCGGTAACTATATTCCAACTTCCTTACCATAAGGAGACTCTGTTTTCCGGAAATTAGGCGGCATACTAGGAATGGACCCTGTTGTAGACAGTTATGCATGAGGTGCTGGTGCAAATATTTTAAAATCTGTATGTGCACTTTATGTATTAAATTGTGAAATTTTATCATTGTCTAGCGCTACTATTTTTGTGTATTTTTTGTTCTTTTCTTAAAGGGACCCTCAATCCCTTTTGTTAGTAGTAGCTTCACACTACAAACCACTACAGCGCACATTTGGGTTGTTTTTACAACCATCTTTGTATTTTAGTGTAGGTGCTCCCCAGAGAGTATGGAATAACTGGAGAACAAAAGAAGAAGAAAAAGTACTCTCTCTTTTTGGGGGCACACTTAGGGCCTTATTTTGGTTCATTCTTTCTGACAAAATCCTTCTTAGATGGGCAAAACCATGTGCACTGCAGGTGGGGCAGATGTTACTTGTGCAGAGAGAATTAGATTTGGGTGGGGTTTTACTTCAAAGTGAGATCTATATTGCAGTGTAAAAATAAAGCAGCCAGTATTTTCCCTGCACAGAAACAAAATTACTCACCCAAATCTAATTATCTCTGCACATTTTACATCTGCCTCCCTGCAGTGCTCATGGTTTTGTCCATCTAAGAAGGATTTTGTCAGAAAGAATTAACCAAAATAAGGCCCTTAATTAGTTTATAATAAAACTTAACTTTTATTTTAGATATTAAGTATAAAACTGTGAAGGTTCAAACCAAAGACAAGAACACAAACAAACATACATAAATACAGAAAATTCCTCTTATTTTTTACTGGCTTAGTGTTAAATATATGTCACTTAGAAAATATACAATATCAGCTCGCGAAAATATTTATTTAAGATACCTATTATGTACAGATTGTAGCGGTTGCACAAATAGGAAAAAATATATATCCATGCGTATGTGGTATTCCCTCTTAAGAGGAGAACAGAGGGGAGTGTTGTATCAGAAACCACTGGAGGGTAAAAAGTAACAATCATATCTATCTGCTTGGTTACAATTGTATTAGAAATAACTTTGAATGAGATATTATGCAGTTAATCTGATATTTCTTCACATGAATCCTCAAAGTTATCAATAATTTGTACAAAAAATATGGTATCAAGAATTAATGAGGTGGGCACAATGCAAATTCCTGCTGAGTGAAAATGGTGCATGTGTTCTTCTGATTGCTCTCAGTCACCACGGTTGCATTCTGAGTTTCTTGCAGTAGTGCTTACTGCAGACCGCCATGGGAATTCCACGGGAGTGACTGGGAGGGGGCCTGAAGTGTTTTGGAAAAAAAAGAATCTGTCTAATGTGCGTTTTATGGGAGTGTTACAGACATGTCCGTGATCTTGGATGCTCTGAATCACAGATCTACAGTACATCCCCAGAGGCCATATTTAGATGAATGTGATATAAAACCAATGAACAGCAACTATCTGAGTCTATTCATTTAGTAACCTTGAAAAATGTTAAGGGTCTACACTGATTTCTGCTAAAATATACCGTGGGATTTGATATTTCATTTACTAGCTGGAGAAGAAGATTCATTGTTATAAAAGTTAAAAAGAAGTTATAAAATGTATATAAAATGTATAAATATGTTTATGAAAATAAGGTTGCGACCTAAAGCTCTTCACAAACAGTGCAATTCCTTTTCTATTCAATCCCGATTCAATAGGGATCAAATTGCACTACACAGTGTACCCATTTGATTTTGACTATATAGTAAATATCTGTACTATATCTGCACTATATAGTCTTACCCGCACAGTCAATTTTTCTATTCAGTATAGACTGAACAGGAGCGTGCATTGGTATCGAATTTGGATCAAATCCGTCTGAAAACCTTTCGATTTCAATTTGATTTCTATTCAATTTTGACTATATTGTCAAAATCGAATCAAAAGTGACCCTGAATTGCACTGTGTGTATGGGGGATATGTTTTTCTTCTGGAACAGTTTAGTTCAGTGGTTACAAAACATTTTGAATCATGGCACCCTAGAACATCGAAACATTTTCAGATACAAATATTAAAATAAGTAAATATGTCATCCTTAGGGTCAGTTATGTGGCGATAAATCAAATTTGCTTCTGTTTGTCCACATGCTCTTTGTTATAATTATTACCAATAATAATAACGTTATTAATGAACCACAGGGGTTCTGAAGTGCCTAACAATACATAAAAACAAATAACAAATTGTATTACAAGACAATTTAGGACATGTACATTGGTAAGTTGCAAGTTGCATAAGGGAACAGGACAGTGAAGCAATTTTCTTGGGTGGTAGAAATTTATATATTCTAAGAAAAGCACATGAGGAGAGAGGGCAGTGCTCATGAGCAGGCCCGGCGACAGGGGGGGTCAAAGGGGACAGCTGACCCGGGCCCCGATGATCGGAGGGGCCCCAGAATCAGCCACTTGTCCCTGCAGTCAGCCGCCCGGCACTCGATTGCCGTGGGTGGCTGACACATAAACTTCCCCTACCTATTTTGCTATGTAGCTTACATAAAACATATCAAGGGCAACCACCATCCTCCTATCAAGAATTTTTGCGGCCGCACTGCAGGGACTCGGGAGGGGAAGCTGCCTGGGACTCCTGTCAGAACACACAGCTTCCGGCCGCCCCGCACTGATGTGTTTTATTTAAACTCCAAATTCTCGCATGCCAAGGGTGGGAAAGGGGAGATTTATTGGTACTTATGTAATATCTGGGCTCCCATTTTTCTTATGAGACTGCGTCCCCTCGCGGGGCTCGCTGCGCTCGCCACGCTTTGGGCACGGTGGCTCGCTGCGCTCGCCACACTATGTAGAATCAACTCCATGCGTAGTTGGATAGTAGGGGTATGAAAAAATGGTGTACATGGGAGCCCAGATAATACATAAGTACCGATTTATTGAGGAGGAGGAAGTAAAAGTGAAACGGCAGAGGAAGAGAACCTGATCACACTTCCTAAGATCACTACAAACTTTACGTTGATAATCAGGCTGACAACTGATGTAACTGGGAGTACACACACACACACACACCCTAAAAATAGCTCCAGCAATCAATTTGTTTTTGTTTCCTTTTGTTAACATGACAAGATGACAGCTTTGTACTATGGTTGGCATACGAACCTCTTGGCACTAGACTTCTTATGTTGTATCTTCATGCTATTATCACATGTAATTGTTACTTCATTCATATAAAAGACAACCTGTGCTGGACGTGTTTTGAGTTCCAGAACCTGGCAGAAGGTTCTATGCATGTATCAACGCAAGAGCTCTCTGGTGCCGGATTGGCCAGTCGGAAGGGAAACAGTGCCCATAAAACATTTTTAAATTAACCATCTTGGCTTTTAATGCAATCTTCCCTTTCCCCGCTTAGTTTCTCTTAGCAGATGGGTATAAACTAGAGATGAACTAGATTAAACCCAGGCTGAACTAGTTTAAACCCAGGCTGAACTAGATGGACACAAGTCTTTATTTCGCCCTACCTACTATGTTTTCATAACAAAATAGGTAAATTAAATATTCGTATTCTGCATTATCTTCCCTGGTAATATCACACAGTAAAACTCTGAGGAGAAATATGTCCTCACAGAGAAGGGATGCTCAATTGTGTATTTGGAATGCCCACCATCCCGCAAACTGTTGGGGGGGGGGGTTAGTTGGGTCTGGGGGTGAGTGTATGGATGGGGGCAGTCCAGGTAGCTTAATGAAGGGATGGGTGGCTGAAATTGGGGCCCCTCTGATGCACAGGTTACCCCTGGGCAAGAAGCATGTAAATTCCCCTGGGAGCAAACATTTACCCCCTTCCCTTGGCAACAAGCACGTTATCCCCCTGGGCAACAAGCATTTAACTCATTTGGCGACGAGTATGTAATCCTCCCTGGGCATTGAGTGGGTAATTCCCACTGGGAAATGAACATGTACTCCCCCATGGCAAGTAACATAAAACCCAGGCAAGGGTAATCCCCTGGCACCGAGCATGTAACCGCCCTGGCACTGTGCAAGAAACCTCTGGCAATGAGCATGCAACCCCTGGCAAAGAGCATGCAACCCCTGGCTAAGAGCATGTAGGTAAGTGGCACTTATGTGGCATAATATGTAATGGGCATTATGACATGTGGTATAATATGTAATGGGCATTATGGCGTGTGTCCTAATGTGTAATGGGCATTACGGTGTGTGGTATAAGTAATGGGCATTACCATGTATGGTATAATATGTAATTTGCATCATGGTTTGTGGCCTATGTGTAATAGGCATTATGGTGTGTGGCATAATATGTAATGGACATCATAGTGTGTGGTAAAATATGTAATGGGCATTACAGTGTGTGGCATAATATGTAATGGGCATTACGGTGTGTGGTAGAATGTGTAGTAGCTATCAGTTCAGAATTAAGACTGTCTGCACTGGGGAAAGCCATTAGATGGGACTTCTTGCCACCAATATGCCCACTATCCCACCCTGCTCCACACAATTACTAGTGCTTAAGCGGGTGGTGGCCCCCAGAAATAACAATGTATGGGGCCCCAAGATTTCTGTTGCCGGCCCTGCTCATGAGGGGGAGACAGACAGATGTGACACAGAAGGGGTAGAAGAGAGCATATTTATTATAGTTATGATTGGTGGCCACCAGATTTTGCCTGTTACATTGACCATAATTAATTTGAACTGATCCTGCACCACAAAACCAAGGCACCCCTGCAAGTGTCCAGAGGCACCTCAGGGTGCCTAAGTACACAATTTGGGAACCACTGGTTCAGTGTTGTCAGCTCTACAGACAGAAGCACAGAGATTGGATGAATGACTCCTCCTGTGACTAAACTTGGGCTCCGAGGCACATAGACGCTAGCTACTCAATGGGTGTGTCACCCGGAGAAAAGTAACAGGTCTCCTGTCTTGTGACACTGGAGTAGTCATTATTGAGGTAAGTGCTCCAATGTTCTGTGGTTTCTTTCCATTGCCCAAACACTGACATTAAAAACATTTTTTTTTCCTTACACCAAGGTTATCTTGGCACCAGTTAAGTGATCAAGGGTGATGCAGAAATAGCTGTGCTTTTGTTAGACCTCCTTTCACTGAATAAAGGTAAATGCAAAAGGCAACTACTGTATAACAAAGAACAAGAAGGCCCTTGTCCTGCCACATGCCTGTGTAGTGTAACTTCGTCATAAGAGAAACACAGAACAACACAGAAACATTGAAAGCTTTATTCAAAATCACGGCCTGCATTGTGACGAACAGATTTACAGCTATTAACAGTTTCATTTCAGGATGAATAGCACTGTACAATGTAGCTGTGATGTTAACACATACATCCCTTCAGGCAAATTCTCCTGATGTTTCATTAAAATATACGTTGCAAGCAAAAGTAAATACTCCACCTTTCTCCTCATATAGTGCATTTCTGTTACTATACCACACCCTATCTCTTCATATAACTGCTACCTATGACTCATTCTGTATTGCCATAAAATTATAACTCTATTTATATGCATGTTACTTGTGGCATTTATCTATATACGGTATGCTTTATATACATTCTGCTATCTTTACATATCATTAATGTGTCCGCAATACCCAGGATTGTGCTTCAGCTGGCTCTGCTAAGTTGGAAGATGGATTCCTAAAAAAGTTGGGTGTAAAATACTTGTTTCTGACAATCTGACTGGGGGATTGTGCTGAACACTCATTAATCATTGCTGGCTGCCTACTAGGTTCTGCTTCTCTAGATGGTAAAAGATAAGCGCTGTCCACCAATCAGGGTACTGAAAGCTGACTTGTAGTTATTCATCACACTAATTGGTGTATGACCATTTGTATCCACCACAGTACAGGGCACCACCTATATAGATTTTGGTACTCTTGGGATTAGCAATGAGGTGTAATTGCTCATAAATGAGTTATGATGTAACTCTGCTGGTAAACCTTACAGTACTTATTTTAATGCAAGTTGGCAAAGGTAGTAATTTGGTGTCAAAAGGGAAGCGAGAGATTGGGAAATAGTTAGATAGACCAGAGTCAAGATGTTTTTTTTTCCCCCAATATATTTTTATTGTATCGAGGCAAAAGATACAGCTGTACAATAAGAACAAGTGTATTACATTAACATTTCCGTCGAGGAAGTATATAGCTGTACCATTTTTAAGAACAGTATAAAGATTATTTTGCATACTCATTTACATTTTATATTCAAATGCAACATTAAAATGCAACAATAAAATGTGCAACAATTGGAGTGTCTTATCTATACCATTGTGGAGTCTGAGTTTTCCTTTCTTATTCCGGAGCCTGGGAAGCACAACCTCTACAGCCATCTAATGGTCAATCAAATCAATTTGGGGGTCATTTGCTGCTAGTCTAGTGAGATACCAGGTAGTGTTTTTAAGGCTACCATGTAATTGCTTTCTCGCCGGGAGTGGCAAAGTGTCTATGTAGGGTTCCCATAGAGATATACATTTTTCTACTCTTTTTTCTTTGTTTGGCAATGTCTCCATCCAATCCATCCTAAAGATGAAATTAAACTTTTGTTTAAATAATTGAATTTGTGGCGGTGTACTATCCAGCCAGCCCTGCAGTATTGTTTTACGTCCCACTGCACTGAGAGCTAGCAGAATTTTTTGGCTATTTTTGGGTTGAAAATTCCCAACACCGCCCAATCTGGTGTAAATGGGACATAGTTTATAAGTGTGGACTCTGCATATTGTCTGATTAAGTGCCAAAAGTATTGAATGAAAGGGCATGACCATAAACAATGAAGAAGATCAGCATCAGCCTGGTGGCATCGGAGACATGTGGAAGTCTCAAGAGTTCCCATATGGTAGCGTCTCAGTGGAGAGAGGTATGTATAGTGAAATGTGTTTAAAAAGAGTTCTGTGTACATGCTAGCGGGCAATGTCTTTCTTGAAAACTCTAGTGCTTTTTCTATAGTACGCATTGTAAGGTGGGGAAAGTGTGTTATACACTTAGACATTCCACCAAATATTTCTTCATTGTCTATTATAGTTCTTAAAAAGGTATAATGAATTGATATGGCTTTTTTGTGAGGTACTACATATGTTAGTAAAGTATCAAACGTGTTTTGCCAGTCAAGGGGTGAGAAGTGACTAATCACATGATTGATGTAGAATCTCATTTGTAGAAATGCTAGTGGGTAAGGGGCTATCATTGCGACGCTGTCAGATAGTTCTGTGTATGTCAGTGGGGCTTTCTTGTCAATTGATACTAGATTTCTCAGTGTAGATATTGCCACATGGTAAAAGGATGTGCGGCCATACCATCCAGGAAATTCGAATTTTTAATTAGCGGAAGGTGTAATGAATGGTAGGGATTAAGACCCACTTTGCGCCTCAAAATATGCCACAGCCTTCGTGTGGTCCATAGTAAGGGATTTAGTTTAAGGGATTTGTGTATCTCCTGATCATGAAGATTGAGGAAACATATCAGATCGCAGTTGTCAAGGAAATTCTGTTCTAGAGTGGTATCTGTGTATGTTGAGGTTTTATGCAGCCAATTACGTAAGTGTTGTAAAATTGCTGCGTGGTTATACGTTGATATATCTGGCATATTAATCCCCCCATTGTACCTGCGTTGGTTTCCTCTGGTTTCCTCAGACAATCCAAAAATATACTGGTACAGTAGGTTAATTGGCTCCCAACAAAATTAACCCTAAAATGTCTGCGTGTGCTTGTACATGTGGTAGGGAATATAGATTGTAAGCTCCACTGGGGCAGAGACTGATGTGAATGTTCAACTATTATCTGTAAAGCGCTGTGGAATATGTGTGCGCTAAATATGTAACTGGTATTAAATAAATAATAAATAGTTATATACCTTGACAGTAAAAAAAAAAATCTTCCCAAAAGGAATCATCTCTTCTCTTAGGGCCTTATTTTGGTTCATTCTTTCTGACAAAATCCTTCTTAGATGGACAAAACCATGTGCACTGCAGGGGGGGCAGATGTAACATGTGCAGAGAGAATTAGATTTGGGTGAGTAATTTTGTTTCTGTGCAGGGAAAATACTGACTGCTTTATTTTTACACTGCAATATAGATCTCACTTTGAAGTAAAACCCCACCCAAATCTAATTCTCTCTGCACAAGTAGCATCTGCCCCACCTGCAGTGCACATGGTTTTGCCCATCTAAGAAGGATTTTGTCAGAAAGAATGAACCAAAATAAGGCCCTTGATGTGTAGTGTTCAATTTGTTGCCCTCTCGCTCCTTCCAATTTAAACTTATTTATCTGTTCTGATTTGGCTGTTAATATAGTATTCCTGTACTATAAACATTAAAGTTGATCACTAGAGCTATACACATTTATGATTGGATGTAATGTATTAATTATCATACATTGTAAACGTTATCCACGTTTACACGTTTAAACGTGGTCATTTGTATTTTTTGGCTTCAACTATTTTAACAAATAGAGATCCTATCAAGTATCAATAATATGCAAATGAATGGACATTTTAATGTTTTTCTCTATACAATAGAATTAAAATAAAATATTTTTTATATTAAGTTACCAAATAAAATACTTACAGTATAGGAAAACAAATAGTAACATTTGCTTAGCTGGACCCAAGGTAAACAGTTATTTGACATTGAGGTGCAAATCACCCAGTGAAGGGATTAAAGTAATAACATAATGAGTTCCGATAAACCAGCAAACTGAGCAGAGTTAATACATTATATAAATGGTTTGATATTCAGCCAGTTCGCAAATGACGCCTAGAACTTTAGTAAACATCATTCATTTGCTTCCATGCCTTATCTTTTCCTCCATTTCTAGGTTTTCCAGTGGTTCCCAGACACAGCAGCTTACAAAAGGAAATGTTTTCCCCCCTTGTGCCCAAGGGATGTCTTCCTCTGTTAAACTGACTGTTTGACCTGCACACAAACAATATTATTTGTTCGACAGAAACAGGCATGTACATCAACCTGTGATTAAGTGATATATGAAAGAGCTACTGTACATGGAGTTATAACTTCCTGCACAGAAATAAAAACTAAACATGATTTTCAATAATAATGGCATTATCAGGCAATTATCTATAAAAACAGTGTAATGATATTATGTTTTTTATCCATATGCAGTCTTCCTTTTTGGCACAGAAGTTGCCACATGTGGTGTATGAGAGCTGCTTTGTGAGTTACAATAACGTGGAGATAATCAATTCCCCATATTAAAAGAGCCGCATTTTATCTTCTTTGGCAGGTCATGGGTAGATTTCTGAATTAGATGGAATGCAAATAGCCAGTCAGCATTGTGACATGGAAGCAGGGCTTAACTAGACTTTTGTTGGCCTTATAGCTAAATGATAATGCTGGCATCCGGGGAACAGAATGCTGGTATTGGGGCTGATAGGATAGCCCCTGGTAACCATATTAGTAGTGGTTTATTGCCTCTGCTATTAGGATATCCACCATAGAGGGGTATTCAATCGCCAGGCAGATATTTCATCCATTTTGGACAAGAATAGGTTGAATTTACATTCAATGGCAGCATCGTTTTTCTAGTGCCGGAAAATATTCTTACAGTTGGAAAGTCCATACATCAGCAAAAAACAGATCACGATAATCGAAAATGGACGCTGATTCGACAATCCAGCATCCGTTTTCCACAATGCAGATTCGACTTTTAAGTGGAATCTGTGTAGGCGAGTCCCGGCCATCTTCTGTCAGGATTGAATACTGATAAATGGTACTTATGTAGTATCTGGGCTGCCGATTTTTTGATTGTATGCCTTAAGTTAAGGCATACAATCAGATGCGATATCGCGTCGCATCGCATACAACCATATCGCATGCGATGCGATACGATGCGATGCGATGACCCGATTTTTCCATAGGATTCAATGTTAAAATGGACTGAGTCCATTTTAACATGGAATTCAATGGGAAAAAGGGGTCCTTTTCATACCCCTACTATCCAAGTGGGCATGGAGTTGGATATAAACCTGTAGCGAGCCACCGAGCCCGAAGCGTGGCGAGCGAAGCGAGCCCCGCGAGGGGACGGTATTCTGTGTCCCCTCGCGGGGCTCGCTACGCTCGCCACGCTTCGGGCTCGGTGGCTCGCTACGCTCGCCACAGGTTTATATCCAACTCCATGCCCACTTGGATAGTAGGGGTATGAAAAGGACCCCTTTTCCCATTGAATTCCATGTTGAAATGGACTCAGTCCATTTTAACATTGAATCCTATGGAAAAATCGGGTCCATCGCATCGCATGCGATATGGTCGGGTGCGATGCGATGCGATGGACCCGATTTCAAAATCGGCAGCCCAGTTACTACATAAGTACCTGATAAATTATATTTACACCTTGAATACCCCCATAGCCTGAAATAAATCTCCTTGTATACCAAACTCCTCACTTTGGATTGGGTAAATGCTACCATCCCACCCTGCTTACCCATGCACTTTGGTTGGCAGCTATGTACAGAAATGTAAATTGAGCTGAATGATGTAACCAAAGAAGATTCTGGATAAATGCCTCATATACATTCAAGGCAACATAACTGAAGAGCTTTCAGAACAATGATTGGATGGAGTTTAGTTTCTACTGGTCACTAAACATTTATTTGTTCCAAATCAATGTAATGTTGTAAAGTAATGTAGATCTTGTATATGGTGGGAAATAAGTGACTTAAGGGCAGGGGTCCTCAAACTATTTTGCTCTGGGACCCCATCAGACAATAAAAATAATGACAGGACCCCGTTACTGCAGAAGGTCCTCACATCACATGTGTAGGCAGCAGATAGCACATGCATGGCAGGATTGTGGAGGTACAAAATGATGGGAGGAGTCTAAAATAACAGACAATAAAACAGATCTTTCAGACTCCTTAAATCACTGACTTAGATTAGAAAAGTCATCAGCCTGATGGTCAGCAACATGGAGTCGCGACCCTATGCTGAGAAGGTCAGGACCCACTTTGGGGTCAGGACCCACAGTTTGAGAACTGCTGCTTTAGGGGTTATCCATTGATGAATAAATTCCATATTTTTGTTGTTATAATGACTGCTATTTGGCTACAGTTACACCAGCACAGAAAACTTGTTTATATAATACAGTTGAACATGATTCGAAAACTTTCACATTCTGATAATTCTGATGTACTATAGGGCAATCCAGGCATGTTTTTAGCATTTTCTCTCAAAACACTGCAGCAGGTTAGGCCGTGCTTCATTCTGTTTAAAAATGCTTTTTCCTTGGGAGGGAGTTTTGGTGACTAACATTCAGGGGCGGGTCCAGGATAAAATGACAGGGGGGGCACCATAATAAAAGAGGGTTTAGGTGGGGGAGGGGCGGTGTTAGTAATGCCAATGTACATGCTAAGAGAGCCGCAGAGAGAGGGTGGGAATGGGATTAAAAATAGGCCCTGGCATTTAAAGTACGCAGGCCCACCATGGTGACAAAAGTGAAGGATGCAGTTGTGCGCGCGCCGAAGGCGTGCTCCGGAAAAGGGGGTGTGGCCACTCAACAAGGGGCATGTCCTTGAGTGTAGGGTACAACACTATATACAACTTCTACACATTATGCAACAAAATACTAGACCCTACACATGATGCCAAATGGAATGAGCCAAAATTCACATAATGGGCATCATGGTGTGTGGCATATGTATAATGGGCATCATGGTGTGGGGCATATGTATAAAGGGCATCATGTTGTGTGGCATATGTATAATGGGCATCATGGTGTGTGGCATATGTATAATGGGCATCACTGTCTACCCTACCTGCATCCTCCACAACTTTGTGACTCCCCTCCCTGCATCCTCTGCCACTCTTCATTCCCCCTCCTACCCTGCATCCTGTGCCACCATGCCCCCCTCACACTCTGCGTCCTGTGCCACCCTGTGTAAATCCTCCATCACTTCGTTCTCAGCCACCCTCTGTCCCGCCTCCGACCCTCCCTGCATCCTCCTCCACCCTGCCACTCTACTCTCACCCCTCGTCACCCCCTTCTCACCCTTCATTACCAACCCCTCTCACCCTGTGTCTTCTCATTCCGTTGCATAATGTGAACTTTAGCTTTTTTTTTAACGCATTCTGTGTGGCATTTTGTGAATTTTGGATCATTCCATGTGTCATAATGTGAATATTGTCTCATACTGTGTGGCATAAGGTGTACAGGTTTTTCGATAGAAAAAAGGGCCCTCTTGTTATGGTGCATAATGTGTTAAAGGGAGGTGGCCCATACTCAGTGTCCCACAGCGCGCGGGGGGGGGGGGGGGGGGGAAGACAGCTGGGAGACCCCCCTGTCACCCCCCCTGTCTCTATCTCCCCAGCCCCACATGCTCCAGAATAGACCCTGCACGCATGCGCCTATTCTGCAGCCTGAGGGGCTGAGTGCATAGCCAGCAGCTCAGAGAGCCACTAGCCATGCCCCCCATAGCGGCAAAAATTGTGCGTGGCCTCGTTGAAATAGGCCACACCCCATATCGATAGGCCACGCCTCCCGGAAAAAATGGGCACGCCTGCGGCGCGCAACAAACCCCCCCCCCCCATATTTAGGGCTGCTTCAAGCTATTTCCCGGGCTGCTTTTAATTCCCAATCCGCCCCTGATAAGATGCCATAACATAAAAATCGTAATAAAACCCCCAATAACCATTGTTAACGCCACTATGAACACCAACCCGAAGCGAGCCCACGAGAGGCGGCGGTACGCGTCCTCTGACCTTTTCATACCGCCACTATCCACGTCGGCGTGGAGCTGATTTTATATAGTGTGACGAGCAAAACGAGCCACCGAGCCCGAAGCGTGGCCAGCCCCGCGAGGGGACGCGGACTACTTCACATGTATTCCGCGTCCCCTTGCGGGGCTCGCTGCGCTCGCCACGCTTCTCCACGCCACGCCACACAACTCCACGCCGACGTGGATAGTGGGGGTATGAAAAGGTCGGAGGACGCGTACCGCCGCCGCTCGCCACGCTTCGGGGTGGCGTCAATAGTGAGGTGGCGTTAACAATGGGGGGGGGGGGGCATTTCACCCATGAGGGGGGGTAGCAATTAAAATTGGGGTTTTGGGGGCTTTTTACATTGGAATAAATGTAAATTTGGCTCTCAGGGACCATTTCACATTGATTCCAATTTAAAAATCTCGTCGATTGCATCGCATGCATCTTATGCCGCACAAACACATAAGATGCATGCAATGCTTGCAATGTAAAAATCTCGTCGATGGCGTCGATTGCATCGCATGCATCTTATGCCGCACAAACACATAAGATGCATGCAATGTTTGAGATATCAGCCTGACACATACAATCTAGATCGTGGGCGCCGTGCTAGGACATAAGTACCGTTTTTACTGTTCAGTTAACTGCACATATTTATCCTTAGTAACTGTCAATAGGATTTAGCACAGCTTTCTTTTCTTGCAGCCTCTGAGCACTTGAAAATGTTAATAAAATAGCTATTTGAAGGTCACCTTCATCTTAATTAGGCACTTATTACTTTTTAGCTTAATTTTTCCAGTAAGTACATGCAATTTTACGGGTGATATTGTACAAAATAATGATTTGTGGGAAAGGTATGTAGGGTTGTGGAACAGGTGTTTTAAGGCTGGCAGGAAGGAATTTTGTTTTTAGCTTTTTTTAATGTTTAAAATCAACACAACAATTAATTTACAACAATTGTATGTGCCTCAATTTAATCTACAGCATTTCTTTGCAGCTTTCTATCATTTTACCTTTACTATAAATGAAAAATTCAGACATTTGAAACATTTAAATACGTTTTATCTATTATTGTCTGTTAGCCAATATTTATATGTACTTTTTTTTAGGTCTGATTGCCCCATTTTTCTATACACTATTAACTGTCCAAAATTGATTTGCCAGAAAGTCCGCCCCACTAAAAATCCGCCCCCCTTGCCGCCGAGTTCCCTCGCATCCATGCAAGGGGAAATGTACCGAAAACACATCCTCTCATATGCCGCCGCCGCTGCAGAATAAATCATTCGATGGTCGCTGACCATCAAATGATTTCACCCACCCACAATGCTATGGGGATGCCCATGAAATTCTGGGGGTTCCCATGGGCGACACCCATCGCGGCCATCGCACGCCCCAGTCCACACATCAGTCCTGTTGTGAATTCGCTGGGGACCAAATGAATAAGAATTACCCTCTTATTAGCAATAGACAAGATCATTACAGCCGCGGTAAACAAAATGCTTTCATTTGGAAAACTTAATATGACCCTTAGCTTTTTTTGTTGGTACCATACAGAAAAAAGGTAAATAGATTTAGAATCTGAAGTATCCAGGCTAGAGTCCTGGAGTAGGGACAATTGTTTGGTCTTAAATGTGAATAAGACCAAAGAAATGATTGTAGATCTTTGGAAACTGTTTAAAAACTCATATTGCCCACAGGTTTAAAATGGTCAACAAGTGGAGATGGTTGATTCTTTAAAATCCTTAAGTGTAAACATGTCTAAAGACCTTCTATGGAGTACCCACATAAACATTGTTACAAAAAAGGCCCACCAGCGTTTTTTTCTGAGGAAACTACGCTCGGCTGGTATGTGTAGGAGAACCTTGGTGAATTTTTACACTAGTGTCATCGAGAGTGTTCTTACCTACGGTGTTGTAGCGTGGTTTGGCTCCTGCTCCGCCGCTGATCGCAAATCCCTTCAGAGGGTAGTATCGGTGGCAAGCAAAAGAATTGGGGTTGCCTTACCAAGTATACAACATGTATTTGAAAAGCGGCTTCTCTCAAAGACAAAAAGCATCTTGAGGGACCCTTTTCACCCTAGTGGCGATTTGTTTTCTTTACTTCCTCTAAACAAGCGATATCGCTCAGTTCTGTGCAAAACTAAACGATAAAGAGAGAGTTTTTTCCCGGTGGCAATCCGTACGTTAAATACTTAGTGGGATACTGAATTACGCACAATCTTGTACTCCAATGCTACTTTCTTTTATTGTCTTTTTTACTCTGTATTGCTTACACTTGAATTTAGTTTAATGTTCATTGTATGTGGGCATTTGATAATAATAAAGATATATTATTATTATTTTGAGTATATTGTGCTGCAGTTTATAAAATGAATGTATTAATCTCAGAAATGTAACTCACAGAAACTCTTAGATATTCAAATAAGAGGGTGGAGCCAAACATGGGTTTTCCAAACTCTCCTGGCATGTGATGATTGATCATGTCAAAAGAGGGCAAGGTCACTGTAGATGGTAGACCAACACAATGTGCCCAGTGTCTACACATAATAAAAGGTGCAGACTTAACCATATCCATTGTGGCCTCACCCTAATAGGGACTGATGCCAGGAGGTTATTATGCTCTGCTTTATTCCACAGTTCCCTATTCCACTCTAGTGGATAGTATCCATCCACAGTAAGATCATATATTTATATTATATGTAATTGTTCTTCCACTAAAGCCTATAATATATCTCAAATGTTTTTTTATAGTATGTACATTTATTGCAGTAATATTGTACATGTTGTCAGAATTATGAATGGCTACTTGCCATTGGAAGCGACATCCACAGATTTGTAAAATTTGTCTGTTTTCATCTAAGATGATTCGGGTTTAATGAAAATGGACAACTTGCTTCCGCATTTCCTTCTATGTGCTGCTATAGCGTAGACATTTTATTGTGTAACTGCCATGAATTCCAACAGTAGAGCTGAGTTGGACTCATATTTCGCTTGATTAGTGAGCTCGTAACCAGGAGAGGTTTCAATAGGTTACAAAGGGAGCCAACTGCTTGCTGGGGCTGCCAAGACTCTGTCTGTGGAGGAAATCAGACCAAATTCCCTTACAAATTAAGGTGGATAATTATAGAACAATGGGCACTATTTAATGGTTAACTTGCAAAGCCTTCAAAGACATTTATGTGCAATGTCTCTCTCATTGATTAAAGCTTCTCAGGTTTTGGATGTTTCTACCCTACTATGCTTTCTATGAATCTTTCACATTGATTGATATGTAAACATACTTGGTATAGAATACAAGGGGTTTATTTACTAAGATGGGAGTTATATTTCAGATGGGATGTTGCTATGGGCAACCAATCAGAGTCTATCTATTATCTACTAGAATGTGCTAAATAAATAAGTAGATTCTGATTGGTTGCCCATAGCAACATATCATGTGAAATTGAACTTCTATTGTCATTTGTCCTAGGGGTGCCTTGAAAACATTTTGATGCTCTAGGGTTGCCATGATTCAAAAAAGTTTGGGAACCACTGATGTACATAACTTTCTAAATATAATTTTGCATTCATGATACAAGGTAAAGAGACATGACCAGGATGTCAGATATTTAAATAGTAATGGTTTTCTTAAAATGTAAATAGTTGGGTCAATCCAGAAGATTATTGTCCTGGTCAGCATAAGACCTGACAGGTGACCAGTGCAGCCATCAAGGGGGGGGGGACTGCAGGCACTTCAGTCCCAGGCCCAGACAGAAAGGAGGCCCAGGACTGGAGTCTATAAAGTATAATTTGTCATTAACAAAGTTCATATTTCCCTTGAAACAATGTAGATGTTGAGTAGTGTAGCCAGTGCTGCAGTCACAGGTCTCACCAGACATTCCAGGAGTTTGAGGAAGGGAAGGGGGGCCCTGCCTATGTTGTTAGACCCGGACCCCACAATTTTTGATGTCAGCCCTGAGTGCAACCAGTGGTGTAACTACAAACATAGCCCCCCCCCCCCTGCTGCCGGTACACCCAGATCTACTTGTCTGTGGTCCTGGCGCTCCTCCTGGTCCAGCTCCTGCTGCTATTATGAAAAATCTCCCTCACAAAATGTCCGCCACCTTACAGCAGGCCGTTTTTTTCTATGCTAGAGGAGGCCACACTTTACTCAACGCCTCCCCGCCACCGCGGGGTCTGAGGGCTATTGTTATACCACTGAGTGCAACAATATGTCTACACGGCCAACTTAGATGATCCACACTTTATGCCCCTTAGACCAAATGGCCTGTTTATTTCCAACAATATGGCCTAATAATGATCATAGAAAATCCACCACATTTTAGCTACATTGAATGATATAAAGGCCAACTTTCTGACATCATCTGAGTCAAGATCCAAGGCCCACTTCGATATGAACCAACGTAGTCACTTTCCAAGACCCACTTGTATATGAATAAAATGTAATGTAAACCAAACAGATGAAACTATGAAAGAGAGGAGATGTATTAGGTTATAAATGGTAGACAATGTCTAGGTTGACCCCCAATGGTCAACAGTGACTAGGTCAACACCATGAAATAATCGACATTCTCAAAGTCAACATTGACAGAAGGTCGACACATGCTTATGGTGACATATCCATGGTGGACGTGAATAAGGTTGACATGAGTTTTTAGATTGTTTTTGGTGTCTATGTCCACATACTGTATGTTGAATTGTACACCGTATAAGTGTACCGTGTCCCCTCGCATGGCTCGCTGCATTCACCATGCTTCAGGAACTATTATATTCCCACTTTATGCCCACTTGTATAGTAAAGTATGAAAAAACACCTTTTTTTTTTAAAAAAAGTGAAAAACGCATCGATCTTATTCATGACGACCATGTCTATGTTGACCATAAGCACGCGTGTAGGTAACACTAGTAAATTATTCACTTAAATATAAAAATATTGAACATGGTCATATAATAATTTCTCACAGTTCTAGTGCAAGCAGTTACCTGCACAAATGTACCATTATAATAATCAAGACTGACATATGAATACTCTGGACTGTATTCAATTGATACATCGTACCGCTAATTAAAGAGGGTAAACTGACCAACTAATGGGCATGTTGCAGAGAGTCCCATTTGAGTGCTGAAAAAGGTGATTTTTGCACAATTCACCATGCAACCTTGGGATAGCTAAAATGCTAGCGCCGGCAGCCATATGCGCAAAAATGGAGCTACAATTAAAAACTCTGAGTGCCCTCTAGTGACTGCCAGTAAAAAAAACAAAAAACATTTCAATACAGCTATATGAGTTGTCTCAGAACATAAATACAGAACTTTATAAAATAGGAAGTCACAATATTTATTGAATAAAAATAATCATAAAATTGACACAAATACTTTTTTTTATAATAAAATGTAAATACTGTAAGACAAAAAGAGGGAAGTGTAGTAGGTTCCAAGTTTGCAAAAGTGTATATTTTTCTACTATTTACATATACAGTAGAACTAGGTGCCTATTTTTGCTAAAGACAAAACCTGTTTGAGAGTTCATGGAATGCATAACCACTAGCTTATAAAACCATGCTTTCATTTGTGCAACTAAACTATACTCCAAAAGTACACAATGACCAATAATCATGCCCATTGCAGTCACACCCACTCCTTTTACCAGATCAATTTACGGCTTGTCATGTATATCTCATTAATGTTACTTCCAGACGTTAAAAATGTATACACACAAGCTTGTACTATAGAAAGTTTTAGTCAGTGGTTCCTACCTGCTTCTGCTCCCGCTGGTCCCCCCCCTGGTTCCGCCGCAGTCGCGGTACCAGCGCATGCGCAGTAACTTCTTCGGTACTGCACATACGCTGGCTAATACCTTTTATGGGCTGCTTCGGCCCACATCTGAATTTTTATCTTTTTTCCCAAACGTTGAAGAACACGCCAGATGGGGCGCGCATGTCCACAGTGAGAGAGACAGAAAAAGTGAGGGAGAGGGTAAGTCGGTAGAGTAGAGAGAGTCGCGGTCTTGTTTGTATCATCAATCAGGTGAAGCATGCGGTGTCTCACTTCCGGTGGCCATTATTACGCTTCCGGTCGCGGACATTACACCGATCATTCTGCCACACTTCCTGTTACTACTGCCACCGGTACTTATGAGTTATCCGGGCGCCCGATTTTTTGATTGTATGCCTTAAGTTAAGGCATACAATCAGATGCGATGCGATACGATATCGCATCGCATCGCATCGCATCGCATGCGACCATCCGATGCGATGACCCGATTTTTCCATAGGAATCAATGTTAAAATGGACTGAGTCCATTTTAACATGGAATTCAATGGGAAAAGGGGTCCTTTTCATACCCCTACTATCCAAGTGGGCATGGAGTTGGATATAAACCTGCGGCGAGCGTAGCGAGCCACCGAGCCCGAAGCGTGGCGAGCGTAGCGAGCCCCGCGAGGGGACATAGAATACCGTCCCCTCGCGGGGCTCGCTTCGCTCGCCACGCTTCGGGCTCGGTGGCTCGCTACGCTCGCCACAGGTTTATATCCAACTCCATGCCCACTTGGATAGTAGGGGTATGAAAAGGACCCCTTTTTCCCATTGAATTCCATGTTAAAATGGACTCAGTCCATTTTAACATTGATTCCTATGGAAAAATCGGGTCATCGCATCGCATCGCATCCGATGGTCGCATGCGATGCGATGCGATGTGCCCGATCCGACCCGATTTAGAAATCGGGCGCCCGGATAACTCATAAGTACCCTGCCACCTTTCTTGTTGGCGGCCATATTTGTTCTTTCATAGATAGAGACTCTATATCCCATATATTCTTCATATACAGGCGGGGCAAATGATAGCTATAAATTAAGTTTTTCTTTACAATTACCAAAATGTGTATAACAACAATAAAATGTGTTCCATTTAAAACCTTTCAAGATATACAAGATCTAAATACATATGAATGGATGCACTGATGTATAAAAAAATACAGATAAAACGTGTCTGAGGTAGAGAACATCGATAAAATAAATCACAAGAACCATTTCACTTCGAAGTCGGAATTCAACCCCTTACCTTAAGCACAAGGGATTAAATTTCGACCTTGAAGTGAAATGGTTTGCATAAACATCCATTCGCAGCCTACGGGGAAACACCCACATCATTCATTGGTCGCCGACCAGAGCAACCTTAGATGTGTATGCACATTCTTAGGGAATGTCAGCTGCCAGCCACTGCGCCCACGTCACTGGCCAATCACCATGGGAACACCCAGTATTTTCATGGGAATGCCCATGAAACACTGGGCGTTCCCATGGGCGAGTGATGCAGCACTTTAAAAACAGCATTACCTCGGTTGTTTATAGTTGAGGAGAATTATGGAGCCACCGGAACCTGAGAAAGAGGGAGGTGTCTGCAGCTCAGCAGTGATATTAGCGGCTCATGCATCATCTATTGACGTGGGTGGTGGGTTGTAGTTTCTGCTGGAATTACTATGCAGGTTTGTGGTGGAGGTGGAACTACTGTAGTACCATTACAGGTGGTGGAACTCAGTTCCACCCTGTTCCCCCACTTGCAGGATGCTGTAAAAACTTGTGAATCAGCAGGTACTGGAAGATCTCGCTGCACTACTGTCTCCCACTGTGTAACTCTTACACATTCTCAAGATGGCACCATACTTGCCTCAGCAGCCTCTTTGGACAGGGAATTTATGCTTTACATGGAGAAGTAGCAACAGTCTACTTTCAACAGTCTCCCTGCTTACCAAGGTAGTGAAGCCAATATACAACTAGGAGAAAATGGAAGCTACTTCATTCTCCATTGCTTGTTACCCTGCGTTTGATAAACAATGAGTGGCATTTGGCCATACCTGGCCTTACTGTTGCCTTTTCACATTTGAGAATGTGAACAGTCCCCTTTTCTGGGACTGTCCTGCTGTCCCACCCACATGTAGTGTCCCATGGTGATGCTGGGGAATTGGGGGGAGCACACAGCGGATAAATAGATACTAAATGCATGGGCATAGCATCTATTCACAGTGCTGGGAGATTCTCTGTGAGTACAGGAGACAGCCCTACAGTTATGTGAACAGGGGTGCTGCAAGGCTCTACCACCATTCTTACAACCTTCACCACCTTTTCGGACAACCACAGCATCTCGCATCTAGAGGAAGAAATGTTGGGAGGTATGCCTTGATTGTGACATCATAACTCAGCACCAAACCCCACCATAATATTAACATAAAGTAAAGGGCCCCATACATCAGCAATCACAATTTAGGGATTTCCAGATCCAGGGATTTTTTGGCCAGATAAATGGATTTTACAATCTATCTGACTTTGCTCACACATTACAGATTTATTTCAGTGATCTGCAGATTTTTCCATCTAAAGATTGCATCTTCATATCTGGAAATTGCCCAATCGATTGTCATTTCAGCTGTTCATAATGTAAATAGATGAAGAAGACGAATTGGGACTGCCCACACATATAAAAAAGATCTGCAGATAATACCAGATTATTAAACATGTTTAAAAACCTGATTAAGCAATCGATTGGCGATTTTGATTGGGATTGCCAAAAGGGGGAGCCCACACATCTAAAATTAATTGTGGCAATCATCTCCATATCTGAAAATTGTCACAATTAATTGCTGATGTATGGGGCCCTTAACAGTAGGTAGAGGAAGAAGATGCTGACTACTGCTTATTAGTTATGGGCCCCATACATCAGCAATCACAATTTATGGATTTCCAGATCCAGGGATTTTTTGGCAGATAAATGGATTTTACAATCTATCTGACTTTGCCCACACATTACAGATTTATTTCAGTGATCGGCAGGTTTTTCCATCTAAAGATTGCATCTTCATATTTGGAAATTGCCCCAATCGATTGTCATTTCAGCTGTTCATAATGTAAATACAGTATGTGCCTATGCACATCCTTGCTGGCGGGTCGCCAGAACGTACGCGCTGGCGACCCGCCAGCAGCCTCGCCAGCGAGGAGACTGAGACGCGCGTGCGTCTCACGCGCACGTGCGTCTCAGTCTCCGTCGCTAGCGTGGCGGAAACCCTGTCCGTCTCCGCCTCAGGGAGACGGACGGGGTTAGGGGGGGGTTAGGGGGGATGCAGGCAGGCGGCGGGGACCCCGGGAAACGTATGGAAGCGCCGTCGGAAGGCGCCATCCCCTGCAAAGATGGGAAAAGACCCATCTGTAGATGAAGAAGACGAATTGGGAATGCCCACACATATAAAAAAGATCTGCAGATAATACCAGATTATTAAGCATGTTTAAAAACCTGATTAAGCAATCGATTGGCGATTTTGATTGGGATTGCCAAAAGGCAATCCCAATCACATCTAAATTTAATTGTGGCAATCATCTCCATATCTGAAAATTGTCACAATTAATTGCTGATGTATGGGGCCCTTAATACTACTGTAACATACACACAACATCCTAGGATTAATGATGATCATGGGCCCCGTAAATAAACAAGAAGATTGGCAGACAGGGATTTTCTACTGTTCCTGGCACACTGAGTAGTCTGTTCCCTGAGACTGAATGAATTACTCCCGTTTCACTATTTGCCTGCATTCTTATGATAATACAGAAAGTTTGGCAACAATTTTAAATCTATCTACATCAGATGTTTTAAAGTATAACTATATTGAACATTGGGGTACCACACCCTGACGATAATCTATAATAGAGTCAGTCACAGTTTTCGAATTAGCAAAACTATTCAATGTCTTATTTTAAAGTATTATAAACAATAACATCAAATAGAATATTGTGATATTGTAAATCAATCAAACTTCACAGCATATTTCAAAAGCACTATTAGTTATCTCTCCTGCCAGTACCATTCTGATCTAAAATACTACTACTAAGCCATAACTGAAACTCTACCAGCAGAGATCTCCTTACTTGTTTCTGGTTGGGACCTTGCCATGTCCAAATGCTTGGAGTGTCTCCAGTATGTTCTGGGCAGTGCTGGACTTCCCGGCAGCATTGCCTCTGTGCAGCGTTATGTGCTTAGATCAGTAGATGAGTGGTTCCTAAATTTTTTGAATCACGGCACCCTAGAGCATCAGAATTTTCTTTTGCGCCACCCCTAGCCAAAAGTTTATTGAGAAAATTAGAAATAAATAAACTGTGTTTATATGTCATACTAGGTGATTCATCGTGCCCTCCGGGCGCTCTTCACACCGTCGTAAGGGGCTACACCCGCATTCCCCCCGCTGGAGCAGTGGGTCTGCCTGCAACTCCCCAAAGCAGCGGGTATGCCCGCAACCCCCCCCCCCTGCTGGATCAGCGGTGTCGGTAGACCATCTGCTCCAGCGATGGGGGACTGAGGGCAGACCCGCTGCTGCGGGGGTGGAGGGGGGGTGCAGGCAGACCCGCTGCTTGAGGGGGGGCAGTCCCGCCGCTCCGGGTGGGGGCAGGAATACTTGCTGCTCTAGCGAGGGGGGGGGGGTGTTGCGTGCAGACCCGGCCCGAGGGGGGCATACCCACTGATGCGGGTGGGGGGGTTTGCGGGCAGACCCGCTGCTCTTGGAGTGGAGTGCACTGCAGTGGGGGGGGGGAGTTGCGGGCAGACCAGCTGCTCTGGGGGTGCGGGCAGACCAGCTGATGCAGCGAGGGGGGGGGGTGCGCTCAGACCCGCTGATCCAGCTGGGGGTGGGGGGGTGCGGGCATAGCTGCTGCTCCGGCGAGGGCGCTCATCCAGGGGGGGCGCTCTTCACACTGTCATAAGGGGCTGCGTCCCCTTAACTTGGGGACGGCGTTATTGGGTGGAAGATGTTTCATAGTATATGGAATTTTCCCTACTGTGGGTGTGTTAGCAGGGGTGGTGTTGTTGGGGGAGGGCTGGGTGCGTGGGTACAGGGGGTGGGGGATGGGGGGTGCGCGCATGTGGTGGAATGTGTGCGGACTTGTAGTTCATGTGTGTGTGATGCTGGGACTTGTAGTTCCCCAGTTGCAGTATATACATTACAGTTTGTGATGCTGGGACTTGTAGTACATGTGTGTGGTGCTGGGACTTGTAGTCTCCCAGCTGAAGTATATAGTAGTGTACAGTGTGTGATGCTGGGACTTGTAGTATGTGTGTGTGTGCGATGCAGGTACTTGTAGTTCCCCATCTGCAGTACATACAGTACAGGACCCCCATGTCCTCACCAATGGCACAGATCTTCATGTCCCGCAGCCAGACTCCGGCCTGCCGCCACCCCCAGGCCCCGGCACAGGCCTATAGCCGAGGCCTCCAGGCCGAACACATAGCGGGGCGGGTGCTTGCACAGCAGTAGCGTGCCCAGCCCGCCCTCCTCCCGCAGCTCCTGCACACAGTGCTGCTGGGCCCGCACAGCCTCGGAGTAAGGTAGCAGCCCCAGAAAGAGCACACACAGCATGGGCCGGGGAGTGCTGGCCGCCATCCCGAGGTCTCTGCGAGGCCTACAGCAGACGGGGAGGAGGGTGGAGTCCAGGCAGGAAAGGGACTGTGTGACCCTGGCGTCAGGGAGGGATCTGCAATGGTCGGTGTTGGAGTCTGTGTCAGCTGGGAGGGGCAGGCAGCGGGTCCCCCGGGAGCCCTTGCTGTAAGCGTCAGTTCTGGTGGAAGCGTGCCGGGAGCCCTTGCGTCTGTGTCAGCTGGGAGCGGCAGGCAGCGGGTCCCGGTGTTTGCTGCAGTAAATTGTGTGTGTCTAGCTGCTGGTCCGTGCGGGTGTGGGAACGGGGCGTAGAGCCTGAGCTGAGTGGGACAATGTTAGGAAGGGGCGGTGACGTTGGACGGAGTGCGAGGCTGGGGGGTATAGTCGTGATGCTGGGCGTGTATGCGAGTGAGCGGGGCGGTGGGGTGGGCGCGCGTTGTGTAGCCGTGGGGCTGGCTGGGTCGGGAGGCTGGTGGGGAGTGGGGTTGCGCGGTGCGTTGCCTTGGGGATACCCTATGGGCGGGCATAGGGGGTGTGCCGGTCGGATGAGTTGGGGGGAGGGTGCGGGCGTTGAGCAGCCGTGGGGCGGAGTCTGGGCATGTATGGGCGGGCATGGGGAGTGGTGGCCGAGGAGGGGGCGGATAGTGTGTGAGCTGGTGTGGAGAACGTTGCCTTGGGGATGCCCTATGGGCGGGCATAGGGGGTGTGCCGGTCGGATGAGTTGGGGGGGGGTGCGGGCGTTGAGCAGCCGTGGGGCGGAGTCTGGGCATGTATGGGCGGGCATGGGGAGTGGTGGCCGAGGAGGGGGCGGATAGTGTGTGAGCTGGTGTGGAGAACGGAGGCCAAGGGGGCTGGTGTGTAGAACGGAAGTGGCCAGGTTTTTCAGTGTGGCTAACGGTGGACGGGCCTGTCAATCACCCGTGGAACCCCGCCCACCGTTTGCTACACTGCTTTGACTGACGGATCTGGCTAAATATATAAGAGATATGACACCTGAGGATGTGTATATGTCATGCTCAGTTATGTGGGGAGGGATACTATTTGCTTCTGTTTGTTCACCGCACTGCTTTTGCCTATTACATTGAACATAAATAATTTGAATTGGTCCTTTACCACTAACCTTAGGCACCCTGTAAGTGTCCTAAGGCCCCCCAGTGTACCACAGCCCACATTTTGGGAATTACTGGCTTAGATGGTGGGCCATGGAGGTTTTTTTTTTAATCGGGCACTCCGAGGAGGCTGCTTCTCAGGAAAACTGTAGAGTCTAAACTACATGACTCATTTGCAAACTATATATATAGTGCTGTGCAGTAATAGATGCATAATGTAAAATTAAAGTGAACAGTCTGGAACCTGATCCCTAGAGGAAGAGATGGGGCCTCAGGCAGCAGGGCCCACTGGGGGTTACCCTGTATCCCTGTGGGCCAGTCCAACTCTGGGTCTGGTACAGGGCTTTTCAGAGCCCTGCTACAACACTGGGAAGAGAGTTTCATAAAAGAATGGAAAGCTCCAATTTTGGGTCCATTCCGCCGAGATTCTTCTTCAATTCTGCCGGAAATGACAGCATTTAATAGGCACCCACCATTATTTCCCCCATCGTAAATAGCGGCGGTGGATTGAATATTCCCCAAAAGAATGATTGCATGTATGTAATACATTATACCATGATTTATATACACTACCGTTCAAAGCTTGGGGTCACTTAGAAATGTCCTTATATTTGAAAGAAAAGCACAGTTTTTGAATGAAGATAATATTACACACTATATATATAGTTAAAGTGGTAAATGACTATATTAGCTGCAAATGTCTGTTTTTTAAAGGAATATCTACATGCAGTAGGTGTATAGAGGCCCATTGCCAGCAACCACCACTGCAGTGTTCTAATGGTACATTGTGTTTGCTAATCGCGTTAGAAGACTAATGGAATATTAAGGGAAACCCTTGAAAACCCTTATGCAATTATGTTAGCACAGCTGAAATGGGTTTGCTAGTTATATAAACTATAAAACTGGCCTTCCATTGAGCTAGTTAAATATCTGGAGCATCACATTTGTGAATTCGATTATACTCTCAAAATGGCCAGAAAAAGAGAACTTTCATGTGAAACTTGACAGTCTATTCTTTCTTCAAAATTAATGATATTCCATGTGAGAAATTGCCAAGAAACTGAACATTTCCTGAAACGGTGTGTTCCACTCCCTTCAGAGATAAGTCCAGTGTAGAAAGAGAACCGGGATGTCCTAGTGCACATTTGAGCAAGACAAAAGTACATTAGAGTCTGTAGTTTGAGGAATAGACGCCTCATAGGACCTCAACTGGCAGCTTCATTAAATGGTACCCACAAAACATCAGTGTCAACATCTACATCAAAAAGGCGACTCCAGGATGTCGGGCTTTTAGGCAGGAGTGGCAAAGAAAAAGCCATATCTGAGAATGGCCAATAAAAGAAAAAGATTAACATGGGCAAAAGAACACAGACATTGGACAGAGGAAGATTGGAAAAATGTGTTATGGACAGACAAATTAAGGTTTGAGGTGTTTGGATCATACAAAACAACATTTGTGAGATGCAAAACAAGTGAAAAGATGCTGGAAGAGTGCCTGACGCCATCTGTCAAGCATGGCCATGGTGCAGGTAATGTGATGGTCTGGGGCTGCTTTGGTGCTGGTAAAGTGAAAGACTTGTACAAGTTAAAAGGGATTTTGAATAAGGAAGGCTATCACTCCATTTTGCAATGCAATGCCATTCCCAGTGGACAGTGCTTGATTGGAGTTAATTTCCTCCTCCCACAGGACAATGACCCAAAGCACACCTCCAAATTGTGCAAGGACTATTTAGGGAAGAAGGTATTCTGTCTGTAATATAGTGGCCAACACAGTCACCAGATCTCAACCCAACTGAGCTGTTGTGGGAGCAGTTTGAGCGTATGGTACACAAGCAGTGCCCATCAAGCCAATCCAACTTGTGGGAAATGCTTCAGGAAACGTGGGAAATGCTTCAGGAAACGTGGGAAATTTCTTCAGATTACCTCAACAAATTAACAGCTATAATGCCAAAGGTCTGCAATACCCGGGACAGTTATCCTCTCCCCGCCCCCCCTCCTGTAGAAGTTACTCATAGCAAACTAATCAGCATTAACCATTTTCTAGCACTGAATGTAAAATAACAGAGGTTTTAATTGGTTGGTACAGGCAGCTTCTCTGCTTTATTTCTTTCCAAAATTTTATAAATCTGCCCCATATTCAGATAAGCCTATTTTGATTATTTTGAAGCATGCACAATATATTATATTTAATAACTTCTAATTCTATGGTTAAAGTTAGTACACGTACATTATGGGCCTGATTCAGCATGGATCAGTAATTAGATAAATAGCAATTCAAGTTATTATAGAACAACTGTTCGCATTGCGCATTCCTGAGTGGAATTAGCTAATTAAAATGTGAAAGGATCCCAATGGCAAAGTAGTTTGATTGACAGGAAACTGGCATTTGGGGACGGAAGCATGCCATTTTGTATCTGTGGTTGAAAATACACGTGTGCCCAGGTGTTTTAATGGTGCGTTGTTGATGTCAATGATGACCACTTCTAGGCTGTCTCAGTAGCAGATTGGTGGAAGCCTCAGACCTACTGTACTCATGCATAGACAGCCAATTATCTTTCATATACTGGGAATTGTGAATCGATTTGCAAATGGAATGTGGTTAGTGATGCATTCGCAATTCATTCGCAATTTTGCACTGACCTTTTTATTTTTAAGAATAGGCGGCAGCATTCTGCTCGGAGTCCACTGAAAATTCTCTGATCCATGCTGAATTAGGCCTAATGTACACATTACTACTCTGCTTTCATTGTTATTTTCTTATCCAGAGCTGACAAACTTCTAAAGAGGAAGAGCAGCTGCTGTTATCATTCCATTATTGTATCATTTCACTGTGTTTGTTTTATTGAATTTAATTTCTGATAAGGCACTAAGGGAGAATTTACTTGCCAGAGAATATCTCACCCAGCCAAATTCGCCTGACACATCAACTCCCCCGCCAAGGTTTACAGTATATTATATACAGAATAGACAGACAGAGAGAGAGAGAGAGAGAGAGATACTGAAATCTAAAGGGCATAGACACAGAGCATATACCCTGCAGCAATGGCGATGCACGGTCCTGCGCGTCGGTATCGCAGGCTGGGAAACCAATGCTTGCACTGGCTTTCCCTGTATTGCGGGGCTTTGCCTATTATAAAAATAGGCTCCAACCCCAGTGCGACCTGGCAGTTGACCCCTTTTACACCGTGTCCTCACCCAATATAATGCTGCGTGGGAGACATCAGCGGAGGGGGGCCTGAGTCAGCGCTGGCAGATGACATCGACAAATGGCCAACACAGGAGAAATGTTGACATGAAAATGGTCATGGTTTTTTTTGGGTCAACTTGTAAATGTCATTACATACTTTACCATTCCCCGTTCAATGAATGGTAAACTATAAAAAAAAGTCCAAAATCCCCCCTGCCAAAAATACTCATGTTGACATTTTCATTTGTCGACCATTGCCATGTCAAACTTTTGCTTGTGTTGTCTTTTTTTCTATGTTGACCTTGTGCATACTGTATAACCATATGGTATCAACCCACTGACTGACCAGTGGTCAGGGAACCGGGGTATATTACCCCAAATGGGGTAAAAAGGAAATTCCTGGGGGTAATGGATGGTTGCACTGGAATATCCTGAAATTCACAGTCCTGCAACATGAAATGCAGACCGTGGGCGTGTTTAGCTGCGACAAGAGGACAGTGCTTAGTAGTGGGCGTGTCCTCATCACCCATGCTGCAGCTTGCCGCTGTTCAGCATTGGCGGATCTAAATATATTTTGGGGTAAAAGGTAAAAAGTTCCCTGACCCCTGATCAAGACACTGTTGACATAATCGACTTTCAGGAATTATGCAATTCGATCGCATAATGATCAGAAATCAATTATTTGGACACCTCAGTGGTATGTTAAGGTTTCTTATGCTGCCCATTACGTTTGTAACAGGCAGTTTTATGTGTACTATTTTAAGGGAAAATGCTACACAAGCTACTGAAATAGTAACTTTTGACAAAATGTGTTGATAGTTATGTTTGTATTTCCTGTCTACCCACTGGGACAACAATCAGACTGAGTTCACACTTGGCAAAGTAGATTGGCCAAGAGGTTAACATCTGTCCTCAAATGCTACATTGTTCCTCTGTCAAGTGAATATTAGTAGAAACAAGGCTCTACAAATAAAACTAGAGGCTTTGAAAACAAACTTGAAGCTTCGCACTACATTAATCTTGGCACACTAGCGTATAGACAGCTGTGTGTTCTGTTGACACATTGACTAAACTCACTTGAATATTTTCTGACTTCATTCACAAACAGAAACATTCAATATTAGAACCCAGTTCATTTAAAGTGAATTTTACCAAAATGATCTAAAGCAGTACCTTTCTGCTGTGATTTATTCTAATATGGCATGTATATTTTGTTCCTCATCATTAATTACTTAAATACCAGGCATTCATGCTCCATCCCATAGATTTTATGGCTCAATTGCAAGCAGAAATATAGAATATACAGTGATGACTGATGCTCAAGTCAGTCCTTAATTTGATAGATGTCACAGTCCATCATGTAGAACAGGGATCCTCAAACTATTTTGCTCTGGGACCATAAAAATAATGACAAGACTCCAGCAAGTTTCTGCAGAAGGTCATCCCATCACATGTGAAGTCAGCAGACAGCACACACATGGCAGCACTGTGGAGGCACAACATGATGGGAGGAGTCTAAAGTAACAGACAATTCAACAGATTTTTCATACTCTTCGAATCACTGACTGAGATTAGAAAAGTCATCAGCCTGTTGGACAGCAACCATGGCCACTGGAGGCCAGCAGTAGGGAGCAGGTCCCCCCCCCCCATTGGATTGAGGTGAGCAGCAACACGAATCCCAACCCCACCCCCCAGAGCGACTCACCGGTTCCGCCGCATCCCCCCCTTAACACCGCCCCCACCCCCTGGAATAATGTGGCGGCCGTCTTAATGCAAGAGCTGTCCTTTGCAATAATTATCACATATGTTAGTGCATATGCGATAATTATCTATGTGTGGCGGAGAGGGGTGGCGGATCTTAGTGCATCCCACCCAGAAAGAGTTAAGCACCATTCATCACCGTTTATTTCTACATTGACTGTGAGGGGATTTGGTGGTCCTTATTTTGTGGTTAGGCACAGAGCCGGCCTTAGGCATAGGCAAACTAGGCAATTGCCTAGGGCATTTGGAATGCCTAGGGGCATCAGCAGCTTCTGCTGATTAAAATGATATGCAGCATGCCTATATTCTGTGTGTGAGTGAGGCTGTATCTGCATATGAAATAGTGTATTCATGGAAATCACTGTAACATAGCATTCCGTATGCAGGTACAGCCACAGTCGCACACAGAATTTAGGCATGCCCTGGGCCCCCTCCCCTTAAGTGACAGCAGCAGCTGCAGCTCTCCTCCTCTGCCCAGCACACACTGCTTTGTGCTGGGTTGCAGTGTGGCCATGGAGGTGCTTAAAATACAATATTTTCTCAGGATTTTTTTCTAAGGGTTTAATGTGAATATTGTGAGGAGTAATAAGGTAAAGTGGTACTACTGTGTGATGTAATGTGAATAAAGTTGCACTACTGTGTGGCATAATTTGAATTGGGGGTATTATTGTGTGGCCATGCCCCTTCCCAGCAAGAACATACCCCTGTTTGGGCTGAGCACTGAATGTGTGAACTGTTTCTATTAAAAATATTGCGGGTAGGAGCACCAAAATGATTACTGCTATGATGAGGGTTAATGGTGCTGGGAAAGGGGAGCAGGGTCAGAGGCAGAACTAGTGGCGGTGCTAGGGGGCACCAGCCAAAATCTTGCCTAGGGCATCATTTAGGCTAGGGCCGGCTCTGGTTAGGCAGCAGAGGCTTGATTTGCACTTTGGGAATCTTACTTAATTTTCTTTTGCAAGCAAAAATATTCCTGACAAAAGTATGTGGAGCCAGCTGTATCACAGTTTGATGCATACAGCTTGGCCAGAGTAGCATATGCACCTGCTTTACTCCAGAAAACAGTAGTATATGTGCCTTCAGGGGTGGAGCCAGAACTGTGTGGGCTCCATAGCAACATTTGGAAGGTGCATCTGTCCCAATGCTTCTAGAGAGATACCTCTCAGCATGAGTTGTTTATTTTATGCCATATAATCAGTGGAGTAGCTACATATGTGGCAGACCCTGCGGCGGTTTGGGGGAGCGGCGCCAGCAGGGTCTGTGGTGGGCGCCTCTGGCTGAGCTGACAGGCGACCCAAGCAGCAGTGAGCGCTGAGCTGGTCACGCCCTGTACATATCTAATGAGCCAGTGCAGTGCATATTGAATGAGCGGGTCCCCACCCCTTGCATATGTAATGAGTGGGTCCGATCATTACATATGCACGGGACGGGGACCCGCTCATTAAATATGCACTGCGCTGGGTCCCTGCTCATTAGATATCCATGGAGCGGGTCCAGCTCAGTGCTCACTACTTCCTGGGTCGCCTGTCAGCTCAGCCAGCAGCTCCAATAGTCCATCACCTCACCCCTCATTAGAAATGTCTTTTGGCAGGGGGGAGAAAATTTTCTAGCTACTCCACTGCATACAATAGTGCACTCGTTTATTTTATGAACCATAGTACTACCCTCGTTCACACACAGGGGTGGGATGTAATAAACCCTAAAACTGCATTTTCCATATGTACCATGCTCCAGAATAGAAAGCATTCTGGATCATATTTGGGTGGCATTTCACAAAAGAAGCCTATGGACTTCTATTGCAATTCCGTCCTGAGAGAGATCCAATTGGATCTCATTCAGGACACCCTGCACATCCCTGGACACATGCCAAATAGCTTCGGGGTCCTTTAAAGGGAATACATACGAAATCCCGGAGGTCGGAATCCCGGCGTTCAAAATCCCGACCGCTGAAATCCCGACAAGGGAGGGACGTGGATCGCTCCCCCTTGCGGGCTCGCTATGCTCGCCATGCAGTGGGCACGGTGCCTCGCTGTGCTCGGCACACAAATTTATTCTCCCTCTATGGGTGTCGTGGACCCCCACGGAGGGAGAAAGTGTCGGGATTTCGGCGGTCGGGATTTCACCTGCATCCCTTTAAAGGACAGCTTTAATTGGGAGTACCCGTTGACATTTTTTTGGTACATACCGGTGTCAATAATGTACCTTTGATGTACTGTATAGCTGACAGCATGTATCACATCCCTGATGCGATGCTTAGTACATCCTTTCCTATGCCACATTGTATGGCTGACAGTAAAACCAATTCACATTACGACATAGGAAATGGGCGAGATACGAAAGGACTCTTCCAGGTGTCCAGGGGTTTTTTTAAGGAAAATTTTGTAGCCTTCTTGGCAGGTGCTTTCTACCCTCCCTTCCTCCTTTTTGACTCACTTGAACCTCAGCTCCAACTTTCTGTGTGCAAAGGGACAAAAATGTAATAAAACTTCACCAGTTGTCATATGGATGAGATACATAAGAATTTGTGGAGGGCACTGAACAAAGCAAAAAATTTATGATGTTTGGATGTGCTCATGATTATATTCTACTGTCTTATCAGTAGTTCTTTTCAGTCTTTCATTCCAGACTTTACCTTGGATTTACAGTATATTACAGATGTATCAGGCTACATCTTTGCCTGGCGTCTCACAGGTATTGCTACTGAGAGTGGCATTGTTTATTAAATATTTACAAATCTAAATGTTATAATGCTACAGTTGTTGAATCTGTAATTAATTACTTGCAACAAGACTACTAATATTTATAGATTATTACTAATTATTGATTCTTTTTTGGCATGACTTTTACATCATAGATTGATTGATTTATTGGTTAATTGTATAATTATCTCACTGAATCACAACCCACTTACATAAAGGGGAAAATTTACTAAGAATACGAATGCAAAAATTCGTATTCTGCATTCGTATTCTTAATATGCTTTGTCGTGTTTCGGAGGGGGATTTACAAAGCAGTCAAATACGACTGCTTTGTAACCCTCCGATGGCGTATTAATTCGTATTAGCTGGCCGTATATACGGCCGCTAATACGAATAACTACAGGCAGCCTGCACGGATCAGTCAGATCCGTGCAGGCTGCAAGATGTAGAAAAAAAAATAATAAAAAAAAAATTAATTAAATTTAAAAAAAAAACGGCGTGGGGTCCCACAGCTGTAACCAGCACCAGGCTGACAGAGCCGGGGCCGGTAATTAAAAATCAGGGAACCCGACAAATAGGGGTTCCCTGATTTTTAAAAAAACAGCCCCAGGCTCCAGGTCCGGGGCTGGTTCCCAAAATACGGGGGACAAAATGACTAGGGGTCCCCCGTATTTTAAGAACCAGCCCCAGGCGTTTATACAAGTCCCCCCCGGCCAAAGCATTAACCCTCTGACCAGTCAGCCTGGCCAGGGGCCCTGGGAGAGTGGGGACCCCCCCAATAAAGGGGTCCCCCCCCAGGACTTACCTGACCAGGCTGAAGCCTGGTGCTGTCCTCGATGACCCTGGACGGTGGGCATCGAGCTGATTGTGTGTAAAAAAAAATAGAATAAACTATTGTTTTTAACTGTGGAACTATGAGTCCCAGCAAGCCTACCCTGCAAGCTGGGACTTGGAGAACCACAAGTCCCAGCCTGCGGGGCATTAAAGGGCCTGCTGGGTCTTGTAGTTCCACAGTTAAAAAATAGTTAAATAAACACACACTGACACACCAGAAAAATAATACATACATAACACACACATACTGATACTTACCTATCTTGATCCCATCGGTAGGTCCCTGGGTCCCGGGTCCCTGGCTCCGGTGTCCGGGTCCGGGGTCGGTGTCCGGTCCGAAGAAATCCATGGTGGACCTGTGGAAGGAAATCCTACTCACTCAGGTCCTCCATGGAAGTTCTCCAGTCTTGATCCAACGTAGTCCAAGACTTCTTCCAGGTTCTTCAAGCTGCCGGCGACTCCGGCATCTCCCCGCAGCGGACTGAGAGGCGCAGAGATGTTTCATCTTCCGCGCCGCTCATCAGAATGATTCTATTGGCCGCTCAGCGGCGCTTCTGATTGGCCGCTGAGCAGGGTTAATGCTTTGGCCGGGGGGACTTGTATAAAAAGTCTCCCCCGGCTGTGGCATTACCCTGCTGGCTGGTTGAGCCTGGGGCTGGTTCTTAAAATACAGGGGACCCCTAGTCATTTTGTCCCCCCGTATTTTGGGAACCAGCCCCAGACCTGGAGCCTGGGGCTGGTTGTTAAAAATCAGGGAACCCCTATTTGTCGGGTTTCCTGATTTTTAATTACCGGCCCCGGCTCTGTCAGCCTTTTTTTTAAATTTATTTAATTTTATTTTATTTTTTTACACTGAAGCCTGCACAGATCTGACTGATCCCTGCTGGCTTAAAGCCAAATACGACAGAAAAATAAGGTTAATTTTTCTGCCGTATTTTCGTGGCCTTAGGAATCACCATTCTTTTGAATGGTGATTCCTATCGATTCCTATCGATGGTGTAGACATTTGTAAATACAAATACGAATGTCCCATCCATAGGAGTACGAATTGACGTATTTTCGGGATAGTAAATCCCGAAAATACGAATGTGTGAAAAAAAGGTGTATTTATGCCTACGAATACACCTTTTTTTTTTTTTTTTTACGAATTTAGCTTAGTAAATTTCCCCCAAAGTGTCGAAGTCCTAGCACGCTATATTTAACACTGGATAAAATTATTATTATCCAGTTCTGTGAGTATGTCTGTGACTGTCATCAGTTCATTAATGGAGCAAGTCCTGAAAGGGGGTGGGGCTAACCAAGGATGGCCGCCGTGAGGGGAATTAACCCCCTCTCTGCTG
Source organism: Crinia signifera (assembly GCF_055691185.1). Classification (NCBI taxonomy): domain Eukaryota; kingdom Metazoa; phylum Chordata; class Amphibia; order Anura; family Myobatrachidae; genus Crinia; species Crinia signifera. The sequence continues at coordinate 195,711,498 of NC_139218.1, forward strand.
GTGGGTTATTCCTCCCTGCCTCCTGCAATGGAACCCGCTGCCGGGTGCCACATTATGTATAAGTGCCACTACTTCTGTGGCCGTTATTTCTAAACAGCACTTCTACTGGAGGCATCATGTGTATCTAAGTGGTGCTGCTACTGTAAGCATTCTGTGTAAACAGTGCCACTGATATGGGCATTATGTGTATAAGCCATGCTATTATTATGGGTATTCTGTGTATAACTGACATTGCTATTACGGGTAGTACAGTATGTGTATAAGCCATGCTACTACAACGAGCAATAAGTGTATAAGCGATGCTACTATTATGGACATTATGGGTCCAATTTTGGTTCTCTCGCAATGAACCAAAATTGCCCTGTGCCCCGATGGTCAGAGTTTGCGTATGCGCATTTCTGAACAGACGCAAAGCCTGACTGTGAACGGCTGCGGCTATTTGCAATGTTGCCAGGCCGTTCGCACAGAGTGGTGCGGGCCGGGGGCGTGTGGTAGCGGGCTCGGGTGTCGCTCATGGGAATGCCCAGCATCTCATGGGCATCCCCATGAAAACGCTGGGCATTCCCATGGGATTGCTGCCCTCAAATATAAGTTTGTCTACACTGATTTATATTTGTGACTGTAGGGGAAATCATTCAATGGTTGCCGACCATCGAATGATTTCTCCTGCTGCAGGCACATGCGAGGGGATATGTCTTCGTGACACATTCCCTCACATGGTTGCGAGGGAAACGGCGGTGGGGGGCATGCATTCACGGGGTGGTGGGGCAGTGTTACAAGGACTCAGTAAGCTGCATACCTCCCTACTGTCCCGATTTTATCGGCACAGTCCTGATTGTCAGGGCCTGTCCCGCTGTCCCACCCGCAGGCGGCAGTGTCCCGCGGTGTGGGGGGGGCTGTTGGGAGTCCCCCCGTCAGATGCTAAGCAGCGGGGAATAAACGCTGGCTAGAGGCTCACAGAGCCTCTGGGTCATGCCCCCTCGCGGGGGGGGGGGAGCAGCGAGTATAGGCCACGCCCCCAAATTAGGCCACCCCCCAAAAAAAAATTTTTGGCACACCTACGGCGCGCAGCAGGAGCTTCCCGCCTGCTGACCGGCCAAAGTTGGGATGTATGAAGCTGCGAGCTCCACAGCTTACCGAGTCAACCAAAATCACCCCAGCATTACAGTATGTGTATAAGCAACGCTACTAATATGAGAATTACAGGTATAAATGATGTTACTACTATGGGCATTACGCGTATAAGCGATGTTACAACTACTATGTGTATAATTGACGCTACTATTATGCTGTTTTCCGCCCGTCAGCTCGCATGTAAGTAAATATGCGGGGCGGCCAGGGTGTTTTTTTTTTTTATTAGGGAAACCAGACTTTTTCAATCCTGAATTCCGGGATTGAAAAAATGCCCCGGGATTGGCGTTCCTACCGGGGACTGATGTTTCTGCACTACATATGTGCAAATATGCATGTGCAGGGCTGTTGTGTGGACGCCTTCAGCGACTTGCATAGTCACTGTAAAACTTGCACGAGGGGCAAGATGGATACGGGCAGGAGGCATTCGCATTGGGGATGCCCAGCATTTCCTAGGGATACCCACGAAAATGCTGGGCATGCCTATGTGAACACAGGCAGCTGCCTGCTGGTGACGGATATGCTGACATCGCAGGATGCCAGTCACCAGCCTTATTCTCGGACCGGACGTCGCAAGTCTACGTATAAGTCTAAATCAGCCCAGATTGACTTAAAATTGCGATCAGGGGAAAAATCATTTGATGGTCAGCGACCATCAAATGATTTTGCCCCCATATGCTACCCTGCAAATGGATGTTTATGCAAAACATTAATTTCAAAAGTGGCTGGGATGTTCGGCGGTTGGGGGGGCGTGCTTTCATATGCCCCGCGGGCGGCGTTAGAAGGCTCGCTAAAAAGTGATTTTTGCTGCTTAGCGAGCCAACCAGAATCACTCCCAATGTGCATAAACAACGTTACTACTAAAAGTATTATGTGTATCAGCGGAACTACTGCTGGGGTAATTATGTGTATCAGGGGTGTTACTGCTGGAGATTTATGTGTATTAGGGGAACTACTACTGTGGGCATTATATGTATAAGGAGATGTATTTCTGAGGGGGTTGTTATGTGTATAAGCAGTGCTATTACTGCAGGCATTATTATATGTATAATGGGACCTACTATTATTGGCATTACCTGTGTAACGCAATGCTCCTCTGGGGACATTTTAGATGGCCAGGATATCTTTATAGGGGCCCCTTGGGATCTCCTGGGCCCTAGGCATGCAACTAGGTTGCAATGCTGTTGAAGATGGGATGTTGCTATGGGCAAAAAATCAGATTCTGTTTTCCTCTAGAGCAGTGATTTTCAACCTTTTTCAGGTCGCGGCACACCAGACAAGACTTCAAAATTGCCAAGGCACACCAACATTTTTTAATCAGATATTCCAGATATTTTGCATACCATAATGCCAGTTACATGTTATATCACACACATTAATGGCCATTACAAGTTATGCCACACATCGTGATGCCAATTACAAGCTATGCCATATACCGCAATGGCCATTACACATTATGCCAGTACTCAACAAATTTCTTGCAAACGAGGGATAATATGGACAGTGCGCGCCGAAGGCGCGCGCCAAATTTTTAACATAATGCCAACACACCGCACACCCGTATACCACATGCCATAATGGCCATTACATGTTATGCCACACACCGTAATGCCCATTGCACATTTTAGTGAACTTTGTAATTCCGATTACACATAAGCCCACACATGATGCCCATGACATACTATGTAACACTCCGCAATGCCCATGACATACTATATAACACTCCGCAATGCCCATGACATACTATATAACACACCGCAATGCCCATGACATACTATATAACACACCATACACATTTGACACATAAGTGCCACTTACCTACATGCTCAATGCCAGGGGCTTCATGCTCGATGCCAAGGTGGACTGAATTTGCTCGTTGCCAAGGGGGACAGAACTGTGCAGTGGCCCACTCCTGGCTCCCGTCCGCTATTTGCAATTCAATGCACCGCCAGTAGTGTGCAGCAGGGAGGGAGGGTGGGAGCAGTAGGGTGAGAGGGTATCTGCAGTGGGGTGGGAGGGTGGCTGGGAGGGTATCTGCAGTGGGGTGGGAGGGTGGCTGGGAGGGTATCTGCAGTGGGGTGGGAGGGTGGCTGGGAGGGTATCTGCAGTGGGGTGGGAGGGTGGCTGGGAGGGTATCTGCAGTGGGGTGGGAGGGTGGCTGGGAGGGTATCTGCAGTGGAGTGGGAGGGTGGCTGGGAGGGTATCTGCAGTGGGGTGGAAGGGTGGCTGGGAGGGTATCTGCAGTGGAGTGGGAGGGTGGCTGGGTGAGTGCAGGAGGGTGGGAGAGTGGGTGGGAGTACACCATACTAAGTTAGCCAGCCGATGGTTAGCCGGCCCGCTCACCTCACTCCCCCCCACCTCCTCCTCCCAGTGTGCGTCTGTGTGCAAACCCCCCTCCTGCCTGTGCTTACACGCCGACGACCCCTCCCTCCTGTCAGTGTGCGTCCAGTGTGCCGCTCACGGCTCCTCCGCTATGTACGGGAGAGAGACGTGCTGTGCTGATATGTAATATTCATATCTCCCGCTGCTGGACCACTAGCCAATGGGCGCTCGCGGTCCAGCAGCCACCAGTTGATTGGCTGCTGGACCGCAAGCGCCCATTGGCTAGTGGTCCAGCGGGATATATGATTATTGCATAGCAGCACAGCATGTCTCTCGAGTCTCGAGTCCCGGACAGTGCACAGCGGGGGAGCCGTAAGCGGGCGGGCAGTGCGCACATGGACGCACACTGACAGGGGGGGCGGATGATGCCGAGCCGCCTGCCCGTCCCCCCTGTCAAAGTGAAACTCCGCTGGTGTGTCGCCGTGACCTGAGGCATGGCGGCACACCTGTCAGCTGGCCGCGGCACACTAGTGTGCCGCGGCACACCGGTTGAAAATCACTGCTCTAGAGTGACGCTCTAGAATGTTCTGAATAAATAAGAAGTGGATTCTAATTGGTTGCTATGGGTAACATCCGATCTTCAATAGAACGTCCATCTTGTTAAGTAAACCACTATGTGCGGTGTAATGTGAATAAGATTGTGCTACTCTGTGGCTAACTTGAAATGGCTGTACTATTGTGTGGCCACGTCCCTTTCTTGTGAGACCACACCTTATTTTCAAGCTTTTGCCTTTGGAACGCACTGTCCCATTGTAAAGTATGGGAGGAGCAAATTTACTGATAGATCTACAGTGTCTAGACAGACGGTCAATAGGTTGACAGGGTCAAAAGGTTGGCATGCAATAGGTAGACATAAAATAGGTAGACACATGAAAAAGTCAACAGGAGTTCTTCACCATCTTTTCATTAGTTAGGACTTTTTCATACTTTACCATCCATGTGGACTACAATTTAGAAAAGTAAAGTGAGAATAAGCGATGCAAGCCATGCATCCATTGGGGGGTCCTTGTCGATTGGTATCGACGACACCACAAATGTGAAAAACTCATGTTGACATTTTCTTGTGTCTATCTTTTTTCATGTTGACCGTTTGACCATGGCGACCTTTTGCATTTCAACCTTTTGGTGTTGACCTTTTGACTGTCTATCTACACACTGTCTGTCTAATAAGTTACAACCCCAAAATATAGTTTGCCGGGGGGTGCTGAACACCATAACACCGGCCCTGCTTGCCCTATAAAAAAAATCCATCCTTCATTTCAGCCAAATGATTATTTATTCTGTGATTCCCAGCTACAGTAGTACTGCTTATATAATGCATCGTAATGCTCTTGTAAAATCCCAGCTGAATCAGCTTTCTGGTATTACAGTACCTTGGGCAGTCATCATCTCCTCCATAAACTACTCCACTCTTCTATGGATGCCCCCACCCGCCTCCTGCTCACACCTCTCTTTGAGATTTTGTTTTTCTTTAAATAAAAAAAATTAACAAGAAAAGAAAAAAAAATACACTTTTAGGTCTGTGAAACTGAAAAGTAATCTGGGGGCTGGAATCCACTCAAAACCTCTAGGTCTCTGCCCCTTCAGTCTCCTTTCAGACTCCCGCCCCTCTTTCTTAAAGAGAGTTTAGCCATCCTGGATATTCACATGTTACACTCTCCCTGTGCTGAGCTGTGAGTGTGCACAGCTGGCTGTATCCAGGCTGCAAGGTGCTAGTAGCTGCTACTGGCCATTCCCCCTGGCTACAGTGTCTCCTTCAGCAACCACCTGATGCCAGGCAGGCAGACAGCTGCTGTCACACGGTAAGCTGTACTGTAGCTCTATGTGGACACTCTTCCAAATACTTTTTTCTTTGTAAACCAAATGCTTTTTATTAATTAGGGTTTGCTTTGTAACACTGCATAAAGTTGTTGCTTATTGTTATGTGGCATAGGAAAGATGCTGAGAAAACCCATCTGTACTAATAAGACTCTATATTGTGTTCCACCACACCATCAGGCACCACAAAGGGTTAATGACAACTGCTTTTCTAATATTTGGAACCATGGTGAATATTTTGGGTTGGAAAATGTCATGTTGAAATTTAAGTATGTATTGTATTGTCGGTGATTCATAGCTAAAGCATCTACAAATTAAAAGAGGTGAAAATGCCCATAGCAACCAATCAGATACTGTCTGTCTGTTTAATTGGTTGCTATTGGCAACATCACTTTTAGAAGCTTCCATTTACTCCATACAATGTATGTATCACAACAGGTGCATACACTCAACCAATAGGAATAATGCATTTGTTTGTGTATAACAAGGAAGTGATTTGTGTACTGATGTCTGTGCATTATGATTAGGTGTATATTAAGTGGATGTGGGGCATAGGTGTCCATGTGCATGTTTAGAAGGAGGTAATGAGTGGTGCTACATGTTCTACTGTTGGGGGTCTTATGTTTGAGAATTGGATTGTAATACCTGTGGATAAGGAGGACATGAGAAGTATTGCAGGTGTCCTTGTATACTGTATGTGTATGGAAGATATTGAACATAGGTGTGCTGCTGCATGTTTATTAGAAGGAATTGAATGTTACTATACTGTAGATGCTAGTATTTGTGTTTTTATGTAAGTGTATTAAATCATATGTGTATAAGGAGGACATGAGAAGCACTATAGGTGTTCTGATGTCCTTGTATTAGGAAGCTGTGGAACTTTACTGTAGGTGTTCTGCTGTATGATCAGCATGAGGCATTGAGTAGTACAATAGATGTCCTTATGTTACTCTATGTCTGTGTATTAGATTGGGACATCTGTGTATTAATAGGAGGGTATGAGAAATATTGCAAATGCCCCATTGTTATACAATAGAAGGACAGTAGCTATTCTGCTACTTGCTTAGTAGGAATGACTGAGTGCTTCTGTTCTGTTGGTGTCTTATTAGGAGGACATGAGGAGTACAGTAGCTGTTGGCGTCGATGTCTTTGTATTAGGAGTATTTGGAACATAATGTAAGTGTTCTGTGGTATATAGCAGAAGGTATTGAGTGGTAGTACTAACTATACTGTACGTGTCCTACTATTGTTACTGGTATCTTTGTATGAGGATGGCATGAGGAGAAACAGTGTAGCTATTTTGATGTCTGTATAATGAGGACCTGAGCCAGGGCTGGATTATAATGGGGGCACAAGGGGTCAGTGCCCCTGGGCCCCCCTCTAGCTAGGGGCCCCCTGTGGTTGGCATGTATTTTTTTTTTAGCTAAAGGTTTTGTGCATGGGAGTGGGGTAGTGCTGCAGCTTCACCTATCTGCCAATGTGACAATGATTAATGGTGCTGAGCATTGGGAGCCAAGTGTGCAGTGCATTACTGGGAGTTGACTAAGTCCCATGACACTTTGCACCAGAGGGCAGAGGCTGAGACGTTTGTGCTGAGCTCTGATTGGTGGAGCTCATTACATGCTTCTCAGGCCCATGGATAACAGCAGCAGCAGCCTAGTCATGGGAGGGTTTTTAATCAGAGGCAGCACTGGGACTGTGAGGTCTCCTACAGAGTAAGGTGCAGAGGGACAAACACAGGCTTTTCATGTGGTATGTATGTATGTATGTGTGTGTGTGTGTATATATGTATATATGTATATGTGTGTGTGTGTGTGTATATATATATATATATATATATATTCTTTCGGGGGGCCCGGGACACTTTAGACAGGGGGGCCCCCTTGCACTTGTCATTACTGGCCGCAAACTGCATGGGGAATATTACACTGTCAAAATACAGAGTAAAGGCAGTATAAACTTGGTCAATGGGTAACTTCAGGAGATATATATATATATATATCTCCTGAAGTTACCCATTGACCAAGTTTATACTGCCTTTACTCTGTATTTTGACAGTGTAATATTCCCCATGCAGTTTGCGGCCAGTAATGCATACCTCCCAACACTCACGATTTCAGCGGGACAGTCCCGATTACCGGGTCCTGTCCCGCTGTCCCACCCGCGGCCGGAGGTGTCCCACTGCGGGGGGGGGCAGTTGGGAGCCCCCCCCAATTTGACATTTGCATAAACCACGCCCCTCATTTACATAAGCCACTCCCCTTTTTGGGCGCTCGCGCGGCTGCGCCGCGCGTGTGTCCCTATTTCTGCAGCTACAAAGTTGGGAGGTATGGTAATGACAAGTGCAAGGGGGCCCCCCTGTCTAAAGTGCCCCGGGCCCCCCGAAGGCTTAATCTGGCACTGACCTGAGCAACAGGTATCTAACGCCTGTCTATTAGAAGGAGGGATGTACAAAGGTCACTGTAATGGTGGCAGGCACGTGTCCTCCTGATGAATGTATTTAGAGGATATAATAGGGATGTGTTTTGTTATCTTTGTGTTAGGAATTACTGATAGGTGGGTTCCTTCATTCCTATGCATATGTAATATAGATGTTCCACTGTATGGGCATTGGGCATTAAGCAACTCTGAGAAGTACTATATGTATTCTGTATTGGAGAAATGTCTTCTATACATTGAATCATTATTATTATTATTATTATTATTATTATTATTATTATTATTATTATTATGTAGTTGTGGGGTCATCAGTAAATAAGGGAAATGTAGGTGCTCCGATGCCTGTATATAAATGGGACATGAGAGGAGGGTGTTTGATATTTGTTTGGCAGTAGTTGTGAGATGTAGATACAGTATGTTATTGTCTATGACAGAAGACACCCCTAGATAAAACCAGCATTCTGTTATCTGTGCTATCCTAGGACAGGATGAGCACTGTAGCAGTTATATACTATATTAGACCATGTTGGCCTGTTGCCTACAGATTTTGAATATGTAATCAGAAAGTATTTTGAAGCCTGTGTGTTAGGAGGATGTTAGAAATAGGTAATGTAGTGATGTGTATAAGGTGTCCTGATATGAGTAATGCAGTGAGAGTACGTGCACATAGGCGAATCTAGGGGGTGGTCCGGGGGTGCACAGGACCACCCATTAGCCCATTTTGTAGCTGAGGGATGGGGCTTTCCAACGAGCCCAGCCCTGTGTCTCTAGCCCTCTGGGAACCGGAGATACGGCCAGGCAAAGCTGGAACGTTTTCCCTATAGGATAACATGGGACCCCCACCCAGTTCAACGGCTGCCAGTTCCCCCTTCGGCATCACTGAAGCTCAAGGTTGATCTCAGTCAAACCCAAATCGCTGGGCCTTCAATCTGATACCAGGCTGGATCTATATGGGTTAATTGGTTCCAGGGATATTGAGGTTAAACCGTTTTTTTTTTTTTTTTTTTCATTTCTTAAATGTAATTTCATGACTGTTTATGTTCTTTGAGGGCAGATTTCTCTGGAACCAAACAGCCCAGTTTCAAGGGACCAAAATCATTCGAAGCCAACTCAAAAGTTCTTCAATATGATACTGGTCTCATGTAAATGGGTCAGTTGGTTCCAAAGAAATAGCTGGTTTGGGTACTTCTGTAGTTTCACGGCGCCAGTATGGCGTCTGAGTCCCCTTGCGGGGCTCGCTTCGCTCGCCCACGCTGCGGGCTCGGTGGCTCGCTACGCTCGCCACGCTATATAAAATCAACTCAATGCCAACATGGATAGTGGGGGTATGAACTATCCATGTTGGCATGGAGTTAAGTTACTTTTTTGACATATTTTGTGGCGAGCGTAGAACCCGGAAGTAGCACGGCGCCATGCTGGCGCCGTGAAACTACATAAGTACCCTGGTTTGTTAAAGGGGGGTAGGGAGAGGAGAGTGGTTGTCTCTCCCCCTCACACCAGAAAATGTTCCCGGGTAAATCCCTGCATTTTCTGTTGTGAAAGGGGTATTATTTCAAAGGGGCATTACGGTGTGCAGCATCATGTGTAAGCGGCATTATGTGTGCAGCATGATGTGTAAGGGGCATTATGTGTGCAGCATCATGTGTAATGGGTACTATGGTGCACGGCATCATGTGTAATGGGTACTATGGTGTCCGGCATCATGTGTAATGGGTACTATGGTGTGCGGCATCATGTGTAATGGGTACTTTGGTGTGCGGCATCATGTGTAATGGGTACTATGGTGCAAGAACCCCCTAGCAATGAGCACGTAGGTAAGCAGCACTTATGTGGCAAATATGTAATGGGCATTACGGTTTGTTATATAGTATGTAATGGGCATCATGATATGTGGCACAATGTGTAATTGGCATTACGGCGTGTGGCTTTATGTGTAATGGGTATTACGGAGTTTGCTAAAATGTGTAATGGGCATTACTGTGTATGGTCTAAAGTGTAATACCACACCCCTTTTTGTGATGCCACGCCTCCTTCCCATGAGGCCACGCCCCCTTTTGGCGCGCGGCTACGCCGCGCAAAGGTCCCCCTACTGTTATGTCTAGTTCTGGGACCACCCATTACCATAATTCTAGATTCGCCTATGTACGTGCAGTATTTCAGTACATTATGGCTTATTAATCACGGGAATGGTATATGTGTCTTACTGACTACTTCATAAATTTACAGAATTCAATTTAGAACAGAACTTCAATACATTACTTCAGCTATGCTACTTGACCTAAATCTCATTCCACCCTTATCTTAAACCGCATTAGATATCACATGTACAGGACTCTATCCATGCTATGAAGCTGGCCGTTCCCTTCCCTCTGCTGGATGGCTGCTTTTAAGTTTTTCCAATAAACTTCAGTTGCAGCTTGTAATTAGAAAATAATGTTGGACGCATACTATATATAAGCACACAGGTGAAAAAGACACCGGAGATATGTCCAGCATTGCACTGGTAGCATACAGGCCAGGACTGTGTCAGGAGAAAACAGTAATATGTGCGCCAGGTTTACACCATGATAAAACAGTAAAGGCCCATACACACTAGAAGATTATCGTTCCAATCTGGCAGTATTCTGGAAATATTTGGGAGCAAATGACAATTGGGGGGAGGGGTGGGGGGGGGGGGGGGGGGGGGGGGGGTTGGATTTTCCTCCCAACCAGATTGGAAAGATAATCTTCTAGTGTGTATGGGCCATTACTCATTCGCCTTTTAAGTTGACCAATTGGTTCACAATATACTATTTTAAGGAAGTTTTGTTTACATAAAATTGTGTCTAGTCAACATTCGTATTGAATATTCACGTTTGCTATGTAAAATACAGTTAAATAAAAATAAAGGGCACATGATTCTGGTTGGCTCGGTAAACTGTGAACATCGCAGAGTACCGAGCACATGAGACGCCGCCCCGCGTATACCAACCCACCCCCCCCCCCCCCCTCCACCACCCAACTTGCCAGGACAAAGACAGGGCAGGCAGCTGATGTCCTGTGACGTCAGATGCAGACATCGTCTTGCCCACGTAGCCAGGGGAACATCCAGCATTTTCATGAGGACACCCATAAAATGCTAGATGTTCCCATGGGTGATCCCCATTGCTGTCTACCCCTGGCCTGCCCATACTGTAGCTCTTACTACGCTCAGTGTCTGTATCCGCACTGGACATATTTCAGCCTACTTATTGCTATGGACGCTATACTGATGTCTGAATATTAATAGCAGCTAAGAAGTATGTGAACTGGTGTCTAGATATCTATCAGGACCAGATTAAGGTTGTCAGGGCCCTAGAGAACATTGCTTGTGGGTGTACTCTACCAATGAAATTGCCACAATTATACTGGCAGGTGTGGAAAAGTATTATTTGTAAATACTGTCAGCCAGGGCAGCCATCAGGAAAGGGGTCTGTGGGAACTTCAGTCATGGACCCAAATAGAAAGGGGGCCCAGAACTGGAGTCTATCAAGTATAATCTGTCTGTCTGAACAAACTTCCAATTTCCCATGAAGCAATGTAGAGGTTGAGTAGTGTGGCCAGTGCTGGCAACACCAGAGGTATCACTATGCAACCAGGGTTCAAGAACGGGAAAGGGGGCCCTGCTGATTTTGCCAGTCCCGGGCCCCACAATTTCTGATGGCAGCCATGCTCAGCACCACATTGCTTTTAACAAAAGCAAGTATTTGTTCCAATGCATATGCTTCAATAAAAAAGAGTTTAAAGCATGGTCCAAAGCAGATAGTCCCTATTGGACTGGGATATGTCCTTATGCAGCAAGCTTCTGCCCAATAGGCCGCACAAACTGGCAGCATCAACTGTAAATTACATTGCCTATAGAAGTCTTTAGGCTCCTTTACTCAGTGAGCGATGTATGCCTAGGTATGTCCTCCCACAGTTTTTGTGGTTTGCTGTGTACAATATACCAGAAACCTGGAATTCTGTGCTTCTCTGGGACAGCTCTACATTGGCGTAACTCTGGGAGGCAATGGAGTCATCTGCCACCAGGCTCCGGCTCCCAAGTGGCAGGGCTCCGGCTCCCAAGCACCTCTGCAATTTTGAATGAGTTAATTGAAAGCTGTCAATATCACTTCTGTGGTTGACTGCCCCTCCTAACATAATGTTTGCAAATGTCACACCCTGTATTAGAACCAATGACCAGCCTTACTGGAGACATACACCTTACTGATTGAGCTATTTGGGGGGCACCAATATTTATCGTGCCTCCAGGCAACTGGGACGAACTTTCACCACTGGCAGCCCCCTTGTATTCTCTTTTGCTCACTGCCCCATCTGTATGTTTTACATTGTGCCCCTCTTCCTCTCATTTCAATGCTTTTTATTTTGTTCTCTCTATCCAAACCCTATCCATCCTATCCTCATAAACTAATCCACCCCTGTATATTTCATGCTTGACACATCCCAGTGGTTCACTTTACTGCCCTTAGTGTCCTGCTCCTCTGCTTCCATTAGTCAGGGTCCAGTCAATGTTGCAACGTAATTACGAGCTGTGGGCAGATGGGAGCAGAGTCTATTCAAAAGAAATCATAATGAATGAGGATTTAGGGATCTGGGCTCCTCTTCAGGCACCACCCTAGTTAAGTCATGTGGGGTGCACCTGGGTGCCCAGAGTAATCTGGCACTGTGTATTAGGGATACATGTTAACAATATGCAAATGAGATGTGTGTATTGGTTGGAGGTCTATGTTATTATATCTGTGTATTCAGAGGTTATAGATATGCATCCTGCTATATGTATGTATTAGAAAGAAGTGAAGGTATCTGGCCTAATGATTGTGTATGGCATACCTCACCATTCGCAGCATGGATCATGACCACAGAGCATGCCATGGTGTCTACATCACCAATGGGGCATAGCTGGGACTGAAATGTTCTGAAATTATTGGGACTACATGCACGGGCGGGGGGCAGCATCAGGGGACACAGCCCATGGAAACGCCCAGTATTTCATGGACGTTCCCATGGTAATCGCCCGGTGGCACGGCTGCGGGGGCAGGAAGCTGATGTCAGTGGATGTCAACTGGCCGCCTGCTTCCCGCACAGAATGCTAGCAGATCACCATTGACGTGTCTCTGATCTGCGAGTGCTGGAGAAATCATTCTATGGTTGCCGACCATCAAATGATTTCTCCCCCACTGCGAATGGATGATTATGCAGATCATCCATTCGCAGCTGTGTGGGGATTCGCGGGGGATCGCGGCTGGCACTGCAGGCAGCGGGCGGCATCTGGTAGACCTTCAAGGCTGCAAAATTTACAGCCTTGCGAATCAACTAGAATAAGGTCCTTGGTATAGAGCAAGCACATGGTATTATATCATACTGTATTTGGAGACTTGTGTAATAGATTAGTGCAGTTTTTATAAAGGGCATCCAAATCCTACCTTCCCCTCTATATTTTTTGTGGGTTCCTTTCTGCAATATTCCAGTTCAAATATTTCTGTTTATTAAAAAAAATACCCATAAACTTAGTTACATAATGCATATTTGTCATCAGTATGTTTAGAAACTATATATATATATATATATATATATATATATATATATATATATATATATATATATATAGTTCTGGAGAACTATATATATATTAAACCCTTGAAGAAATCAGACAGACGAAACGTGTTGGGCAACCTACAGCCTCCTGCCCGCTACTGAAAAGATAAGCTAGGTACAGCATAGCAGGTGACATTCATATACAGTTTGTATCACAGGCAATTGCATACAGGCATAGCAGACTTCTAAAATGCTCCTATGGTCCCTAGTCTAACCCACACCCCTGGCCTATCACTTGGGTAGATAGTCCACCATCGAGAGCAGGGAGACTGCCATGGGAAGCCTTAAATCTGGACATCCCAGGTGCTGCTGATTACACCTGGGATTCTGCTGCTGCTAACAAAACCTGGTCTGGATCCTCCACATTACTTTCATGTGGGGGAATGCTGACTCTGCCACACTGCTTTGGCTCTCACAATATCCAGTGTCAATCAATCAATTAATCAATCAATATATATACGAATGGCCGGTGGTCAGAAAACTGACCAAATCACAGCCATGCTGAGTATATCCTGTATTTGGGAATGAGGTTCTGAACAGACTCGATGACATATGGTGAACTGTAATTTTACATATTAAGCCTTGGTATTGTTAGGAAGCACTGCAGTTCGAGCTATACATCCTGTTTAATACATTTTTAATGGATGGTTCCATTGTAAATCTCTCCCCAGAGACTCCATGCACCTCATATGTGGAAGCAAATAGGTTTTTGGGTCAAGGGTTCTGTATTAGACATGGACGCAGTACACACAGCAGCTACTTCTTTGGAACCAAGAATGGTTATGCCTGACCACTGGTGTTTTTTATCCCGCCGCTGCTTTAATGGCACCTCCACTCCACCCCCAAATTACTGCAGCATGTGAATCATGCCACAGCTTGGACATCCTCCCCTCACCTGCCATCAGAGTGGTACACAGACCATCGGGCTTGCGTATTATTCTGAATCAGGATCATGCGGTACTTGCAAATGTTTGCACTGCGAAATTGGAGGACATTTCTTGAGATGTGTTGATCTGGGGCACAATAGGAAAAATAGATGTTATGTTACCAGATTATTGAAATGAGCAGGTGAGGATGAGGAAGGTGTATGTGCAGATGCTGACTGTTATACAGGTACAGTATGTGCAAATAAACCCTTTTCTCCCTGCTAAGCTTGAATTGTGTAGCAGAGTCCTCACACACCCAATATCTGAGGGTCGGAGGATTTCTGTGAGTGGTATCAGGTAGGGTAATTACAAACACAGATACTGTAAATGCACCGAGTCACCTGGGCATGATTAAAGATACCCTGACAGTATAAGCTGTTGGTGGTGCATAAGGACTGGAGTAAAAAAAAGCAGTGCAATACAGTAGGTTAGTGGTGCCAGATATCTAACCACGCTCCTGTAGTTTCCATGGGATGTCTTATATAACTTCCAGTTTGTGGGAAAGCCCATTTCTAGTCATACTCAGACCTATGTAATAAAAACCTTCAACCACAGAAAAGTGAGATCTGTATAAACACTCTTAATGTCACCTCACTCCTCGTGATTAATGTAAGACATAAATTAAGCTAAACCGAACATTATTCTAGGAAAAAACATAAAAGCCCATAGCTGTAGGAGGGGGACCTAACATAAAGGTACGCCGGACTCTGTACTGCTTCCGCCATGAGGATTTTATGGCCTGTTTGTGAACCCAGACACATTCCCATTTATGGGCCTGCACTTGGATAAGCCTTTGGAGCTAAGGTGCCTATGCACAAATTAATAAAGTGCATTTATTATTGTGTAATAAGCTTCAATAATAAACAGTAACAATCACACTGTCATTTGGCCTAATTCAGCTCCAGTTGTAGTTTTGTGGTAGGATGTGTGGTTCCGCCCAGCACGGGGCAATTGTATTTCTACTATGCACGTACTTCACTATATAGCGAAGTGCTCACATGATACCACTAGCCCTCTGACTGTGCCATCTAGCTTCAAGACAGGCGCAGGACCAACATCTTTTGGTTGTACTGTAATTGCTGCGTGTGACATCATGCACTCACTGCACCTTCCCCCCTCCGATATGTTCCGGACCTGCGCAGCCACAACAGAAAGTTGACACCCTTGCATTTTTTTAATGCGCCGACAATTTCAGGGCTCGCTATGCCTGCTGCTGCAGGCGCACAGATGCAAATTGGCAACAAAAACGCAGTATTGTTAGGGGGTTAGGAAAGCATTGCCAATATATGAAAGGCCAACATGTGGAATGGAACAAGAGGCCAGGTCTGTAAATCGCTGCCTCCACATCATGAATTATGGATCAGTTCTATTGATTAATGCATTATACCTTCAGCAATGATTAATAAAATTGTGAGGCATCGGGCATGTAAATAGTTTTTTTTTTCACATATTAGAACATACTCAGTATTCCCTAGCACTGAGCGGGTTCTAATCTATTCTTTTTACACGTCATAAGGCAGATCATTATTAGCGTATATTGGGCCTTATTCTAGTTCACTCTTTCTGACAAAATCCTTCTTAGATGGACAAATCCATGTGCACTGCAGGTGGGGCAGATGTAACTTGTGCAGAGAGAATTAGATTTGGGTGGGGATTTACTTCAAAGTGAGATCTATATTACAGTGTAAAAATAAAACAGACGGTACTTATGTAGTATCTGGGCTGCCGATTTTTTGATTGTATGCCTTAAGTTAAGGCATACAATCAGATGCGATGCGATGCGATATCGCATCGCATCGCATACGACCATGCGATGCGATGCGATGACCCGATTTTTCCATAGGATTCAATGTTAAAATGGACTGAGTCCATTTTAACATGGAATTCAATGGGAAAAAGGGGTCCTTTTCATACCACTACTATCCAAGTGGGCATGGAGTTGGATATAAACCTGTGGCGAGCGTAGCGAGCCACCGAGCCCGAAGCGTGGCGAGCGAAGCGCGCCCCGCGAGGGGACGGTATTCTGTGTCCCCTCGCGGGGCTCGCTACGCTCGCCACGCTTCGGGCTCGGTGGCTCGCTACGCTCGCCACAGGTTTATATCCAACTCCATGCCCACTTGGATAGTAGGGGTATGAAAAGGACCCCTTTTCCCATTGAATTCTATGTTAAAATGGACAGAGTCCATTTTAACATTGAATCCTATGGAAAAATCGGGTCCATCGCATCGCATCGCATGCGATATGGTCGGGTGCGATGCGATGCGATGGACCCGATTTCAAAATCGGCAGCCCAGTTACTACATAAGTACCAAACAGACAGTATTTACCCTGCACAGATACAAAATAACTCACCCAAATCTAACTCTCTCTGCACACGTTACATCTGCCCCCCTGCAGTGCACATGGTTTTGTCCATCTAAGAAGGATTTTGTCAGAAAGAGTGAACTAGAATAAGGCCCATTGTTACTGTATGTCAGGGACCTATTTGTGTTATCATTTACAGCTGTTTTCCATGTGAGATACTAATGCAGTACAGTATATACTGTAGCTGTACCCGTGCCGTCACGACAAACAGAAAGAGGAGAAAGTACAGATACTGTATAAGCAGTCTGCCTGATCCTCCGAAAGTAGCTTATGCCACATTTTGTACTAATCTGTGTACAGTGGCTATTCTGTGTTCTCAATTCTCCATTGCAGAATGTCTTTTTTTTTTTTACCATGCTATTATTAATTTCTTAACGATAGATAGGAATACATTATTGTATGTGTCTGAACCAACAAGGGGGTACTTGCAGCTTTGAGAGAAAGAGAGAAAATGGAAAAATAAGTAGGAAGGAGAGAGGATGGATGTTTGGGCAGACTGAGTGGAAATGTGAGGATATAAAAGGTTGGGTTGTTTGTCCCAGTTTCTTGCTGCTGTTCTGGTTGCCACGTGCTCTGGAACGGATCTGGGACAGGCTCGGCCAGGACAAAAAAGGAGGTGCTCACATGTAGTCTGGTAGTGACATGGTCGCTGGGGCCTTTATATAGAGGATGCTGTGTATTCAGATTAGGAAAATATCCTACTTCAATGTGTACAATTATTGTGACTTACCGTAATGTCCTAATTGTGGTTTTAATTATGCTGCCTAAATATTTATTATAACATCTAACATCATTCTTGCAATTGATTTTATGGGGGGAAAAAAAGCACAGTTTGCATTACACTCGGCATTGTGTGCATTGCATTTGTATGTGTTGGCATTATTTCAGCCTGCAGGTGTCACTGTGCTTAGTACTATACTGTACTGTACATAAATAGGTTTAGTTCTACAGTATGTTTCCTTTGTGGAGTGTGAGAACTATAGGAAATATGTAGCACATGCTGGATGGAAAAATATGAATACATTCTTTCCTAGGCAATGTTCTTAGCAGCATCAGGAGTCTGTGAAAAAATGTGAATTCAAAAGTATCCAAGTGGATGTTCTGGGGTAAACACAGATGACAGGTAAGTTAATCATTTCATGACCATTTGCAGTATATTTACTATGGTGCAGGGGAAGTATTTTGTATGTTGCCTTTCCATGGCAGCGATGTGCTCTCATGTCATAGAATGTCCTGCAGGAGGCTTCACTTTTTGTTATAAATCTCCTGCTGCCCTGCATTGTACTGGATTCTTCAGATCCTGCCAAGGGCACAACTAAGACCACTTTCACACTAGGCAAAATTCCCGGGTTGGCCCTGGGAACAACCCAGGACTAGCACTGGTGTGAAAGGCTCCTGGGCCAAAATCCCAAAGCTACAGTAGCAGGGTTGCTCCCGGGACCTTCCCAGGATACAGGCCAGTGTGAAAGGTACTTACCCGGCTTTCTGGCTTGCTGTTGCTGGCCGCGGTGCTGGAAGAGAGCACTGCACGCTCTCTGACGCTGGGGAAGCACAGGTGACTCTCTCCGGACAGCAGCTCCTGTGTGCCAGCAGCGTCATGCACTATCCTCCCGTGTCCAGGCGTGGCACCACATCCCCCACATCCCCTAAAGCCCCGTACACACGGGGGAGATATATTGCTCAGTTTCTCCTTTTCATCAGCGACCAGAGATGGTCGCTGATGAAAGGGAACCTCTGCCGGGGGAGCCGCAGAGGTAATCAGGTAATCAGCTGGTCGCAGCAATCATAAGGGGGCTAAAAACGGGAGCGCGCACCCAGCAATTTATCGCTGGTGCGCACTCCAATCGCTGGCAATATGGTCGCCAGCGACCATATTTCCAGCGATTTTAGCCCCTATCGCCCCCGTGTGTACACAGCTTTACAACCGGCCAATCCTAGGCTGGCCCCGCCCCTATCACACCAGTAAATGCAGGGAATGTCCCTGCATGATCCCTGGACTGTATTCCCGGTTAAGTCCCTGTATTTTCTGGTGTGAAAGGGGTATAATGAGTTTCTCTGCAAGGACAGGGATTTACTGTAATTACTGTGATTTTCTGTAGCTGCTCAGGTGTGCCTTCTACCGACTCTCATTATCCCCTCTTTCAGGAACCCCTGACAGAAGATATGCTGTGTACACACGGTTGTTATTCACACTATAGATTTTGACTATATAGCATAGCAAAGAAATAGTACAAATTGCACTACATTCTGCTGCATCCGAACCCAATTCCATCCCAAGGCAACTGAATCGAAAGTAGAAATAGACTGTGCAGCACAGTCTATTTCTACTGTCTGAACGAGGGCAATACTGCTAAATGCAGCAATGACCCTGCACCCCCCCCCCCCTCACCTCACCACTACGCCATCCCATCCTCACAGCCAGGGTCTCGGCGGCCGATATCGACTAGATATCAGCAGGCGCAAATCGCACCGCGTGTACACACCCCTTAGAAACAGCAGCACACACGCTTGATCTATTACTGTACTGGTGTGTACTGAGGCATAGCATTCGGCTGCTGCTTTTGCTGCCGTTACCTGCCTTTAAAGCTTATTGCATACTTTTCCAATGTCATTTCATGCATTAAATGCGCACTTAAAAAAAGTTTATCTTTTTGAAAACTGGAACACAAATGGTACTAGTGAAACACCATAAATGCAAGTAAAGATACAGAAATAATTGTTTCGATTGTCATAACTGTCTTCAGGAAATTTTCCACATGCAACTAAAATAGCAAAATTCACCAGTGCCCTCTAAAGTATCATATCTACATATTTATTCATCCTGGTGGGCAGTGGAGATACTTGTCCTTATTCTGTTGGACTCGCAAGGCTGCACCCCCCCTGAACCCCCACAGGCATGCAAATGGATGATTTGCCTTCACAGCCTTGGGTTTGAGGGAGAAATCATTCGTTGGTCGTGACCATCAAATGATTTGTCAGCACTCGCAGATCTGAGACTCCTCTAAGGTGTGTCATACCTGCGAGCGCCCTGTGCTGACAACAGCAGCCCGCACCCATGTTATTAGGGAATTACCATGGGACCGCCCAGCGTTCTATTGGGAACACCCATGAAATGCTGGGCGTTCCCATAGACAAATTCCCCGGGCCCGCCCCTCCACGCCCCCCACCCGGACTTCTGTGTAGGAGGGCTGTGGTCACTCGTACACAGCGGCATGCCCAGTTGCAATCAATCGGTTTGCACTGGGACCGATTGAATTAGAATAACACCCACTCTGACAACAGTGTAAAAGAATAAAACACATTTAAAAAAATCTTTTAAATAAAGAAAAAAATTAAATAAAAATCATCTGGAAAACACATACATAACCCCGTCCTGTCACGAACATGATCACAGAATGTCGTTCAAGTTTTTTTTCTTCGCAGTCGTTCCTCCCCTTCTCTCCGAGCCGAGAAGTTATGCACATGAGTAGTTTGATCCCATATGTGAATGTGGAAAAAATAAATAAACTGAAACTAACATTTCCCCTTTGTTCCTGGTCCCTATGACAAGTCCAGACTTTCTTGTTAATTACAGCTTCTTGGTTTTGCTATATTCTGGGAAACTTGTCAATTTTCTTATAAATCTGTGGAGTTGCACTACAGTAACTGGGGTTAAAGTAAGGAGTAACTTGATTTTTCAATATTTTTCTCATCGGTTCCTAATCATAAATCCTCATTACGCGCGAAATTGCAATGCTACCTTGATGCATGCGCATATTGATTGTGGCACACATGCATTCTACCAGTAGCTTCCATCCATGAATTAGGCCCAGTATATAGTTCTTTAAAATACATTTAAGGATCGATCTTATTAATTCTGAAGGGTGCAAGGTGCCGTTGCCATGGCATTTGAATACCGCCAACGGCACCAGATCTCGCACCTTTCGAAGTCTGATATTGCTTATTATGGGGCAGCGAGCACTGGTAAGTCATTCCTTTTATGAGTTAGCATGGGGGGAATTTACGCCACTGAGTAGTGCAGCTGCTTAGGTCATTCTTAGATTACACTAGGTGCCTATATTAAAAAGGTTTCTATACTAATTTTTTGTTTTGGTATTGAAAGACATACAGTATATACATCTTGTATCAATCATATCAATTTGCCTATCTATTGAATGAATATTACTCTACTCATGCCTTTGTTTGTAATATATAAATAGCATAAATGTGAAACAATAAGTTCATGTAAGTAGACTATAGGGTACTTATGTAATATCTGGACTCCCATTTTTCTTATGAGACTGTGTCCCCTCGCGGGGCTCGCTGCAATCACCACGCTTCGGGCACGGTGGCTCGCTGCGCTCACCACGCTTCGGGCACGGTGGCTCGCTGCGCTCGCCACACTATATAAAATCAACTCCATGCGTAGTTGGATAGTAGGGGTATGAAAAAATGGGGTGCATTTAACATGGGAGTCCAGATAATACATAAGTACCGACTATAGTAACAAAACAGTTAAAGAATCACCACGGTAATAGGACACTGGCTGGAGAAGGTACAGCTAGGGGGAGACACAGACATCAGAATTTTCACAGTGGGAAATGTTTGAATCTTTGACCTTGGCACATTATAGACACATCAATATGTAATAGCACATCTATAATGCTTATT
Source organism: Crinia signifera (assembly GCF_055691185.1). NCBI lineage: Eukaryota > Metazoa > Chordata > Amphibia > Anura > Myobatrachidae > Crinia > Crinia signifera. Next base: position 195,732,821 of record NC_139218.1, read on the forward strand.
ATAAGTGATACCTGGAGCACAGGAGCCACCAGGAAATTCCACAGTATACAGACTAACACTACCCGTCAAGAAACATAAAATAAGTTGGAACCTAAAAATGTGCATTAAGTCTTTTACTATAAACAACTGAACATCAAGAAACAGTTAAAGACAGGAAAATACATGTTTTGAAGAACACATTAAATAGTCTATTTCTGAAAAGGGATACGTTACAGCAATCACTGATTGATTGATTTTATGGACCCTGTTTTTTATCCTTTTGCTCCTTCCCATCTTTATAGTGGGACCGATCCAGACTTGTTTGGTGAGCAGTGAATTTGTCCCAGTCTTCGATGGTAGGGAACTGCGCATAGGCATTAATACGCAATGCATGTGCAGACTCCCGCAGCGAGCACCTTCGGCAAATTTACCTTTGCCGGGGCACTTGCTGCCTGATTGACAGGCAAGGGGTATTCCGGCGTGGACACCGGTGTTTCATGGGCGTGCCCACAAAAACAGTGGGCACGCACATAGAAATGTTGGGTGGGCCCCAGATAACGCAGGAGGTACCCAGCCTGCTCGGGGCGTGCAGATGATGACAGGGCTCGCCCTCAAATCGGACATCAGCGCAGCAGAGAAGTAAGTTTTGGGCTACGTTTCTGCTGCAAACGAAGGGAAAGTAATTTGATGGTGAGCAAAATGATTTTTCCTCTGTGTTAGCGCATGTGAGCAGATGTGTAAGCCTACACATCTACTTGCAACATTGCGAGGGGATCTGGCCAGCAGGGGGGGCATGCGTTCGCCGGGGTGGTGTTAACCTGCTCACTAGGCTCCAAATATACGTAGCGTAAAGAGTAGGTCTGAATCAGGCCCACAGTTTCATTAGCGTTCGGGTAGGGAGTAGAAAGATAATATGGCTTACATGACTTACACAGATGGTATGTACAAAAAAATCCAAAACTGTTCATATATGGTGTCAGGTTCTCTACAAATATTTAGTTTGACTTTCAAGCAGAAGAAAGTTGTTTTAAAAGGACCAATTATCTGAATACTTTGCGCAACTGTTTTATTGGAAGGAAAACTAAAGTCAATTCTTTTGACAAAATGAAATCAAGTCAGGCTTAGGTTTGTCAGATATGGCTTCAATCTTACAGACGTGTTATCAGGCAATTGGACCAATTGCAACAAAACAAGTGTGGTATATGGTGATGATTTTCATCATAAAGGCATTCCTAATGTTAACCTTAGCATGTGGATGTGGTCATAATGTCAACTACTGTTGACACAGATATTGACACATGAAATGTCAACATGATTAGAATGGTGGTCTAGTGGTACTGTGCTACGTATCACTAACATCTGACCCTTCCTCTTCCCCTTGTCCCTAACCGTCCCTTAAGCCGCCTAAAGCTTGGTACATACTGATGCAGCCGCCAATTGTTCCGACTTTTTCCCTTGAGCTTAGAACCAAATTGAGGAACACGCACCGCAATCTTGCTAATGACCTATCACATTGTTTGCTCTCATGAGATATATCATTGCTCCTGTACACACTAGATAAATCTTAATGCCATTCAGTTTTTGTGAGTAGCATGTACAGTCTATGACGTAAAATCTGTTGTTCGTTGTCCAGGTTTCCGTACACACTGCACATTAGGTACCAAACTGCTAGATATATTTAGGTTTGATGTGCAGCACATCAAAACTGATGATGTCACAAATGACCACAGTAGCAGCTACTGTATACTCAGCGTACACACTGAGCGATGTAGGCAATCGGACAACATACTGTATAGCTTAGTGGTTAAACCTAAACACCCCCCCCCCCACACACACACCCACCCACAGCCTAACCCTTTATTTAGTGCCTAAAATTAACCTCTAAATCTGCAGCCTAACCCTTCCCCTAGTGCCTAAGCCTAACCTCACCTTTCCCAGTCTAAACCTAACCCTAGTGTCTAACCCGAACTTCACCTTCCACAGTCTAACCCTACCCCCTAGTGTCTAAAACTGACCTCACCTTCCACAGTCTAACCGTTCCCCTAGTGCCTAACCTCCCCTTCCACAGTCTTGCCCTAACCCTTCCCCTAGTGCTTAACCTCTCTTCCCACAGCAAAACCCTTTCCCTAGTGCCTATCCTTAAATTCCCCTCCTCGAGACCAACACTATCCCTTCACTGTCAGTCCATGTAGAATGTCAGAAAAAAATTATGTCCACATTGTGAACATATCAACATTCTGCAGATGCCGTGTGTTCAATCTCACCATTTGGCAATATTGACATCATAACTGTCGACATTATGAAAGTCTATATTGTAAATGTCTACATTAGAACACATCCTTAACTAAACACCCTCAATTCCTGATAATGGTACGATAACCTAAATAGGGGCACTACTGTTTGCTAACTGCTCAAGACCTCAACCAAGTCACCAATTTTGCCACCCAATTGCATGTCTTAACTGGGGACTGAACAGCATATTGTAATATCCATCTACAGTATTTGACTTTGATTATATGCAAGAAAAGCAACAGAATAAACCAAAAAACTTAAAAAGTCTGTTTTATTATAGCCAGTACTGTATGATTCCACATATATTCCTAATGTGATTCTTCTAACTGCCATACGTATACTTATTAAACATGAGGTCAACCCATGTCAGTCATATTCCTAATTAATAAACATATATGTGTAGATTAGTGTAAAGGTGCATGCACACTATACTATTTGTCCCCGAGCGGTATCGTTGACAATCAGCAATATCGTTTAGCGATGTTACCCAGCCCACCGCTGAACATGCAGTCATTGACAATAGTCAAAATTTCACTTGTGTTCATTTTGCATGTTCAGATGATAGAGGATATCATTAATGACCCACAGTAGTGCACATCATTAACTATATGTTGAATGTACCTATTGGACTACCCCGTGCATAGACTTTTTGGAGCCAGGCAAGGCGCACTTCCGGACTGCCCCATGCCATTTTCCATCCTTGCTGGCTCCAAATACATGCAGTGGTAAAAATCGTACTTCATTGTTTGTATGAATTTTTACTTGTTTAATAATTTTTTTATGTTTATACCTTGGCGTCTGGTACACTGTCACACCTACCCACTGCCACTATATAGTGCATACACACTAGACGATATGAATGATATATAATTATATACAGTAGTTATTGTGCATATCATTGATATATTGTATAGTGTGTACACACACGTTAAGTGTGGTTTTAAAGTGAGATTTATGATTTATTGCCAACCATGTGTCCAACTGGTGGCTGGTCATCATGCTTAGACCATATTAATGATATTATAGTGCATATTGTTCTGTATTCACTATTTCTTTAACCATGCACACTCTCTCGCATGTTGTCTGAACATGCAGTCAAATCTGACAATATCGTCAGTGACTGCATGTCCCTCAGGGGTCCCCGTGATCTCACTGAATGATATTGTTAATTATATCAATTATTGTTTTTAGTGCAAATCGTTTGTTCTGCGGCACCGCCAATATTGTCTGCTCCCCCTGTAACTGTCAGCAGCAGCTTTATTCTGCAGCCAGCACAGGTGGTGCAGGGAGGCCCTTCTGTATGTGCAGGGCGGGTAAAGGGGAAGTAATCACATTGACCATGCCCCTTTCTGGATTTGCCCCTGGCTGAGGGCACAACAGCACCTCCAAATCGGTGCTATATTGTTTCTTTCAACATGATCAAGCCTCTTTGATTAGGAGACCTGCAACCCCCCCCCCCCCCCCCAAAAAAAAAAGAAAAGAAAATCTGGGGTCTTTAGGGGGGGAGCCCCATCTGTTTAATTTGTACCGAGCATCACAATTTCTGATAGCAGCACTGTCTGAATGACAAGATGTACCCATTTGCACATTTTGCAGTGGAACATTGGGCCTGATTCAGGTTGACTCACTAATGGTTGTGCGACTCATTTGCAAATATAGCCAGGTTTGACTGACTTTTATTTGTGAGCACCTGGATGCAGATGGGGCAGATGTAATACTCGCCAAAGGCGTTTGCACAGAAGATCTGCACTTGCGTATTTTCGCTGATATGCATGCACAGACCCGCAACATCGGACCAAGCTGCGAATTCAGCTAATTGCGAGCAAACATGAATCAGGCCAATAATAACGTGAATCAGGCCAATAATATCCACTCAGAAGGATCAATTGTTCACACAGAATGAAGGGATTTGGCAAAATAGAATCTACAGATTCAACTATACTATCCTTTATTTTTCTTGAACAAAGTTTGCAGAATGTCTGCTGATTGTAATTGCAATATATCAACAGTAATGGCATTCCTCCTCATTAACATTTGCCAACTGGCAATCATTTTTTGTAGATCAAACTAAATGCAAAATTATGTTGTAAGTGGTTACGTTAAAGATGAAGTCGGCAGCTCAAGTAGCAGCTACATTTATTGCAGGAACACTCAACAAGATTTATCAACTCTTTATCAAAACTACATTTCCCTAGTCAGTATCGGAAAGAAATGACATACAGTGCTACTCTAGTATAGAGGTTGGAAATAGGCAGAGGTAAATATCTTTGGCGAGAAGCAAACAACTAAGGGCCTTATTCAGACCTGTTGGCTAGGCTGCGTATACTCGCATCCTCTATAACTCCTTACAGCACACTAAGCATCTCTCGAGTACACTGACGCATTAGTACCTCATAGCACCCCTCTAGTACACTGACACATCTCTCTACAACCACTTATAGAACACTGATCCATCCCTTACATCCCCTCTTTGCACAATGACCCGTTCCTCTATCAGACCTCATAGCATAGTCACTGACTGACCCATCCAGAATAACTGCAACTTGCCTAACAGAGAGTAGCAGCTCATTTTCCCCAGCCTCAGTAGAGGTCAGTAATGAAGCATTTGCTAGATAATGATCTGATCATACTTGCTTACTTTTGAAAACTAGTTTCAGGGAGATTATAGTTGGTAGTAGAATTTTGCACAGCGCCCCATTGAGGGGGCATGCTCCACCCAAAGGGCGTGTCTAGTTCCATATATGGAGAGATTGTGAAAAGAGATTGTGCACCTGGCACCTAGAAGCGTGGGTGTGTACTGCTACATCTGAGAGGAATCTTTTAAAATGATTTATATCCAAATGTAGACGAGCCCCAAAGCACTTTGTAAGAGCCCCTATACTTGGTAAAGTGCTGGGAAATGGTGCTGATGATTCAATGTAACTGTATCTATCTCTCATTCCTTTTTTCCCCAAAAATGTAACAGTGTAATGTTGGCTAGGTAAAATGAGGGAGATTGCTATACTAATGAGGGAGAGAGGGAGATTGCTGTTATTTCAGGGAGTCTCCTACAGAATGCAGAAGGGTAGGTAACTATGGATCTGATGCTACAAACTGCGGATCTGTAAACTTCTAGCTTTGAGTCACACATACTTATTATAGGGCCTCACATGGGAAGCATGTCTGTGTGTGTGTGTGTGTGGGATCATTCTTCACCTGCTATATACTATGCTCATCTACAATAACATAATATGCTGTAACACCAGCAGCAGGTGCTCTCTGGGGACCTGGATACTCTTCCTGTACTAGGGATTTATCCAGGCCAGCAGTGTTGGTGGTGGAGGTTTGCAATGTGTTATCGATTGTTTGCAGAAGAGGGCCCCAAATAGTTTTTTTTTGCTTAGGGCCCCATGAGGTTTTAGAAGGATCCAAGTCCTGAAATATCAGTAACAGGATGGTTAGTATACTGTACCTCTGAATGGCTTGTTAATTAGATTTCCCCATTCTTTACTTCTGGAATATGGGCATTCCCCCATTGATACATGGCCACACCCCTTTCACATGTGTGCTATCAGTCTGTTGATGTAGGATAGTAAGTATGGTATTTTTTTTGTCTTGCAAGGACAGAAATGGCCCAGAAATATGTTTTTTTTTTTTTTTTTTTACAAAAATGTGGAAAAGTACGCGGCTATTACATTTCTGGGAGTCATTTGTGAAATAATTACCATTTTGCCAAAATGAGTTTGTACAATACCAAATCTATATGAAACTTACAGCAATTATTTTCTACTGTGCTACAAAATAGGCAGTTTTTTTCTTTTGGGGCAGATGTACTAAGCCTTATAAAGTGATAAAGTGGACATATATAAAGGATCAACCAGTCAGCCCATAAATGTTAGTTTTAAAAGCAGAGTCTGCAACATGACAGTTGGGGGCTGATTTGGTAGTTTATCGCTCATTACTCACCACTTTATTACTCTTCAAGACTTAAGGTGCCCATTCATTTCTGTGAGTTATTGCATGCGATACCTCACAAACGAGCCATCTGGGGAGCCACCGGGCTCCCAGGCAGCAGAATCACATGCAATTTATCTTATGCAATCCCAGCAAATCCTACGTGCAGCCCTTGCGATCTTCAGCTCCAAACTGATTTGCGCATTGGTCTGTGCATCGGATGGGAATCAGAGGTGAGGACATATGTTTTGTGCACTTATCATCCGATCGGCTCTATGCGCCTGAATCAGGTGAAAAGTGTATGGGCATCTTAAGTGCATCAATGTTTCAGCTAACATTTTACATACCGGTATGTATTTTATTGTACTGCCAAAATAATATTACATATAGACAAAAAGGTGCATTGTAATACCCAACGCCTAAATCCTGAGTCCAGTCTGGGATAATGAACCTGTGTTATACCCCTAACACCCCAGGACAAGCCCAGGTTGCGTCGGTCATGACCTGAATTTTTCAATGCAATCTGAAAAAAATCATCAATTGCATATCCCTGAGATCTCTCCCATCACTCGGGAGAGAGATCGGGCATGATATGACATTTGAATCGGGCCCAAAGTGTTTTGTAATCTGGACCCAAAAGTGGAAATCCACTTGGTTGGCTAAACTGTATATTTCTTTCATTGTGAGCTCCTATCACCATAAGGACCTCTGTATTATCAGGATTCAGAGGGTTATTCTGGTTCACTCGCAAAGACAAATTCACTCTTTAATGGATAAAACCATATGCACTGCAGATGGGGCTGATGTAACATGTGCAGAAAGAGGTAGATTTCGGTGGGGTCTGTACTTCATACTGATATCTATATTGCAGTGGAAAAATAAAGAAGTCCATATTTACCCTGCACAAAAACAAAATAACACCCAAATATAACTCTTTCTACACATGTTACATCTGCCCCACCTGCAATGCACATGGTTTTGTCCATTAGAGAGTGAATTTGCCTTTGCGTATGAACCCCTTCAGTCACAGCCACAACCACAGCAACTGGTATTCATCCACTTCTAAAGCTCAGCTAGAGAGTAATTGTTATTGGGTTTTCAGTATGAGGAATAAAAGGGTAGAATCTTGTGCATCACAATTGCAGGAAAAGGATATGCAATATGGCTATTTTCTTGCGATCCACCCCAACAACGCGTGGGAATAGCATAAAAAGTACCCATATTGCACTAGTGGATGGGGACCTTTAGATTTGTGTGTTCAAACTTAAATCTAAATTGCAGTGTAAAAATAATGCAGCCAGTAGCCAGCACAGAAACACATTAACTAACCCAAATCTACTGTCTCTGCACATGTTACATCTGCAACACCTGCAGAACAAATTTGCCCTGTGATCAAGACAATGTAAAAAAAATGGACCAAAGAAGGCAGGTTCTGGGGGAGATTCTCTAAACTAAAAATGCAGTAAAAACCCAGTTATCGGGGTTTTTACCGCATTTATACAAAGAAGTAACCCAGGATATTGCTTTGGTGTAAAAGGGGAATTCATTTTCATTGCTTTAGTACATTATGTTGTACACTACAATGTAATACACACTTCCTAAGTCTATAAGATTGTCAAGCATCACATTCTGCTCTCTATGGGAAAGGAAACTCACAATTTAATCTATCTACACGTCTTTGTGATAATCCACTGACCGTATCTTCCTGTGTGATAATCCACTGACACTATAATCATAGCTACTGTACCTATTCCATTAAAAAGGAAGTGCAAAGTTTATTGGGCATTCTTGCTTCCTACTTACTTCATAGACTAGCTGCCCACCTCAAGGACACTCCCTTTCTTTCCTGTTACATTCTTTTGTGAAATGTCCCGAAGGGAAAAATGACTTTGTGCTGATTTGTCTGGGCTGCGTGTTCACCTCCAAATTAGTCTTTTATGAAACAGCCAGGCTCAGAAGACTTAATTTCATTAAAAACATTCTTTTCATATTTTTATAAAGCTGGGAAAATCCACGGTGCTTACGCGGGGAATGCAGTCGGAATGTAAATGGGCTTATTGTGCATTAGGCACTCTATCATATAAAGAAGGGGAGTCACAAAGCAGGGGGGGCAGAAGTAGTTAACTATATGGAGCATGAATCGGGAGATGCTAAATGCACTAACCTTAATATCACTTACAATGCATAAAGTGGACAGCCTTAAGCAAAAATACAATACTCAACCTTTATTGCTTAATAAACTGCGACAGTACTACTGGGTTTGAAAAAAATAGGCTACATTTTTATTTATAGAAACACATATAAAAATGTATAGAGTGATATTTTTTAGGGAGAAAGGGCGGGGTGTTCTAACATCTGCCACCCATTTTTTCGCCCCCCTCCGTCGACTACCACATTCTTAATCGTATATGCTCTAACATATGCAATTCGCAATGCAGCTGTCCCTTGCGATGAGGCACCGTACCTGGACTTCCAGGTCAGAGACCAAGGAGTCCCTCTGAGCATGTGCAGAGTGCCGGCGCTGGCCACAATGCATGCTGGGAGGGCTCCATGACAGATCCCTCCCACAGCGCTGTGGAGAGAAGACCATACCTGGCGATACCTTCTGCAGCACTGACCTAGCAGAGGGGGTTAGAACATAGGGAAGTGCATCCCACCCTAAGTCAGGGGTAGATGCACTTGTAGTGGCAGCTGTGACAAAGTGGCTGCTTTAACTGTGTCTTTCAGTTAATGTTGCAGTCAGTGATTATACCTCTGGGACACCCACTAACCATGGTCTCAAATCTGGCCATGTACTCTGAAGGACGCACCATCAAGGACCTCCTTTAGTGCCTGATGTATTACTGTATGTGCCAAAAATTCATATTATTCACATTGGGATGCAAATAGGAGACACAAGTGGTTTATTGTGACCACTCCTGTATCTGCATACAAAATGCTGCAATGCTGTCACAGTGTTTTCTAGGAAGAGCAGCAAAAGATAATAGTGCTTCCTCGTTTTGCAAATTTAATGGATAAAGTCGCACAAAAGATGCTCAGTGCTGTTAATGTGCAGGACGGCTTGATGTAAGTGGACACATCTGTATAAGGGTTACTGAAACTACAGGGGTAAGAAAAACAGGATTCTTGTGTAAATAGGTGCCTTCTGTCGGCTTCTGTAATCTGTCGTAACATCGGATCACCCTGCGTGACCATTGGTCAGCTAAATACTGTCTGGTTACAGATTTCACACAGCTGGGACCAGGGAAGCTGCTTCAAAGGATGCAGCTGAGCCCCTGTACACCCAGAACATATGTCAATCATCATTCTGCGGCTTAGGGAGTACTGAGACCAACGCTGCAGACAGAGGTCTGCAAATGCGCAGTACAGATTCTGTACAACATAGGACCTGTTTCAGACTTGTAGGCTAACCCGAGACTTAGTATACAAGTTTGATGTGGTGAACAGGTACAGCGTCTTCATCTCAAGTGTCATGCAGAGTGATCAGATAGTGTAACTGTACTGTGTAACATCCATTCGCATGCCCTGTGCGCGACTTGTGCTTGCGAATGGGTGGCACCAGCCAACCATTCACAAGGCGGGGTTTGGTGGACTTGCAAGGCTGTTAATCAACCAGAACAACCCCCAATGTGTGTGGATGAGAGGTGTAGAACCATAGGCGAATCTAGGGGGTGGTCCGGGGGTGCACAGGACCACCCATTAGCCCATTTTGTAGCTGAGGGATAGGGCTTTCCAACGAGCCCAGACCTGTGTCTCTAGCCCTCTGGGAACCGGAGATACGGCCAGACAAACCTGGAACGTTTTCCCTATAGGATAACATGGGACCCGCTAATTCCGACCCCCACCCAGTTCAACAGCTGCCAGCTCCCCCTTCGGCATCACTGAAGCTCAAGGTTGATCTCAGTCGAACCCAAATCGCTGGGCCTTCAATCTGATACCAGGCTGGATCCATATGGGTTAACTGGTTCCAGGGATATTGAGGTTAAACCGTTTTTTTTTTTTTTCTTAAATGTAATTTCATGACTGTTTATGTTCTTTGAGGGCAAATTTCTCTGGAACCAAACAGCCCAGTTTCATGGGACCAAAATCATTCAAAGCCAACTCAAAAGTTCTTCAATATGATACTGGTCTCATGTAAATGGGTCAGTTGGTTCCAAAGATATAGCTGGTTTGTTAAAGGGGGGTAGGGAGAGGGGATTGGTTGTCTCTCCCCCTCACACCAGAAAATGCAGGGACTAGGCTGGTGTATAAGGGGTCAGCCTGGGAATGTCCCTGCATGATCCTGGGACCATATTCCCGGGTAAATCCCTGCATTTTCTGTTGTGAAAGGGGTATTATTTCAAAGGGGCATTACGGTGTGCAGCATCATGTGTAAGCGGCATTATGTGTGCAGCATCATGTGTAAGGGGCATTATGTGTGCAGCATCATGTGTAAGGGACATTATGTGTGCAGCATCATGTGTAAGGGACATTATGTGTGCAGCATCATGTGTAATGGGTACTATGGTGCACGGCATCATGTGTAATGGGTACTATGGTGTGCGGCATCATGTGTAATGGGTACTATGGTGTGCGGCATCATGTGTAATGGGTACTATGGTGTGCGGCATCATGTGTAATGGGTACTATGGTGCCATCAAGCAAGAACCCCCTAGCAATGAGCACGTAGGTAAGCAGCACTTATGTGGCAAATATGTAATGGGCATTACGGTTTGTTATATAGTATGTAATGGGCATCATGAATGTTTTGCACAATGTGTAATGGGCATTATGGTGTGTGGCCTTATGTGTAATTGGCATTACGGCGTGTGGCTTTATGTGTAATGGGTATTACGGAGTTTGCTAAAATGTGTAATGGGCATTACTGTGTATGGTCTAAAGTGTAATACCACACCCCTTTTTGTGATGCCACGCCTCCTTCCCATGAGACTACACCCCCTTTTTGCCGCGCGGCTACGCCGCGCAAAAGTCCCCCTGCTATTGTATCTAGATCTGGGAACACCCATTACCATAATTCTAGATTCGCCTATGTGTAGAACTTGTCAATATTTTGAGAGAAGAGATGTACAGTATATTGGTGTACAGTAGTTTGGTTTATGGCCTTGTGTGTGTGTGAGTAATTGAATACAGTACACTACAGATAACCAATGGAGAGACTGACAGAGCAGTTTTGCAAGCAAGGAAGATTAGCCTCGCATATGCATTCATAATGGATATAGTGGTGAAAGTCTTTATTGGGAAAGCTCAGTAAGGCGAACGTTGCAATAATCAATGCAGGAGATGATGAGAGCATGGCTTAGAATTTTAGCAGTCTCAGGTAAGGTAAGGACAAATTTAGAATATTTTGATGCGTTCGGCATGAATTTGGACCAGATTGAATGTGGGGATCAAAGGACAGTTCGAAGTCAAGTATGTCACCTAGGCAGCAAGCTTGTGGGATAGGGTAGATTGTCATATTCTCAACATTGATAAAGATATCAGGTTGGTAACCACACTTGGTCAATGGGAATGTAATTAATTCTGTTTTAGAAATGTTTAGTTTGAGGTGGAGTGATGACACCCAATATGAAACCGCAGAAAGGCATTCAGAGACACGGTCCAATACAGATGGAGACAGGTCCAGGAAGGATAGGTAGATGTGTTTATCATATGCATATGGTACTGAAATCCTAAAGAGCTGATTAGTTTTCCAAGAGATGTGGTATATAGATTGAGAAAAGCAGAGGACCCAAGACGTCCTGATGTACTCCAACTAATATACTGTAGGTAAAGAAGAAGAGGTGGAATCAGAGAAACAAACACATACCTCCCAACAGTCCCGATTTTATCGGGACAGTCCCGATTGTCAGGGCCTGTCCCGCTGTCCCACCCGCGGGCGGCAGTGTCCCACGGTGTGGGGGGGCTGTTGGGAGTCCCCCCTGTCAGCTGCTAAGCAGCGGGGAATAAACGCTGTGCACATGCGCACAGCGTCTAATCCCGCAGCCAGGGGGCTGGGGGCATGGCTAGAGGCTCACAGAGCCTCTGGGTCATGCCCCCATAGCGGCAAAATGGGGGCGTGGCCTCGCGGGGGAGCCACGAGTATAGACCACGCCCCCAAATTAGGCCACACCCCCCGAAATTTACGGCGCGCAGCAGCTTCCCGCCTCCTGACCTACAAAAGTTGGGAGGTATGCAAACATTGTGATACAGCTATCACATGAGTAGTAAAAGCAGAAATACTGTATGTGAAAGCAGTTGTTGTATATCGGAGGAAATGTCTTGAAAATTTATTATTCTAGTCTGCCCATTAATATTTGTGATGGATTGGGGAACTACAGTGACCTTGAGTTTGTGGTAATGGAGGAGAGCATGCAGGTGATAAGGTTCTGATCTAAAGAATAACGTAATGCCAGCAGTCAAAATGGAGTGGATTAAACATCCCCCATAAGTGTGTCACACTGGAGCATGTGACTTGGGACCAATAGGGGCATAGACTGGGCAAAAGGGGCTGATTTTTATAGGGCAGGAAGAGGAGGGATCTGCCTCTTCTCTCTGCGGAATTTGGGGTGAGTGGTCGCGTGCTAGGGCTGCTCCCCGTTTCAGCGTGAGATCCATATTGAGTTATTTCCCCCAGCCTCATTGTAAGCCCCCTCAGCCTGCTCGGACTGCCTATGGCTCCCCCGAGCAGACCTAGGCGTGCTGCTCGCGCGCCCGCCCATTTTAGGAGCGCCGCGGACGGCGAAGGAATCGTGGCCGGGGGTTCCCCTGACCCGTCCCCCCTGCTGGCGCTTACCTTCCGGCGCCTGGGCAACGCCGTTCTCGTGGCGCGGGGACCGCCGCGGCTGGCCTAGCGCCGGCGGCGGCGCGGCCTGCAACACGCGCGGCAGCCGGGCACTCGTCGGTGACGTCACGCGGCCGGGCCGCGTCATCTAGGGGCGCCCGCCGGGGACACGCTGCGATCCCCGCTACAGGCGGCCGGGCCTCAAGCCTACCTGCTGCCGCTGACGGTCCTGGACAGCCTGCTCGCCGCGGGGCTCCCGCATATAGGGCGCGGGGGCTCCCGGCGTCAGGCCTACCTCCGGCGTCGCGGAGGCAGGCGGGCAGGGGCAGGGGGGCACAGGAGCCTCAGAGAGTGGCTCAGAGGGGGCAAGGATTGATGGCTGGCAGGGTGGCCGGGCGGCAGAGGGTGCCTGCGCCTCAGAGCCCCCTGCAGGCCTATGAGAGTGGTGGGCCTGGGGAGGTAGACACCGGGGAGGTGGGAGAGGATGAGTGGGCAGACCTAGTGAGGAGGATCGTGGGCAGGGGTGCGGGGCCTCTAGGCGCAGAGGCAGGTCTGGGCCTGCTTCTGGCTCAGGCCGTGGCTCTGTGGCACAGGCTCCCCCGGCCTTTGACCCTTCCTTCCTATCTGCAGCCCTCTCCTCTGTCGCTAGCGCCCTAGCCCCCCTAGCTGATAGTATGCCCCAGGAGAGTGGGGGTTCTGCCCGGGGGAGGCGTAGGGCTCCCGGCTCACAAGGAGGGCCCATACCGGGCTGCTCCAGATTTATGCAGGCTTTCCGCGACATGGGCTCTGCGGTGGCCGAGATGGAAGAAGGGACCAATCCCCCTTTAGCTCCTGAGAGGCGGGGGGGAGGGCCCGAGCGCGGAACCTGAGATCTTCAAGGCACCGTGTACCGGAGTGCGAGGAGTGGGCTGTACCGCTTCAGGACGATGACGAGGCGGCTCTCGAGGCCGAAGAGTTGGATGAGGCCGATGATGATGATGACACTTGGGCGGCCCAGCCAGAGAGACCAGGTGAGGACTCTTTGGAGTATGAGGAAGGGTCTGATGGGGGTTCCTCTACCGGGGGATCCCAAGGGAGCCACTCTTCCACTTCCTCTTCCTCCTCTGCGGGCGGGTCCGACATTGGCAGCGCAGCGAAGGCCCGCAAGCGTGCAGCTAAATATGCAAAGAAGGAGGCGGGTAGGCGCGCTAGTCAGGTCAAACGAAGGAAGGTGTCCGCCATGTCACGCAGGGAGAGGAAGAGGCGTAATTTACCAGGTGTGGTTCATTGTGACTACACCGCGGTGTTAAGGGGTCTACGCGAGAGTTGCAGGCAGAAGATAGTCAAAGGGGATTACGTTGATGTGTTCAGTCTGACTGAGGACACCAAGAAGGCATTTAAGGCCGCCAAAGAAAAGGGTGGCATAGGATCGGAGGCATACCGGTCCTATGACAACTGGCTGGCGGGGTTCTGCGTATTCGCAGCCTGCTACTTGGAGGATAGGCCAGACGAGCACATCAACGTCATACGGTATATTCACATGATACACGAAATGCAGCATAAATATGGGGGCACTGCATGGCGCACTTATGACGATCAGTTCAGGCGCAAGCAGGATTGTTTACACATTTTGGACTTAGGCTGTAAGGACGTGGAAGTGTGGATGGAGGTGGCTCGCGTGCACTTGGACACAGTTGAGGCGGCTGCGACCTCCTCCCCTTCCACGTCTGCTCCCCTCCTGCAGCAGAGACCGGTAGCGGAGGCCCCCGCGGCTCGCCGTTTCCCTGGGGCAGGGAAGATGGGCACGATGGGTGCCGCCAAGGGCAAGTGCTTTGCCTTTAATAATGCTACCTGTCAGCTGGGCACTCATTGCCGTTACAAGCACATTTGCATTACTTGCTCTGGGAACCACCCGGCCGCAAACTGCTTTCGCGGAGCCCGTCCCTCTAGGGGGGCGGGTGCCGGCTCTGCCCCCAAACCCAATGGGCCTGGGGGTTCTCGCTAGGGCAGCTACTCCAGTCCGGGTGGAGGCCATGGAGGATTGGCTCCTCTCTTATCCTGACAGGGAAGCGTCTGTTTTCTTGAAGGAGGGTTTTAGCTCGGGTTTTCGCCTTCCCGTAAAGGGGGAGGTTCGGGGAGGGGCGTTTAGGAATTTGCAATCTGCGCGCTCACTCCCTTCCGTGCTGTTGGAAAAGGTGACTAAGGAGGTTCAGCTGGGGCGCATGGTAGGCCCCTTTCCCAGGCCCCCGCTAGAAGGTTTAGTCATTTCACCTGTTGGGGTTGTCCCTAAAAAAGCTCCTGGAAAGTTCCGGCTCATACAGCATCAATCTTGGCCAGCGGGGTTCTCCGTCAATGATGCTATTCCTGCCGAGTGTTGTTCGGTGACTTACCAGTCCTTCGACGACGCTTTGGCCATGGTGAGGTCGTTTGGACGGGGGGCACTCATCAGGGCCGGCCTTAGGCATAGGCAAACTAGGCAATTGCCTAGGGCATTTGGAATGCCTAGGGGCATCAGCAGCTTCTGCTGATTAAAATGATATGCAGCATGCCTATATTCTGTGTGTGAGTGAGGCTGTATCTGCATATGAAATAGTGTATTCATGGAAATCACTGTAACATTAAATTCCATATTCAGGTACAGCCACAGTCACACACAGCCCTGGGCCCCCTCCCCTTAAGTGACAGCAGCAGCTGCAGCTCTTCTCCTCTGCCCAGCACACATTGCTTTGTGCTGGGTTGCAGTGTGGCCATGGAGGTGCTTAATATACATTATTTTCTCAGGATTTTTTTCTATGGGTATAATGTGAATAATGTAAGGAGTAATGTATATAAGGTAAAGTGGTACTACAGTGTGATGTAACGTGAATAAGGGACACCATCACATGATATAATGTGAATAAAGTTGCACTACTGTGTGGCATAATTTGAATTGGGGGTACTATTGTGTGGCCATGCCCCTTCCCAGCAAGAACACACCCCTGTTTGGGCTGCGCACTGAATGTGTGCACTGTTTCTATTTAAAATATTGCGGGTAGGAGCACCAAAATGATGACTGCTATGATGAGGGTTGATGGTGCTGGGAAAGGAGAGCAGGGTCAGAGGCGAAACTAGTGGCGGTGCTAGGGGGCACCAGCCAAAATCTTGCCTAGGGCATCATTTAGGCTAGGGCCGGCTCTGGCACTCATGGCTAAGGTGGATGTTGAGTCGGCTTTCAGGTTGCTCCCTCTGCATCCTGATGCATTTTGGTACATGGGCTTCCGCATAGGAGAGGAGTATTTCATCGACAAATGTTTGCCGATGGGGTGTTCAGTATCCTGTGCGTTTTTCGAGCGGTTCAGTACCTTCCTGCATTGGTGTGTAGAGCAGTCATCCGGGGAGAGCGGGATCGCTCATTACCTGGATGACTTCCTATGTGTCGGGCCGGCTGGCTCCGACCGCTGTTCCCAGCTGTTGCTGTCCCTGCAGTCCCTTTTCCGGCAGTTCGGTGTCCCTATCGCGGACGATAAAACCGAGGGCCCTGTGACGTGTTTGTCGTTCCTGGGAATTCAAATAGACACGGTACATGGCCTTTGTAGCTTGCCCCCCGATAAGGTGTCTAAACTGGGAGAGGCCATCGAGATGTGTAGGGACAGAGGCAAGGTCACCTTACGTCAGGCCCAATCAGTCCTGGGCCAGCTCAACTTCTCCTGCAAGGTTATCCCTATGGGTCGTTTGTTTTGCAGGAAGTTGGAACGGGCCACCGCGGGGGTTCTCAGGCCGCACCACCTTATTCGCCTGTCCGCTGAGATTAAGCGTGACTTGGCTGTCTGGTCCTCTTTTTTAGAGGACTTCAACGGGGTGCGGATCTGGTTGGCCCCCGCGGTCGCCAATGGGGAATTACAGCTTTTCACCGACGCCTCGGGGTCGCTGGGCTTTGGCTGCTTTCTGGCCGGTCACTGGTGCGCCGAGAGGTGGCCTGGAGATTGGGTTGAAAGGGGTCTTACTAGGGACCTGTTGTTGCTAGAACTCTTCCCCATCATGGTCTCTATGGAAATCTGGGCCTCGAGACTAGCTAACAGGAGCTTACTATTTTGGTGTGATAACTTCAGCACAGTCCATGCCATCAATCATCAGAAGGCTAAGTCACTGTTGGTATTACGCTTGTTGGCGCAGCTCTCCCTCCAGTGCCTTCGGCATAATATTCTGTTTAGGGCCCGACACGTTCCAGGGATAGAGAACGAGATTGCGGACGCACTCTCCCGCTTCCAGTGGCAGCGTTTCAGGGAATTAGCTCCACACGCTGACGATGTTGGGGTGCCCTGCCCCTCTTATGTTTGGCAGGTGATCTGGCAGGACTGGAGGGGTTAGCCGAATCCTCATTGGCCCCTACTACCCTTAGGAACTATCGGGCGGCATGGACGGAGTGGGAGTCTTTCGCGGGCGGGGCTTCTCAGTCAGGTAGGCGTGGACAGCGTCTCTTGTTGTCCTTTCTGTGGTCACTGTATTGCAAGGGTAAATCCAGGGCAGTGGCAGCGCGCTATTTGGCGGGGATAGCTTTCTTCGCAAAGCTGAAAGGTTTTCCTGACTTTACTAAATGCTTTCTGGTGGTCAAGGCTATGAAGGGTTGGTCACGTGTAGTTCCCGTTAGTCCCGACTGTCGCAGGCCTATTGATGCTTCTCTTCTTTCAGCTTTAATAGAGGAGATAGGACATTCCGCGGATTCTGCTTTTGAAACACTGTTATTTAGTTTAGCTTTTTCCATGGCGTTTCATGGTGCGTTTAGGATTTCAGAGCTAGTTGCTCCGGCTAGGTCCCGCCCTGCTATTTTACTAGTATCCGACATTCGGTTGGATGGGGGGGCCCTTTGGTTTAGAATTAGGAGATCTAAGACTGACCAGTCAGCCAGGGGCCGATGGGCTTCTATGACGCCGGCAACTCTGGCCTCTGTTTGCCCGGTAGCCCTAGCGTCTCTGTACACGGAGGTCAGACCATCTATGGATGGTTCCTGGCTCCTGCATTATGATGGGTCACCTCTGACGGTGTACCAATTTCGTTGGATGCTAGGGCGCTGCCTTGTGAGATTGGGTCTGTCCCCAGGGGACTTTGGTACCCATTCATTTCGAATTGGCGCCGCTACCTCGGCCGCAGCGGCTGGCTGGCCAGTTGACGATATCAAGTCCTTAGGCAGATGGCGCTCAGCGAGCTATAGGAGATATATTAGACCTCACCTCCTGCCCTGAAGGTTTGTCTGTGCTTGTGCGTACTGGTGTCTGCCTGAGGAATTGAATGGTCATTTGTTTTCCCCAACCCTGTGTCCTCCCTACTAGGGGTGTAGCTACGCTCTGCTGTTGGGCCAGCGTCCGGAGTTTTCTCGCTTTTTGCCTGACCTGACGGACTGAATTCGGTTCACCAATTTGATTATAGTCTAATTAATAGTCCCTCAGCAGGTCCAGTCGTTTTTTCTCCGGCCGAGTACACCCGTCATTCCTTTACCTTTCCATGCCTTACCCTCCCTTGTTTGTCTCTTACCTTTTGTGTCCCGGTATGGCTCCAATTGTGATTGGAGCATGTCTATTGGCACCTTAAATTACTGTGCCTGATGCAAATGCAGATCAAATTCCTTTTTTCTTTTTTGGCAGATCCTCCTAGTAGTAATGTATTCTCATTCAGAACCCAATCTAATTACACCTTTTTGTTTACGTTTCTCTCCTTAGGTCTGGGATTCGATAGGCTCAAAATCTGGGTAGTCGGCCATTCTTTTATCTTTTGGGCAGCCAGGTCAGTTTCCGCAGGCGAGGGTCCGGTTTTCACTTGCTCCCAATTAGTCAGGTGGTTAGGGGTTAGGGGCATGCTCTGGAGGGACCTGCGGGCGTTCCTTATGGTGAACGTTCGCCGCTACGGGTTGCCAGCGGTTTTGGTAATCCATTTGGGTGGCAACGACCTCGGAAAGTTGTCCCAGTTAGAGCTGCGGAGCCTGATCTTAGAAGATCTTGCTGCCATCAAATCAGCTTGGCCGTCTTGCACCATTGTGTGGTCCTACGTCATTCCACGAATTAACTGGAGAGGGGCTAGGGATCCCAGGGCGATCGACGAAGCGAGGAAGAAACTTAATGCAGCCGTTGCCCGATGGGTGCTGGCCAACGGGGGGACGGTGGTCACCCATGCTAGGATTAGATTTGGCGGTCAGCATCTCTATCGACCTGATGGGGTTCATTTAGCGAGTGAGGGTCTTTTTATATTTCTGGAGGGTCTGCTTGGGGTTATCGATTCATTAGTGTAGCTGGTGGCGGGGCGGGGGGATTTCTCTTAGAAATCCCCCGCTCTGGCGGGAAAGAACGGCAGAGTTATTCAATTAGTTCATACTTAGTGTAAGGTTGCCATTTTTTATTGGCCTATTTTTGCGGTGCTCTCACCTCTCATTGGCTGAGGCCTTAGCTGTATCACCCGTGTCGGGGACAGCGACCTACCTGGCTTGGTGGGTTGTCAATGGGGTGGTGTAGTTGGATACCGTTTGTTTTTTAGGACGATTACGTCAGATTTTTGGGGTGGAGTTTGTGTAGTTAGCCGTTCTTTCTTGGCCACCATTAATTAAGATTAATTCAAAATAAAATAATCAATCTAGTTTAAAAGTTGCTATAAATAAAATCAGTTAACAATTTCTGCCAATCTATGCCTCCGAGTCTTCATTTCAGGTTATTAATTAAGATAGAAATGTATAAGGTTTCTCATGCTAAGGTACACATATGAGAGGTGGGATGTTTAAGAGAGGGAAAGGATTATTAGTAAATTAAGAAACTGGGATGCTCAATACTACTATGGTAGTATCAGTGCTGCACCTGAATATAATTGATTGTGTGTACAGGATGTGTGTACAGATATATAAATTATTAAATGTAAGTGGGAGACAGCTTTATTGTCACACTAGGTGTATTGTATTGTGTAACCAGAAACAAACACAAGGTCTGCTTTGGGCACCCATCAGAGAAATTCAATAGTTTCTTCAATTGAACACCCATTACTTCTGACACTCCCAATAGCCCTAGCCTTAGCCACATAAAGGGACTGATGCACTAAGCTTCAAAAGTGATAAAATGGAGAGTAATAAACAGCCAGCCAATCAGCTCCTGCCTAACATTTTTCAAACACAGTCTGTGACATGGCAGGTAGGAGCTGATTGATTGGTTGGTTGGTTGGTTGTTTATCACTCTCCATTTTATCACATGTGAAACTTAGTGCAGCTGGCCCACAGTCTCTAAACCTAACCATAATACTGCCAACACCACGCCCCAAATGGAACACTTTTCTTAGATTTTTGCTCAACACCTCGGGAGGCTGCAAGCAGAAATGTCGGCACACACTGCATGCGCACCCTCATGGCAGAACAAATGAAAACACTGCCAGCAGGCACCCTCTAGTATCAAGCAGCCAATCCTTAGATTCTAGATTTCTTGGTTAGGAGGCCACAAATGATTAAATTGGGCAAGTTCATGTTTGGGAAATCATGCAAAGAACTGTTGCGACACAGGGATGTGTTTTACGGTCTTTGCTGAATTTATTATTTACCTAACACTGATTACTAGGTCTATCAAGATCATTGCTATTGTCAACTTGAAAAGAAACAAGGAAGAGACATCATATAGGAATGACGTTTCTGTACAGTACTTACTAAATGGAGTGAGAAGAATCACTGTATTATAAATATTCATAAGAGATCTTATAGTTAATTTTAGACAAACTAAGAGGAAGTGGAGAATGTGTAACCTGTGTCATCCTCTGACACAGGTTATACGGCTGCTAAATACAAATACAAATACAGCAGAATACGCCCGCCTATGTCATCGGAAAAAATACAAATGAGTGAATACAGCAGATTAGTAAATCTGCCCTATTTACGAATCGTATTTTGCATAAAATACTACTGATGATTAGTAAGAACATGAATATGTCTGCGTTGTATTCATATTCTTAGTAAATTCCCCCATTGTTTACAGGAAGTATGTAATATGTTTTGGGTCTTGGCTCATTGAGAAGGGGTAAAACTCTGGTTTGAGGATTTGAAGATTAGAAACCGTCTACTGTCTTTTACGGATTTGACGATTGAAAAAAGATTGTTGGAGATTTGGCCATGTTGGGGTTATAAACATGTTTAAAGTTATTGTGAATCAAGTGTATAAATCCTTAGGACTCCGAATGTTATCGAGACATAAAAGTTGACGACCGATAAGAACCACTTGGCACATTTGATCTGCCCTTGCACATACACACACTTATACAACAGGGTTATTTTTTTTTTCAGGAGCCATTTAAGCTACCAGTATTATTTGGGTTTGTAGGATGTGGGAGGAAATTAATGTACCCAGAGGAAACCCACACAAGCACGGGGAGGATATACAAACACTGCACAGTTAGGGCCATAGTGGGAATAGAATACCCATGCTCACAGCCTAACCCTAATCCTCCCTTCTATATGCCTAACCCTTTATCCTCCAGCCTATATCTAACCTTTGATAAAGCTGCTTAATGCAGCGAAATGCGTCATTATACACTGCACCGTTAACTATTTGGACCCATTATTAGAATTTCTGCCCAAACAAGCCCTTGAAATCTTGACATGTGCCGACAGGTGGTATTTCATGCCCTGCCATCCACTAGGGCATGGTGGGAGAATAAAATAGTGTGCCTCGCGTAGCAAGGCACCTGCCAAAGCATGGCGAGTGTAGCGATGCACTTTTTTAGTGTCCATACCAACTGTGCCAACATTCGGGTCAAAGAAAAGAAGTGAAAAACCCCATGTCGACCTTTTGACTGTTGACCTTCCCGATGTCGACCTTATGCTTGAGTTGACCTAATGACCCTTTTGATCTAACCCCATGTCGACCTTCAGTGGTCGACCTAATGCTTGTAGATCTAATGCTTGTCTATCATATGATCCATACCCTGCAGAACAGCAATCAGGTCTGAATCAGGCTCATCGTTCATGGCTTCATTCGCCCCAGCATCTGGTTGTTGCCAGGAGTGTCCAGTTGGGTGAGTAGCACTCCAGATTGGACAACCTGGCAAACAACCCACGAGAGCATGCAGTAGTGGCTACACACTAAACCATGTGTCTCATATGTTGTATCGGACAACATATCACCTAATGTGTAGTGCACCCAACTTAAAGCTCTCTGAAAGTGTTAAATCTGCCTCACCTACAATGCAACAGATAGTCTGCATCCCGGACACAGTAGAAGAGGTAGAGATTTAACATCCACCCAGTATAGAGTCCTGTGAAAATCTATTTTTGGCAGATATGTGAGAAGGCAATTTATTACACCTAGGTCTACCTGGTACATAATGCATACAGTATTACAGTTCAGCAGTGTCCCAGGAAATGTATCTATTATGTTGTTTTATAAGGGCTGCAATGCTACAATTGGAAAACAAATCTAGATTCAGTTTACAACGTACTAATTGGCTGCTTGCTTTAGTATGCATTGTACATATACCAAAAGCCAGTCACATGCTAACAGTACTGATCCTGCTTAAACCTATGAGATTAGACTGGGTGATAGTGATGCAAGGTCAGAAATAACAGTTCCAGCACCCAAATGTAACTTGGCATGCAAACTCCAGTGTGGATTATTAGATAAACAGTGTCCCATACCTCCCAACTTTTGAAGTTGGGAGGTCGGGACGTCTGCGCGGCGAAGCCGTGCACGCTCCCGAAAAGGGGGCACGGCCTCAAGAAAAGGGGGCGTGGCCTCACGGGGTGACGCGAACTCCGACCACGCCCCCGTTTTCGACGCTCGTCGGTGCTGAATAGACGCTGTGCGCATGCGCACAGCGTCTATTCTTGGCAAGCTGGGGGGGCTCCCAACTGTCCCCCCCACCGCGGGACAATGGCGGCCCCGGGCGGGACGCGGGAACGTCCCCGAATATCGGGACGTTCCCGCGGTAAGCGTGACAGTTGGGAGGTATGGTGTCCAGATAGATAGTCAAGTGATCTGTCTAGATCGCATAGAAATTAAGCACAAATTGCTCCCTGTGTACACCTGATAGCAATGGCCTAGCATGTGCATACAAGTGCATACAAAACATTAGAACAGATCGCTCAGCACACATCGTTAGACACCAGGAAACTCAAGGGAAATCACCTAGCCTAAATCGCTTAGTACACATCACTAAGCACACATCTCAATGTGTGCATGCCACATAATAATCTGATGTTTAAAAAAGTTCCATGGTCGGCACACGGAAGCCTTGGTACAGCTTTCATTTCCACTTTTTTGTGTTCTTTGGGATATCTGTTACTAAGAATAAGCTAACAACTACTCCATTTTTAAATGCACATGTTTTCCAACTATTTATATTTATTTATTTATTTATTAACAGTTTCTTATATAGCGCATACAAATTCCGCAGCGCTTTACAGAGCATAGTTATGAGCAAACACAAAACAAAATTACATTACAAGACAGTTTAGGACAAGTACATGGTTAATACAGATAGTTGCATCAGGGGACAGGACACTGAAGCAATTATCAGGGTGGCAGTGGTTTATATATTCTAAGAAAGGCACAAGAGGAGAGAGGGCCCTGCCCGTGAGAGCTTGCATTTATATGCATTTCACCCAGTGCCTGATTAACCAATATGCCCGGGGCGCCGCACGGCTTGTCCGCCTCTGTTAACAGCCAGGGCGCCCGGCAGCTCCCCCAATAACTCCGCCGCCACCTCAATTCCTCCCCCTCTCCCCGGCCGCCACGACAAGATCAGGCGCTCACTGATTTCCCAGGGTAGGGGAGGGGAGCGGAGTGCATCTTGCATCTCTCCTTCCCCTCGCTCACTGGGGCCTGGCTGTCAGCCAATCATAGAGCGCTCATGGGCCGGCAGCCAATCAGGAGCCAGCCCGCGAGGCATGAATGGCTGGTGGTGGCTCAGGGACACAGTGAAGGGGAAGGAGAGACACGCGATGCACTCCCCTCCCCTGGAAAGAAGAAGCAGCAGCACCACCACCACCAACACCAGCGATGGCAGCGGCGGGGGACTGGAGGGGGAGACCCAGGGCCACAGTAAGTTGTGCTGCTTCTAACACTTTGGGGGCATATGTGTGGCACTGTGGGGGCATATGTGTGGCACTGTGGGGGCATATGTGTGGCACTGTGGGGGTATATCTGTGGCACTGTGGGGGCATATCTGTGGCACTGTGGGGGCATATCTGTGGCACTGTGGGGGCATATCTGTGGCACTGGGGGCATATCTGGCACTGGGGGCATATGTGTGGCACTGTAGGGGCATATGTGTGGCACTGTGGGGGCATAAGTGTGGCACTGTAGGGGCATATCTGTGGCACTGCTGGGGTATATATGTGGCACTGTGGGGGCATATCTGGAAAAAAGAAGCAGCAGCACCACCACCACCAACACCAGCGATGGCGGGGGACTGGAGGGGGAGACCCAGGGCCACAGTAAGTTGTGCTGCTTCTAACACTTTGGGGGCATATGTATGGCACTGTGGGGGCATATGTGTGGCACTGTGGGGGCATATGTATGGCACTGTGGGGGTATATCTGTGGCACTGTGGGGGCATATCTGTGGCACTGTGGGGGCATATCTGTGACACTGTGGGGGCATATCTGGCACTGGGGGGCATATGTGTGGCACTGTGGGGGCATATGTGTGGCACTGTGGGGGCATATGTGTGGCACTGTAGGGGCATATCTGTGGCACTGCTGGGGTATATATGTGGTACTGTGGGGGCATATCTGTGGCACTGGGGGCATATCTGGCACTGGGGGCATGTGTGGCACTGTAGGGGCATATGTGTGGCACTGTGGGGGCATATGTGTGGCACTGTAGGGGCATATCTGTGGCACTGCTGGGGTATATCTGTGGCACTGTGGGGGCATATCTGGCGCTGTGGGGGCATATGTGTGGCACTGTGGGGGCATATGTATGGCACTGTGGGGGTATATCTGTGGCACTGTGGGGGCATATCTGTGGAACTGTGGGGGCATATCTGTGGCACTGTGGGGGCATATCTGGCACTGGGGGGCATATGTGTGGCACTGTAGGGGCATATGTGTGGCACTGTGGGGGCATATGTGTGGCACTGTAGGGGCATATCTGTGGCACTGCTGGGGTATATATGTGGTACTGTGGGGGCATATCTGTGGCACTGGGGGCATATCTGGCACTGGGGGCATGTGTGGCACTGTAGGGGCATATGTGTGGCACTGTGGGGGCATATGTGTGGCACTGTAGGGGCATATCTGTGGCACTGCTGGGGTATATCTGTGGCACTGTGGGGGCATATCTGGCGCTGTAGGGGCATATGTGTGGCACTGTGAAGGCATATCTGTGGCACTCTGGGGGCATATTTGGCATTGTGGGGGTATATCTGTGGCACTGGGGGCACATCTGTAGCACTGTAGGGGCATATGTGTGGCACTGTAGGGGCATATGTGTGGCACTGTGAAGGCATATCTGTGGGGGCATATTTGGCACTGTGGGGGCATATATGTGGCACTATGGGGGCATATATGTGTCACTGTGGGGGCATATATGTGGCACTGTAGGGGCATATAGCAGCAATGGCAGTGGCAGGGGATTGGAGGGGGGAGACCCAGGGCCAGAGACAGTGAGTTGTGCTGCTTGTGGCACTGTGGGGGCATATGTGTGGCACTGTGGGGGCATATGTGTGACACTGTGGGGGCATATATGTATGGCACTGTGGGGGCATATCTGGCACTGTGGGGGCATATTAGTAAACGTCATCAGTTGTACGGCAGCGGCGCCTGGAGCATAATGTGTAATAGGCATTATGGTGTGGGGAGTATTGTGTAATTGCCATCACTGTGTGGGATCTAATGGGCATTATCGTGTGCGACATAATGTGTAATTGTCATCACGGTGTGCGACATAATGTGTAATTGTCATCATGGTGTGCAGCGTAATGTGTAATTGTCATCACAGTGTACGGCATAATGTGTAATTTGCATCACGGATAAATAGTGTATAATGATTTAAGTAGCCTTGATCTGTGAGGCGTACTAGGTCACTGCGTGGGCCTTTTTATTTTTATGTCACTGTGTGTCCTTCAGCCCGCCAACTTAAGTGCGGGAGGACAATGACAATTCCTGCGGTATCCAATGTCTAGACATGCAGGTTGCAAAAGTGAGATGTAAGGTAATTGTTTTCCTGCTAGACCACACCTTTATATTAAACCACAACCCTTTAAAAAGAAACCACGCCCCCTATTTCGCTGCGCGCGCCGATGGCAATTTCTTGGGGGGGGCGCGCATTTTTATTTCTTTGCCCTGGGAGCTAAATTGTCTAGAAACGGCACTGGGTGAAATAAAAATAGAAATAAATATAAAAATAAATATAAAAATAAATATAAAAATAAAAAATAATAAAATTAAAATAAAAATTAAATAATAAACAATAAAAGATAAATAAATAAATATAAAATTTAAAATTAAAATAAATATAAATATAAAAATAAATAAAATAAACTAGAATGACCAATTCAATGTTTACACTCCTTGTAGGAGTTAGTTGAAGAAGTCCAGGTTGGTAGGAGGCTATGCTTGCTTACCCTGCACTATATAACAGCTATACCACTTGCCGTGGCTTTTGCAAACTTGCGGCGGGACTCCGGAGCTTTAGGTGGTGACGTTACCTGCCGTCTTCTTCGTTTGCGTCTTACCGGGGCTGGCTGGGCTTGCTTCTCCTCTTTGTCTGGGGGCTTCTTAAGCTTAACCAATGCGTTTCACACGCAAGGTGCTTTTTCAAGGATGTTTGTTTGCTGGCTTTTTTTCTCTTTAAATAGAATAATCTTTATTGGTAAAACGGAAGTTATAAAAACGGAAGTTGTCATACAACTGGCGGGAACCTCATGTTTCTTGGTTCTTTGTTTACATATATGGTCAATTATTT
The DNA here is from genome assembly GCF_055691185.1 of Crinia signifera. Classification (NCBI taxonomy): domain Eukaryota; kingdom Metazoa; phylum Chordata; class Amphibia; order Anura; family Myobatrachidae; genus Crinia; species Crinia signifera. The sequence goes on from NC_139218.1 coordinate 195,759,662, forward strand.
TCAAAAAATAAATAAAATGAAATAAGAAAAATAAAAGAAAAAATGAAAATAATTATGAAACAAAAACAGATGAAAAATATAAATAAAAAAGTAGAAATAAAAATAAATATTATGAATATTCGTAGAGCACTTATAGACATAGATAGAGTAGAAAGGGAAAGAAAAAGTACTCTCTCTTTTTATAAGCGTGCCCCCAAAAAGAGAGAGTACTTTTTCTTTCCCTTTCTAGTCTAACTAATAATTACTCTCTGGGGAGCACCTCCACTACAGTGATACCTATACCATAGTCATAATTCATCAGTACAGTGGATCATAATGATAATTTTGTACATGTTTGCTTTTTACTAAATTTGCTACCTGTGCGGCAGTAATCTTCCACCTTTCCCCTTTTTCCCTCTACGAATAGACATAGATAGAGGTAGGAAGTAAAGATGTTAAGAGAAGGCGGTGGTTGGATGGGAGAAAGGATAGTTTGGGACGAAGGTTCAAAGAAAGTCTTTCAGCTCAATGTCTATGTTTAGACCTTTTGGTTCCAGGGTATCCAATGCGTACTGTATATCCATCTGGTCTCGTTTTTTTTTAGATTGGATATCATATCTCCTCCTCTCCAATGGGGTTCTACATGTTGGATACCCATGAAGGTGAGGCCTTTAGGATCTTTATTGTGCTTTTCCAGGAAGTGTGATAACACACTGTGGGTCTGCAGTCCTCTTTTTATATTGTACAGGTGTTCTGCAATTCTTATGTTGTTTTTTATTTTTGTTTGGCCCACATATTGGTACCCACATGGGCATTGCAGGAGGTATACCGCTCCCTCTGTTTCACAGGATATGTGTTCTTTGATTCGGAAGGATTTTTGATTTTGGTTGGAAACGAAAGTTTTTACAGGGTTTGTTCAGTTTTTTTTTGCATTTCGTGCAGTGGATGAAACTGGTGCTCATTTTTCTGCTTGTTTCTGGTAGTGGTAAATAGCTTTTTGTAAGTTTCTGTCTTAGATTTGTGGCCTTTCGGTAGATAGCTTTTGGTTGTGGAGGGAGTATTTGTTTTAAATCTTCGTCAAGCAGGAGTACGTGCCAATGTTTCTTCAGCATTTCTTCTATTTTGTCATGATTGCTGTTGAATTGGGTGATAAATGTGATAGGCATTTCTTTTTTGGGTTTTGTGGAGTAGTTGATAAGTTCATGTCTTTGTATGGTTTTTATTTAGTTTATTCATTTATTCCATGCTTGGTAGGTATCACCTGTACTGATATACTGTGGTGGGTAAAGTTCTTAAGGTGATGGCCAGATGACTGTACCAATTTAACTTACTGGTTGAACCATTACTTGTATATTGTGCTAGAGCGTCAGCTGATCAGCTAAAAGTCTCTTTCCCATGTCACAAGCATTAGATCCTACTTGGCAACTGTATAAACTTCACATGGGCAGTATAATTGGGGAGTACCTGAGCACCCATACACATGTGTTTAGTAGCATTAAAAGCTATATGTGTATTAGACTAGGGCACCTGGAACCTTTAATCGGCCCTGATGACACCTATAATTGTACTTTTTGAGGGTGCACAGGATATCAATGTAGGAAAGACTTTCTTTTGTTGAATTAAAGGCCACCATACACTAGGCAATTCACCTGTGATCAATTGCAGGAAAAGTGCCCAAATTGCATTTGAATGACAGGTCCGATGCAATGCTCGGCCCCGTGTGCATCGCACTGGAGCCTGCGAGTTGCACAGGCTGCAGAAGCAATCTCTTGGATTGCTTCTGAGCTAGGACGGCTTGGCTGGGATTGCATTCGATTTATCACATGCAAAAGGACCGCATGTGATAAATCACATGTGATCCTGCTGCCCGGAAAGGTCCCGAAAAGCTCAAGGGGACTTGCCGGCGACTTCTCCAAGGGGAGAAGTCGCCGTACCGTATGGGCACCTTTAGAAAGATTTTATCTATTGTACACATTTCAGCTATAACCCTTTAATGTAGTAGACACTGCACAATAGTCAAAACACAACAATCCTCTTGTGTTTTTTTGTGCACCTCTGTACAAATGAGTCTAGCTCTCTGCAAAAGTGCATGGATTTTACAGTGCTAGATTGTGACCATGGCAGAGGAGCAGACAGTTGCAGTGGTTTCTTATTATGGGCCTACTTTGGACTTGAACCAAACTTGTCAACTTTTTATAGTCTCCTCTCAGTTCAGGTGACTGGATCAGGTGCTTGTGTCATTAAGCCCTCCTTATTGGCAAAATGCAGGATGCTGTATATCCGCTTGCTTTTCCAAGGGTATGGAATCTACCCCAAAAATCGGGAGTCTTCGTCAGCTTCTGGGAGAGTAGGCAAGTAAGACTTGTACAGAGGTGTCGTCTCCATTTTGTAGAAGTGCAGTATCTGTGTCTGGCTATACTGACCTCAGCTGTGGATCTGAGATAGACATCTGAAGAACCAGTAGGTCACTCAGTGATGCGATGGTCATGCAGTGTGATCAGATGGTGCACTTGATATGCAACAGCCATTCACTGAAGCATGCAGACACCAGACATCTATACCGGAATTAGCTTATTAGCCATACAGAATTGCAAAACCGCCTTCTTTCGGATGTACAATATCGTGCAACTCTAAATCAGGCCCCATGTAAAAAGCAAATATAAGTCCATTTGAGCTAGTCGTCCAGTTGATATTATACAGTACATGAGGCCCAAGAACCATCCTTGTCCACTCTTTTTGGATAGAGAGACCTTTTATCCATCCTAAACTAAGAAAGTAAAATGAGCCTATTATTTTATTCAGAAGCTGTTTGTAAGGAAAACACAGTGGATTCCAAATCTTAATTAAATGAAAAACGTAGGATTTTTAAAACATGTTTTTTTCTACCTTACTTCTAGAACATTACCCCCTCCCCATTTTTAAAGAAACAAAATAAGGAGTTGAGGTTTTTCCTTTCAAAAAGGAGAACCTTACAGAAAATGTAAGTTTTTTGTTGTGCTTTCCCCCCTTCATTTTTACAGAAATAACCTTTTGCTTATTTTGGCGTATTCCCAGCTGGTTCTTTCAGAGTTACAATAAAGCCTCATTTTGCTGCTGTTTTCTTTTAATTCAAACCAGAAAACGCCAGTCTTGGATCCAACCAAACAGAAAAAAAAAAGTAACGATAATTGATCGACTTTTACTCACTACTGGCGTTAACCCTATGAATGCAAGTTGAATTTTCCATTATAACTAAGCCTGTAATGTAGATTGAGCTGTGGAAAAGTTATGTTAGCACCAAAACCTATGCATTAACTGAACAAGCAAAATTTAATTTACAGTATGAAATAAATATCCTTGCAATTTTAGAAATGCCTAATGATCTATATTGCAAAATAACAATGCAGGCCTCAATCTAGCAACACAGGCCTCAATCTATTGTTCTCAGTAGCGACGCAGGCTTCAATGTCTATTATTCTCAGTAGCGTTGTAGGCTTCAATGTCTATTATTCTCAGTAGCGTTGCGGGCCTCAATGTCTATTATTCTCAGTAGCGATGCAGGCTTCAATGTCTATTATTCTCAGTAGTGACGAAGGCCTCTATGTCTATTATTTTCAGTAGCGTTGCGGGCCTCAATGTCTATTATTCTCAGTAGCGACGCGGGCCTCAATGTCTATTATTCTCAGTAGAGACTGCGGTCTGGGTTCATTTTGATTAAGATGAGTCTTCTAATCTGTACTGTATCACGGGTTCACCAAATTTGATGTATCCCATTCAATGGTTATAGATAAATGAAGATATAAATATATAATCGATTAATCAGAGAACTCACATACAGTATTTCATATAGCCCCAGTCCAGTTCTGCATCACCTTTTTCAAATCCGGTTATGTATGGATGTAGAGTGCCCAGGTGAGAAGTGGCCAATTAAATGGGTTGATTCAATTAGGTGCGGGTTAAGCTGTGTAATTACTACCCAAAATAATAATAAAAAAATAGAAAATTCAATAGTGATGCATTCATACAAAATAATGCAAAAAAAATCTCTATATGAATAAAAAAATTATAAATAATGCTGCAGTCAGGCTACAATACATATACCGTTTTAATTAATAAATGTTTCTCTATAACACATACATATAATAAGAATCTCTTGAATATCGGGCCAGTAGATGAGAGCATGTGATACTCTACGAGTATCAATATCAATTTATACATAAAAATGTGTCCTTTTCTGCCAAAAGGACTCAGTGCTATACATTTGCACCTTAAATGCAAGAAAAAAAAAAGCCTAACCCAACAGATCATTTGGGTTGTGTTTTATTTAGTAACAGACCCTAGATGAAGTAAGGGAGAGTGTATGTACTGCCAATATTCCTTCATATTCACTTCATTGTAATCGAGCAGACAGTAAGGAATCAGATGTTGCTTCAGGTATTGTACCTTGGGCCCTGGTTATGTTTGTTCAGTAAACCAATCTTAAAATGGATTCTCCAGGTTGCCACTGAATGGGGTAGAGAAGAGTATTACTTGTTACTTGCCAGTTGCATTTTGTGCCTCCTGTAAACAGTGCATTTATTTTGCTGGGAGACCAAGGTAGAGGGCATTACTGTAGTCTAGGTGTGATAATACAAATGCATGTATGGCACATCTTCTGAGGGAATTAGGTTCTTGATTCTGTAAATGTTCCTCAGATGAAAGAATGAATATTTGGTTTCAGATGGATGTTGGAGGGATTGCGCTACTGAAGGGATTTATATGCCTGTTTGGTGGGCTTGCCCAAAATTAGCACATTTGTGTAAATTAATAGTTAATCTCCTTTTGCTCCTATTTGCTACTCCAATGACCCTAGTGCCTAAACATCTTTTTCCTTTGGAACTCCCAATTTTTAACTAAATATCAAAACAAGCTGTTATGCCATGTCGCATCTGCTGCAACATGCCAAATTATAAAGACCTAGACACTGTCGTCTCTACCATCCCTACAATAGATTATTGCTCACATTTGGTATGTCTATAGAATGGAATATATGAGCAGTATTAGTAGGCAATCTGCCAAGTCTGGGCACCATGGCTTGCCTCTCCACGGGATGCGGTCAAAATCCTGGTAGTCGGAATCCCGACGGCCACCGCAATGCCGGCACTTTGTCCCTCCACGACACCCATAGAGGGAGAATAAAATAGTGTGCCAAGCGTAGCGCAGCGAGTCCGCAAGGGGTGGGGGATCCACGCCCCCCCCCCCTTGTCGTCATTGCGGCGGTCGTGATTCCGGCGTCGGTATTTCGACCGCCGGGATTTCATACTGATCCCCTCTCCACATGTAGCTAGTTAGGCTGTGCCTGGATCTCATCACCACTCTCTGACCCCCTTCCCTCTCTGTCTGCCCTCACTCTTATTCTCTCTTCTCAATGTTTCTCTTCATTTTGTCTCTTAATCCTCTGTTGGCTGGCCATGCAATAGAGCTACAGCATTCTCTCTTTCTTTATACTACTTCCGTTTAAAAAATATATATATGTATTCATTCATGTGCTCTCTGTATTTTCTGCATTTATCTATGTATATTGATTCAAGAAAATAAAGAATGAATATTTGATTGTGGCTCATATCTGATGTTCTGGGAGGGGGCGGGGGGGGTAAATTAACTGCAGTAATTTACCATGGCTAATTGATTTGCTAGGAGCAATTCAATTAGCCCCGATTCCGGATCCTATCGGGGATTATACTTTGCGTGCTTCAGGCATGCAAACCATAATCCTCAATAAGCAGCCCTCCGAGCTGTGATACCATTTGGGATCCGAATACTTATCCTGTATCCCATGTGTTATTGCTCAAAAACAGGATATTGCCCTCCTGAAAAAAGGGGCTTTAATTGTATAATGACCATTGCTCAAAAATCTTAAATTTTTTTCAGGAAAAAAAATGATTAGGGCTATTTGAATTCCCCTCTAAGTGTCAAGCCACCATCCAGGAGGACATAAAGATTCCACATACTGTATGTTCAGTATGAACAGTTGTGAGGCATCGCACTGCCATCATTTTAGTTATTTGTAAAAGCAGAGCTGCTAATTTGCATATTTATTAAGTGGAAATAAAATTATTTGTGTGAATGGATCGGCAAAAGAAGAAAACTAATACAACAAGGTAATGTGAAAGTAACACACAAAAATCCGCCAGTCATTATAATACACTTAGAGCTACAAATTAAAAGTATATTAAGTCAGTCATTAGATATATAATGCCAACTTAATTACTATGCAAACATCCTGGCAATTAACATTATAAACACACTAGCAAATATAAATATACAGCATAGCATAGCATAGTATTCAGTAAACATTCAGCACAGAGCATTCAACAATTTCTTAAGAGTGGACTCTTATTCCCCTTAATACAAGCACTGGTTATGAATTGTCAAGTCCTTTGAAATAGAGCCCATCCGCAGTAATGCAATAACATTTACTGTTGAAACATAAATTAAAATGTTATTTCAATTGGTGCTTACAAAACACAAAATGCAGAGAATATTTATACAAAAACTGTGAAACCCATTGTTTTAGTATTGCCCAAATGGGGCATATTCATGAGCATCAGTATCCACCTTCTAATCTCTCTAGAAAACTGGTGAAATAAGACATAATTTGGGAAGGCAAAGTACCTTAATCTGTACATAGTTGTGAATATTAGCCTGATATAATTTATCACAGCACTTCCCAAGCTGGAGATACAGTAATGGGGCACATTTTTTACCAAATGTACAAACCCATGTTGCACTGCAGATGGGGCAGATGTAACATGAGCAGAGTTACATTTGGGTGAGTTATTTTGTTTCTGTGCAGGGTAAATACTGTCTGCTTTATTTTTACACTGCAATTTAGATTTATGTTTGAACACACTTCACCCAAATCTAACTCTCTCTGCACAGGTTAAATCTGCCTCACATGCAGTGCAGCATGGTTCTGTCCATTTGCTAAAAACTGTGCTTTGCAATCGGGTCTGAATATGCACATAGTCATTACACAGGCTGAGGGCTAAATGTAATAGCCTGTGAGCTGCTGGAGGTGCAGGGCCTGATTCAGACCTGATCGCTGGGCTGACAGATTTCGGAGCCCAGTGATCAGGTAAACACTGCCCCGCCACCGCAGCAACTGCATTTCCCACACCATGAGCACTGCTGTGGATGCAGCCATGCACGTCAGGGGAAAATCATTCAAAATATCTCACCATCGAATGGTTTTGCCCTGTTGTCGCAGCGCAGAGTAAAAGTAGACTTAGTGCTGCATTGGCCAAGGGGAGAAGGATGATGATGTCAGTGGCCCTCCCTCTGAATAGCCAGGGAACGCTGATTTGAAAGTATTTCAAAAGCATTATTCATTGCACCGACTGTCAAGTATCGGAAAGTCTGCAAATTGTTGGAAACGGCTGTGGATTGTCAGAAAGCGGACAAGAAGTCGACAATCTGTGGCCGTTTCCGTCAAAGCAGGTTCAACTTAAAATGCTGTCAGTAATGGCAGCATTGAATAGGTAAGTGCCCCCCTATCTCTTAGCTTAGCAGATGAAAGGTTAATAGATGCTGTGTGCATGGGAACATGCATAGGAGTCATCTAATTACAGCAAGCCTTGTTCATTTATTCATGGGGCAGTACGGGTGGTGTAATGGTTAGCATTACTGCCTCACAATGCTGAGGTCATGGGTTCCATTCCCATCATGGCCCTAACTGTGCGGAGTTTGTATATTCTCCCCGTTCTTGCATGGGTTTCCTCCGGGTACTCCGGTTTCCTCGCACAATCCAAAAATATGCTGACAGGCTAATTGGCCTCCAATGTTTGTGTGTGCGTGTACATGTGGTAGGGAATATAGATTGTAAGCTCCACTAGAGCAGGGACTGATGTGAATGTTGAAATATTCTCTGTAAAGCGCTGCGGAATATGTGTGCGCTATATAAGAAACTGATAATAAATAAATAACTTTATGGGTTAGGTCATTGAGATATACAAAAAGGTATAACAAACTGACACTGTACTTGATGTCATAAAGCAGAAAGGGATGGATTTTTAAATGGATCCCAATGTTTTACTACATAAAGACTTCCAGAACACCTTCATACGTAACTAGTTTTAGATATTCTGAAAGCACACTTGTTTTTAAAAGCCCTTTGTACCAATTCCCTTTAATGCCCTTCAAATATTCCATTTTATCCAAACCACAGGCTCCTAGATTCTTAGAAAAAAGGGTAAAGGAAGAAACATAAAAATATAGCAACTGCATTGCAATTAATTATTTCTACCTAGCAGCAGTGTGAGCAGTTTAAAGGCATTGTATGAACACCCAGACTTGTACAGACAAACAGGTCATCTTGCTCTGTTAAACTGGACAGGATTTACACAACCCCACACTAATGAAATAGTTAGATATATGTAAGGTGTATAGTTGTGTGTTATAGAAATCCAGTCTCTCTCATTAAATGGCTCAATGACCTCAATCACAAAGTATTTTCCATGAATTCACTGGAAATGGCTGCTTCAACTGAAAACCATGCAGGTTTTCAGGGTTTCATATGACCATGCAGATACTATATGACAAAGCAGGCAGTTATATGACCAAGCAGGTTGTAGTATGCCTGCACTTAAGGCCTTATTCTGATCGGTGCGGATATTCCCGCATGCGGACGGACCGCCGATGTTGATCGTCTGCGCATGTGCAGAGGTCACGCTGCGCATGTTCAGGCGATTTCGCCGCACGGATTCTTTATACGCCGCACAGGGGGCGTAGAGGGGCGTGAGGGGCTACTTAGCCTCATTACAATATGCATACGCCCCCCGTTTCATGGGCGTTCCCATGCAAACGCGGGGCGTATGCATGGTAATGAGGCCGTGACGCGTGGGTACGGGGCGGGCATCTGACATCGCCAGATGTCAGCTGCCCGCCCCCATACATGATTTCACACGGACAAGTGTCCGTGTTGTCTTGTGTTGCGGGACCTGATGGAGCGTGCGGCCCTGCATTCGATGTTCGGCGACCATCGAATGCAGGGGCAGCTCCCAAGACGGAGGAGGCGTATCCCCGTCCAATTTCATGCGGATCGCCACATATCCGCGTACGGACGGCAGGTGGCGATCCGTATGGAAGGCGGGGATTCGCCTGCACGGTTGCGGCCGCATATTCTGATCGGGCCGCACCGATCAGAATAAGGCCCTTAGTTATATGAGCATTCAGGTAGACCATGCAGGTAGTTATATGGTCATGCAGGCAGTATATGACCATGCAGGTAGTGCATGGCCATGCAGGTGGTATACAGTATGACCATGCTTGTATGACTATGCATGCCCAGTGATCAGGTAAACAATGCCCTGCCACTGCAGCGACTGCATTCCCCCTCCATGTGCACAGCTGTGGATGCAGTCATGCACGTGAGGGGAAAATCAGGAAAAATATTTTGCCATCGATTGGTTTGCCCTGTTGTCGCAGTGCAAAGTCAGTGCTGCATTGGCCATGGGGAGAAGCATGATGATGTCAGTGGCCATGCAGGTAGTATATTATCATGTGTATGTGACCATGCATTTAGTATATGGCAATGCAGGTAGTATATGATCATGCTTATAAGACCATGCATACAGTATATGACCATGAATATAGTATATAATCATGCTTATTTGACCATGTATGCAGTATATGACCAGGCAGTTAGTATATGATCATGCAGACAGTTATCTGACCGTGCTTATATGACAATGCAGGTAGTATCCCTTCAGAATCAGAATGTTCTATATTTCTGATGAAATTTTGCCTAAAATTTTACTTTCATGGGGCAGATATATTAAGCCTTAAAGCCCTGTACACACGGGGCGATATAAGCCACTAAAGCTGGCTAAATGGTTGCTGAGGGATCATATTGCCAGTGTGTTTTTTATTTTGTGGTAGATAAAGCTATAGAAGCCAGCCCTTAATGGTCGCTGGTCGCAGGAGAATGATCCTGCGATTATGGCTAAAATTTGCTGGTCGCTGGTGCACAATGCTCTGTGCACCAGCAATCAGCGATTTCTAGTCAAAATGACGCTAATGAAAAAGATACACTGAGCAGTATATTGCTGAGAGATATTAAGCCAAATACCGCTTCTTCAGTTGCCCAGAAGAAGTGGTATTTGTGAAGCACGCGCTGGCACCATTAGCCATGCGAGTGCTCCCATGTGTCTCTGCAGCCGCACTAATCAGTGTCTTGATAACCAGCCTCAAATGGGCTCAAATGTTTGATTGAATACTGCCTGACTACTTTTTGTGTGCAACTGATCAGTTCCACAGTAGATATGTGGACCTGGCTACATTTCACTGGGTGTTTATTGCACACTCCAGCAGTGTGACTTATTAATGTAGGAACCACATTGATGTTCACCCGCATATGTGAGTTACCTATCAATCTCACCTTACCCTTGACCAATATGGGTTACTATATACATGGTGATGCATGCAGGTCCTCCTAAGTAGCGCACCTCTTTAAATAGAATTGTATCGAAATTTTTGTATAAGAGGCAGTGGTGCTTTTCCACACCTAAAGGGTTAAGCAACCTGCCCACCATACAGTTACAGGCAACAAAAGCCTAATTATGCACTCTTTGATATACCATAAAGGTTTCCTGCACACGCATTAATAAAACTGCATCTTTACTAATAAAAAACGTGTCAGTTTGCAAAAAAACATTATTCTATGAAACTCTCATTTCCTATGCAATACCAACGTGTATATTAACACATATGATATGTAGTACTAAGACCACATCTGCCAAACAGGTTATCGATAAAGGGACATTGATTCCGAACATTTAACTATATCTGGCAATCATACAGTCTGATATTGCTACAGACTTTTGAGACTAATTTGGGGCATATTCAACTCTTCACATGGGTCCCCCTGATACTACTGTATGATTCATTGAAGTGTTTGGTCAATCAGTTTCAGACACTACTTACTGTATGCTGGCAATTCATTTGTAGTTATATATCTTGTACAACTGACATAAGTATCTATTGAACGAATTGAGTTACACATCACTAAAGCTGTTATATTCTTTGTCACATGAATGTTACTACACTGCAACATTAGACATGAGACTCTGATACAATCTTTCATCACAGAGCAGTACTAGATGGTTAATATCAAATATTACAATTACACTGTACTATTATTTAGAAGGAGATTAATATGGGACACATGGTTGTCTTGCAGGTGCTTCTTTAACACGCACTAAAACTCACTTTGTTCATCATATTTATGTGTTTTTCATATTTCGCAGTTTTACTACAACCAATAAAAGTTATATTTTATTTCTAAATGAATTCTGAAATTAATTTCTCTAACTGGCACACCACACCTGACAAACTGTGTCCTGTCCTACCCTTGAATTAAGCCAAAATTGCTCAGCGACCATATTGCACCGTGTGTATGTAGCTTAGCAAGAGATAAATTGGAAGTTGATAAAGAGTGATAAAGGACCAGCCAATCAGCTCCTAACTGCCATGTTACAGGCTGTGTTTGAGAAATAACAGGTAGGAGCTGATTGGCTGGTCCTTTATCACTCTTTATTACCTTCCACTTTATCTCTTTTTAAGGCTTAATTCAACTATAGTATATGACCATGCAGGTAGTTATATGAACATGCAGGTAGTTATTTGACCACTCCTTCTGTGAACAAGCGCCTGAGCGAAACATGCATCAGACGATACCAGATGATGTGCTGTACACAGGTGACTGGTAGTCACCAGCATTTGCCGGGCCATGCTACAGCCACTGCTACTGGCGGCATAGGAAGGACCACATTGACGGGAGCATGATCACCAATTGCGATATGGCACCTGAGATCTCCAACTGCATCCTCCTTGTGATACCCCCCCTCCTAATTCCTGTGCTCACCATTACCATATGCCTGCTTAATGCATGTTAAGAATGGTTTGCAGAAAATGTACTTTGCACTAATTACTCTACCTTCTCTATATGATTAACCTAAGCCATATGCCGACTAAATTGATGCTATAGGCTGGTAAGCATATTAGATTGATTTACATGCTCAATTATGTCACATACCTACGATACTTTGCAGAAAGTATATGGTGCATAAACTGTCTTTCCTCGTTATATGATTATTCTACTTTGTGCTGAATGCCAATAACGTATGTCAAATACTAATGAGTGCATCAATGATTCATTGACTATATGTAAATGTGATATGCGATGCATTAGCAACAAATACAACTAACAATACAACATACTGTACGTGGATATTCTATCCAGACCCCCTTTTTTTATCATATAAATTTTTATTGAGACAGTCAAATGAAAGTCGACAATAAAGTATAAACATTTCACAATGTACAGGAAATACATTCAATAAAAAGGAACAATGTCCAGCAAAATATAACATAGAATATTGTGACTGAAATTTTTAATAATAAGTAAGTAATAAGGGTGAATGATATATCAGAGGTCACTCATAAGAAAACAGTGCTTGAGTTTCACTTTTGCGCTTCTTTATCTAGCCTGACCCTCATACCATGCTCTCTTATTCCCCATCCGCTATTCTTTCAAATATGACTGAGAACAGCAGAAGCAACATAATAAGTGACTTTTAGTGGGTCTTGTGCTCACTTTTCCTACTACTTCCTCTCACCACTAATGCCTGATCCGAGCAGACCCTCTGCACTGCGACATAGCATTAGAGGACATCTGCTCTCGACTCTTAGCTTGATATTGGTGTACTCGCTTATCTTTTCAGCGTAATACAGGCAAAACACTCTCTCAACTTTCCGTCCAATATCACAAGATGAAGAACAGCAGAAGTAATTCGCCACTAGAGGGCAAGCATTACTTCATTCTGTAACTGCCACCTCTACTTTCCGCTTCACTGGCATTCATATGATACTTAAGACTTTAATGAGATACACAGTGGCCTTGTACAGGGGTGACCAGTGATTCAAGAACTGTATATGTGCTACATGAATTGACTGTATTGCAGTACGTATGAAGCTAATTTATCCTGAGAAATATAATAAAAATAAAAGCAGCTGGCTACCAATTAATGAGCCGGTCCATGGTGTATATACACCTACAAAAACCTGTCATTTTGCAGGCCACTATAAATATTTGAATTGATATTATGTTGTTTGTACTGTTAGTTAATAGACCATGCAGCTAGTTTATGACCATGCAGCTAGTTTATGACCATGGAGGTTGTTATACAAATGTATCCATATAGATCTATCCTGTGAGCTACAAGTCGCATTTTACAGAACGCATAAGCTCTGTTTGACTCAAGAATGTTTGCAAGGGCTGTTTAACGCACAAGGAGGCTAGATGTATTTGGACTCATCTGTATGACCATGCAGATTGTTATATGACTATGCAAGTAGTGAACAGATATGTTAACGTTTCTTCTACGTGGTTGAAAGAATATATTTTCTATAAAGATACAAGAATTTCTCTCATGATAAAAATTATATATCATATAATTCTTATTGCTTTCACTGGCCCCATGCTACTATAGGCCAAATAATATGGTAGAGTAAGGCCTGCAATGTGAGCGATGAAGCATCTGAGTTTGCAACCAGCTCAACGATATGCATGAAACACTACCATAACATGTGTGCACCAGACTGTGCATCTTTGTGCATCTGAGTATCCACCTCCCAAATGATGTGCCGGGAAACCCCCAGCACATTTACAATAGATGTCTAATACCAAACATTACATCTACAGTAATTACAAAGTGTAACGCATGCACGGTACAGGTTGTTAGAGATTGGCAGGCATGCACAATAGCATAGCATGGGTATGCAGTCACTGGGTAGCCAGTGACTAGGTTGACATACCCAAGGTCCAAATTACCAAAAAACCCTGTCAATGAGCAGGTAACCCTTGGCAATGAGCAAGAATACCTTTTCAATGACCATGTAACTTCTGGCAACGAACAAGAAACTCCTGGCAACGAGCATGTAGGTAAAAATATAATTAATGTTGAGGGAATGGGTGCCAGAAACATTTTTGGCTCGGGGAGGTGGAAATTTCTGGCTGCTCCACTGACCGTGGCTTCTGAATGATCAGCCTAAGACTACAGCGAGACCCAATGAAATAACATTATAGCACTACAACTCAGAATAATTGAGAAGGAAATACCTATATACAGTGTAAGTTAAGCTGATGAAAGGAAGAAATGTGGGTGTGTTTATTTGCATTTTGGATTCTCTGGTGTGAGAATGATCTCTTTGCGACATTGGCGAAGGATTCCACTTTTGGTTGAAAACCAGATTGAAGTTACTTCTGATGTCTCCTGCCATTTTTTCTAATCCAAAAACAATGTTTTGCTGAAAAGTAAGTAAGTTTAATTTATAAAGCGCACTTTCTCCAACAGGACTCACACTTTTTAGGCATATATTGTACCAAGGAAATCATGATAAAGAGATCTGCATTATGCGTATGATGTGTCACTAGAATACTGAACAAGGTTTGTGGTTAAGAAAAGGGTTTCAATGTTTTGACTCGGGTGAGCTGATGATGATGATGATACATTTACATTTTTGTGTTAAATAAAACACTTGAGGGGAAGACTTTAGTTGAAAGGGAGTTGACGTGAAATGCAGACATTTTGCACAGACTGACAGTTGAGGGTTTGGGTTAGCCTACATGAGGTAATGGTTAGACACTACGGGAAGGGTTAGCTTATTTGAAGGGAATTCAGAGTTAGGTAATACTGTTAAGGGTTTAGGCACTACTGATACCCACCAGAAGGCCTCTAGATCTTTTGGAAGAACTCATTAGCTGACTGCTGGACCCAAATGACACTGCTGGAGACATATTGCAAATATTATAATCATGCTAACATTTAATCAGGGTCAACACCCACTGAAATTTAGATCTTGGTAGATATACCAAAAAGGTATATCTAAGGTTAAAAAGTTATAGCTGTGAAAGAAAATGGTTTGATTGTTTCCAGGGGTAACTAAAGGTCCAGTAACTATGTCAAGTAGGTTCTTATGTGGAAGGAGATATTGTGGATAATTCTGGTTGGTTTGCAAAAGCAAACTCATTTGTTTGGGGTGTGTTCAAACTGAAATCTATAATTACAATGTAAGAATAAAGCAGGTAGTATATATTCTGCACAGAAACAAAATAACTCACCCAACTGTAACTTTCTCTGAACATGTTACATCTGCCCCACCTGCATTGGACATGGTTTTATCAATTAAAGAAGGAGTTTGCTTTTGCAAACCAACCAGAATCACCCCCATTGAGAGAACTCAGGAAGACTGCCGCCTCTAGGAACACCTATGAATATTTGAGGAGTGAAGGAGAGTATCTGAGTTGGGGAATCACAGTTGGAGATCTAATGAAGAGTAAAGAATTCAGTAAAGAATTCAAGATATTTTGATGGGATGGTACTGTATAGGGTAAATATGAGATTTGTGTCAAAGCACAACACAATGACAGCAATTTAACAGTGGATATCAGAAGTTACCTATCAGTAATCCTCATGACTGTGGCTGCATCATTAAAATGTAATAACAATTACTATACAGCCTACAGTGTTTTAGGTTTAATGGGCATTAGTGTGTAAGGCCGGGATGTATCAATATTCGCATTTATAAAGTGAAGTTACCTTTTTTTTTTTCGGGCTTGTTTCGCACCCGTTTTGCGGAACTGTCCGCGTTATGTATTATTTTGTTATCTTTTCTAATGGGCTGCGCAAACTCTGCCCTCCGCCGGATTGTTTTAGTTTTTTTTGTCTTCGTTTTGCGCATGCGCAATGACGGCTTCTTGTTTTCTGACATGCGCAGATGTGTCTTGCCTTCCCCTCGCCCTAATATTCCTTTCCCCTCCCCCTCCCAAGCCTCAGACCTCGCCTGAAATTGCCATTCATAAGAAGCCTGACACCTCGCCCTAATTTGCATTAAACCCCACACTAACATGTCCATTTACCCAACCGTAATTTGGCACACACCTCACCCCAATGTGTCCGAATGAGCCACGTACCTTGCCCTGATGTTCTCACCTCACCATAATGTGCCTGACACCATGCTCCACTTTCATAACCATCCCATCACAACAACCACACAACTCCAAAATTGCCTCCAAGATACTGTAAAAATGCATCCCACAAGACACTTTTTACCTCTGGTTGGCAGACCCTAATATAATAGGAACAAACATTGCAATTACCTTACAGTTTTATTTTCTAGAATGGCACAGCAGTGTATATCGCCTGAAATACTTGGCGAATAATACCAGGGCTAAGCTGAGCGCTGCGAATGTTAAAACATTCCACAGCGCATCAGCTTACATAGAAAACAAGAAGGACTGCCGCGCCAGAAACTCTGTGATACTTTACACCGGCAGAGTTTTTTTTAAAATCAACAATGCAAAACTTTGTTCATACATCACGCGAACACAATGCGGACTCGAAAACGGGATGTCAGTGCACCGCTAAGCGTTGATACATCCCGGCCTAGATGAGAAAAGTTTTCTTATAACAGACTAGGATACAACCTTCCTGGAATCCCTGGTGAGGGTCCAATGGATACTTATAATAGGAAATGCGGTCAGGATAAATATGCCCCCAAAAAGTGAAGAAAAAAAAACACAGAAGTGAGCCCTAATAATTACGCTATGTTCTGATAGCATAATTGCAGGGTTCTCTGTGATTCTCTTCCACTGTACAGCTTTCTCTTCCCACTGATAGAGAAAGCTGTGCAGTGCTCCAATGTAATAAGACTGTGGAGTGCATTCACAGGGACAGAGCTTTCTCGCAAGCGCTGTCCCTGCATGAATTAGATAAAAAAAATCGCAATGTGGATTGGGACATTTTTATTATATCCCATCTGCATATGACATACAGATTGTCATAAATCTGCCCCTAATTGTGAGATTTGTACATGTTTAACAGCTCACAAGATCTTGCATGTGGCTGCATAATATATCAACATCAGCTCTAAAATCAGACTTCTGTTGATCCATCACTTCCTGGAATTTACATCTGTTTAATTTCAGCATGTTAGTAGAGCTCTGATCGAAGTTATCTCTGCTCTCAGTTCTTGTACTGAGGCTGTTACTTTCTAAGGTGCCTATTTATCATTCAATATTTTGTGAGATGTAATCCAAAAACACTCATCCTTGATAAAGCTGCATCTGGGAAGGCAACGAAACGCATATGAGACCCTTAACCTGCACTGACTTCTATCTGCATTTTCTTGTGGAGTCTGAACCAGTCCTTTCACTTGAAGACCCTTCAGGCCTAAACACCTGCACCGCTGGGAACACTTCCCTGGACTGCTATTCCATCAGGAATCAACTCCAGCGACCACTGGACATTTGCACATTCCAAATTGGCCACATCAATAGTGAGGACTTCTGCATTCCTACGGATGTTGAACCCCTTAAAACAGTGTTTGGGACCTGCAATGGCTGCCGGACGGGGTCCCGACAGTCATTAACCCGACGTCGGGATCCCGACTGTTAAAACACAGACGGCCGGGTTCCCGACGGCCGTCGGCTATTTTCCCTCGTGGGGGTCCATGACCCCCATAGAGGGAGAATAGAATAGGTGGCGAGCAAAGCTCGCCACCGTGCCCGCAGCGTGGCGAGCGCGGCGAGCGCAGCGAGCCCGCAAGGGGCTTTGTTGTGCTGGCCACGCTGTCTGAGACCAGGCAGTCGGGATCCCGACGTCAGGATAATGACTGTCGGGATCCCGACTGTCGGTGAATCATACCACACCCCCTGCAATACCTACCTAACCCATTTTTCTCAGATTGAGAAGGTATATCCTTGCTAGGTGTGGATACTTTGCAACAAAATGGAGGAGTAACTATAGCCCACATTGTTTCTATGGTTTCTTTGACAAAAAGGACTGCCAATTTAAGGGCATTATAGGAACAGACCCACCTTATGCTATTCATGTGCTATTGCTTGTGCAGTGTTTTTTTATTTTAGTGCTATCTTCTGCCATAACCGAGGATTCAATGCATGTTAGTTAATTTTTAAATATAAATACAATTATTTTTATTGTAAAGATCATCCAATTCTTTCAGCTATATAATATTTTATTAACTATTAGTGCTGCTTGGAACGGTTTTGGGGTCTTCTCCCTTTTTGTTCCCTTTGTCTCTATACATTTTCTCTTTCTCTTCAACAAGTTGTCACTATCTTACATGAATAAGTCCATTTTGTGAAATAAATGATTGGGTATTAAGGTTTCTTTATCCAAAACAGTAACAATGAATTGCACAAAGTAATTATTCACTGGAGATTTTGGGTTCATTCCAATAAGCAGTATTTTTGGAGCAGAGCATGTAGCAAAATAAATGTTGCTGCATTCTTACATTACAGATTAACTATTTCCGATGACCCCTTAACCTGCAATGTGAAGTTACCAAGTTTTTTTTCCATAATGTTTAAAGAAAGAAGCCTGAACTGTCTCTGAGAATAAATAAGTACAGTGTTGCCCCTGTAATCTGTTAAAGTGACAAATAATTGAATTGGTACTGTAGCTTTTCGTATAAATTTGCAAGGAGAAACTGCTTAGCAGTGATCTAAGATAGCTGTATAAGCACAGTATTACACATTACAGGTTATTTCTTCATGTCTTTTATGAAATTTTTGCTAATGTTAATAATTGTCGATTTTTCTGGATGTAAAATGAGACAAGGTTTTGTTTTTTATTATTATAAAAGCCGGAATTAGTTTTACGGGCAAATTTCTATAAGGAATCATTTACAAAGGCATTTCCAAACTGGGCCTATTTCCCATGTCAATGCTTATGACATGAAAACCGCTCCTCTCCTCTAAAAGTGGGCTCAGGAAGAGAAGGGTATTTTTTCTTTTACAAAATATTCAAGTTTCAGAAGAACACGGTATAGGTTTTGGCAACTGAAGCGTCTTTCCACAAGCCGAGGAGGGGTGAGAGGCAAAGGCCTAGATTTTTTTTTTCCTTTTTACATGCTGATTGAAATTCCAGAATTTTCCAGTCTTACTTAGTTGTATGTTGTGGTCTCTACCGGTCACATCAGGGACTTTGAATGCATTTCCGTGATTTTGTACTTTGTCTTTGAGGTCATTCTCAAGCACTATTAGCAAAAATAATATCTGTTAGTACATATGCATACTGTACTTTATATATTTTTTTTTATTGTGAAATGCACTTAATACAGAGTAATAAAATTGCGGGCATTGTTGTGTTTATAATATCATGTGGCCAATGTGCCTATTTTTCAAATGTAAAATATATGATACCTTCCTTACAGTATTTACCTTTTTGTCAGAAACAAAAAGGAAATTTAGGAAGCTTTAACAATGTGATATTCAATAGTTTTGCACCCCCCCAGTTTAATAAAAGTTTAATGTATCAATATGATGTCATCTGGGGCATGGGGAAACGCAAGGTGGGGTTTCGGTTTCCTGGAAACCCCCATCCTCTTGGTAAGTGGCTTAAAATATAACAACAATTATAATGGTATAAAATACAATTACATCATGCAGTTTAAAAGACTGAGCAGAGCTGCTGCACATGCCCAGTGGTAGCAGCTTCTTCTATTAGGTTTGCTATGTGTGTAAATCTGAGTCCTCAGTTAGTGCACTGGACCAGAGAGCAGCTAACAGAGAGAAGAAACAGGAGCCTTACCGTGAGGTGGGAGAATGTGAGCTTAGAAAGTGCAGTACTGGTTCTTTTACTGTATATTTGTGTATTTATTATTTTATATTTTTTTATATAACCTTTTTACTGACCACTTATTTATATTATTTCAATGTTTGATACAGCCTATACTACATACGACCTATAGCAGTGGTCGGGGAACAGGGGTAAATTACCCCAAATGGGGTAAAAATGAAATTCCTGGGGTAATGGACAGTCATACTGCCGAGACACAGCTGGGCATGCATATGAATCTATATTCATGCCCGGCTGTGTATCGTCAGCGCGACTGTCCATGGATTTTCATTTAAATTTAATTTAATTGCATATAGAATCTATATATAGTATTGCCCAACTATGTGCCAGATGCACTAGGCTTCAAAAGTGATAAAATAGAGAGTGATAAACAGCCAGCCAATCAGCCACTACCTGCCATGTCACACACTATGTTTGAAAAATGTCAGGCAGGAGCTGGTTGGCTGGCTGTTTATCACTCCCCATTTTATCACTTTTGAAGCTTAGTGCATCTGGTCCTGTGTGTGTTACAGTACTGTCCAAGGACTTGACACAGTGCAGTGCGTCTGGCCCTTATGTATAACACGCTTCCATGCGTGATGCCCCGGGCCCCACCTCCAACTCCACCTGCTTCAGTAGAGTTGACTAGTTGCTGCACCATCTTGGCAGCGCGCAGTCTGTACTGCTGCGGCGCCGAGTTTTTTTGCTTGTTAATAGGCTCCTGTTACGGTATACCCATCTCTAGTCTAGGGGGAAAAAATTGCACAGACTGTCACTATATCATCTTGAATTACAGACACTAATAGTTGCCTGGATGTCACATTATCAATGGCTATACCACACACAGCCTGGCAGCCATTGATAATTCTGTGATACAAATTTTGTACCACACACAGCCATACATGGTAATCATCATCATTATCAATTTGCTGCTAGGCTGTGTACCGTACTAGCAGGGTATGCCATCTAAATATATTTTGGTCCAGTCTCACAGTGAAGCAGATGGGTCAATGTACAGTAAATGCAGTTGTGGGCATTTTGAACCCAAGTAAGGGCTGTGATCAAGTTAATCCATCACCATGCCACCCAGGCACCATTCCCTTCACCGCACACGCACACACACTTCCCAGTTTTGTTTTTATTGGTGCTTTAAGAAATGGGCACACTCACACAAAGGGCCTAATTTAGCATGGATCGCTAATCAGAGACTATGTATAGTCACAGAGTAGCCACAAGTCACAAAGTAGCTGCAGTTTGATTGATAGGAAGCCATGGTTTAGAGGCAGAATCATAGCATTTGCTGCGTATGTTTGTGGAATGCAGGCACTTCCTGGTGTTTTTTGGGTTGCTCTGACGTCAGCAATAGCCACTTTCAGAAGGGTTCTTGATCAGATTGTGGAAGACTGGTGCAGATGGAAAAAAAAGTTTGATGATTTGGTGTTTGGAATGGATCTGCGAATGCATCGCAGTTTTGCAAGGGGACGTTTTTACCCTGTTTTGGCAGCAGCTTTCTGCTTGCAGTCCACTGCATTTTCTCTAATTAGCAATCCATGCTGAGTTAGGCCCAAGATCCAGAACCAACAGCAATTACATTAAGTCCACACACTGTCTCCGTGAACTTCTCCTCCTACTCCTTAGACCAGTAGTTCCCAAACTTTTTTGAATAAAGGCAGGCAAGAGTATCAGAATTTTTTTCATGGCATCTCTAGGACTAGAAAAAATAAATTAAGTATTTTTTTTAAAATACAGATGGAGCCCCTCTCATTCAGCTCCAGCGCCCGCCAGAATGTCCCCGGCTGATGAGCGCTGGCTGAGAGGGACTCCATCAGACTGGGACGTGCGAGCGTCTCACACGCACGCGCGTTCCAGTCACTCGGCGGCGGAAACCCTGCCCATCTCTGCTTCAGGGAGACGGGCAGGGTTAGGGGGTTTGCAGGAAGATGGAGGGACCGGTGACGGCGGACAGGGAGGTGGCGGATGGAAGCGGGGAGCTCCGTCGGAACAGGGCACACGAGCGTCGTGTGTTCACGGCCCCCCTCCCTGATTGTGAGCCTGGCAGCTGGCGAGGGCTGGCGAGGGCTGGCGGTTCTATCGCCAGCCCTCATAACAATGACACGGGCTCCATCTTTAGGTCATTGTTAGACTCAGTTATATTCTGAGGGACAGCTTGTGTTTGTCCACATTTGCTACCGTATGACTGGAAGCCACAGGCTCTGGTTTTGTCTATTACATTGCACATAAATAATTTGAACTGATACTGGACCGCCAACCAAGGGCACCACTGCTGGTGTCCTGAGGCACCCCAGGGTGTCACGGCACACAGTTTGGGAACCACTGCCATAAAAAAGAAGTATGCATTACTCACCCTATTTTATATAAGTATAGATCATATAGGTTTATATAGGTCAAACTCATACCTCCCATATTTTAAATACTGTAAGGAGGAACAGCTCCACCCGTTGAAGGTGTGTGTCCAAAAGTAGGGGTGTGGCCTTATGGTTAGGGGCATGGTCTACAATTGCTGCACTTTCCGTAAGGCCATGCTCCAATATTGCCTACGAGGGGGCATGTCCTGCACTCTATGAGCTGTTAGCATGCCCCTTGTTTCCCAATGAATAGATGCTGTGCACATACTCTGCTAAGCAGAGCAGCGAGGGGCAGGTGGGCCCCTAGCTGCTCCTCCAACGCAGGACATTGCTGCCTGTCGGGACGAAGGACAGCCACAAAAATTCATGGCTGTCCCGAAAAAAATTGTAACAGTTGGGAGGTATGTCAAAATGTGGTTCCCTTAAGCAGGATACACACTGGGCGATATATTGTTAACAATATGCCCAATACAAATATTGTTAACAATATATTGAGAACATCAGTCAGTGTGTATGCTCAATGTCATTAGCGATGCGTGCTACCATGCATTGTTAATGTCCCTCATGTCATCTGTAAATGCAGCTCAATCTGACAATATCACCAGCGACTGTGTGTACAGAGCTGGCGTCCCGTTTATGTTACTGACCAATATTTTTTATGTCAATGGTCAGTGTGTATGCGTTATACGATTCTCCCATGGCACCGCCAATATAGTTATTAATATCGCAATATCGCCGGTGCCGGGAATCGCCCAGTGTGTACCCAGCTTTAGTGTTGAGCCTCTTCGGTTCTTAATTTACAATCTATTTGATCTGCAAACTGTACTGGAACTTATATAACTGTAATTTAGTGGAAACTTGACTGATAGTATGTGGCTTCTGCTTTGTTAACCTAGTAGATATGCAAATCTATGTATATTTCTTTTTCTAAGAAATTCTTGGCATGATTTTTTTTTTTAATGGTTCTAGTAACTGAACCCAAACTCATAATGTATTATTTCCACTCTCTCACAGATCTTTTTGCAGTTTGGGTAATATTGAAGTGGACTTAAATATACAGTGACAAGACCAGGTACTGTACAACTTAAAGTTCTTTCTAAATAGTAAAATGTGCTAATATGATCTTGTACATTTTAGGGCTATGGGGGGTGGGTATTCAATTAAGTGCCTTTTTTTTGTTAAAGTCATTTTTGCCCATTTAATAGTCTCCAATGCCATTTGGACTTAAAAACAAAACAATGCATTGGCATCTGCAAAAAAAACATGAAATTGAATACTACTGGGCAGTTGTAAGTCCCCCCTGTCATACATGAATAGGCGCTGTGCATGCTGGGCATGTCCCCACAACAGTGAAAACGGGGCATGGCCTTGCGGCAGTGCCATCAAAAGTTGAGGTATGCATACATATTGAAATTGTGTGTCTATTTTCCGTTACTTTATAGTATTTAGGCAAGCATTGGGATGATAGTGTAGATTGTGTACATGCCCACATGACATTGGCTACACCCACACACCACTGGCCACAGTTTCTGTGCCCCTTGATAATTTTTAGCCTCAGGCCCATGAAGCTCGTAATCCTTACCTTACAGTATATTGCATGATAACCAGGGCAGCCGAGAGAAATGCCAGTCCCCGGTAAAATTTGGGGGGCATGGCCTAAGTGTGGGAGGTGTGGGCATATCCCGCACTTAGGCCACGCCCCAAAATGTTTAGAGGAGGGTGAAAGAAAACTCTAAAAACTGTAATCTCAGCAGCAGCACAGCACATGCTGTAGAAGTATGTGCTGCTGTTGCTACCTGGGAGGGACGGAGGGGGAAGGGAGGGGTCAGACCAGGGCCCCTGCGGGGCCCCTCCAGCAAGCCTGGGCCTGGGTAATAAGTACCCGCTCCCCCTCACTCTCAGCTGCCCTGATGATAACCACTCTTACTGAGCAAAATTTAACCTATTGTAGTATATATATATATATATATATATATATATATATATATATTTATAAATAGAGTAAATAGAACTGCATCCAGCAACCTAAACAATACCAAGTGATTAATCAATAAAGCGTGTCTGTCAGCGATCTTTAATGGTTTGTAAACTGTTTCAGTTCTTTATATCATATGCTGCATTTTGCATTTGTACATTTATTTTACACAAGCCACGATAAGAAAAGAGCAGAGTTTGAAACAAGCAGTGGGGGGCAGAGAATGTGACTAAAGCCCTGTACACATGCATCGATTTTTCCCGATTTTCGATTCGATTTTGCTTATAGACGCAAAATCTAATCGAATCCTAAAGGAAATCGAATGGTTTTTGTGTCACTTTCGATCTACATTCAATTTGATGCGCACTCCCATTTTCACAAAATGGAACAGAAAAATCTACGGTACTTATGTAGTAACTGGGCTGCCGATTTTGAAATCGGGTCCATCGCATCGCATCGCACCCGACCATATCGATGCGATGCGATGCGATGCGATGGACCCGATTTTTCCATAGGATTCAATGTTAAAATGGACTCTGTCCATTTTAACATAGAATTCAATGGGAAAAGGGGTCCTTTTCATACCCCTACTATCCAAGTGGGCATGGAGTTGGATATAAACCTGTGGCGAGCGTAGCGAGCCACCGAGCCCGAAGCGTGGCGAGCGTAGCGAGCCCCGCGAGGGGACACAGAATACCGTCCCCTCGCGGGGCTCGCTTCGCTCGCCACGCTTCGGGCTCGGTGGCTCGCTACGCTCGCCACAGGTTTATATCCAACTCCATGCCCACTTGGATAGTAGGGGTATGAAAAGGACCCCTTTTTCCCATTGAATTCCATGTTAAAATGGACTCAGTCCATTTTAACATTGAATCCTATGGAAAAATCGGGTCATCGCATCGCATCGCATCGCATGGTCGTATGCGATGCGATGCGATATCGCATCGCATCGCATCTGATTGTATGCCTTAACTTAAGGCATACAATCAAAAAATCGGCAGCCCAGATACTACATAAGTACCAAATCTACTGTGCAGCCAAGGAAATATCGAATTCAATCTAGTAAATCGAATGTGTACAATGTACCACGTATGTATATCAAATTCTATATCTATTGCAAAAGTACAGATCTAATGGAAAGATCTAATGCCAGATCTAATAGAAAATCAAATCTAACATTGAATCAAAAGCAAATGGATGTGTGCGTACAGGACTAGAGAGAGACAGCTGATGACACCAGGGAGAGAATGGCAGGGAGAGGGTAAGTGGCAGTGGGTGACAGGGAGAGCGTTACAGGCAGTGGGTAAGAAGAATGTGATGGAAAGAAACAGTCACTGACACCAGAGAGTCTGACAGAGAATGGCTGATGGAGAGAGGCAGTGGTTGAGTAATATATTACACTTTATTTATCTTCACAAGATCATGTCGTTAGAAACCAGGCAGCAACAGCTTCAGTAGAGAGGAAGCAGGGGTCAGACAACAGGAGGAGGAGCTGGGAGGAGAGTGAATCCCGGCACCTCGGCTGGACTGTCACTACACAGTCAGACAGCAGCTCACCTGTTGAGTCTAGTCTGAGGGACTGGCAGCGTGAAGCAGGCTACCTTTTACTCAATGAATTATTACTGACGGCTATGTGGACTTCAACCCTACAATAAAAAAAATAAGCAGAATGTTTGCTCCTTATTTGTATATATATATATATACAGTGGTCGAAGTGGAAATTTTGAAGTGGGGGTATGGAAATTTTGAAGTGGGGGTATGGAAAAGTAAAGAGTGAATATAGTGCGCACCTTCGGACACCCCCCTGTCCATCAACGTCCCCTGCCAGACTGCCCCGTTGTACAGGGGTATTACAAAAGCACAATATGTGCTGCTGAGTGATCAGAGAGCATCCTGAGGGGGAAAAAAAAACTTTTTTTTTTTTATCTTCAGATTAAAGTGGGGGTATGCCATACCCCCGTATACCGCCCCACTTCGACCACTGTATATATATATATATATATATACTGTATATATATATATATATATATATATATTAGCAGGACGGTCTTGTTTACAAATGACAGTTACTTGTAAAGTATTTCATTATGTTAAGGTGCCCATACACGTTACAATTATTGTATACAATATTGTATACAATATCGCATCTCATCCGATCTCGGTTTTGCGATAACATCAGATGAGTTGAGATCTAGTACAAAAAGTATGTGCAGCACATACTTTTTGTACTAGATCTCATCTCATCTGATGTCATCGCAAAACCGAGATCGGATGAGATGCGATATTGTATACAATATTGTATACAATAATTGTAACGTGTATGGGCACCTTAACGCAGTCCCTGCCAGCTTTGAGCATCTTCAAATTCAAGTAATTTTTGAATGTGAAAGTGTCTGTCTCCGTTCCTTGTAAACTGTAGCTGTAACCTTGATTGTGATCTTCTCCATAGTTTACCAGTAAAAGGTCATCACTTTGTAAAACTCCCACTGCTGCTTGGGCAAACTCCTACTCCTAGAGTGCCTCCTTTTCACAACTAAAATCTAGATGCACCAAATCAAGGCACGTAACAATTCTTTTTATTGAATTTTTTCAAGGAAAGTGTTTAGTGTATAATACAAAACAGGGAGACATAGGAAACACAAGGTGAGCTAATAATATCAGACAGTACAAAATTATACAGCCCTTATTCCTATTTCTACAAGCCCAATTGCTTCTTACTGTAGATAGTAAAGTTATAAAGGGGACAAATTATCACCATACACCATACTTACCCTCCCGAAAATCGGGTATACCTCCCGGTCCCTCGGAAGGATGGGCAAGCCGCCTCCGTCGATTCGCCACTCCTTTTTCTTACATATTCCTCACCCTGTTTCTTACACATTCCCCACTTAAAGTACCTCGTACTTACACCATCCCCTCTCCCCTTGTGTTCCTCTGCATTTGTGCTTTATAGTCCAGAAAAGCAGCAAGTATGGAGCTTTTTTGGTGTATGCACTCACTGTGACCCTGGTGATCATTTACTGCCTCTGTCATACCTTTCCTCTACTTAATAAGTGCTTGCTGCATACAAGGTTATCACAGCCCATCCTACTGTATGTTAGTTTTGGTACTCTTTACCTAGAAGGGCGCCCACGATTTTGATCGTGGGCATCGTTAGGTAAAAAATCGCGTCGGACGCATCGCATGCGGCCAAATAAGGACGCGATGCGACGCGGCCGACGCGATGCCCCCGATTTCCCATTGAAAACCATGTTAAACCTAGAAATCGCGTTGGTCGCGTCGCGGCCGGCCATAAATGTACCCGCGATGGCCGCGACGCGATGCCCGCGATTTCCCATAGGATTCAATGTTAAATGGCCCGATGGACCCGATTTTCATGTTAAATGGCTCAATGCTCACGATTTAGCCATAGGAAACAATGTTAAATGGGCCACAGAGGCCAAATAGTCTCCCTGTACTCTGAAATGGCCCCCCCAATTGTTAACGCCACCCCACGATCAACGTCAACCCGAAGCGTGGCGAGCGCAGCGAGCCCGCGAGGGGCGGCGGTACGCGTCCTACGACCTTTTCATACCCCCACTATCCACGTCGGCTTGGAGTTGAGAATAGAAAGTGTGGCGAGCCCGAAGCGTGGCGAGCGGACGCGGATACCTTCACAGGTATCCGCGTCCCTTCGCGGCCTTCACAGGTATCCGCGTCCCCTCGCGGGGCACGCTGCGCTCGCCACGCTTCGGGCTCGGTGGCTCGCTGCGCTCGCCACACTTTCTATTCTCAACTCCACGCCGACGTGGATAGTGGGGGTATGAAAAGGTCGGAGGACGCGTACCGCCGCCCCTCGCGGGCTCGCTGCGCTCGCCACGCTTCGGGTTCACGTTCATGGTGGGGTGGCGTTAACAATTAGGGGGGCCATTTATTAATGTAGGGTGCCTATTTGGCCTCTGTGGGCCATTTAACATGGTTTCCTATGCAAAAATCGTGAGCATTGAGCCATTTAACCTGAAAATCGCGTCGGTCGGGCCATTTAACATTGCTTCCTATGGGAAATCGCGGGCATCGCGTCGCGGGCATCGCGAGTACATTTAAGCCCGGCCGCGACGCGACCGACGCGATTTCCAAGTTTAACATGGGTTTCAATGGGAAATCGCGGGCATCGCGTCGGTCGCGTCGCGGCCGCACATAAAAGTACTCGCGATGCCCGCGATGGGCGCCCTTCTAGGTAAAGAGTACCTTAGTTTCTCATTCATCTGAAATATTTTTTTTCTTTGTGACTTTATCCTTTTCTCTTTTTCTTTTTTAAGTTCTTTATTTCTCATAACCGTAAAGCAGAAACTTGGATGTTGATGGAGTGTTAGGTACAATGTAACAGTGTATAAGCGGTTATGTGATTATAAATCCATGTTTTGTTTTTGCTATTATAAGCCTGTCCCAGCAGCTTCCTTTTCTAGCATGGCATATGTAATGTCATGCCATCATTGTCGCTGAAGTGAAGAAGAGTGGAGAGAAAGCTGCAGGAGGGAAAGAGAGAGATATGTGTGTGTAAAGTGCACTTACTGTGGATATTTTGTGTAAGATGGAACTACTGCTGTGGGCATTATGCGTATATAAGCAACACTACTGTGGGCATTCTTTGTAAAGGACACTTCTATGTGGCATACTTGTATAAGGAATACTGCTATGTAGTATAGCTTGGATAAGGGGCACCTCCGTGTGTCATAACGTGAATAAGGTGCACTACTTTGTGGTACATTATGAATCTGGTCACTACATGTGTAATGTGAATAGAATTGTGCTACTATGTGGCATAATTTGGATTGGGGGTACTATTATGAGGCCACGCTCCCTTTATAAATTATGGGAAGTAAGGCACAAATTTTGTAGTTTTTAGGGGTACCGAAACTGGCATTGGCTTGCGTTCCGCTTAGTGCTGGGAGTGTGTGTGTGGGGGGGGGGGGGGGGGGAGGGGGTTGTCAGGGGAAATAAGTTCCACCACCTCTCCAGAACCTCTTTAACCTGCCCAAAATCTTATTTTTACCCACAAATATTAGAAAAATCCTCAAAATGTTTAAAGGAGGGACCTCAGCAGACTATTATATGTACTGCGGTCCCTCCATTTCCAACAACAGTCTATAAAGGTTCTGTGTGAACTGCATAGCTGTCAGATTCATCAAGCACAGTTTGGCCCTAAAGATGACAGTAGCTTATGAGCTATGGGTTCGTAAAACTAAAGGTCAATACACACTGAGCGATTTTGCCCAGCGTGTATGGACAGCGATGACCGCTGTCATTGCTGGTGGGAGAGCCACTCTGTGCATACACACTGAGCAGCTTTCCCCCTACAAGCAGATGAATGGTTTTCCTGACCATAATGCGAGAGCGATCATCACCGCTCACCGCTCTTCGCCTGGCCATACACACTTGGCGGCTTTGCGCTGAAATCCGCTCAAAACACCAAGTTTGAGCGGCTTTCAGCTCAAAATTGCCCAGTGTGTATGGGCTTTAAGTGGGAGATACTGTACAGTACTTCCTCCAGAACCCTCAGTGGTTGCAGCACATGCCTGGTCAGTAGACCATGCATGTTCAGGAGCCCCAATAGATGAATGAAGATGCTGCTGATACAGTCACTTTACTCTGAACACATTGCAGGAACACGGGTGTATATTACTACAGCTACAGATGTAGCCACATTCATTGTGGCTCTGGCATGGTGCTCGCGCAACTTGTATCCCACAATGCGCATGCTTTTAAATTATCAACACTTATGATGCATACACAACATGCAAGATTTTTAAACGATATACACAATAATGACATTGCTAATGATATTATCTTAGGGATGGCTATCGGTTGGTTAGCCATCGATGGTTACCATTGATAAGTAACCGTGATGGTGTATACCCATTTGTAAAGGAACCATCGGTAGTCATGGTCACCCCTACTTTAATATTCAGTAAACTGTGGACCAATCAGGGTCTCAGGTTTCACAGGTGTAAAGAGGCAGTTATGTTATGTTATTCTCCGTGTCCCAACAACCAGAAGAAAAAAATAAACATGTTTAATAGCTCTGTATCATTGATGGAGGGAAACCATCCGTCTCTCCCCATCGATGGTAAAAATAGTTACCATTGGCCATTGAAATGGAAATCATTCGATGGTTAGTGAGTTGCTGGCCGCCGATCATCGAGATTTTAGAAAGCCATTCGCAGACTTGCACGCGCAGGATTTTACTCTGTATGGGCAAAATTTCCCATCAGCGATCATGTCTGTTCAATTCAGTTCAAGAGAAATCGTTAACAACATTGCATTTTTTTCGGTGTCGCCTAATGTGGTTCTGGGATAATGGCCCGGCAATGTCTAGGTCGCCAGTCACTAGGTCAACCACTATTGGTCAACAGCGACTAAGTTGACACCTAAGATGGTCGACACACCCTAAAACAACAATGACTTACTGTAAGGTCGACATGCACATGGTCAAAACTCAAAAGGTGAAATGTTTTTCATATTTTTTGTGTCTTTGTTGACATGTGTATACATGGACACCATAAAAAAACTTGTGTCGACCTTTTGAGTGTCAACCATGTACATGTTGACCTTCAGCTTGTGTCAATCTTATGTAACTGTTGACCTAGGGTATGTCGACCATTTTTAGGTTTTAACCTAGTCACTGTTGACCAATAGTACTCACCCTAGTGACTGTCAACCTAGACATTGTCGACCCATGGACCGGATACGTGTAATGTGTACCCAGCTTTACATAGCTAGCCCAGGGCTGAGTTACAGGAGACCTAAGCACAATATGTTCAACATTTAGGAGACTATCACAAGGTTTTCTAGGGTGAGATTATCCTATTATTGTACTGCATGTGATCTGTAAACATGCCATAAAGACAGAATGTAAGGAGGATGGAATTAAGCACAACACTGGTCAGATTATGAAGGATACTGGGATTTTCAATTGTTTTTGGAAACAGGGAACAGTGCACAGTAATTTTATACAGATGAAGCATTCCAATGACGATGGGAGTTGTTTCAGTTATTTTGTATATATAATGGAGACATAGGAGGGTCACAGGGGGTTATTCAGAGCTAAAAGGTTCTCTGAACTTGCAGAGATCAGCTATTAGATAGCCGCTGTCCTGCCCAGAGTGAAATTTCGCCCTGTGAAACATATCGCAGGTCAGGTATTAGCTCAGGGTTGCCTACCCTCCCGGATTCTGCCTCACCCTCCCGATCTCCCCAGCAGTTGCCTGGCTGCATAGTTGAATCACTGCCCTTATTCAGATCTGATCGCAGTACAAATTTGGGTACTTATGTAGTAACTGGGCTGCCGATTTTGAAATCGGATCCATCGCATCGCATTGCATCCGACCATATCGCATGCGATGCGATGCACCCAATTTTTCCATAGGATTCAATGTTAAAATGGACTGAGTCCATTTTAACATGGAATTCAATGGGAAAAGGGGTCCTTTTCATACCCCTACTATCCAAGTGGGCATGGAGTTGGATTTAAACCTGTGGCGAGCGTAGCGAGCCACCGAGCCCGAAGCGTGGCGAGGGGACACAAAATACCGTCCCCTCGCGGGGCTCGCTTCGCTCGCTACGCTTCGGGCTCGGTGGCTCGCTACGCTCGCCACAGGTTTATATCCGACTCCATGCCCACTTGGATAGTAGGGGTATGAAAAGGACCCTTTTTCCCATTGAATTCCATGTTAAAATGGACTCAGTCCAGTTTAACATTGAATCCTATGGAAAAATCGGGTCATCGCATCGCATGCGATATGGTCGTATGCGATGCGATATCGCATCGCATCGCATCTGATTGTATGCCTTAAGTTAAGACATACAATCAAAAAATCGGCAGCCCAGATAATACATAAGTACCCAAATTTGTTCTCAAAATGGGCAAACCCATGTGCACTGCAGGGTAAATACTGGCTGCATTATTTTTACACTGCAATTTAGATTTCAGTTTTAACACACCCCACCCAAATCTAACTCTCTCTGCACATGTTACATCTGCCCCACCTGCAGTGCACATGGTTTTGCCAATTTTGAGAACAAATTTATACTGCGATCAGATCTGAATAAGGGCCTTAGTTATACGGTGTGATAGAAATTGGCTGATCTGAAAATGCTTGGACACGCTTTGACCCTCCCAGCAAACAGCCAATTATCACCTACAAATGCAGGCTTCCTGTCAATCAGTTTGCATATGGTCAGCGGTTAAAAAAAGATGCAGTATTTTATCGCTGGATGGCTTTACGCATGTGTACTGTGAGACATACACATGTGCTGCATAGCACGGTCCCCGTGTGAATGCGCTGGGGACCGATTGAATCTGAATAACCCCCATAGTGGAGTTGTTACGCACAGCTATTGGGCTGTAGGAGCAGACACTAAGCACAAATTTTTAAGATATATAATAGTCACAAAGCTTTAGCATAACACAATGCAGAGCTAAATGCTAGCCATCCATAATTGCTTACTCACCTCACTCAAATATAAATCATACTTGCCTACCCTCCAGGAATGGCCCGGAGGCTCCTGAGAATTGGGTCCGCCTCCCAGCAAGTCCCCCGCATTGCCGCCAGTCTCTCTCAACCCACTCCCCCAGCAAGGCTCTTTAGGAATCAAATTATGGGAATAGTGTCATCGTAACCCCACCCCCTGCTGTGCAATGCCTGTAATACCGGCACTGCACGGCAGGTGGCGTGGCCACGATGACGCGATCGCACTGACTATGCCACTCTTTATGAATGACTGGTGCCCCCCCCCCCATGTCAACCGTTTCATTTTGCTTGTGTGTATCTAATGACACAAGTCGATCTATTGCATGCCGGCCTTTTGTCAAGGTCGACCTAGTACATGTCGACATTTTGTGTGTGATAACCGTTTTGTATAGACCTATTGACTCTGTAGAGGGCTTGGCAATTGCTGCCCTCCAGATGTTGATGAACTACACATCCCAGCATGCCTTGCATCAGTTTCAGCATGGCCACATAGCAAAACTAATGCAAAGCATCCTGGGATGTGTAGTTCATCAACATCTGGAGGGCCGCAATTGCCCAGCCCTGCTGTAGATCTACAGTATCTACCAGAAGCAGCCACCTGCAGAGCAGCATGGCTTTGCCCAGTTGCATGCTTTTTGCTTTACAGAATCAAGTCCCGACCCCATATCCTGACTTCTACGAATCTCTGTGGATGGCCCACCATCATCCGTATATGGGATGCGGTTGTCAGGTTGACAATAAAAAGATCAACACTCAATAGGTTGACCACTATTGGTCAACAGACCATAGGTTAATATATGTGAAAAAGGTTGACATACCTTAGGTTGACTTGGGAAAGCTCGACATGAAAAAGGTTGACATGAGTTTTTCTCATTTTTTTTCAAAACAGGTGTTTTTTTCATACTGGACATAGAGAATATAATAGTGTGCCGGAGCATAGTGAGCAAAGAAAGCCATGTGCGGGGACGTGGTACACTTAAACGGTGACATGTCGACATGAGTCAGCATAGCCACAAAAAACATGAAAAAGTCACATCGACCTTTATCATATTGACCTTTTGCTTGAGTCGACCTTCGGCCCTGTCAACTTAAGCCATGTCAACCAAGAAGAGATGCAGCTGCTATTGTGGCATACGCTCAGCACTGAAGCATAAGCAGCGATTCTTCCATTAAAGTCTGCATTGACCCCTGTGAGTTTACTGCCCTCAGATGCAGACTGTTCATGCACAAATTAGAATATGACTTCCTTTCTCATACCCTGTCTTGCTTTATTACTTAGCTTTGGTAAGGGTAAAGTACTGCAGAGTGTGCGCTGGTAGTCCGACCTGCATCCAACATCCATCAGTCCTACTTCGCTCTCATCAGAAGATCTGCTAAATCCTTATCCAACTCCTGATACTATTACTCAACACGTGGCCATCATTGGAGCACGTTCCCAATGTTTAATTTAAGAAATACGGAGCCAAGTAAAACCCTTGGATGGATTTAACCTATCAAAATTGCCCTCTTTGCTCTGTAGCCAAGTAATGCCTCATTTTATTGTTTGCAGTCTGTCCTGCTGTAATAACTACAAGAACAGATTACCAAAATATTTTTAAGCTACAGTACACTTTCTAATGGAAAGCTGACCCCAATATACTATAATGAGATAAGTCTTTAACATTTGAGAGTTTAGACTCCAGTTCTTTCACTAATTTCAACATTTGAACTTCTGGTTTCCAACCTCTCCAAATGTAACTTAGCACAATCTCCATTCCCAAAGTTAACAGATAGGATAACATTGGATGAAGCTTTTTACATTGGAACAGATGAAAACCTGGATCACTTTGCAGTGTAAAGAGAGAGCACAAATGTCGAGATTGACTCGGAGGCCAATATACACAGATGTTAACAGTTAACATCTGTACCTCCAGACACCATTACAGTTGCGGAAAAACACACACATTATATATATATATATATATATATATATATATATATATATATATATACATACGTATCAGCAGCACTCCATGGGACAAAAATTCAAACTGCAACAAGTGGCCTAGTAAGTAAACGGCAAAGTTTCAGTGCCCGGTTTAATGTAGCTGCACTTTCGTCAAGGCATAAAGAGTGCCGCTACATTAAACCGGGCACTGAAACGTTGCCGTTTACTTACTAAGCCGCTTGTTGCAGTTTGAATTTTTGTCCCATGGAGTGCTGCTGATACGTATGTATGTAACTGTGGATGGTCTCCCCTCCCCTGCAGCGGGCACCCTGGGCAGCACAGTCTCATAGCAGGGAGAGCCGGTACCTGGATTTCTATTATATATATATATATATATATATACACATACATACATCACAACAGCTGGAGTCAAGCAAAAGATACGGATACCCTCTGACAGACTGATACCCTCCTTTTAATGACCTCAGAAATGAGTCTGATGCTGTAACCAATGTGTACCCAGCACGACATAGGGAGCAGCAGGAAGTCATCATTGGCAAGCGCATACACACTTGTGTATACACTGCCGATGCCAGAAACTAGTTATGGTGCTGAGGCTTGGGGGAATAGGGGAGCATGGTATAAAGGGCCTAAAGAGGATGTTGCGGACCATGCCCAGGAGCTCACATGTTCTTTGACATAATGCGTAAACACTAGACGTTCCAACGTGCATAATCTTTAACAATATCATCTAGTGTGTATAACTCTATGGCAAAAATGTACAATAAGGTAACAGTGCCTCATCGCTCCTGTAACTATGACAGCATCAACAACCCTGGCACCTAAAAACCAGAGGTAGTCTCTCAGCCTCCCTATAAATAACCATTTCTCAAATTGTCTCTGGATGTGGTACACAAATGCATTCTTTTAACATGTAATATGGCCGTTACTAAGTCAGTGTGCACAGACAGGTTAATCTTGCAAACAAATGATTAACTCCATGTTAAGCTAGGTACTGTACAAACTGTACTGTACAAACTTGACCGACAGCCATTTTTCCGACATTGAAATGGATGCCTTTGAGCCCAGATTCTGTGTACATGATTTTACGAAGGATGGAATGATTATGCTGCATTCTTCATAAGTAGAGACAGGATTATATGCAACAAAAAAAGCTTGAAATATGCATGCAAATATGCATGAAAAATACTTAAAATATGCATGAAAAGTGTTAAAATATGCTACATTAAATAATAAAAAAAATATTTTTTACTTATTTATTTAATAAGCATACTGCAGCTGTTACGCTTGCCGTTAGGCACAGGGTGATGGTAACCTGGAACCGGGAATGGGAAGTTAGGCGTGAGCCCGCAGCCGGGACCGCCGGTTAGGACGGCCACAGCGAACCCTATACTAACTCTGTTGAGTACCCTGGGCAGATGACCAATCCCTGCGGGAGCTAGGCTTCACCTGTGGCCGCCGCGTTCGAAGGAGCGAGTTAGGCCCGCTCCGACCCCGATGCAGCTAGGTCTATGAATGGACAAAGGAGAAGTGATCGTCAGGGGTAACTCAAAAGGAAATACTAACTACCGGGCCTGACTGAAAGGTAACCCCTGTCTGCCGGCACCAGGCCAATAACGGGAATACGACCCAGTCGCAGACACCAGGAGAACTTAACGGGGAATCTCCAAAAGAATACAATATAATGCAAGACAGTGAATCCCCAAAACCCCCAAGCAGGAGTGGAAAGGCAGGGAAGGCCCTGCCTAGGACAGACAGGAAAGAGAAGGCAAGAGCAAGGGTAAAATACAGATGGAATCAGGTTCTGAATTAGGCCCACGGCGGGGCAGGTCCGATGCCCCAGCAGGGGAGCGGAACCAGTATGGGCACAGGCAGATCAGAGACAAAGGAGCTCGGAGGCTCCACAGAATAAACCAGGCTCCAAAGGAGCACTTACTTGACCCCCAAGATCTACAGAGAAGCTGCACAGGTCACAGGAGAAGGCTGAGACGCTGACCTCCAGCGATAGGCAGGCAGGGAGACTGGAGATCTTCCAGGAAGGGATCCAGGAGGGCTGGAGAGCGCTGGATAATGCCAGGGACCGGGCAGGCGTATAGAAACGCTATAACCGGCGTCTGTGCCCAGCAGACGCCGGCTTCTTATTTGAATTTGGCGCCGCCTGCATGACGTCAGGCGCGCCGTACGGGTGCTGCTGCCGGGCGGAAGTTCGGCGACGTTGCCTAGCAACGCCCCGACGCCCGAGCTGAGAGAGAGGCTTGGAACGCTGCCGAGCAGCGTCACCAGCCTCGCAGCCCCGCTCTCCATCCGCCGACCTTCCGGGTACTGGAGATACCGGACGGCGGCGTGTAACAGTACCCCCCCCCCCCCCTTGAGGAAGGGTTAACAAACCCTTACCCCCAGGTTTATCAGGGAACTCCCGAAAAAAAATCCTTTTGAGGTTGGGTGCATGAAGATCCCTGTCAGGAACCCATGACCTTTCCTCTGGACCGAATCCTCTCCAGTGTACCAAGAACTGCAAAGAACCTCTCACGAACTTGGAGTCCAGAATTTTCTCTACTGGGAACTCCTGTTGTCCCTGCACCATCACTGGGGAGGATCCAGCGCCACTTCTGCGAGGAAATTTTTGAGAAAAGAACACCGGCTTAAGCAGGGAGGCATGGAATGTATTGGCAATCTTAAGGGATTTGGGTAGAGACAGGCGGAAGGCTACCGGATTTACTCTCTTAATGATCCGAAAGGGACCGATAAATCGAGGCCCCAACCTCGCTGAAGGTTGGTGAAGCTTGATGTTACGGGTCGAAAGCCAGACCCAGTCACCAACCTTAAAACGACAAGGACGTCTGGACCTGTCTGCCGATACTTTCTCCCTTAATGCGGCCTCCTTGAGAGCAACATGAATACTCCTCCAAATGACTCTAAGCCGAGAGGCCGACGAAGAACCCGAGCCGGACGCTTCAGGACCTAAAGAGTTGGCTCGCGGATGGAACCCATACACTGCAAAGAATGGCGAGGTCCTGGAGGCTGAATGATGAGCATTATTATATGCAAATTCAGCAAGCGGTAAGAAACTTGCCCAATCATTCTGTAATTTGGACACAAAGCATCTCAGGTATTGTTTGAGAGACTGGTTCAATCGCTCAGTTTGTCCGTTGGACTGTGGGTGGAAAGCCGAAGTCAGACTGGTCTTAACTTTTAATGCAGTGCAAAAGAGCCTCCAAAACTGCGCCACAAATTGTGGACCGCGATCGGACACAATATCTGAGGGTAGACCGTGTAACCTAAATATATGCTGCAGGAACAGAGTTACCAACTCCTTGGCTGATGGCAATTGTCTCAAAGCCACAAAGTGCGCCATCTTAGAAAACCTGTCTATAACGACCCAAACCACCTGACAATGAGCAGATACAGGTAATCCTACAATAAAATCCATCGCCAAGTGTGACCAGGGTCTGACAGGAATGGATAAAGGAACAAGTTCCCCGACAGGCCGCGACCTAGGGACCTTATGTTGAGCGCAACCTTGGCAGGATAATACAAACTCCCGGGTGTCTCGTGACATACCCGGCCACCAAGCAACACGGGAAAGGAGTTTCAAGGTTTTGAAGACCCCAGGATGCCCAGCCAATTTGGAATCATGAAACTCAGAAAGAACCCTGCGTCTAAGAGATGGAGGAACAAATAACTTGTTGGTGGGGGTTTGGGCCGGCGCCTGACCCTGCGCTTGACGGATTTGACCCTCCAGAATCTGTTGGGCTCCTGCATGGATACAAGACGTGGGCACTATGGAAGTCTTGCTGACCTTGCCATCGAATTGGGGAAGAAAACACAGAGACAGTGCGTCAGCTCTGGCGTTCTTTGAGCCCGGTCTGTAAGAGATCACAAAATTAAAGCGCATGAAAAACAGCGCCCAACGAGCCTGTCGGGCGTTAAGCCTCTTAGCTGTCTCAATATATTGCAGATTCTTGTGATCCGTGAGAACGAGAATCTGATGAATTGCTCCTTCCAACCAATGGCGCCACTCATCAAAGGCCCATTTGATGGCAAGCAATTCTCTGTTTCCAACATCATAGTTGGCCTCTGCCTGTGAAAATTTTCTGGACATATACGCACAGGGATGTAAATCCAATGATTTCGGATCCCTTTGGGATAACACTGCTCCCGCCCCGACTTCGGAGGCGTCCACCTCCACAATGAAGGGAAGGTCAGGATCAGGATGCCTCCGAACCGGAGCCGAGACAAACGCTTGCTTCAGGGATTCAAAGGCCTGCACAACCTGAGGAGACCATTGAGATGGATCTGCACCCTTTTTGGTTAAAGCCACCAATGGCGCAACAATAGAAGAAAAAGAATCAATGAAACGTCTATAATAATTGGCAAAGCCAAGAAAACGTTGGATTGCCTTCAGACTGGTAGGTCGGGCCCAATCCACCACTGCTTGAAGTTTCTTGGGGTCCATTTGAAAACCCTGGGAGGAAATAATATAACCCAGAAAAGAAACCTGTGTGACTTCAAACTCACATTTTTCTAATTTGGCAAATAACTGATTTTCTCTCAGTCTTTGCAGGACCTGCCGAACCTGACTTCTATGTGATCTCAAGTCTTGTGAGAAAATCAAGATGTCGTCTAAATAAACGACTACGAAGTGGCCCAAAAAATCACGAAGGACATCATTGATAAAATCCTGAAAAACAGCGGGCGCATTGGAGAGGCCAAAGGGCATAACCAAGTACTCATAATGCCCCGTCTGAGTACTGAAAGCTGTTTTCCACTCGTCGCCTTCCTTGATCCTAATAAGATTGTATGCCCCTCTGAGATCAATCTTGGAAAAAACCATAGCGGATCTTAATTGGTCAAAAAGTACCGTAATTAAAGGAAGGGGATAGGTGTTCTTCACCGTGATTTTGTTTAAGGCACGAAAATCAATACAAGGCCTTAAGGAACCATCCTTCTTGGCCACAAAAAAAAACCCCGCACTGAGAGGGGACTTAGACGGGCGGATGAACCCTTTTTTGAGACTCTCCTGTATGTATTCATCCATCGCCTTCATCTCTGGGATAGATAAGGCGTACAATCTACCCTTGGGTAAAGGAGAATTGGGAATTATCCTGATGGCACAATCGTACGGACGATGGGGCGGAAGACTGTCCGCTTTCCCTTTGGAAAAAACATCCGCAAAGTCCTGATAAGGGGAAGGTATCCCAGAGAGGGAGACGGAAGCCACCAAGGCCGATGTATGAAGACAATGCTGTTTACAGTAAGGACTCCACTGGGCAATCTGCGCCGAACTCCAGTCAATAATGGGATTATGTTTAACTAACCAAGGATAACCCAAAACTATGGGAACAAGAGGACAAGAAGTTAACAAAAAAGAAATATGCTCCCTATGGAATAATCCAACAGTCATCGAGACTGAGGGAGTCTGAAAAGAAATAGCCCCATTGGACAGGATATTCCCATCCAAACCCCGAAGGGTAACCAGGCCTTGGAGTTTTAAATGAGGAATGCCCAATTCCTGGGCTAAACTGATATCCAGGAAATTTCCGGCTGCACCACTATCAATAAATGCAGAACCGGAAAACTGATGTTCCTGAAAAGAAATGCTACATGGCACTAATACAGAATCGTGAGAGGAAAATAATTGCAGGCCTAAGTGAACCCTCTCCTCGTTCACCTGGCCAAGGCTTTTACTGGCCTATTGGGACAGTTCTTAAGGACATGACCTTTATTGCCACAATATAAACAAAGACCTGTAACCAACCTACGAGTTCTCTCCTCTGGAGAGATACGAGTCGCCCCAATTTGCATGGGCTCGTCCATCTCCTCCGGAACGAGAGGAACATAGGGAAGAGACCGAGCTTGAGAACCCTGCTCCGACCTCCGCTCCCGGAGACGACGGTCAATCTTGATAGCCAGTTCCATCAGTTTGTCAAGGGAACTAGGTACAGGATACTGGATAAGGCTATCCTTGATGATGTCAGACAGGCCACAGCGGAACTGACTCCGTAAAGCAGGGTCATTCCAACCGCAATCATTCGACCAACGACGGAATTCTGTACAATATACTTCTGCGGGGTTCTTCCCTTGTTTAAGGGCTCGAAGGTGAGTCTCCGCGGAAGCCTCTCTATCAGGGTCATCATACAGCAACCCTAAAGAACTAAAAAAGTTGTCAACCGAGGATAAGACCGGACTGTCAGAGGGAAGCCCAAAGGCCCAGGTCTGCGGGTCCCCCTGTAATAAAGATATCACCAGGCCTACCCGTTGCGACTCTGAACCAGAGGATTGGGGTCGAAGTCTGAAATACAACTTACAACTCTCCCTAAAGTTGAAAAAAGCCCTCCGATCCCCAGAGAACCGATCGGGCAGGTTCATCTTGGGTTCTAATACCCCTGACTCTGGAGGACGCACCCTCTGCTCCTGGGAGTTTACCTTAAGGGACAGATCCCGGACCATTTGGGTTAACCCCTGGATTTGATCCGAGAACGTCTGAGGAGTGGGATTCATAGTTCACCCACGGCAATTCAAAACCAGAAATTTGTTATATAAACCTCCTTTATATAACCTGTTTGGCCGGTTATAATGTTACGCTTGCCGTTAGGCACAGGGTGATGGTAACCTGGAACCGGGAATGGGAAGTTAGGCGTGAGCCCGCAGCCGGGACCGCCGGTTAGGACGGCCACAGCGAACCCTATACTAACTCTGTTGAGTACCCCGGGCAGATGACCAATCCCTGCGGGAGCTAGGCTTCACCTGTGGCCGCCGCGTTTGAAGGAGCGAGTTAGGCCCGCTCCGACCCCGATGCAGCTAGGTCTATGAATGGACAAAGGAGAAGTGATCGTCAGGGGTAACTCAAAAGGAAATACTAACTACCGGGCCTGACTGAAAGGTAACCCCTGTCTGCCGGCACCAGGCCAATAACGGGAATACGACCCAGTCGCAGACACCAGGAGAACTTAACGGGGAATCTCCAAAAGAATACAATATAATGCAAGACAGTGAATCCCCAAAACCCCCAAGCAGGAGTGGAAAGGCAGGGAAGGCCCTGCCTAGGACAGACAGGAAAGAGAAGGCAAGAGCAAGGGTAAAATACAGATGGAGTCAGGTTCTGAATTAGGCCCACGGCGGGGCAGGTCCGATGCCCCAGCAGGGGAGCGGAACCAGTATGGGCACAGGCAGATCAGAGACAAAGGAGCTCGGAGGCTCCACAGAATAAACCAGGCTCCAAAGGAGCACTTACTTGACCCCCAAGATCTACAGAGAAGCTGCACAGGTCACAGGAGAAGGCTGAGACGCTGACCTCCAGCGATAGGCAGGCAGGGAGACTGGAGATCTTCCAGGAAGGGATCCAGGAGGGCTGGAGAGCGCTGGAGAATGCCAGGGACCAGGCAGGCGTATAGAAACGCTATAAACGGCGTCTGTGCCCAGCAGACGCCGGCTTCTTATTTGAATTTGGCGCCGACTGCATGACGTCAGGCGCGCCGTACGGGTGCTGCTGCCGGGCGGAAGTTCGGGGACGTTGCCTAGCAACGCCCCGACGCCCGAGCTGAGAGAGAGGCTTGGAACGCTGCCGAGCAGCGTCACCAGCCTCGCAGCCCCGCTCTCCATCCGCCGACCGTCCGGGTACTGGAGATACCGGACGGCGGCGTGTAACAGCAGCGTCCAAAGCTCTTCTTGCATCAACTGCATAGACCCTCATCTCCAGCGCCGATGGATCAAATGTCAGCATAGCGTGTGAGGGCGGCGCAGTGGAAGGCTTCCTCCCTGCGCCGCATACTCACTGTGACACAGCATTTTCTCCATGCAGCGTGATGTCACAACCCTTATGCCCTCCTCCTCTGCTGCAGAAGTCTGTCTCTTGGTGTAAAATCCCAGGCCATGGGCAGGCAAAGGGTCAGAAGCTTCTTGACTGTATTTTTACCTTTGCTGCATTCATCCCATGGAAACCAAACCAAAGGGAAGACAGAGACAGGAGGCTCACAGAGACAGGGCAGCACGGACAGGGTAATGGTTAGCATTACTGCCTCACAGCACTGAGGTCATGGGTTCGATTTCCACAATCCAAAAATATACTGGTAGTTTAATTACGGATCCCCAGCATGCCCCATGGCCACGACCCTGGAGTCCCTCTGCATATGCACAGAGGAACTCCAGGGTCTCAGATCCGGAAGGCCGGGGCACTGCACCACAAAGGACAGCTCTTATCTCAAGGGCTGTCCTTTGTGTTACTAATCGCATAAGTTAGTGCATTTGCCTGTGGTTCCCAAACTGTGTGCCATGGCACCCTGGGGTGCCTCAGTACACCTGCAGGGGTGACCTTTGTTGGTGATCCAGGATCAGTTCAAATTATCGATGTGCAATGTAATAGACAAAACCAGTGCTTATGGCTTCCAATCATAGCAAATGTGGACAAACAGAGGCAATCTTGTCCCTCTAAGGATGACCTATTAAAACCAATTTACTTATTTTTTATTCATTTTTTTCAAAATTTCTAGTTAAGAAACTTTCGTCCTAGGGGTGCCATGAAAAAATTCTGATACTCTTGGCTGCCGTGATTCAAAAAAGTTTGGGAACCTCTCGCATATGCGATTAGTATGGATTCGGTAGCCAGCAGAGAGGGGCAGTGGATGTTTCAACATCCTGCCAATTACTATATCTGGCCAATAGAGGAAACAGGCAGATAATGAGATGCTTTCAGTTGCATGCCTTCCAATAAAAGGATTGTACCGTCAGGGGTGAGTATTGGACCAAACTCTTATATTGCCAGTCCAGTGGACATGTCTCTGAAGCATGAGAACTTTGTCAGGCTTACCTCTTTCTGCCGACTCTGGATTTGTACAAATGCCTGCACTGCATGATCCTCGAACAGATTGGCTTTAGATTACCATAGCATCTTCTACAGCTGTGGATTGACAATCCAACAAGTAAAAAGTACAGAACCACATATTAAGACTAAGGGACTAGTTGTTCACTCATTTTATATTAACAGATTCTGTAGGACACATGAAGGCCATTTCTATTCTTTGTCTAGCACAAGTGTACATGGAGCCTGGCTTTCTACCATCTTGTTCAAAGAAGTCTCCCTAGCCACAGGGGCAGTTTAAGATAGGAGAGAGCCTATGTGCAGGCCACCAACTCTCTGCCAGTACTGTGGACTCTGTAGGCTCTGTGCGGGCATTGGTCTCTGAAAAACAGGGCACCCATGCCTATTTTCCCAGGGACATCTGTATTGTGCATGCACAAATCACCAGGTAAATTACCACTGTGCCATTTCTCAGTGATTTTTGTCTTTAAGAAGAGCACGTGAGATCCCTTAGTATAATTATATGGGTGCAGAGTGTGCATTATGGGCACCCATGGGTCCACCCAATGCGTGGACTGCCTTTTAGAGCATCATGATTCATGACTCAGTCCGACAGACATTCTGGGGTTTATTTA
The DNA here is from genome assembly GCF_055691185.1 of Crinia signifera. Lineage (NCBI taxonomy): Eukaryota > Metazoa > Chordata > Amphibia > Anura > Myobatrachidae > Crinia > Crinia signifera. The sequence continues at coordinate 195,803,527 of NC_139218.1, forward strand.
CTAAGATGGGAGTTCTATTGAAGATGTTATGTTGCTATGGACACCCAATCAGAATCTGATTGGGTGCCCATGGCAACATCTCATCTTTATTAGAACTCCTATCTTATAAATAACCTCTCTGCTTCTTGGTATCGTCATTGCAAGAACCTGGCATTAACATTAGGAGAGGTTCTGCTAACATGGAATACAATTATTCTGTCATTGCTTGTGGACTGTGAATTAATAATTTTGTCCATTTATCCATCATAACATTCCACTTGTTGAACACAATTGTAACTCCTGTATGTGACCCCACAGCCAGCAGGCAGAAAGATGTTTGCCATTTCCTCTAAGCTAATATAATTGACCATTGGTAGAATTCATGTCCCGGTCACTAAAAAGTTTAAGTACAAAGAATAAGAGGCAAAATAAGTTATTATTAACTGCTATGCTGACGACACTTTTCCATTTCCAACTCCTCTTGCTCTTTCACAGCAAGATATATTTTTGTTGGTGGGTTATGCTCTGACTGCATCACATTGTGCTGCCATTTCTTAATACTATATCTAGTTGTAACACATCCAGCCAACAAGTATTAGAACCTGACACCAAAAATGCATTAAATCAGCTAATTCTACACCTGCTCCTCCCTTAGCTTTATTTTCCTGGTTTCTGGACCATAGTCACTTCCATGTGTGTAATATGATTTACCTCTTCCTCCTATTCCCAGTGCCACTGCGCTCCTCAGAAGTGAACACTGTAATGGAAGATTTATTGACATAAAAAGTACACTGTGCCTGATTTTACTGGAAATGCAAAATTGTCCTCTCATTAAGTATATGACTGGAAATTTTGGACCTTATTCACAGTTACTCACAGTCTAAGGCTGTGTACACACAGGGGCAATTTTGTCTAATATCACAGGCAATATGGTCGCTGAGCGACCATATTGCTCGCGATGGGAGTGTGCACCGGTGATATATCGCCGGGTGCACGCTCCAGTTTTCTCCCCCGTAGTGATCGCTGATTGCAGGAACATGCTCCTGAGACCAGCTGATTTCCACTGCCGGGCTCCCCCGGCAGTTTCGTTTTCATCAGCGACCATCTATGGTGATATATATCGCTCGGCGATATATCCCCCCGCGTGTACGGGGCTTATCTGCAACATCAGACACAAGACACAAATGATCAATGTTTTTAGTCTGCCCATCCTTTGATGTCACAATGTGCAACTGCATTTATTTCTGAGTCGGGTTTTTTGTTCCCAATCTTATAGGGAATTAAAAAGATACTAAAGAAGGTAAAGAACGAGACACAGTTGCCAATGAACAGTCAAACCATAGAATAAATGACTGTTACTATCAACCATCATCGGTGTGCACTTGTACCGACACATAGTGCAGGTGACACACCTGGAAACAGGTGTATTTTCATATATCCCAACATGACCATCTCCAGGAGGGACAGAGGTAGTCTTCCCTCTTAATCTATGATTGCCATCACCTATGGTCAGACACCTTTCTTATCACTGAACCAGTTTAAAACAGGTGATGGAAATCCTACATTAAGAGGGAAGTCCAGGAACAGAGAATTGTCTCCTTCCTGGAATGGGTCGAGTTTGGAGGTCTGTATCTGCATACATGGCACATGGCAGTTACATTGCTATCCTCTCACTGTACATTGTCCATGTGACAAGTTATAGCCATATTACGCCTCTTGATTCACAAGTGGAGATATGACTGAAATTGCATTTCCTGTGTGATTGCAAAACAATATAACATTATACGTGCGGTTTGTCAACAAGTAGAATGTCAAGCAGTATGTGGAGGCAGGAGCCATAACGTCAACAAGTATAAAATGCTAGGATATATATTTCACCTGCACCGACAGTACAATTTGGTAATTCATGCTTACAGTTGTACTGTGGTCATATGCAAGATAATTTGTAATAGTCGACATCCCAGCTCCTGCCTTCCAAGGTCCCTATAATGCTTGTTGACATTCTGATTGGGGACAAGCACATTACATCCCTTCTCCATTCCGGTGTAATTTAGCCCTCAGCAGCAAGGGTAGAACTGACTAGGCAAGCAGATATTTCAAAACGTTTCTAAAAACGGCTCTGCCAGCTAAAACCCCTTTCACACAGCATGTCTTTAAACAGTATTTCAATGCAGTTTTTGTTCCTGTTGAACCCGTTTTAACCCATAAAAACGGTGGCTGACAAAAAAAACGAGTCTGAACTGGGTAGGACCCTGCTTTATTACTGTTTAGAAAAACCAGTTCAATAGAATCAGTAAATTCACTCTGCATCTTTCAGACTGCACAAATTTATCATTTTAAAACGGTAAAAAAAACGGCAAAATAACAGGTAAAAAGTGCGTTCTGAAAGGGGCATAGGAGTACAGAGCATGAAGATCCAAGCAAACCCAGTATACAAATCTATATTAAAAAATTAGGCTGCTAAGCAGAATTGTGGATATTGGTAGGACAGGGCAGAGATATCAGGCAAGCCAAGAAAGCATAGCAGGAGGGCCAAGAGTTGTCTGGAAGGTACACTTATAATCCGGCCAAGAAGGTTTGCAAATCTATGCATAGAAAGGCAGCTGACGAGAAACAGGTGCAGGAGTTAGTCAGCAGATGAGATGAATTATCAGGAATGTGGACACCTGTTGGTGGTTGGTGGGAATGGCATACATCCAGCATAACTATTACCCCTTTCACATTGCCAAAATACGCAGAGTCGGACCCAGCTTGTAAGAAGGGTTAAACCTGGGTCGCCCTCTGTATAATGGGCGACCTGGGTTTAATGTGAATGTGCCAGACTCGGGAGATCGCAATTGTGAGAGGGGAACAAGGGGACTCTTTACCATTAGGGGGGTGGATGGATGACAGATTAATAGTCAATAAGTCAACATGGTCAAACAGTCGCCATTTTAAATTTGGACAGTAGAAAAGGTTGACAGCTTCAAATAGTTGACATTACATTTCCATTATTTACTATCCACGCGGACTACGAACCAAAACGAGCATAGACGTTTCCATTAATTGGGGTTGTATATGGTTAAACATAGAAAATGCCCCCCTCCCCCCCCCAAAAAAAAAATGTATTTACCTTTTTTTCTTGTCAACCTTCTGACCCTGTTGACCTTTTGTAATGTCAAAGTTTTCCATGTTGACATTTTGATCCTGATTACTTTTTGACCATGTCTACTTAATGCATGTCAACTATATAGGTTAACCTATTGACTTTTGTTGTTTTAATCCATGCCCATCATAGGGCATCATTATCACATCACCCAATAGATGAAAGTCCATAACACTAAGTGGGGAATAACTTGAATCTTTTACAGGTGCAAAGCTGTTCTGTTCACTCTTTGAGTGCCAACATCTCTTATAAATTCAAATAAAAAAAATGTGCACATAAAAATTATATTTTCTATTTAAGGTAAATATTATAGGTCATTATGAGGAATAAAAATGTTTGCTTGCCAAAATTCACACCTATTTTGACAAATTCACTTGGCATTCAAAGGATTCAACGCCATCTTGAGATGAAGGTTGAAGAACAAGAACATTAATAAAATGCTTTATTATATGAGTACAACATTTTTATATATTAATATTTTTAAGTATATTTTCTACATTAAAGTCTGTGTTTAGAACTTATTTGGAGCTGAATTGCGAAATCTGAAATCTGGGCATATCTGGCACTGGGGCATATGTGTTGCACTGTGGGGGCATATCTGGCACTGGGGCATATGTGTTGCACTGTGCGGGAATATCTGGCACTGGGGCATATGTGTTGCACTGTGGGGGCATAAGTGTGGCACATATGATATCTGGCACTGTGGGGCATATCTGGCACTGTGGGGGCATATGTGTATCTGGCACTGTGGGGGCATATGTTTAATGAACATTGTGCGGTGTAATGGGCAACATTGTATGGGGCGTAATGGGCATTACGGTGTGGGGAGCATTGGGTAATTGCCATCACAGTGTGGGGTGTAATGGGTATCAAGTCGTGCGGCATAATGTGTAATTAGCATCACAGAATGCGGTGTATCGTGTAATTAGCATTGCGGTGTGGGGCGTGTAACTGGCATCACGTGTGCGGCATTATGTGTAATTGGCATTACGTCATGTGTAATGGGTATAGTTTGCTAAAATGTGCAATCTGCAGGTACACAATACAATCATGGTACAGACCACGCCCCCTTCTGATAGGCCACACCCCCAATTTTTCGGCGAGCCTCCGGCGCGTACAAGCATCCACTCTCGGTCTTCCAGAAAGTTGGTGGGGGGGGGGGGGGGGGGAGGGGTGACACCATGAGTTCCTACACCGGGTGACACCAACCCTAGTGACGCCACTGCATAGGTGTGCTCATTCACTGACACATTTTAAAAGATTCACAGGTGAAGCCAATTATTTCACTTGCAAATCTGTAAAACGACCTGGAAAATGTAAACTGTTGGGGGTACTTGAGGACTGACGATGAGAACCACTGAGTTAAGCCACCGCCCCACTAGAGTGAATCAATGTGCATACTGTGGGTTTGGATGTGTATGGCTACATATACGAAAATGTCCCAAATCATAACAGGCTCATCATCAAATGATTTTTTAATTGAGCACAAGTCATTGCAGGCGCTGCATGACCCAAGACTTATTGGGCAGTGTGATGGATAAAGGCATATCGGGCTTGGAGCTGACGGCACAAATATTCCCCTAAAATGCTCATGCAAGCCAAGAGTTTTCCCCGACACTCCCAGCGTTTTTCAAAACATGTCTGCGTTTTTCTTACCACTCCCACAAAATGGCCTTTTTCCACCACCACACGCCTACTTCCTGTCATTCAGCTTGCCACTGCCTTGAGTTTTAAAAAAGCAGCAGGACTTTGCCACAGGATGGTCATGCGTACTGTGAACCCTACGCATGCGCAGTGTCCATGTGCAAATTCCAAGCAGTGCGTTCAGTTCTGAATAAGGCCCATACTACACGCAGTTGCCACAGTACAACTTCCTTAGCAGTAGGAACATATTTTTCCAAGGAAGGACCTCCAGATGGTAACTGGAATTATCTAGGCTGATAGAGAAAGATAAATGTATCAGACAGATTACTGTACCAAAGGCCTGGGTAAATTGGAATCATACTGTATTGGCTGTTGGACATTTTCTGACTTCTGTATTGGGCTTGTGTTATATGTTGAGCCTCTTGCTGAACTTCCTGTTTTGCTAGTAATAGCATGTACAGTATGGGAGACACTTCTGTCGTAGCATCTGCTTCTGCTACCAGTGCCGCATCTGGAGATTCCTTGTGCTGGCCATACACTGTCAGATCCAACTCAACATTACACAGACCAATTATCTCACACACTATGTACAGTACACTGTTATATAAATTGTCTGTTTATCATCCGTTGGGTATTCTGAAATATTTTCTTGCCCGACAGACCAATAAATGATGCACTACTGTGGGCCTACACTGCAGTTATCATCCAATCATCCTTTCATCCAATATGCAATTATCATCCAATCATCCAATAGGCTGATTGAATCAATAAGTGCATAGTGTAGGGGCACCTTAACTAAAGTCATTCCACATAAACTGCTCCTACCAATCACTAACATTTCCCTTACAATGCCAACCTCACCGCACTAGGGACCCGATTCAGCCCTGCCTGCTAGGCTGTATTTATTTGGAGCCTAGCGAGCATGTTGACACCACCCCGGCGCACGCACACACCCCCACTGCCCGAATATCCTTCAGCAAGCAGTTATGTACGCTTAAACACCTGCTCCCATGCGCCCACACAGACGAAAAATCCTTTGATGGTTACTTACGATGGAAGGATTTTTCCTCTGCACGCAGCTGCAGAGAAACACAGCACTTTTTGGCTGCACGGTTTTCTCCGAATTGGGAGCAGGCAGATGAAAGCCTGTGTTACCTGTGGCCCGCTCAGCATTTCTATGACTACCCTTCTTGTGGGCACGCCCATGAAACACCGGGTGTCCACCCCAGAACGTCCCCTGCCTATCAATCAGGCAGCGAGCACCCTGGCAAATTAAATTTTTGCTGAAGGCGCTGGCGGCAGCAATCACCGACAAAAGAAACATATACCTTTCTCATATCCAAAAAATAATAGGCCAATTTTGGGCTAAATGGTTATGTTGCAGTTTTAGCAAATCTATTATATATATATATATATATATATATATATATATATATATATATATATATATTAGGATGGATAGAGAGAGCCAGAGGTTTCCACCACCTTGTGTACAGTTGACAAATATTTCAAGTATAAAAATAATTTAGACGTTTTTCTGAAATTTAACACATTTTATTAAAAAATTATAAAATCGTATGGTATCTCAATTCTTTTGAAGACGATGACAACCCAACGCGTTTCGTCTTTAGAAAGACTTCATCAGGTTTTTTTTTATAAGATAGACACAAAAAGAATAAATGAGGATTGATCAAGTATTTTCAAATCATATGGTAAAACTCGATTTTATGGAAGAGATCACAATCTTTAGTTGGTAGTAAAAATGAATTTGGAGATTATTGATCCATACATGGTGAGACAATTGTTAGTCCCATATTCAGCCCCTTTTAGGTATAGAGAATCTTAATGAAAATGTCAAATCAGCAATTGCCGTATGGTAAAGATATGACTCGAGAGGATTATATTTCTGGGCGGACTGTATATACGCCCCTAGGGGTCAAACGTATACCTCAGTGTCTTCCAGATGTTATCAATAAACAAAAAGGCAAGATGGTAAAGGTGGAACTGTGTACACACTAAAAAACCGCTGCTGTGGATACACTCGCGAGATGGCTCTTCACAATCAGACTCTGCAAGTTTGTAGCAAAGAGGAGAATAGCAACGTCCAATATCTATATATATATATATATATATATATATATATATAATTGTAAGCAAATAACAGGCGTCACTCCGGGGCTTCGTGTAAAAGATATATTCAAAGCAGTGTAACGGTCAACGCCGTTTCGGATAAACCGTCTTCAGGACCACACCACAGGTGTGGTCCTGAAGACGGTTTATCCGAAACGGCGTTGACCGTTACACTGCTTTGAATATATCTTTTACACGAAGCCCCGGAGTGACGCCTGTTATTTGCTTACAATTGTATGTATGGGCTGAGCCCAGAGGAGGAAGGCACCCGGGCACAGATATCTCCTTGATAGGAGTGCCGGACAATCCATCCCAGCATTATATATATATATATATGTCCAGTGTCTGATTGTGAGTCTCTGAAACACCGCCATCTGTTGTCAGTGAGTTGAGTGAAACTACATCTCGTTCTCTCTCAGCCATGCGCAAACACAGAGGCAATCACAAGTTAGCCATCTAGATTTCGAAGCATTTGCTTCGAGCGGGCTTACTAGTACAGATGGCGCCGGCCTTATTATTGCTGGCGGAGCGCCAGGACCGTGTCCCTGGCGATCCGCCAGCAATCTGGCGCTCTGGCTGAATGAGACGCTCGTGCGTTTCCCACGCACGAGCGTCTCAATAGCCGGGCGGCGAGGCGGCGCGGCGGGTGCAGTCCTGCCCGTATCCAGCTTCAGGGAGACGGGCAGGGCTGCGGGGGGCTGCGGGGGGGCGGTGTGGACCGGCGGGGACCCGGGGAAGCCGGCGGGGACCCGGGGAAAAGCACCGTCGGAACGGGACGCGCGTCCCCTTCCGACATACAGATGGCGCGGGGCGGGGGATGGCGGGTGGCGAGTCCTCCGCCATCCCCAGCAAAGACAAGCCCGGCGCCATCTGTATATACTTTATATAATACAGTATGTATGTTACTTACTTGAGACTTGGAATATGGCATGGAAAATCCAGAATCTTATATTGTCTACCTGGAAACCTTAAACTTTTCTTAAATTTGCATAATTCACTTTAAATGCTGACCTTTATATTAGCAGAGGCGAATTCGGGGGGGGGGGGGGCGCATCTGGGCACGTGCCCCCCCCTGTAATTTCTGACATAGCTCATTTTGTAGCTGAGGACCGGGGCTTTCCAACAACGCCACCCCCCCCCCCCCCCCCATTGCTAGCCCCCCAGGAACTGGAGATACCGCAGGCAAGGCTGGAACGTTTTCCCCATAGGATAACATGGGACCCGCTAATTATGACCGCCACCCAGTTCCGATGGCTGCCAGTTCCCCCCTGGCATCACAGAAGCTTGTTGATCTCATCTGAACCCAAATCGCTGGGTCTTCAATCTGATACCATGCTGATCCATATGGGTCACTTGGTTCTGGAGATATTGCAGGGATTTTTTTTATTTCTGAAATGTAAGTTCATGGCTGTTCATGTTCTTTGAGGGCAGATTTCTCTGGGACCAAACTGCCCAGTTTCACGGGAGCAAAATGATTCGAAGCCAACTCAAAAGTTCTTCAAAAGTTCTTCAATATGATACTGGTCTCATGTAAACGGGTCAGTTGGTTCCGAAGATATAGCCGGTTAAGCTGGGTGGTTTTCTCTCCCCCTCATACCAGAAAATGCAGGGACTAGGCTGGTGTAAAAGGGGCCAACCTTGCATTTCCTGGTATTATTTAAAATAGCCGGGACCTGCAGTGCTCTGAATACGGCCAGGCAGCCCCCAGCTCTCTCTGTCACTTCTGCCTGGCGGCGGCTGTCCCGCAGTTGCTGCTAGCATGTATTCCCTCTTGGCAATGATCATGTAATCCCACATGACAACAAGCATGGAACCCCTGGCAATGAGCATGGAACCCTTGGCAATGAGCAGGTAAGCAGCACTTATGTAGCATAATTTTTAATAGCATTATGGTGTTTAGCATAATACGTAATGGACATTATAGTGTGTGACTTAACATGTAATGGGCATTATGGTGTAAATTTCTAATGAGCGAATTTGGCGTGGAATGTCCCTTTTTATGAAGCATATTGTGAATTTTGTCTCAATCCATGTGGCATTATGTGAATTTGGCTCAATCCATGTGGCATTATGTGAATTTTGGCTCAATCCATTTGGCATCATGTGTAAGGGGCAAGTATAATGGGTTCTAGTATTTTGTTGCATAATGTGTAGAAGTTGTATATGGTGTGGTACACTACACTCAAGGACACGCCCCCATTTGAGTGACCACACCCCTTTCCCGGAGCACGCCTTTGGCACGTGCACTACTACATCCTTTACTTTTGTGCCAAGGTGGGCCTGTGTACTTTAAACGCCAGGGTATATTATCTGCCCTCTCTCTGCACCCCCCTCCCAAACCCTCTCCTATCATGGTGCCCCCCCTGTCATTTTCTCCTGGATCCGCCCCAGTGTATTAGCACAAAAGGTTGGTGCGCAATGACTCCTCTCATTGCTTGGAGAAACGTGTTCATAGCCACTGCTCTTACTATTTATGTTTGCATTATACTAGATATGGACACTGTAATTTACCTAATTCTTGTGTATTGTTCTGTACAGTATGTACTCTTTTATCTCACCACTGTCAAAATTATAAACCCATGACTGCTCAGCTGAGGGTTTTACTACTGTAAATGGTTCAGCATATCATATCATATCAGACAATATACCATCCCTATTCGCTACAGCCTGCTATACCTTTTCATCAGGATGCTACTGTATGTTTTTGAACCAAGAAATATACAGTACATCACCCTTAGTAATTATTAAGAGTGCTGACTAGTCATTGCTTGATTCTCCTGAACCCACTATTATGGTAGTTCTCTTTGTTGTTGTGCCCTGCGTTTTTGTGGGAAGCGGTCCAAAGGTCTCCAGCGTCTAGGTAGACAGTCAAAATAGTCAACACCAAAAGGTCGACATGCAATGGGTCAACACACACAAAAGTCAACATTTGCAAAAGGTCAACATGCATCAGGCAGACATTGCCAAAAGGCCGACACAAATAAAAGGTCACAAAAAAATAAAAATAAAAGGAAAAAAACAGTCCATGGTGAGTGAGGTGTGAATGGATTTGCAGCTGTGCCACAAGCTGTGATATTTCTCAAGCCATTCGCAGCCTTGCACATGTTGGGCTTTTACTCTCGCGGGGTAGCAGCTATCTGATCCCAGGACACTGGCGATCAGGTCTGAATAACCCCCATAGTCCTGTGATGTTCTGACAATTCTGCTTTCTTGCAGTGTATACCTGCCCATTGCAGCTTCCCTGTGCTGCAGTATTGTTGCACAACTGCTGGACTTTCCTTCTTGTACAATTCTCCTTCCCCAAACTAACCTCTTTGCAATACAGATCTCGTGCTTCATCTGGGGGTCCTTCTGAGTTTGAGTCAGATGACTATTCGGATGACGGCTTCGGTCTCCGTCTGTACTTTCTGATCTGTTTGTTTCAAAATGTGCCGGATTTTTATACACTTAGCCAACAGCTCCCAGCTGCTGTAAGGCAGGATCAAAGTTCTTTAAAGCAAGTGCATGGTCCAAACTTAATACATAATTTTGCCACCAGCATATAAAACTTTTTCCCTGGATTTTTGTTTATAAGCATTCAATTTGTTTTGTTTTGTCAGTTGTCTTTAATGTCTCTATGTAATTTTGCAAGTGCAATTATCTGATCACGTTCTGCCACCTCAAAACTCTGGCTCTGCAGTGTGAATTCTCTTGGATGTTTAAATTTATTAATTTTCTTTGATGTCTCAAGCTGCTTCCATTAAGTACATTCATCTTTTCTGTAGCACTGTTCGTTCCTGACAAATGTCTCTACTGCGGGTGAAATGTTGGATGTCTTGCAACGTGCTGGCTCTGTGGTACCTCACTTCTGTGGTACCTCTTTTTGTATAATTTGAATTACAGCTGCGGCCTATGGAGCTTGTTAGCCAGGCACTGCGAGCAACCCCAGTAACCTTTAGAGGACTAGAACCCAGGGACATGCAGCAGAAGCCATGAAAAGTGAGAAGCTGAGGAGGGCTGTAATTGGCTGTGAGCAGGCTGGAACAGGAAGCAGCAGCAGAGAGTGAAGGCACCATGTGTACAGAAAGTTAGGTCTAAATTGAAGTGGGCTAAGGGACCTCCTGACGTGACAGGGGAGGAGAGGGAAAAGAGAGAGGAGGAACAAGGTCAGAACAAGGGACCCAATCAGACCCTCGCGGACTCGCTTCGCTCACCAAGCTTCGGGCACGATGGTTCGCTCCTTTTCACTTCGCTTGCCATCTGGTTACTAAAGGCAACCGATGGTGGTGTTGATAGTGAAGGAGCAAGCCCACCTGGCCTTGCTCCTCCCCCTGGGCATGAAAGGTCCTTTAGCCCATTAGAATTTATCAACTACCGTGGAGAGGAGGCACACTGCGCTGAGAGAAGAAGAACCCACTTCAGTCTGGTAATTCAGACCGGTGTCAGAGTCCGGTCCTGGCAGCAACAGCTGCAGTTCTTTCACCCGCCTGCAGCCACGACGGTCTATTAGAGTCAGTGTGACACTCCCCCCGCACACTGACCTGTGATTGACACTGCACACTCTGTCATGGCATGCACTGGAAGGAGGAGGAGAGACAATATGCACAACCTGTTGAATTATAAGAATAATATGCAATGGGTATCCTTTTAGTCACTGTACATTTTATCTGTGCATATCGTTTCCATGTATTGTGAGGTGTCTCAAACCTTGTAGAGAAATAAAGTTAAGACAGATAGATAACGAACCAATCCACTTCTAAATGGCATTTTACAGGCTGTATTTGAAAAAAAAATTACAGGAGCTGTTTGATTGGTACTTTACTTTCTCTCTAAGGTTTCATACATCTCCCCCGCAGTATTTTTATCTCCTCCATCATTATGTGTTATTGCCTATTCTGCCCAGTGTAATACTATGTAGTGTGCCTAAAATGGTTGGTTCCTTCATGGGTACAATAGGGCAGATGTATTAAGCCTTAACAAGAGATAAATGCAAGGGTGGTAAAGAGAGATAAACGTCCGGCCAATCAGCTCCTTACTGACTTTTTTCAAACACAGCCTGCAACATGGCAGTTGGCAGGTGATTGGCTGGACATTTATCTCTCTTTATCACCCTTGGATTTATCTCTTGTTAAGGCTTAAAACATCTGCCCCAATATTCCTTGGAGGACTCAAAATGGCTGCGACACATTTGCATTATTCTCATGGTTGCTATACAGCATTTTATAAAATTCTAAACCTCTTTATCACGTACATATAATATGTAACCCAAAAGCAGAAATACAATTTCCACAGTACAATTTCCATGGAAACCTGGCAATCACTGAGACCCAAAGCAGCCATGACAGTACAGGAGAGCAAATAACATTGTTGTTTTTTTATATTTTATTTACATGTTAAACTAAAAAGTAGTTTGGGAATAATTATGGAAAAGTGCTGTTTTTTGTTGTCACCTCTTCTCTGTGAAAAGTCCATAAAATAGAAATATTGATATACTAAAAATGTTATTGGCAGTGATGCCTGTCCAAATCCAATTGGCCTGACAATAAAGGGTCATAAACTATCATTAGTCATTTAAAATCTGTATGTGGCCATTGCCAGAATCAGTGTGCAGTAATGTGATTTTAATATATTCTAAGTAAAATTCCAAGTTTTAAGAAATACAGTTAATCAGCAAAACTCGGTCCTAAATGCACTTTAGCAGTCTAGATTTCATGGCTAGCCATGCTTAGCTTAGATTGTTAAATGAAAATGTATGTTTTACTCATTAAGTCATCTGTGCTTAAGCACAGGCAATCTTAAAACATGGCCTGTTAAGGTTCCGTGAGGACTAATGTTTTTTTTTTTTTTTGGGGGGGGGGGGGGGGGGAGCTACTGAATAGCAATGTAAGGTATGTGATATAACCAGGGTAGGGGTTCAATCTCCTGGGGTAGGTGGGCACCTACAAACACGCAGCAGCAAGGAAAATAGCACACCAGTCCAGAGTTTCTGAGTTTCTGTAGCAATCTAGGCTAGTTTTTGTGCAATACATAAAACCAAACATGAACATAAAGCTTAGCCCATCTGGGCACTAACTAAACTTAAATTTATCTCTCTCAGAGTAATAGGGCCACATGCCCCTACCACAAACGTAGACAGATTTACAATACCCTCAGCCAGTAAGTCACAGTGTTTCCCCAGGTAGTGAGACGCTAAGCCAAGACACAGCTTATCTTAGCTTCTACAAGTGCAAGCCTAATTAGCCTGATTTGGCCTCAAAACACCCAATTTAGATACAATATCAACCGATTGTATGTAAATTGGGCATGTTTTGGGCCAATTCTGATCCGATTCCGATCTGATGCGCGGCCCTGCGGGTCGTTTGGTTGTTTCACAGATCCTACCTGCAGCAGATAGTATCTGGAAACGACTATTCAGCTGGGTACAGGTTGAAATCGGATCAGATTCAGTTTGTGTGCAGGTCGTGAGACGATCATACAATCGTCTTACTATATACTCACGACCTGCATCATTGTGGTGTGTACCAGGCATTACGCTGATAGCCTAAAGACCTGAAATGGGAGTAATGGATGGTAAACCCCCTTCTCTCTTCAACCATCCAACCCTAGGCTCCGTATCCAGCTTTTACCAAAAGCTGAAAATCTAATCAAATCTGCTTTTCATACACAGATATCTTATGGGGTTTACATTATAAAGGACACCCATATCTCCCTTTATCAACTTTAGCAGTGTCTTAATCACAGGTATTAATATGTGCAGCACATGTAACAGAAATGTGTCAACATTCGTACCTTGCTATCAGTTATAAACACAGATTTGTGTCTAAAGCACACAAGCAATAACATGGTAAAGGAAGCATTTTCTGTAAATCAGGGTGTAGAGTACATTATATGATACTCTAAAACAGGGGTTCACAGACTTTTTTGCATAATGGTACCCCAAGGCCAAAAATGTGGAAAAAAATATGTAATGAAGTATATTGTGTTTATATGTTATATTTACGATCAGTTATGTGGTGAGGGACAGGATTCACATCTGTGTGTCCACATATTTTATAATTGGAAGCCACAAGCACTGGTTTGCTTATTACATTGACCATAATAATTTGAATTAGTCCTGTACCACCAAACCAGGGCAACCCTGCAAGTGTATCGAGGCACCCCAGGGTGCTCTAATAGATTGAAACAATTTCCCCTTCGGTAAGCCAGAATAGGTGTTTGTGTTCTTATTATGGAGGTGAACAAGTCAAACGTTTCTCTCTCACTCACAACATCACACACCTATCGGCAAGGCAGCCTCTCCCTTGTTTGGTCTTACATCTTCCAGCAGCTCGGTAGACTGCATTGTCCCACAGAAACTTATTTGAATGTAAACCGAGTTCTGAAGCAGCTTTTTCTCATTTTCAAACTATTTCATATCAGACCTTGGCCTTTCGTTTGTTTTCTTTGAATTTGGTTGAGAAAATGGTCTACATTTCTAAGGATATATCTGCCTAGGAATCTTGGCAGGCGGAGAGTCATATATCTAAACACACAGCAAATCTGAAACAGGAGGCGCCTATTAGCAAGGAATAAACAAGATTTTCTGCTAGCCTTGGAACAGGAGCAAGCTGGAAATAGATGATCGTAACTGGTGATTGTGGGTCATTGTTACTTAACTGCTTCTTACCTGCTATAGAGCTTATGCTTATTCATAAAAGGGCAGTAGGATATGAGGAATTAATAATGACCAGAGTATGCAGAACTGATCCGCTACATCTATTGTGTTCATTAGTATTACGTCTTAGCCACATGCCAAGTTTTAATCAAAACAATTTCAACATTTAAATATCTACAGATCCAAATGTGAATCAAAAACAGCAGGGTGATATTTTTTAGTTGGAAATATGAATGCTTGTAGATGGACATAGTTGTTTTTCAGTGATGCGGTATATTATCATTAATAGTTAACAGATCACATACAGTGCCGGGGATCGCCAGACCCCCACTAGACGAGGCCGGCTCCATCTTTTTCGACCCGGGCAGGGGAGGTTGGCCATTGCGCAGCTGCCTGCTGCTGCCTGTCTGCCTGCTTTCCCAGGTTTACCGTTTGGTGGAAACAATGTCAACCCGAGAAAATCCCAGGAACACAGGGCAGTGGAAACGGGGACATGTCAGTGGAGATCCTGTAAAACCCTGGGTAAAAAATGCTGTGGAAGCGGTAATTATTTTAAAAGCTTAAAAAAATAATAAAAAAAAACAACACAATAAGACTCCTAGTAGGAAGGAACCAGTAAACATCACTAGGGAAACACAGCCATAGAGCTTTGTCAATTTATAGTCAATCCTGTTGGTTTTTTTGTTTTTTTTACATCAAGTTTTTATTCAGAAATTTTACATTTTTCGTCAATCCTGTTTTTCTGTAAATGTTGAAAGTAATTTCACTGTATGAATATTAATTGGCTAATGTCCAATTCGCGGATGGCAATGGGCAGCACATGTAGGAAGCGGTTTCCTCATCTATGCCAGGAATGTGCAGTGACATTTTGCTTTAAATTATTAACAAGTACCATAGCACCTATGTGGATTTATACAGGATGAACATAAAGAATTCAGTTAATGTGTTCAGGTCTTGTTAACAGGGGTGTTTCTAGGGGTGGGCGAGCCGTGCCATTGGATGTAGAGCTCGGCAACCCATGACCCCTGCTGAGTCCTGTGCCAGGACACCGCCTTCCACCACTGGAGACCTGATTTAACGGCCTGCCCACACATCGGTTTCATGTTCTGCATTTTTGTCTGCTCGCACTGGGCACAATATTAACTAGAATTAGCCTTGCTTGTGAAATAGACAGCGATAAACAGCCAGCCAATCAGCTCCTGCCTGTCATTTTTCAAACCCAGCCTGTAACATGGCAGGTAGGAGCTGATTGGCTGGCTGTTTATCACTCTCGATTTTATCACTTCTGAAGCTTGATACATCTGGCCCTAATAATCTAGAGCATATTTACTTGTAGGTATTCACTGTACATATTACCAAACTAAACAGGTTCAGATATTCCCCAGAGCACCAGATCATTATAAATCCCAACTGCCCTGATTTTCTCAGGACAGTCACGTTTTTTGAAGACTGTCCTGCATCCCACCTGCGGGACAGTTGAGAAAAAGCACTTGCTGCAATCAAATAGTTGCCGCCCAGAAAGAAAGAAAAAACACCCATTGCAAAAACTGCGAATGCATCACAAAACACAGATCATACGCAAATCCATTTGTAAAAAATGAAAATTGAAGGAGTACTTTCAATCTGCACCAGTCAAAGATTTCATTTCTGCTATAGCAACTGGCTGGAAGTGGTCATCTCTGACATCACTGACCCACCCAAAAACCAACTGGGCACCCCAGCATTTGGAAAAACATACCCACAAACTCTATCTTCTTGTCAATCAAAATCTGATTGCATTGAAGCAGAATGCATAGGCACAACTATTCACAAATTGTGGGTACTGCACATGTGCAATGAGAAAGCTGTGCATGTGCAGTGGTGTGATAATTGACCGGATTGTGTTTTCTCAATTTATCAATCCATGCTGAATTAGGTGCATTGTGTTTGTGTATGTTGTGAAGCAATAGATTTAAAGCACTTCTGTAAGCATGCTGCAGCATGCTGGATAAATCTAGTTAATTGTTGGGGTCAGGGCACTGGCCATAACAGATTGCTTAGTGGCACATCGCAGTGCTCTGTATGCTGAGCGATCTAGCATTGATCTGAATGCTCATCGCTACATGCATACCTCCCAAACGTTCTGATAACCGCAGTAACGTTCCGGTTTTCGGGCACGTTCCTGCGTTCCTCCAGCCACCTTCAGTGTCCCGCGGCGCGCCTGGGGGGGGGGGGGGGAGTTGGGAGTCCCCGTTAGTTGCTGGCGAGTGGAAATGGACGCTGTACGCATGTGCACAGCGTCTATCCCCCACATCCAGAGGGGCTGGGAGCTTGGCTAGAGGGCCATGCCCCCACAGCGTAAAATGGGGGCGTGGGCTCGTGGGACGATGCAAATATAGGCTACACCCCCTCCCACGGCAAGCCACGTCCCCTTATTTTGGACGCACACCTTCAGCGCACGCAATTGGCCCTCCTCGGACCAACTGAAAGTTGGGAGATATGCTACATGTGTAGGCCCCATTAGTCGCCATTGTGATTACAGCCACTAACCTTTTTTTTTTTTGTATAGCTGATAACTGATAGCCACTGTGGTATAAAAATGATCACATTTGGCTACTAAAAAACAGAATTAATAAAAAACTGAAACTATGATTTTAAAATATCAGGAGCAGAAAGGTTGTTACATTTGTGGGCACACATCTATCCAATGTTCACATGAATTCTGTTTTATTGAGATCTGACTGCATTCAGTGAATTATGGATCTCTAAATAGCATAACTTAAATCTCATAGAGGCCTATAGTTATTGTAGATTACAATTTCATTTGTGAATGTGATAAGATACATGTGACTACAATTGCAGTGAACTTGTCTATAATAAATATAAAACGGATCATGTTTCCAAATACAACTATGGGAAATGCAATCTGCATTTGAAAAATATATGAATTTTAGGTACTTATGTAGTATCTGGGCGTCCAATTTTGTGATTGTATGCCTTACCTTAAGGCATACAATCAGATGCGATGCGATGCGATTCGATGCGATTTTGCATAGGATTCAATGTTAAGAAGGTCCTGTTCATTTCCCCACCATCCAAGTGGGCATAGAGCTGATTTTATATAGCGTGGCGAGCGCAGCGAGCCACCGAGCCCGAAGCGTGGCGAGCGAAGCGAGCCCCACGAGGGGACGCATATTTCTTAAAAAGTATTCTGTGTCCCCTCGCGGGGCTCGCTATGCTCGCCACGCTTTGGGCTCGGTGGCTCGCTACGCTCGCCACAGGTTTATATCCAACTCCATGCCCACTTGGATAGTGGGGAAAGGAAAAGGACCCCTTTTTCCCATTGAATTCTATGTTAAAATGGACTCAGACCATTTTAACATTGAATCCTATGGAAAAATCTTGACCATCGCATCGCATACGATTTGGTCGCATGCGATGCGATCCGATCCGATTTCTAAATCGGACACCCAGATACTACATAAGTACCGAATTTTATTGCATGGTGGAGTTTTTTCATCAAACCGCTCCAAAAATATCTGAAACATTTACATTAGTCTAAAAAATGTGAAAAGGGTGTGAAAACACGTGTTTCCCAATTATTTTAGTAGAGAAAGACAAACAAAGTAGAGATAAATAGAATTTTGAGTTGGGAAAAGAAAACAACATGTAACTTTGCAACTTTGCACCTGGACAAACCATGTTGCAATTTAAGGGGTGTAATTTTGAGTTTATTTGTCAAGTTGAGTACGTGCCGACCACATCATGATTTTCACTAAACTTTGTACCAAAAATTATTGTCCAAAGCAGCATTTTCACTCTATTGTTTGGAATAGATTAGCATCTGTGGGAACAGGTAGGATCATTTCTGACTTGGGATAAGTAATTTAATTGAAAAGATCTTCAATACAAACCTTCTTAGCAGAGAACTGAATCTTTTCCATTGTTTCCATCTTTACAGTAATGCAAAGATAGAAACAATGGAACAGATTCAGTTACCTGCTGTGTTTACTGCACAGATAAAGCTGTGGGTTTAATGTCTAGAAACACTGAATTATTCTAGATTTTCCCCATGTGTAATATGCGGTAACGCATATGTCCGTGGTACGTTCTGGAATTTGTGTTTCTCCTTCACTACTGTATCCTATAGATTGTAAGCTTGCCAGCAGGGCCCTCCTACCTCCTATCTCCATGTCGGTTTGTATCTACCCAGTTTGTTTAATCACTGTGGTTTCCAATTGTAAAGCGCAACGGAATATGCTGCGCTATATAGGATACTGTAAATAAATAAATAAAATGTGCTTCTCAGTCCCCCACCCCCTCTTCACACTGTGCCTTTCAGCCTCACCCTTCACTTTGCCTCTCAACATCTGCACCCTTCAACTGAGTCAGCCTGCATATGCCCTGTCTCTCAGCATCCCCCTCATTCACTGGTTGCCGCCCTATCTGTATGACAATCAGCTGGCGGACACTAATGAGGCCAGACAGGCAACCCTTTCAGAATGAAAAGTGTGTTGCAGGCGGTTTCCCACATACTACATACCTCCCAACTTTGGTGGAGGAGAAAGAGGGATGCTTCTGCGTTCCAGAGGCATGCGTCCAAAATGTTGGGGGGAGCTGCTGGCCATGCCCCCAGACCCTTTGCCTGCCTGAATAGAGACTGTGCATATGCTCACAGCCTCTATTCTCCGCTGCTCTGCCGGCAGGGAGGACAGTGGGGACTCCCAGCTCCCCTCCCCACGGGACACTGCCAGCCCCAGGATAGTAGGGAGGTATGCGCATTACTTCACCACTGCTGGCTATGGCTAGCTACATTAGGTTGTGCACACCCCTTGAACACGCCTATGCCATCCGTTCTAAGACAGCAGCGTGGGGTTAGATTTAGAGCCCATTGTGAAGGGGTAGTGACTTTGTTCACTCCACATCCGCACCAGGAATAAGTGTCTCCGCAGCACAGCCAAGACTGGCAGTAATAGCTGGTGGGGGATATCTGGCCAATTGCTATGCCCAGTGATCTAAGTGGCAGTATGCCATACCACTG
The DNA here is from genome assembly GCF_055691185.1 of Crinia signifera. NCBI lineage: Eukaryota > Metazoa > Chordata > Amphibia > Anura > Myobatrachidae > Crinia > Crinia signifera. Next base: position 195,823,078 of record NC_139218.1, read on the forward strand.
TATACAGCTCCACTTTGAACACTGTATACATCCATAAATGCTATTGCTATATATCCAATTGCAAACCAGTGTCATCAGCCCATTCCCCTGAATTACTCACATCTTGCTTTCAGTACTTATAAAAACAGATTGCATAAAAAAATGTTTAGAAAATGTATATGTGTTTAATATATGTATCTTCCTAAGTAGATACATTCAGCATCTCTGTGGCACTTGGCTTGTATTACTTCTACGCAAGGGGGCAGATTGGTAAGTGATTATAAACAACACTGAGCAATGGTGCTGATCCTGTCACTGGTCAGCCCTGGGTGAAAATTATTGGGGCACAATTATATTCATTACAATCTTTGGGTATAAAGGGATTTTCTGGTTTCAGGATATCCACAGCTGTGGCTGGAAAAGCAGCAGACGCAGCAATGCATACACGTATCGCCAGAAAGAAACTCACATAGACGGATTGGTACTTGCATAAGACAGTAATGTCGCAGCCGTTACCATTGATGTAGGCCGGGCTCGTGACAAGTCAAAATAAGGACCAGTATATCATTATGCAGCTGAAATAAGGGGTTGGAAATTATATGTCGGAATGCAAATGTCAACACTATCATGTCTGCATGTTCAGTGTGTCGATAGCGCTATTTTTGCCTAAAACTCTAACTGCATATGTCGACATAAGATGTTGTAGTCAGCAAGTAAAATGTGGATGCAGAACCCTGGTAACCACCTCCTTTCTGGACTCCAAAAGTCCCCATACAAGTTCTCAACTGGTTTCCTAATCCCTCCACAGCCACCAACGCATTTCAACATCAAGGTCTTCCTAACCCCCCCGCATGCTAGCATCATATGCTACCAGGGCATTACGTGGTCATGCAGAGGTGATCTATTTATTAGATTTTATTACCAAATAATTGTATACAACAAACTAATGGGGTGAAGGTAATTATGGAAGAGCAACAGGCAATTAACTTGTGCAACCTATCACTTTATCACTCTACTGGTGTAGCGGTATAAAGTATCCAGTTCCAGGCTGTCAAGGAGGTGCAAACATTGCCCTACATATTTGGCCCCTGGTACTGAGGATTGAAATATCTCCCGGTAGCTGGCGGGTGCAGTCGTGCAAAATAACCCTTCTGGCACCCTTGGTCTGTACTTTTGTCCTTTCCTTGCCCTTACTTTAAAAAAGCAGCAGGGTAATACTGTACTTCCATGACAGTAATGTACATAGTAATGTATAGATGCCTAGGGATTATGTAATGAATAGCTCCATTCTGGAGAATTGTTTTAACATTCTCAAAGTAATTCATACAGTAAGCTCCAAATCGCTAAACTTTATAGAACAAAAGAAATTGATATATAATAATATCACATAATATAATAGCTGTGTTGATTTTGTTTTAAAACATGGTACCCACTCTTTCCCAGGTCGGAAAGTTCGAAGTTGTGATACAGCCCGTGCAGTGGGTGACATTTAATGAGATGCAAAAATTAGAATTTTGCGTTTTTTTTTGGCAAAAACGGCTGAAATCGCACTTTTCCCCGAATTCGCATATTTAATGAGATGCGAAAAACAACAAAAAATTTTTCCAGATTTTGCTGCGAAATCTCACATTCTGAAAGTGCGATTTTTAGTTGCGCCGTAACTCGCATCCAGATGTTTTCCCATTGAAAAGTATACAATTCACATATTTAATGAGATGCAACATTGGGAAAATGTGTCTAAAATTCACCACATATGTACAGATGTAGCGGGATTCATCTTTGCAGGAGATGGCGATGGCGACGCCAGCCGCCATCCCCTGCCCCGCACCATCTGTATGCCGGGGCAGGGGATGGCGGCGGCACCGTGCGCGCGCGTCTCCTTCCGACGGTGCTGCCCTCGGTCACACCCCCCCGCAGTGCCCTCGGGTCCCCCCCAGCCCCCTCGAGCGGTAGGCGGACAGTATTGCGTCCGCCTCGCCGCCCGGATACTGAGACGCACGCGCGTCTCAGTCAGATGGAGCGCCGTGTTGCTGGCGGATCGCCAGCAACACTAAGGCCGGCTCCATCTGTAGACCAGGTTCAGACAGGTAAATTTACCAGAACCCTGCACAGATCATTGCGATCTGTGCATCATCCTGTGTAAAAAAATGGGTACTTGTGTATTATAGCGGCACCCCCGATTTCCACCGTAATGGGTGCTTACAATGTTAAATGCACCCCCACGCCACCCCCTCACTATAAACGTGAACCCGAAGCGTGGCGAGCACAGCAAGCCCGCGAGGGGCGGCGGTACGCGTCCTCCGACCTTTTCATACCCCCACTATCCACGTCAGCGTGGAGTTGAGAATAGAAAGTGTGGCGAGCCCGAAGCGTGGCGAGCCCCGCGAGGGGACGCGGATACCTTCACAGGTATCGGAGTCCCCTCGCGGGCTTCACAGGTATCCGCGTCCGCTCGCAACGCTTCGGGCTCGGTGGCTCGCTGCGCTCGCCACACTTTCTATTCTCAACTCCATGCCGACGTGGATAGTGGGGGTATGAAAAGGTCGGAGGACGCGTACCGCCGCCCCGCACGAGCTCGCTGCGCTCGCCACGCTTCGGGTTCACGTTTATTGTGGGGGGGGTGGCGTGGGGGTGCATTTAACATTGTAAGCACCCATTAGGGTGCTTATACAATGTTTAATCGCATCGCATCGCATTGTATGGCATTGTATGCCATATACAATGCCATACAATTTTAAAATTGTATGGCATTGTACAATATTGCGCGATATCGCGTCGCATCGCATACCATCGTATGCCTTATGGTATGCGATGCGATGGGCGCCGCCAAAATACAAAAGTACCAAAAAATGTGTAAACTTTTTTTTTTTTTTTTAAACAGCGGGGTGAGCCGGCTTTCTCCTGCGCAGCTAACACCTTCTGTAGCCCTGTCCCATAGCGTTTGGCCAATCAGGGCTGAGCTTTGCGTCTCCAATCCCGCTATCAGCCACTATAGCGCTGGGACAGCGCTACAGAAGGTGTTAGCTGCGAAGGAGAAAGAGGGCTCACCCGCTGTAAGTGCGGGGTGAGCTAGCTCTGCAGCACAGAGACCAGCACTGAACCCTGGATTGGTAAGTATGTTGATGTAAAAGTGAGGTGTGTGGTTGTGTGTGTGTAATAAAGTTAAACTTTTCCGTGTGTGTGTGTTTTATTGTAGCATTCTTTTTACAGGTGGACTCCAAGTCCCAGATGGCCCATTAATGCCCAGCATGCTGGGACTTGTGGTTCTCCAAGTCCGAGCATGCAGGGGAGGTCTGCTGGCACTTGTAGTTCACCTGCATAAAGCAATGTTAGGAATGTGTGATTTAACCCTATCAGGCTGGCGTCCACTGGCCACAGATGCTGGTGAAAGCCCCGGGCTTCAAGCCAGGGGGGGACCCCTTTATTGGGTGGGTCCCCACTCCTCCAGGTTCCCCGTCCAAAGCTGACCATCCACGTTGCTCATGGTTCGGCCGTGGGACCGTAAAAAGTGTCCCCCGGCTGTGGCAAGACACCGTGGGTTGTTGGAGCCCGGTGCTGATTTTAAAATACGGGGGACCCCCAGATTTTCCCCCCCCCATATTTGTGGAACCAGGACCGGTCCAAGAGTCCGGGGCTGGTTTCAGAAATACGGGGGACCCTTATGCTTTTTGTTCCCCGTATTTTTGTAACCAGGTCCGGCTCAATGAGCCTGGGGCTGGTTATGCTCAGGAGGGGGGACCTCAGCCCATTTTTTTTTAAACACAAATATGCACATTTCCTCAAATTCGCACATTTTCATGCCTAAGTATCGCACATTTTCATTACTAAAATTCACAAATTATCGCACTTATTCTCAATTTTTTACCCGGAATACGAACCTTATTAAATAAGCGAATTGGCGGCAAAAAAATGTGATTTTAAAGTGCAATCATGGGCGAATTTAAATATGACTAAAAATCGAATCCTATTAAATTCCCATGTCTAAATCCTTTAAAATACACAGAAGCCAATTCTCAGGGTACACAAAAGGTCGATAGATACAAAGTACCAGAGTTAATACTTGATTGGCATCCAAAGAAATGTAGCTATGCATCCAACTTGGCTTGGCCTCAAATCTTTCAGTGACACACCACCTGAAAGTGTGACTGTGCTGTGTCCACACCAATACACTGTGCCCACACCCACAAATTTCTAATAGTGATCCTGTTTATTATTCCTGTTTAGGAATACAATTTAAAATGTATACAGTATATTCTAAATGGGATCTATTCAATACAACATGAGTTGAATAGCAGCAGGAAGGGAGGTCCCAGAGCTATTAAACAAAGCACATTGCTATGTCAGGAAATGGCTGTACTTGCGACTTAAACAGGGTGTTTAGTAGTGATAACTGGCATTCTTTTACTTAAGTGCCTACCATGATGCTGTTGCATTATTGTTTGTGCTGTGCTGGGGCGCCAAACAGCATCATGGACCTAGTTTTTGTTGGATTTCTGCTTGCACCCATCCCTTCTGACAAGTATAGCAGAACTGAATCCGAGACCTCCTTTCCATCGCTATTCACTGCACAATGAATAAGTCCCAACGGGGGCGTAACTAGAAATTTGTACACTATAAACTGGGCCCTGTTGTCTAACAACTAGTGAACCTCCTGATACCTGAGTCCTTTCCTGCTTTTTAACTCTCTTTTATTTTGTTATATTGATTGGAATGAAATAATTGTGAACTCTTCATGGCTTTCATGCTCTATACCAGGCATGCCCAAAGTCAGGCCCAGGGGCCAATTGCGGCCCGTACTGTCATTTCAAGTGGCCCGCAGCCTCCAGCTGGAAGCGGGTAGAGCATCAGATGTGGGAAGCACAGGACACTAAAAGTGGGGCCCCGGGGCCCTTGCTGTCTGTTGCAGTGAGGAGGTACCGGCCGCCACAGTCAGATGTGTTTGGCGTCCTACCCCTGCTGCTGCAATCCTATATCACCCTACTCCACAATCACAGTGACAGCAGTGTTTGGTGAGGGGGTCAGCAAGGGGGAAGCTTGCTCCCGTAACATGCAGAGTGGAGGAGGGCAGCAGCGGGAGCCCAAGCATCTCCTGTCCTTGCAGTGCCTGCTTTGCCTCTCCTTCCTCTGGCTCACACAAGGGGCTGGGAAACATACAGATAAAGGAGGGGACAGAGTGGGGGGACATACAGTGAATGGAGGCAGTGATGACCATTCAGAGAAGGGGGAGCAGGGGCAGGCTGGGGGACATACAGTGAATGGGGGCAGAGTGGGGTACATAGTAAATGGGGGTCATACAGTGAAGGAGGGTCAGGCTTGGGGACATACAATGAATGGAGGCACTGATGGACATTAAGAGAAGGGGGCAGGCTGTGGGACAGAGTGAATGGGTGCAGTGTGGGGAACATACAGTGAATGGGGACAGACAATGAAGGAGGGGCAGGCTGGGGGACATACAGTGAATGGGGGCAGGCTGGGGGAAATACAGTAAAGGGGCAGGCTGGGGGACATAGAGTGAATGGGGGCAGAGTGGGGGACCATTCTGCATTCTGATGTGATTACTGATTCAAAGAATGTCAGGCTGAATGTTCGGCCCCCCACATTTTCACCTCACCTAATCTGGCCCTCGTCGCAAAAAATTTGGACACCCCTGCTCTATACCTTTGATAAGTGTGGGCTACGAAAAAGAGCTGTATCAAATCAAGGAGAAGACGCTTCACTTTAGTTTCAGTACATAAAAGAAAAAACTGAAATGCCACCTGATATGCCGACTTCACCACCTGAGTTTGTAAGTGCTGTGCTGCTGAGAGGGCATCCCCATTAGCTTACTTCAGTGATGGTGACTGGTTTAATAGACGCAAGATTATTGTGATGGATTTTTCTATACTTGTGATCTGTGAGTGCACTGTTGTGGGAAAACCCTATCTCTCATTAAATCTATCTCTCATTCCTTTTTCCCCAAAAATGTAACGGTGTAATGTGGGTTAGGTGAAATGAGGGAGATTTCTAGACTAATGAGGGAGAGAGGGAGATTGCTGCTAATTCAGGGAGTCTCCTGCAGAATGCAGGAGAGTAGGCAACTATGCCTCTATGGCAGGAGTCTTTGTTGCAGGAGGATGTCACCACATCACATGGACCTACCCACATTCCCAAAGTCCTTTTGATTGGATGGGCTGCCAGTTTACTTTAAATGTGACACAGGTATTAAGCCTACTTCCAAAAGACCTAGGGCCTGATTTAGATTTGAATTCAATACCAATGTTCACACAACTGAGCATTTATGGGTAGACTGTGCGCTAAGGTACTCTATTGGTGCCGCCTGCAATCAGGAATAATAATATATTGCTATGGATTGAATGAGGGAAGGGGCCCAAACTATCTTGCCTAGGGCCCCAAGAGGTCTAAATCCGCCTGTGCATGGTATATAGAATATTCTGCCAGAGAAGGTTGTGATGGCAGACTCAACTGATATGTTTAAGAAAGGGTTAGAAAAAAAGAGTATACATGGGTATAACCATTAGATACATTGTATAATACTGGACTCAGAGAGAATTAGGACTGCCATTTTGGGGCATCGGGGATTCCGGTTTGAAACAGATTGGTAGTTAATTCATCAGGGTGTTTAACAAATATAAGCTGTGCACCACAGAAGATTCAATATAGGTTAAACTTGATGGACTTCTTTCAACCTCATCAACTATGTTACTATGAAAGGCGCACAGGGCTGTGAGTTGAAGTTTACATACACAAGCATATTGACTTGGGGTAAGATAATAACACACGCAGAGCAGCACCAGCCATTGCACTGACCTGTGAGGTAGGCTTCACCTCACCAGCAGTAACAGCTGCCCTGTTTCCATGTGTTCCTCAGCCGAGGATTTATTGTATTTCTCTGGGCAGTGCAGCCTCTGTGGCTCTTACTTTGACAACAGTATAGAAATGGGAGGAGCTTTGGAAGTCCGGAAAGTGAATGGACAATGAGTTGTGTATAGACACGCCCCCTCCTATCTTTTAGTACAGCTGCGGCCAGTGGTCAACATACTAGAGCCTGAGCCAGCCCAGCATCTCTTGCCCTGGTGTGGTGGTAGCCTGGGTCCCATAGCAGCTGCATCCCCTGCAGCCACATTAGTTACACCAATGAGCGCAGCACTGCCATGATAGCCAGAATTGTTCTTTTACAGCACAGGTTACATACATAACCCTCTAACTGAGGGGTAGATTTATTAAGCTCGGTGAAGTGATAAAGTGTCTGGTTTTTATTACCGGCCAATCAGCTCCTAACTAGCTTGGTTTAAAAAATGACAGGTATGAGCTGATTGGCCGGTGATAAAGACCAGACACTTTATCACTTCAAAGAGCCTAATAAATCTACTCCTGAGACTCTATTTCATATGGGTATGGATCATAGGGTCGACAGACTCTAGGTCAGTGGTGGCCAAACCGATCCTCGAGATCTACCAACGGTCCATGTTTTCCAGATCACGTAGCTGCGGCACAGCTGTAGTCAATACTAACAGTCACGTTTTCAAACCTGCTGCATTCATTCAACCTGTTTTCCACTTTTTTTGGTGTTTATACCGGAGCATGTGGACCTGCAATGAGTGTACCACTTAGCCTCGCTTGGCTTGGCTTGGCTTGCCATGCTTTGGGCCACTTTACTACTCCCAGTCAAAACTTCAAAATTTGAAAGAAAGAAAAACAGGGAGAACTCTACATTTTCATATGTTAACCTTTTGTTTGTGTCGACCTTTGTCTATTTTGACCTTGTGCATGTGGACCATATGGTGTTGACCTATTGACTGTCAACCTAGGCACTGTGGAGTTTATTTACTAAGATGGGGGTTCTCTTGAATATGGGATGTCACTATGGACAACCACTCAGCTTCTATCTATTATCTTCTAGATTAGGGGTTCTCAAATTATTTTGCTCTGGGACCCCGTCAGAAAATTATTACAGGACCCCAGCAAGTTACCACAGAACGGTCGCCGTACATATGTGATCTGCAGACTGCAAATGCATGGTAGCATTGTGGAGGCACTAAATGATGCAAGGAGTGAAGTAGCAGACAATGCAATGGATTTTCAGACTCCATAGATCACTGGCTGTGATCAGAGTAATCATCGGTCTGACTGACAGCTACATGGAGTCGTGACCCCATGCTGACATGGGCGTGGCCCATTTTGGGGTCAGAACTAAAATTTTTAGAACAGCTGCTCTAAAGGGTGCTAAATAATAAGAAGTAGATTTAGACTAGTTGTCCATAGCAACATCCCATCTTTAATAGAACTCCCATCTTAGTAAATAAGGTACTTGTGTAGTTTCACGGTGCCAGCATGGCGCCGTGCTACTTCCGGGTTCTACGTTCGCCACAAACTATCTAAAATAGACTAACTTAACTCCATGCCAACATGTATAGTTCATACCCCCACTATCCATGTTGGCATGGAGTTGATTTTATATAGCTTGGCGAGCGTAGCGAGCCACCGTGCCCGCAGCGTGGGCGAGCGAAGCGAGCCCTGCAAGGGGACTCAGATGCACGGCGCCATGCTGGCGCCGTGAAACTACACAAGTACCGTAAATAAACCCCTCTCAACCTATTATCTAGATCCCGTTTCATACTACACAATGAGGGTTACATGTTCCATGTCTTGTGTCATCTTTATCGGACCACTTTGAATTTACAGTAAGAAACAGTACAGGGATAAACATGTTTTATGGTACCCAATGGACCCATTTATTTAGTAATTCTGTTGACATTAATAAGCTAAGCTAGTGTAGATCCATCCATTTTTCAAAGAAGATTTAGGAGATGACGCATGTGCAGAGGCGCTGGGCTCTCAGACCCAGAACTGAACACATATGACACATGCCATGAATATGATCCACATTCCTTACTCACATGACATTAGTTAGGGTCATGTGAACAGTATTTATTAAAACCAGAAATGTTTTTCCAAATAATTATTCAGCCGGGATTTCCGCAATGTACATACCCCCGCATGTTTAGCAACTGAGCATGTGCAGATGCTTGGTGCGAGTGGGCACAGCGAACTGCTTGTGAAAATTCTGGGCGTTCCCATGTTAATGCGCCCATGACACGGGTGCAGGGACAGGCGGCTGATATCAGCAGATGTCAGCTGCCCTTTCATATGAGTCTAGTGGTGGTATACTGTCCTGTGCTTATATATAAGTCTAGCGGTGCTGCCCTGTGTTGCTGTATAAGTCCAGCGGTGCTGCCTTGTATTGCCGTATAAGTCTGCCATATACGTCCAGCGGTTCTGCCCTGTGTTGCCGTATAAGTCCAGTGGTGGTGTCCTATGCTCCCAAATAAGTTTAGCTATGTTGCCCTGTGCTACTGTATAAGTTTTTCCTATAAGTCCAGTGGTGGTGTCCTGTGCTGCCATATAAGTCCAGCTGTGCTGTCCTATGCTGCCAAATAAGTCCAGTAGTGCTGCCGTCTAATTCTGCCATATAAGTCCAGTGGTGCTGTTCTGTGCTGCCATATAAGTCCAGCTGTGCTGTTCTTGTGCTGCAATATAAGTTCAGTAGTGCTGCTCTGTGCTGCCGTATAAGTCCAGTGGTGGTGTCCTGTGCAGCCGTATACAGTAAGTTGAGGGGTGCAGTCCCTCTACCCCAGGCATGTCCAAACTATGGCCCTAAAGCTGTTGTGAAACTACAATTCCCTTCATGCCTTGCCACAGTTTTGCTATTCGGAAATGCTAAAACTATGGCAGGGCATGCTGGGATGTGTAGTTTCACAACAGCTGGAGGGCCACAGTTTGGACATGGCTGCTCTACCCTATCGGCCATGGGGTGCTGCTGCCTGTCTATTGTGCTGTGTAAAAAACTAGTTACGGTCGCTGGTGAATACAGACTGGTGTACACAGTGGCGTATCTACATTTTGGGCGCCCCCCCGCCGTTAAAGGGAGGGCGCCCAGCCACTTACCCGCCGCTCCCCCAGGTAGCCGTCAATGCAGGTGGGGGGGACGGACGCTGCGGGGGACGGACGCTGCGGGGGACACAGAGGCGGCAATTACTTACAGCTGAGCCGGGCAGGGGGAGCCGGGAGCTGTCACTGTCAGTACGGAAGGAAAAAAAAAAGCCCATACAATTGGCTGAGCGCTCTCTCAGCCAGTCAGCAATTGGCTGAGAGAGCGCTCAGCAGCCAATCACAGGCTGTCCATTCATTGTATGGGCTTTTTTTTCTTCTTCAGTACGGACAGCTCCCGGCTCCCCCTGCCCGGCTCAGCTGTAAGTAATTGCCGCAGCTGTGTCCCCCGCAGCGTCCGTTCCCCCAGCCGCCTCGCAGCGTCCGTCCCACCTGCACAGGTAAAGACTGGGGATGGTGCGGCGGGCGGCGGGGTGTAACGCAACTATAGCACTGCAGCCCCCGGCGCCCGCACATGCATAGCGCCCCCCCGCGGTCGCGGGGGCTGCGGTGCTATAGTTACGCCCCTGCAATCAGGACAATTGCGGTATAATGGGAGACCTTCAACTGAAGATGCGGTCCGTAATCCTGGAGCAAGACTAAATGCAAAACGCATGCCAAGGCCTTATGCTGTGTACACATGGTGAGATTTGACATTAGATTTTGACTATATAGTCAAAATCGCAAGCAGATCGTATGCAGATCGCACAGGTTTTTTACCTTGCGATCCCGATGCACGCTCCCGCGACAGCACAAATCGAAACCCAGATAGACAGGGCAGCAATGACTATATAGTGCAAATCGAATGCAGATTGTTTGAATTGTATGTAGATAGTCGAATAGCAAGGGAATCTCAGTGTGTACACACCACTAGCCTTTCCTTGCTATTTAGGGCCTTATTCTTGTTCACTCTTAGAGGCAAATTCCATCTCAAATGGACAAAACCATGTGCACTGCAGGTGGGGCAGATATACTGTAACATGTGCAGATAGAATTAGATTTGGGTGGGGTTTTTCTTCAAAGTGTGATCTATATTGCAGTGTAGAAATAATATTTTCCCTGCACAGAAACAAAATAACTCACCCAAATCTAATTTTTTCTGCACGTTACATCTGCCCCCTGCAGTGCACATGGTTTTGTCTATTTGAGAAGGAATTTTCCTCTAAGAGTGAACTAGAATAAGGCCCTTAGTGTCATTGGCAGCTTGTTTTGTCCTCACTGTCCTCTTTCGTTTGCTTCCTCTCGTAGGCCCTTATTCAGATCTGATCGCAGTACAATTTTTTTGGAAAATGGGCAAAACCATGTGCACTGCAGGTGGGCAGATGTAACATGTGCAGAGAGAATTAGATTTGTGTGAGTTATTTTGTTTCTGTGCAGGGTAAATACTGGCTGCATTATTTTTACACTGCAATTTAGATTTCACTTTCAACACACCAACCCAAATTTAACTCTCTCTGCACATGTTACATCTGCCCCACCTGCAGTGCACATAGTTTTGCCCATTTTCCAAACAAATTTTTACTGCAATCAGATCAGAATAACCCCCATAATGTGAAAAGTTATCAAATATGGAAGTGGTGGTTTTGTTGCCCAGCATGAGAATTGGCAAGCTTTTTCCAGTGGGGCCACCTATCGCTGAAATGATCTGTTTTCTAAACTGGGCATGTCTTGATTAAACAACATAATGGTGGGTTGGAGACTCCAAGGACATTTCCATCTTGCAACTCTTTTCTTTGCAATATGTGCTGTTTTGAGCATTGGCAGCGTGTTTTGTGGGGGCCCAAACAAACCAATCATTTCACCCACAGTCGTGTGGCAGACTCTGTTGCTGAAATGATTGATTTGTTAAAGTGTGCATGTCCTGTTTATACAAAATAAGGGTGGGAGAAAGATCCCAAGGACAATTCCACCCTGCACCTCCTTTTCTTTGCATTATGTGCTCTTTGGGGCATTTTTTGGCACAGATTTTAAAACTGCAATCCTGTCTGCCACTGCAGTGCCACTCCTAGAAGAGACACATGTTTTTACTGCCCACTTATGTCGGTTAATTTAGTCATCCAGCTAACTCGGTGCAACCTTTTGGCCTAAAAACAATACTGTGAGCTATAAAGGTGTTCAAAATAGTCTGGAAAAGAGTGGGAATGAATGTTATTAAGGTTAATAATACTGTAGGAACAAAACAAAAAAAATCTGTAATTTTAGCTGTTTTTATGATTTTATAACCAAAAAAATAGAGATCCAAAACCCGGAAGGATGGTTTCAGCAAAACCAATCCAGATCCAAAACACGAATGGAGACCCAAAACCCGAAAAGTGTCCGATGCACATACCTAATTTTTGTTATGAGACACAACCCTAACTGTTTTCACTGTATTATCAGTAGGACAAAATAAAAAATATATATTTTTGTTTTTGCAAATTATTTAACTTTGCTAATAGCTTAGTCACTGCAATTGCTGCATACCAAAATAACACAGTCATGTATGTTAAATTTCCCTTTAAGGAACAAAGCCCAAAGTTTGGCTACATAATATAACCCCGTTATGGCCTGATGTTCCAGAAAATGGATTACTTGGCCTACAGTTTAAAAGAACAGTAGAGCTGAGGGAATATTTTGGCTACTCACCTTCCCCCTATGTAATCTCTGAATCATTGTTATCCACAGTAGACGAAAGTACTGAAAACCTTTCCACGTTTTCTGAAGTGCTGCAGGATGTGTTCCACAGTAAACAATGGAAAGTATTTTGAATCTTAGCAAGAGAGAGAGTGTAAATATACATGTGGAAAGCAGAAGGAGCTTATGTTAAATCCAATGAGCAGGTGAAAAAGATTTTGGTTCAGAGGAGTGTCTGTTCGGGCGCTCGGGTATTAGCTTGTTTGATTGCGTTCAGGCATGTTTGAATGCTCGGGTATTGCGGCAATTGGGTGCATTCGGGTATTTTTTTTTGTTAGGGGGGTAACAACGGCTCACACCTACATGTCAGTGGCATGCACCGGCAGCTCATCTCTGCCCAGAAAATTTTCGGGCATACCACCGAAGGGGTTAACATTTTTCTGATATCTTAAATATATATTTTCTGAAAGAAAAATATATATAAATGGAATACATGTTAAGGGGCAAAGAGTGAGGGATTTAACTTGCACTGGTGGAGTATATTGCTGCCAAGAGGTACTGGCAACTTTGAAGGTTCAGAGGTAAAGCACCAAGGTTGAAGTCCAGACAAAAAAAGAAGATAAAGAAAGTAGAGAGGTACAGCTACAGGTGAGCCACACTGGATACATTTACAAATGGTTAATCAATACGTGGTATAAATGATGTAACAAGGCAGCTAGTGAATAGTGAATGAAATACTAATAACTTGAAATATGTAAGGTCAGATTTTTAGTAAAATAACAAAGAAAAGAAACAATAATCGGTAGCTAAACAGTACATGTAATTGATGGGGAAAAAGCTAGATTATTATAAGGCTGTGGCCACACATTGCAGGATGCAGCAGATTCACACAAAAGGCTGCACATTGCGTTTTAGCATCATGAAGTCGAACAGAACCTGTTGTGTCCGGACAGTAGAGATGGGAAAAACGGGTCACTAACGAGAGCTGGGATCCAGCAGATCAGTCCGTGAAAAGAGCCGTATCTTTTGCACGGATGATCGGTTTACTTTGAAAGAAGGGGTCATTTGAGAATAAAGAGGCATAGGGCGAAATGTAATAGGTTGCGATTTTTGGACGAGTTCCAAACTCGCCAGAAATCGCACATTTAAAAATCAAGTTTTTTGCAGCGAATTCGCATATGTAATGAGATGCGAATTAGCGGCAAAAAATGCGATTTGCCGCGATTTCGGGCGATTTTCAGTCATGAAAATGTGCGCTTTTTCATATATGCGATTTTGGGTAAAAAAAATAAATTAAAAAAAACCGGCGTGGGGTCCCCCCTCCAGAGCATAACCAGCCCCGGGCTGAAAGAGCCGGTCCTGGTTTCATAAAATCACAGGAACAAACAAGTCGGGGTTCCGTGCATTTTATAAAACCAGCACCAGGCTCAAGGGCCTGTCCTGGTTCCCAAAATACGGGGGACAAAATGACTGGGGGTCCGCCGTATTTCAAGAACCAGCACCGGGCCCAACCAGTCAGCAGGGTAATGCCACAGCCGGGGGGAGACTTTTTATACAAGTCCCCCCGGCCAAAGCATTCAGCCCTCTGACCGGTCAGCATGGGCAGGGGTCCTGGGGGAGTGGGGACCCCCCCCAAAGAAGGGGTCCCCCCCCCTCCAGAACTTACCTGCCCATGCTGAAGCCCGGGGCTGTCCTCGATACCCCTGGGCTGTGGGCATCGAGCTGATGATTGGTGTAAAAAATAGCTGAAATCCTATTGTATATTGCTGTGGAACTATGAGTCCCAGCAAGCCTGCACCACATGCAGGGACTTGGAGAACCACAAGTCCCAGCATGTGGGGCAATAAAGGGCCCGCTGGGACTTGTAGTCCCACAGTAGTACAAATAGTTAAAAAAGTACACAAACACACTGACAGTAAAACTTTATTACATTCGGAGCCCATACATCCAATACTTACCTATGTTGCCACGAAGGATCGGTCCCCTTGTCCAGTAGAATCCACTGGGGTGCCTGTGGAGAGAATTCATACTCACCGGACGTCTTCAGCGCTTCTCCGGGTGCCCAGCAGCATTCTTCCCACGGTCCGGTGTTCTGTTTACATCTGGGGCTCCACCCCCAGACCGGGACTTAGCCACGCCTACCAGCCAATGATGGTCCAGCATGGGGGTTTTCCTCTCCTTTTATCACTTTTCAAGCTTAGTAAATCTAGCCCATAATCGTGTGTGATAAGACTGTCGGAAGTCCCTTCTAATTTTCCTGAAATTTCATTCAATGTGAATATTGTCTCTGGTGCTTTTGACTGGAACTACAGCCTGCTGGCCAGGCCTCTGAAGAGTGCTCAGAATGATGCATGCAGTGTCTGACAAGGCAGAACGCACATACTGTAGATGCTCTTGGCTTTTAGTGCTGGCCCCCTGCTGACTGCACTGTGTTGGTAGCAGAAATGAATGTGCCAGACAGTTTCCAGATATCAGTAATACTTTATTGGAAAGTTTGTGTATTTGGGGTGAGGATAGGATGAAGAAATATCGCATCAGATGAGTGCCAGCTGGGAGTACATGTAATATTCAAGCTGCCTCTGAGTAGTGTCTCTCCAAAGTTTCTTTGACAGTTCCCATTAACATACCCAAACTGTGCCCACAAGAGGCAAGGACACTTTCCATGGCTGTATTACAAAACTGTATTATTTAATTTCCATACACTTTACCTCATATAGGGGAATATTTATTGCAATCCACATTTTAATGTGATGTTATGCATAATTTGCAATTGATAATTATTGTTTTGTAACAAAAATCCACCATCTTTCTCTTGCACGGAGACATCTATGATAAGAGCCTGTCCCGATGAAGTGCTGGAAGCAGTGCAATAGCTTATGCTGTCAGACTGCTTCTTGGTTTGGGTCCCCTGGAGCCAATCCGCATGAGCAGCAATCCGTAAGCACGTGTGTCACCAGGGGCTGGCCGAGTGGGATCGCTCCGTAATACTTCTTGGGGATTCTTAATATTTGTTGGTACTCCCTGAAAATGGATATTATCTTGCAAATATTGAATGGTAAATTGGTGCTGTAGATATAAATGTACCAAGTATTTGAATTTGACATTGTGTTTATTACAAAATGTTCTAATATTTGATCTTGTTCCTCCATTGTGGCATTGCTATACAACCCCTTTATTCAGGAACACATGGTTTGCACACAGGGCCTGATCACCCAATAGGCTGATTAGGCTGTAGCCTGGAGTGCTGGGTACTGCGGGGGGGGGGGGGGGGGGGTGTAGGTTTGGGTACGCTAGCAGGGCTGCCACTAGGAATTTTGGGGCCCGGGACTGATTTCCAGTCCTGGTCCCTCCACTGGTGAGCCAGTCAGAGCTTGTGTACTGGCAGCTGCTCTGCTTGGCTCAAAAGCTGGTGCAGCATTTAATTGGCCTGGCGTCCTGCATTGAAGAAGCCTGTGCTTCGTTCAGTGCACCGAGCGCAGTGCAGGCAGCACAGCAGAGGGTTGCGGTGGGCAAAATAAGCTGCCCGGGCCCTTCCAGAGGCCGGGGCCCGGGACAGTTGTACCCACAGCACCTCCCTGTCAGCGGCCCTGGGATAGGAGTGCTTCCTAATGCCACTGGACTTAGGGTGGGCAAAGTATCATGAGAACTTCCCTGGGAATTGTGGGAGCAGCATAGGTGCCAGGATTGCTGGTGTCACTGAGGCAAGGAAGCTGGGAATAGGGGATCCTATGAGAGCCATGGCTAAGGATGTGATTGATGCTACTGCCACCGTTGCCATCATTACTAGGGCGGTAAGCAGCAATATGAATGGAGCTGAGTCCCAAGCCTGTTACAGATGTTTTGTTGAATTTGAGCAAACAATTGGTGTGTGTGTGTGTGTGTGTGTGTATGTGTGTGGGGTGTGGGGGGGTATGGGGCACTTCTGTATTAGCTTAGGGTGTCTGGAACCCTTAATCAAGCCCTGTTTACACAGGTTCTGTAGCTAATTAAATCCAGGTCAAATGCAGACTTACACAGAACCTGTGCAAATATTATTTGTCACTGATTAAAGGTATTTCATAGCAATCCTTTCACCGTACCATCTGTTCTCCTACAGGAACAACAGTAGGCCCTTATTGACTAAATACCCCCCCCCCCCCTCCTCCCCCTCCTCCCTCCCCTCACACCCAGTTCCCACATGGAAAACTAGGCCCACTGTACTTTTTTTCTAGATTGTAAGCTCTCATGGTCAGAGTGACACCCCCCCCCCCATTCCTGTCCATGTTCGATCCTCTTTGTACATCCTGTGACGCCTTTTGCTTGCCATGTGATTTAGTAGAAACTAATTTATCCATTTTACTCTCCATAACTCTATTGCTTGTTTATGTCTTAAATTACTTATCCCAACTTCTTCTATCTTACATGTGATTTAAATACTGTATGGTGCAGTGAAATCTATGCCACCTTCTAAAGCTTTTTCTGTTGAACATAGGCATATATTTGTATCTGGTAACTTTGAACTAGTTCAGTACTGTACTGTATGCAGCATTGCCCAGCTCCTGCCTCTTGAGAACTGCTGCCAGTACATCTACTGAAGGAAATGATCCTCCAGCTCCATAAGGGCCTGCCCTAGTGCTGGAGTAGATACAGAGAACAAGCACAGAGCCCATTGCATTTTTGTGGCTGTTCAGACCTTCGTGTGGTTTGTCTGCGGCTCTGCTTTCGCAGATGTTTTTTTCATCCCGTGGTTACCTTTCCTGGCTCCTCATTAACCCCTCTCCTGTTGGGAACATGCCAACTATGATTGCCAGGCAAAAGAAATGCCTACATGGCTGGCCCTGCCGGTTGTGGGATTTCTATATAGAACACTGTGAGAAGCTACTCCCTGCTCTAAAGTACCTAGAAGCCAGTGTTCCAGCAGACCGGTTGGTATAGTATATTGTATAATGGATAAAATGTACATTTCCAGCACTCAGAAGGGCATGAGATTAGAAATCCCAGGGTATTGGATGGAGAAGGTTCATTGTAGAGGGTGCCTGCAATAAGCTCCTAGCTGCTTACGACATGACTCGGTAAGGGTCACCTTTCTGTAAGGTCACCTATTGTTTAATTCTTAGCTGGACACAAGACTCAGAGTCACCGTACATAGATTCCAGTCTGAGCTTACCGCATACAGAAATTCCAACTATGCAGACAGCATGTTCCAGTCACCTTTGCAAAGAATGATGTAGACATGTGGTTCCTGAAAGACTTTACTGTATAGCTACCCTGCCACCTATTGTACAGCAATAGCTCAAGTGTATATGCTGAAATTTGTACCTTAAAAAGGCTGTTAAAGCAATATATATTTCCTATCATATGCCAGGTTATAGCATTTCTAAAAGAGGTAATAAAATAATAACTGTTCTGTTTTAATAACCTTAAAGCAAAATATCTAAAACTGCCTTTTTGGAGTGTATAAGGTTGCTGTGGTCAGCCTGACGGGAATATCTATTGAGATGGGTTGTTTTTTTTATCCATCTAGGTGAATATTATATTAAAGCTTGATTGGACACTTATATGGGGAGATTGTAAAGCAGTGGCGAGTGAACATACAAGAGGACTGGACAAAAGAATCCGGCAAGGACTTGAATTACTGTAGGAGTTTATTTGTGTGGTAATAGGAGCTGCATTTTTTATATGAATGTTGGCAATACCTTACAAAATCACTTTTTACCCTGATACCTTTTCTTCTTTCAGACTTTGGGCCAGATGCACTAAGCTTCAAAGCTGATTAAATGGAGAGTGATAAGCAGACAGTCAATCAGCTCCTAACTGCCATGTTACAGACTGTGTTTGAAAAATGTCAGGCAGGAGCTGATTGGCTGGTTGTTTATCACTCTCCATTTTATCACTTTTGAAGCTTAGTGCTTCTGGCCCACTATCTTTATATAGCACATTAAGAAAATGAGCAAATATATTGAAGGTGCAAATCATCAAGTGTGTATCTAGGGGTCTGAGCTCCCCAGGCAAGGTAAGGGTCTGTAGTGCCTCCCCTGATGATCACTGCGACTCCATCAGAAGGCTTACGGTAACCCTGGGAACATGAAAGCCAGGCATCACAGGAGCCAGGAAATCTCTGCCCAATGGAGGGGGTCCCTGGCCTCTTTCCTCCCCCTAAACGGCATCAAGACACCTGTGCATTCACAAATGGAGGCCACTGCCCCCCCTAAAAACATCTGATTGGGTCATGCATATGCGCAAAAAACAAACAAACAGAAAAAATTGGTACTGCACAGCACCTGAATGGGGTCCAATGGGCATAATACTCAGATTTACAACAAAATTACACAGGATATACTTGGAGGAATGTCTCAGTTACTATGGACCGGATTTACTAAGCATCGCATCCGTGATGTTATACATCCCACCACTTATCGTGTTCACACCAGTGTTTATAATGCTGGTATGTATCCCGAAATGTGCAAAGGGCAGCCTTCCCAATGAGAGCTGTCATTTGCAGCAGGACCGCCAGAATTAGACCGCCAGAATTAGGCCTTCTTCTGCCATGTGCATTGGCAGCCGCTGGTGGTGTTGGGTAGGTTCCTATTGGATCCCTCTCAGTAGAAAACACAAACAGAAGCCAATAGGCTTCTATTGGGTAATGCCACATAACAATGGAATTTCCCACTGGCTTCAAGCTCCAGAATGTATCGCATTCGAGAGATTGGTACATATGGGAACTACAGTCAAGTTTTTGACTGCATTTTCTAATTAGAACATCCCACCCTATGCTTAGGAATAAAAGTGACACTGTTACTGAACGTGATAAAAGATCCCCAGTTCTGGAAAACTACTCAAATTGGAAGTTATAATTGAGGTTTTAAATCTGGAAGCCATTACAGGAGGTAAATATTACTGATGGACAATTTTATATGCATTTTCAAGTTGACTGACGGTCTTGGATGTCTTTGCTTCACTGGCCGACATATATTCCAGGATTTAAAGACAAGGTCCTCACCCAGATCCTCTTCCCATGTCAGCACATTAGGAGATTGCAAAGTGGTCTCAGGATTACCTAACCTAGAATATGAAAATGATGCTTTGTGTCCTGGCGGAAATAAACATTGGCTCTCGCAGAAGGTTGAAAGGGGTGTCAAGGAATGCAGTCCGGGAACTGAATGATGAGCACTGCGCCAAATCAATCTCCAAATGCTTTAAATTAGTTTTATTAACCTGATTTAGTAAAACCATCTTGTGGATTACAAAGCACTGTATACTAGATGAATTAGAGGTTAGTAGGATTAAACAAATCCTTAACAATTATATAATTAGAAAGGAATTAAAATACTTCAATGAGTAACTTGAAATGTTCCATATGTCTGAGACTAGTTATAAGGCTGTTTATTTCTCCCTGTTTTCAGTGTTTTACTGTATTTTAAATAGATCATTTAAATTCTTATTTGATTGCAAACAGGGCGGGTGTAATATAGTCAGGTTGGGACTACTCCTAAGTTACACTGCAGCTTTTGCTCCATTAAGAGGGAAATGATTGCCTTGCTAGGTTGCAGTTACTTACCATAGGTGCAGGAGGTACATCTGCTATGGGGCTCGGAGCTCTCTGTTTAAGTTACATATGTCATATACATTTATCACCATTGGTTGGTGCATAAGGACCCTTACAAGCTTTTGCTATGGGGCTTAAAAATATTAGTTATACCCCTGCCTACATCTGGCACGCTCTTCTTAAGGAGAGTTTTAATATATGCTGTTACCAACATAATAATTGCCAACATTTGGAAACATCAGAGACTAATTTACCTTATACAATGGTGGCAAGTTAGTCATGTAACTATCACTAGTGCCACATGCTTTTTCTGGATTTTGGACACCAATTTGCGGCAAAACAAAGGTAGATAGAATCCGGTGATGTCAGCCAAACATTGTTTCCTTTTTTATATATAAAATATATTTGTGAGTTCACCCGCAAAGGCAAATTCGGTACTTGTTTCCTAGCACGGCGCCCACGATTTTCATCTTATGCCATCGTTTCGATCGCATCGCATGCAAGCAGATCGCATGCGATGCGATCAGACCCGATTTTTTAATTGTACAGGCACCCTGATGGGTGATTACTATGCTAAACGCACCCCCGTTGTTAACGCCACCCCCACTATCAACGCCAACCCGAAGCGTGGCGAGCGCAGCGGTACGCGTCCTCTGACTTTTTTTTATACCCCCACTATCCACCTCTGCGTGAAGTTGATTTTATATAGTGTGGCGAGCGCAGCGAGCCACCAAGCCTGAAGCGTGGCAAGCCCCGCAAGGGGATGCCGATTACTTCACATGTATTCCGCGACCCCTACAGGGTGCCTGTACAATTAAAAATCGCATTGCATTGCATGCCATTGTAATGGCATGCGATGCGACGCAATATTAAAATTGTACAGTGCGGGTCTTAGGACCCAAAAATCGGGTCCCATCGCATACCTTAATTAGTGGTATGCAATGGCATAAGATGGGCGCCGTGCTAGGAAACAAGTACCGCAAATTCCTTCTCAAATGGACAAAACCATGTGCACTACAGGGCGAGGGGTTGAGGCAGATGTGTAGTGAGATTTAGATTTGGGTGAGTTATTTTGTTTCTGTGCAGGGAAATACTGGCTGCTTTATTTTTGCACTGCAATATAGATCTCACTTGGAAGTAAAACTCCACCCAAATGTAACTCTCTCTGCACAAGTTACATCTGCCCCACCTGCAGTGCAAATGGTTTTGTCCATTTGAGAAGTATTTTGCCTTTGCGGGTGAACCAGAATTATGGCCTTCATGCGTTTGATGTGTTTATACAACATTAATGCAAGATACCTCATTCAAATATAAAAATATTCCAAAATATGGAATAATTAATTACCCAAAATTCTTTGGATAACGGATACTCATCCTGTATCAACAGAATTTAGGTTAAAAATTAGTTTAAACTGCAATTAAAAAAAGGAGGGTAGAATCATTTAAAACAAAGAAATATATATATTTTTTTTAGGGATGGATAAAATACTGCTAAATTATAAGTTACCAGTGATTTTTGCCTTTTGCTAAAATTAATTGGGTTAAATGCAGTAATATATATCCACATAAAACGCAACTTGTCTAACACAGCTGCACACATAGCAAACATATTTAGCATATTTAGTATTGCCACACTGTAAGTGGGACAACTGTGAGTTTTAGAGCCAGCTATAGAGGAAAAAGGCTCAGAGGATGTCTGTGGAATGATTTATCATAACAGGATAGAGATTATAACGCACCTAAGGCTTGGCACGGAATGACCCTCAGGGAAGTCCAGGCACCTGTTGAGCAGAGCTAGTTTCAAGGAAAGCTCAAAATAGAATGCCTTCAAACTCACCTTTAGGGGCATTGAAAGTCTGGTGCACAGCTGATTTATGTCTGAGATAATGGCATTTTTCCACACTAGTTTCCAGCATGTCAGCAGAGCTCTGATTTCATCTTACCACTGAACGCCTCACTGGAATATAAAAGAACATCAAACACAGTGTATGGCAAACACACAACAAAAAAGCAAATAAGCACAACCATAGAAATAGATGTATAATGCAATTTTACCAGGAGGATGAAATGCTAATGACTGTCCTAAGCAATTATAAAATTGCAAAATATAATGGTATAATGGAGTGAGACTCATTTTGGCTATTACTGTACATTTTACAGCCGCTTGCAATACTCAACTACAACCCTGTAACACAGTAATTATGGGTGTGGATCATTAGGTTGACAGTGTCTAGGTCGACGGGCAATAGGTTGACCACTGTTGGTTGACAGGCAAAATGTTGACACATCAAAGATGTTGGCGTGCGTTGGGTCGACATGGACAAGCAAAATGTCGAAGGGGAAAAGGACGACATGAGATTTTCCTGTTTTTTATGTCTATGTCGTCAGATGTCGACATGGAAGATGTATGAGTTTTCTGTGCTCGCCATGCTTTAGACATGGTGCCTCGCTGCACTCGACACGACTTTAAATTCTCCCTCTATGTCCACTGGCATGGAAAAGTAAGAACAAGTCGGCTTAAAAAAAATTCATGAAATACTCATGTTGACCCTTTTACATGTCAAGCTTTTGCTTGTGTCAACATTTTGACCATGTCACCGAATGCATGTCAACCTATTGTATGTAGTGGTCAACCTAATGACTGGCAGGGGGGGGGCAGGGGCAGGCTCTATCTTCTTTAGGTCGGAACATGGTAAAATTTCTCATATTTAGCCCCACCGCTCCATACGGTACTGCACTGTGCGTGAATTTCTCTCCATACTATGAGTTTGCATGAGATTCATCTACTCTTCCGTGGGTGTGGGACAACCCAAAAATATCTGGAGTCTCCCAGAAAAGGAGACAGATATGGCCTGAATGTGCAGTATAGAGCAATCACAGAGAGAGTCTCAGTTGGCTGCATCTCGGTCGCTTCTCAACCACAGCGGAATGGGCATTACTAGGTGGGAAGAGGAACTTTGCACATAGATGCATCCCATGGGTGTGTAGAATTGCGGGCTATTGAAAAATGAGCGCACACACACACAGATCTAATAGTTGGTAAAATACAGTGCCACAAAAGGTTCACTCAGACAAAAGCAGCCTAGCAACCTAGAAATGATGCACAATAAGAAAAAATGTTTGAAACATGGTTCTCTCAAAAACAATGAATATGGACATGATGTATAAATGGTTACAAAGTTTGTCCTGAGATGATCGGTCATGTGTACCAGTATGCACAGCTAACTTCCCCAATGTGCCATATACAGGGTATAATCTGGAAAATACTCTGAAACATCCACCACCTGCGTCTCAACAAAGCCAGATCAGTATTATCATGAACTATACTTTAGGAATGAAGGATGGGCAGCGCCAATAGGGGATGATCAGACACCATGTAATAAACACAAAATATTTTTAATTGAAAAGAGGAGCAAAAATTTGCATATTTTCCTTATTTTACGATTAATAAATAATTTTATATTTTTATATTTTTAAGTAAATATATTGTGTGTTTATTACACTGTGTCTGATAATTCCCTATTGGGGCAGCCCATCCTTCTTTCTTATTTATTGCGTCATATTGTCAGCCAGTAAGAGGTGTACTCTGTACTGCAGCCGAAAGGAGAGTGCTCCCACACATTTGCTACAGGTGTGCTCCAATTAACCCCTTGCTTCTCAGCGCCAAGAGTTTTTCTTCCTTCATTAATTATTCAGATCTGATCGCAGTACAAATTTGTTCTCAAAATGGGCAAAACCATGTGCACTGCAGGTTGGGCAGATGTAACGTGCAGAAAAAATTAGATTTGTGTGAGTTATTTTGTTTCTGTGCAGGGTAAATCCTGGCTGCATTATTTTAAAACTGCCATTTAGATTTTCGTTTCAACACACCCCACCAAACTTAACTCTATCTGCACATGTTACATCTGCCCCACCTGCAGTGCACATGGTTTTTCCCATTTGAGAACAAATATTTACTGCGATTAGATCTGAATAAGGGCCATAAACCATGGGCCAAATGTAATTGGGTGTGAGAATAAGAACGCAAGAGATTTTGGTAAAGTTTTCCTATTTTTTTAAAGCGGCAATCAATTTACATGGCAATATCTACCTGTTTTTTTAAGAATAAATGATTGCTGCTTTTAAAAAAAATTCTCTCACTTTCTGATTCTCACGCCCTATTACATTTTGAGAGAATTTACGTTGCAAACATATGCTCAACATGTTTGTACTGTAAAAATATCTGTGCATTTTATGTGTACTAATTCTTTACGGTATATGTACAGAAATTGTTTTGTATTGTCCACCAGCCAATTTCATTATTGGACTCATAACACAGATCTGTCACCTCTCCTGCACTGAGAATGGAGCTGGTGCAATGGCAGATAATAGTGATGATGATATAATAGACAAAGCATATACTGCTTTGGCGCAAAAAGGGTCAGCGTAACGCTAAAACCAGGTATTACCGGCCTGGTTGAAAGACGTACACAATATAAAAAAAGGTATAGTGAATCACCCCACTGATGGGATCAATCAATGTAAAATGTATAAATCATACCATCCAATATTGTGGAAAGAAACGTCCATATATTTGTTCTTACCTCCGCACTCCAAGAACATAAAGGAAGAAATGAAAAAAAATATATAGTATCGGGTCAGTCCAAGACTAGCAAATAGAAATCTTAAATCAGGGAATGGATGCTATAGTTTTTCCTTTAAAACCCGGTGTTCTTCTGTACACTTTTAGGGTTCACCATGTGTAGTCAGAAGGGATTCAAACTCACGTGTGTGCTTATATATATATAAAACGGGGGATATATTTATGAAGGTATCTTTTGAGTCCAGGCGAAAAGGATTTTTTTTCCATGCCATGGATTTCCACTGGGAATAAAGTAAGCATACATGTAAGCACCCTTGGAGGTCTTACGTGAAGTGTGAGTGGATGTAAATTTGATTCCCCCAAAGAAACCTTGATGAGTATATCCCCCGTTTTATATATGTAAGCACACATGTGGTTTTAGTAGGTGGCAGAGGGAAATGAGTTCCACCACCTCCTCAGGACCACTTTAACCCCTGTGGGGTGCCCAATAGAGGATCATGGCTATTGATCTTCTACATTGCACTGACAGATCATCTGGCGTAATTATAATATTGATATAATACTTTGGTAGCTTTCGTTTCCCACGCATCAGAGCATACTACCTGACAATTTTACTTATATTTCATATGCTAATAAAATAGTGCATACTGCTGCCAGGAGAAGAGTTTAATGACCTGCACAGAAACTGTGAGTAATTAGCTTTATGTCACAGGGGAAAAGCCCCTTCATGTACATATGTGTATATTTATGCATGTGATTATGTTTGACAAATGTTTAATTTAAGTCGTCTTCTTGGCTGTCATTTGCTTGTTAAACAAGTGGCTAACATTAAAGTCCCAGACTCTCTTAGTCCGTATGAAAATATTTTTCTTCTTCAGATTTTCCTAATTCCCAAATGTGCACCCTCCACACTGTCTTTTCTTACCATGAAAATCTCAAGTTTCAGAAAAATATTGCTTAAAAATTATTTTACAATTGGTGGCCTACTGCATGAAAGAAAATGTAAGTTTCTGCTTCTAATCTCTATAGACATTATAGACTTTGTTACAAACTAAAACACAATGATCTACATGAACCGATCACAGCTTGGATGCAGGGAACACAGGTGTGTGCTATTATCACTGCTTCTTTGCTGCTATAGACAAGGGTCAGGGAATGACTGTGTCCTTTTTCATCAGCCTTTTCTCTCAGCCTTCTAGGTGCTTTATATGATGGCAGAGGATTAGCAGATGTGTAAAACCCGGCTGTTAGAACATAAATATTTGAGTTATTGTAGTAGAATCTGGAACGTGTTAAGATTCTGAAAGAACAGAAGCATGTAGCACATTTGGCTGACACTTCTGACTCATGGAGCTGAGGGGTTATCTGGCCAATGACTGAGGCCATCTTGCAAAGTCTTTAATTCTGGTCAAGTCTTAAGCTGGCCATACACTCATGCTGCTTCTTGGAGGTAGAAGTTGCATAAGATTTATCCCCAACGATATATCGCATGTGATGCCAGCAAGTTCTGCATGAGGCTGTCCGATCCGACATGCAATACCTTGCAAGCTAGGGGCTCCATTGCTGAACGGATGTAAAACGTGCAATTTGCCTGATTTAATCGGATGCGTCAGAATCTGGTGAAATCGGGCAAAATTGCATAAGTGTATGCCCGTTTTTTGAAACCTCAAAATGCACACTGCCCTTTTTGTGTGTGGCACTGTGTGCCCTTATGCTGATAACTTTCAGTGTATGCCATCATGTGTATTGGGCATTCTGGTGTGTGGTATAATAAGTAAGAAGCATTACAGTGTGTGCCATAATGTGTAATTGCCATTATGACAGAATATGTCATGGGCATAGCAGAGTATGACAAAGCTTAATGGGTGTAATCCTAGTGCAGTGCGCAATTTTGTATGTTTTTTGTTTGTGTGTTTCTAATGTAAATTTTTTATATAAAATGTGCCCTCCCAATTGAAAAAAAGTGTCAGGTATATAAACCCCTAAACATTAGCATTATTATCATCTTGAAAAAAACCGCGAAGGCGGTGAAACGTGTTGGTGGATTCTCAGTGTAACAACTACAGTGCCTACCTACCAATATCCCCACTGTTGCTACTAAGTGACCGGACCAGCCTCTGAAACTGACTCCCTCTGCTATTTGGGCTTACACAACAGTGCTGTGAAGTGGACAGCATCAACCAACCGGCTATACATTATTATCAGGAGGATTGCTTTCCCAATAGGCCTTGGAAAAAGGGACCCCACAACCCAAGCCACCATCTAAAGGGACCTATCTCAATTGAGGCACTATCACGTTATATTTGGAATGTAATGTCACCAATATTTTAATCTCATTTCATTTAGCATTATTATTATAATTCATCTTCCATTAATTTGGGTATTTTTCACTCACATTGTTGCAACACCTATCTTTTAGCGCAGTTATTTTTGAATATTTGTACTGTGTGCCCAATAATTAGGTACTGCCACTGTCCGCACCTCCAACCCTTCTAATCAAATAGCAACTATGTTCATGCTAAGATATATAGGATTTGGAGAACATTTGCCAGAAAATCTAATAACGGTTAATACTGTATCTCTTTAAAAACTACCTGGCAAAAGTCCCGTGCAAAATCACTCAAACAATACTCTCAGTGGAAGTGGGCTGATTGTCAGATGCATAGCCATTTCCACAGAGGCTATGTTCAGATGAAGACATTGCACCTGCCATAGGTGATGGCGCACTATTGGTCTAGAACCACCGATGATGGTACTGCATACAGAGTTGCAGAAAATGCTCTTTTCAGGGCTTCCATTCTCACGGCACATGAGGCCCTTAAAACGGTCTTATGAATAGAGGTTGTTATATCCCAGTGTGCAGCAGTCACAGAAAGGGGTAATCTCTGCAGCTGTCACTCAGTTACATTGTTGCAAATTATTGCAGATGCTGAGCTGGGAGCTGTAACCAGGACCAGCTGCACTGTACTAATTACTCCTGCACATGATAACACAGCATCAGGGACAGATTAATAATGGGGTGGATGAAGCTGCAGCTCCAGGTCTCCACATAAACATAGGCCCATCAGCATTCCAGAACGATCATCACCGCTGGCCTCATGGTTGGCCATAAATCATAAGTAATAAATTGCATTCCTATTTAACACATTTTTGCACTTGTTGTTCTTTTATCTATTAACCACTTGAGTGGTATGCCCGGAAATATTCAGGGCTCAGGGCTATCCTAGGGCCCTCAGGGCAGCCAACAGGGGGGTGCTGTGTATTCAGTTGTCCCGGGCCACGGCCTCTGGAAGGGTCGGGGCAGCTCATTTCGCCCACTGCAACCCCCCAACTGCCTCCTGTTTGCTGCCTGCGCTGCGCTATGTGCACTGAATGAAGCACAGGCTTCTTTAATGTTGCACCGGCTTTTGAGCCAGTCGGAGGGGCCTGGACTGGAAACCAGTCCCGGGCCCGAAAATTCATAGTGGCAGCCCTGCTCCCCCTCACCTCTCTGCTCTGGCAATCATACGCCAGAGATCCCCTGCCCCCGCCGCCATTAGTTGAAGTAAGCAGGCGACAGGTTCGGGATGTTCGGCATGGCTCAGGGGGACTCCAGAGTTCGGGCGCCCGAGACCTATTGAGTCACCCCGAACATCCCCGAGCCTGTCGTAAATGGAAGCTGGGGCAGCTGCAGTGCCGGGAGCTGCGGTGTATGATCGCTGGAGCAGAGATGAGGGGGAGTGACAGGAGGGGGGGAGAGATGGAGGGGGTTACAACTCAGTGGTGGGTTTTGCTAGGGCAGGACAAACCTGGTTGTCCTGCCCCAGCAAAGCCCACCACTCAAGGGGTCAAAGGAGACATTACGGTGTATAGTGTATGGGTTCTGCCTGCCTACATGGCATTGCCATCACCTCCTCCACTGCTCATAGGCCCTTGAACATTTTCAGATCCAGACCTATGCAACCCTTAATCCGACACTGCTTCTTCATAATTACCCCTACCATTGGTCCACATTGCTGCCCAAATGATTAAACTTGGATTAAACTTGGATTGGGGTAGAGCAGGGGGTTCTAAATTATGTTTGCACCTTGGACCACAAGTTCCACCACTGACCCCTGCAGTAAGGGACAGAACAGCTGCAAACTGGTTCCACTTGGCCTACACTGCAGCAAGAAATGGTGTACCCACTTCTGCTGGACCATGAGATGGTACTCCCAGTGAACGCTGATTCTGTATGTTGTAGGCAGCTGAATCTTGTGAGTCTGATCTGCCAGACAGCATAGTTGGAGCCCTGCTAATTCAGTGCAGGCTTTGGTCTCTGTAGAGCAGCTGAGAGTGCTGAAAGGGGGGCACCAAACTCCAACTTTTATTTTTACTGTGGTATTTGTAAAAGTACATACACATACAGGGACTACCAATTCTGCTGGTATTCGAGCAATTGCCATCTTGGCTTCCCATACTATACAAACCTTTGCCAGATGTAATATTTAAATCACTGTTCATGTTCTTTAAAAACTTAAAAACACACACTGATATGTCCACCTCCGCCCAGCTGTGCTGCATAGGCATTTCATCAAGTCTAGGTTTTTTTCCAAAACTAAAGAAGAATTTAGGAGCTTTATGCTAGCAGTAATGTAATTTATAAAATAAAGACATTTTTTTAATGTCTAAGTTTAGAGTTAGATAGCAAAATTCATCATAGCTATCATACTAAATGGTACAGTAGATTAGGAATGGGCAGCCAGTGCCTATGTTTATTGTGTTGAACTACAACTCTCAGAATGCTTTATAAATTTTCCATAATCTTAAGGACTTATCCAGTTATTTCACATTAAATGGCTGCCAAAAGCCGGCCATTTACTTAATGAACGTCCATCAGATCAGCCAATAAAATTACTGAACTGAGAGATTATTGTTCACTGTATGGATAATTGTGACAAAGGCAAGGGGTTCGATTGATTGGTCTGATTACCAAACATGTCCAATCTATCTGTCTATTATTCCACCTACTCCATATCTTTATCTTGTATTGTATCGATGCCCCCAATAAATGTGCTGATGTACTGTACACCAATCTTGTCCTTCAGACTGTCTGAACTGTCATGCTATCAGTGGCCAGCTTAATCCTCTTTGACACAATAATTATATTACCTCATGAAGGGAATGCCACATTTTAACAGAAGTCTGCAATGTGTTCCCTACTACTGGGGTACTGTGGATACAGCTTGCAAAAGTTTTTAAAATGTTTATTGTATGTAGTGAAGTTAGGAGAGTAAATTCCTCTTGTGCAAAACAACAGTTTGAGGCAATAGGGGTATCTAATGAGGTTTGATGAAACATCAGTGATTCACCGATATTTTTATACGGCGCATTGAATTAGTTCCCCGTAAACCAGAGGGGTATGTAAAATTGTAGGCTGTAAGTATGCGTGCGCAGAAGGTGTGCTCTCCAGAAAAGGGATGTTGCCACTCAAAAAAGAACGTGTCCTTAAGTGTAATGTACCACACAACCCTTATACACATTATGCACCACAATAGTGGATCTCTTATACTATCTAGCACTAGTGCCCCTTACATATTATGACACACAGAATTAGCCAAAATTCACAATATGTCACACAATAGGATCCAAGTACACATTATGCCACCTGGAATGAGCCAAAATTCACAATATTCCACACAGTATGATCCAAGTTCACACGGAATGAGGAAAATTTTATTGGCAGAGAGATTGGCAGTAGGGACAGGGAAAGTGACAGCAGGGACATAGGGACAGAGAGAATGACAGCAAAGACAGTGTGGGTGACATCAGGGACATAGTGACAGAATGAGTGACAGCAGGGACATTGAGAGTGACAGCAGGGATATAGGGACAGAGAGTGAAAGCAGGGACAAAAAGCTACAATGTCAACTCCTTCCATCCTGCGCAGGAAGTTCTCTGTGTTGTGATGTCTGTTCACTTCTTCCATCTTACCCATGAAGTTCTTTGAGGGTGCTGGGGGGTTCGTGGAGTGTTATGACGCGAAGCATGCCGTACCTGCAATGCACCTCTGGGAATGCTTGTGTGGGGTCCAGGGGGAGGGGGGCTGAATGAGTGGCCCGAGCCCTTCTCTCTCTGTCAGTCAGGGACGACTGTACCGACAGTACCCTCTGATGGCGGCCCTGCCCATAGCGACGCCAATGCACAATCCCACGCATTGCCATCGCCTGACAAGATTTTGACTACATGCAGTCAAAATCTAGTCATATTGTTAGTGAACACTGGCCCGTACAGATCGCACAGCACACATTGCTGTTGCATTGCATGTACTGAGCGATCTGTATATGTTAGTATGACAGGAAAGGCTGTACCTCACATGCCTCACCCCACCGCACACGCCACTGCGTAGCCCTAATGACAATTGTAGCTTAATACTTATTTTTGATATTGACATCTGTCAACATTCGAAACGTGTCTGAGTGACATCATAGTTTTGTTAATTTCAGCAATGTGTGGAGCGTTTATTTTCCAGCACATTTTTTCATACCAAACACCCGGGTCACATCTAGTATGGTAAAAGGTGTAGTTATATATCTGGTCCAGGTTTGCCTTTTGGTTTTTTTACGAAATAAAAAAGATGTTTTAGCTATTCATTGTGATGACTCGGTGAAGTGCCACCATTGTTCAGCCAAAGAAACCTTTATATGAGTGGATGCAGTTTCTGACATGTAAGCATACATTCTATGTTTGCACGAGTGAGGTGAGATTATCCTATCCATACAGTACTATACCATTGTAGATATTTTTCCATATACGAAGAATTCTGGAATCAACTGGAAAAAAAGATTTGGAGAAATCACACTCTATCTGGACATTTCAATAGCACATGCGAGACTATTCTTTCCTATTCTAAACATGTCAACACCCTTAATGTAGAAATTCCGACCATGTCAAAATGCTGGTGTCAACAGTTTGTTACCAACATTCTGAAAGTCACCAAGACTAGAACCAATTATTCTACCTGTTCATATAGAGTCAATTTCTTATAGGAAGTTTAATGTTCCTTATCTCACCATAAATAATTTCCTAACTCTTATTTAAACCCTTTATAGAGTGAAGTCAAGATGTCCCTCGGATGTGGCACTTTATTCCTTTTGGTGGCTGTCGTGGGATCTGTGTCTGCAGGTGGACCAGCAGGTGGAGGATACCCTCAAATGAAATATATGAATCCAATGATGAAAGGTCCTCTGGGCCCGCCCTTCAGAGAGGGAAAGGGGCAATATTTTGGTAAGATTCACCTCTTGGATGGAAATAGGCAATTATGTAATAGAAGCCACTCTTTTTTATATTATTATTATTATTATTATTATTATTATTATTATTATTATTATTATTATCCTATATATGTATAGTGTCCCACATTTGGTCTGCTGCTCTGTACAAAGGTCAAGACAGGACACTAACACAGTACATTAACCAGTACAGTAGGCAATTAACAAATAACACTACATCTCTCAACACAGCTACTGATGCAAGTTGTGCAAAATAAATACTTGTTACAAGCTGAAACTTGTACCCATAGGGTAGGTTGCAACTTGCAGGTTTACAGCTACTACAAGTGATACAAAGGAAAGGCAAAGGAGGTGGATGAGTCTAGCTGGTGAGTAAAAGTAGTAGATTATAAGACAGGATGGTTCTGCCCATAAGGGCTTACATGCTAAAGTACTCTCTATGGATAGGATGTACTAAAGACAAAATGTGGAAAAAATGCAGAAGCTAGCATTACCAAACAGCAGGACCTTAAGGCGGAGTGTATGGGTAGGTCCTACAAGCCTTATCTGCCCTCACCTGCTTGTTGTCCCCTCCTCCAGCTTATGGCTCCTGCACTGTGTGGGGAGAGACGCAGTACCTTCTCCCCTGGTGCTGTGGCAGCAGTACCCCATTAGTCATGATGGTGATTAGTTATGACCACTAGATGGCGCTCATGCTGTCATAACTAATGGTGTGGGGTGGTCTGAATTGAAGCTCAAGGTGGAATCGACAATCTATTTCTGTATTCTGAGCCTGATTCAGAATTGATTGCTGGTGTGCGAATGTCCAATCTGTTCGATTATCGAATGACTGCACATGTCTACTGATCATAGCGTGCATGTGTGAGCCACAATAGCGAAAGAAATAGCAAATGTATCTGATTGTAATCCCCTCAAAATTTGACATTTGGGGGTGAAAAACAGACGATTTTTGGGAATGTCCGAAAAAATTCAAGTGTATCCAGGCATTTTAAGGGCGGGTGTGTGACACCAGCGCTGGCCTCGATCAGCCTGTCTCTGTCACACAGTTGTGGAAGAGTCATATTTACTCACATTTGCACAGGTTTTCTTTCTGCCTGGGTGGCAGCTAACCACTCACAGTCTTTTGCAACTTTGCCCTCTGTCTGGAGAGGGATCCAACAGGATTCCTCCCAGCACTAGCAATGAGGGACTCCTGGGTCCTAAACCTGGAAGTCAAGTGATCGCAAAGGAGAACTTATATGGGGAGAACTTTCCTTTACAATACTAATTGCACTTATTAGTACATACCAGAAATGTATGTATACAATAAGTGGTGGCATACAATGCTTAGTACATCTTGTCCTATATCTTTTTACAACCTAATTTTAACTCTGACTTTGTAAGACCATGTAAGAGTTGTGGGATGCACTGTAAAAAGGGTTTTACAGATTTTAAGAAAAGTCACCAAACAAAACGGCGCATACTCAGGCCTTGACACTAGAGGGCAACAAACTGTCAAAACTAGAATCCAAAAACCTACAGTGTGCATAGTACTGCTACTTGTTCATGTCAATATCTGTGCTTTGGTATACCTTTTTCAAAGGAGATACTGTACATCCACATTATGTTGTATTACAGTCTTATTTTAAAATACCCTCTTTAGATGTGGTATTTTGTGCTTGATTTGTCTACATATATGAGTGACAAACATTTCACGTTATACTTGTTGGAAACATTAGGCATTATTCCAATGTGATCATTTTGTTTGAAATTCCGCCCTTTCCACATCCCACAGGACACAGGGTGCCTATAAAACAGACAACCAGAAAGTGTTATAGCAAGAGGGTTGTGGATAAATAGAGGTATACAGTATTATATTGCTTTTAAAGAGCTATTGCAAATAGCATGTCTCTGTTGCAATATTTATTTCTTTATTAACATATTAACATATATATGGGGACATATTCGCTATATAAACACTTCACAGACAGCACTGATTAATGCACTGATTGTTCACTGTATTAATGTACCAAATGATCTTGCAGCCCTTAATGCTAGAGTTTGAGGTGTGTCCAGTTCCATATTAAGGGGCTCATGGAGTGTTATCTGGATGTGGCCAGAGTCATTTGAGTGTATATACACCCTAAACTTTAGACTCCGCTATCTTTCTAAGGGCGGAAGTATAGTTTCCCTGTCCTGTGAGTTTGGCAGCCATCTAGTCTATTCTGTACTCATACTTACCTACTCTCTCGGAGGCTCAGCTGGTGCTGACCCCCAGAAAGATCAGCAAGTATCCCGAATATGGCTTCCCCCACCCAGTGGCGGAGCTTGTGGGTTGTGGGCCCGGGTGCAAGAATATAATTTAGGCCTCCTTCTTCCACCCCAACCCAAGTTCACAATATGCAACATGGTAGTGGGTGACAAGTCCAAACATAATGTCCTGTACCCTGATGGAGGTAGGAATACATTGGCCCCTGCTCTGTCTTTGACAGGACCCCCAACCCCTTGGCTTTCCTCAGTTTGGCACTTGGTCACACATACTCTGTCAGTGCCAGTTACACCGGTTGTGAGCTGCCTTTAATTCACAGACAGGGGTGAGTCAGAAATAATGTACAGCTGTCTGGTAATAGAGGCAGCATGTGACTGTTACTGTCAGTGCTCAAAGGTGGCAGGAAACTGCTATTAATCCAGAACACAAGGTCATCCCTGCCTCTCTAAGGTAAGGTCCCGAACCCTCAGGCAGTGGGGAGCACCCTGCTCTCTGCAATGGGCCATTCATTCAACATTGCTCAGAATGGTCTGGGGAAGGCCAGGGGAAAACTCAATGCTGGTTTGGGCAGTACTGAGACCCTTAGTTTTCAGCCCAGGTGCAATGCATCTACTGCACCAATGGTAGTTCCGCCTCTGCCCCGCCAGTTACCCCAACGATGATGCAAATATTGCTGAACTGTGTCATTATAGCCAAGCTCCCTGCTCTAAGGTGGCAGAAATATCTGGATCATATAGCAGGTGGCATGGCCATGATGACATGATCACTGAAACCATGAACCAGCATAATTTGTCTTGCCATTCCACTGCCCCATATGACTCTGCCCCTACCTGCCCTCCACTGCTCCGTGGTATGCTGACCTGGCTTCCTGGAATGGGCAGCCAAAATGTCGGCAACACTGCTTATACTACAGAATTCCCTGTTACCTCTGTGGAAAATGCTGCACAGCAAGCCCCGGTCAAATATCACCCGTGTCTGTCAGTTTCTAAATATTTAGGTGTCTTTACCTGCAGCAGTTTCTGTTTCCATTGCATGGCCACTGCAATCTGTAATACACAAAGTCAGTATCTAGAGGACTCATTCACACCCTTGTCAGTGTGGCATGGTGACTGTCTGCATTCCATATCATAAAACTCTTTATGAATCAATGATCCTGGTGGTGCCAATGTGTCCAATTCTCAGCTAAAGTGTCACTTCTCATGGACACCCCAAATTCCTTATTAAAGCAATTTGGAGCCAAAATATGCAACCTCCATCATGCACGGCCATGTTGGTGCATCTTTCCTCCCTGGCATCCTCCATTATTGGATGCAGAGTACACAATGACCACCACTACCATAGAGGAGCAAATGGCCACTAACCACCAGGGTGTATTGTCAACTTAGAGTCTATGCACTGCAACACCCAACAATACCCTCACGTTCCAGGCTGCATCCGATACCTAGTCACAGCTGTTTACCCCTGTGTCTATGTGCTTTTTTCTACTTTGCTCAATAAACCTAACACCTGGCTACGCTGTAACACATGTGGACTAGCTGCCACCAGCATCAATTTGCTACAAAACATGCGTAACGCCTGTACACCTAGGGTCCAGGTACTGCTATTTGTCTATTATTCTACTACTGTTCCAGCCCGGTTCTACCTATAGATAAAATAATGAATAGCTGCATCTGACCTGTTCCTTTATCTGGCCAATATCCTGCTGCAGGCAGTCATATCATCCAGAAGCATATGATGCATTTGTTTTGATCTTTGACTTTATCTATAAATTAGGACAAGATGAAATCAGATTAAACTATCGTAATTCATCCCCTCCCGGCCCCCTTACAGTTCTACTGTGCATCAGTGGAGTATATCATAGAATAGAATAGAATCAACTTTATTGGCCATGTGTGCTTGCGTATACTAGAATTTTTCTTGTGGATTTACAGGGCAGCATAAGCAGGGATGGGGGGGGGGGGGGTAAAGGCGTTACATACATTACATTGAGACATTACATGCGGGGACCACATGCCCGCCGAGCAGCTCAGTCCCTAGGCAGCCATCGGCGGTGCCACTGGTCGCCGCAGCCACCATGGGATATATGTTGGTGATGAGATACTGCTGCTGCTGCATAACCCAACTGAAATAGGGAGATTGTTTTTAGATGCCAATAAAAGAATCAAAATATAATTTCACTCATATTATTGACAACTCCTTCATCCTTCATGAATTACATCCCCCACATAACATGGAATCTATAAAACATCAAATAAGGATTCCTAGGTATCGCTACCAGATACAGATGGCAGCTGTAATGAATTGACCAATCGTTTCAGTTTTTTTTTTTTTTTTTTTTTTTTTAATCTATCAAATAGCATTTTAAATGCATAGAGAAAAAAAAATCATATTTACTAACAGGCTACGTAGTAACATGGGACAAATGTACATTACCCTCCCAACTATAGGTTCCCGCAAATAGGGATCCTTGAGAGCTGTATGTTTGTGTGCCCAAGAAAAGGGCATGGCCTATGATGGGAGGGGTGTGAGCTGCAGCTCCAGGTCTCCACATAAAAATAGGCCCAGCATCATGACAGAATGTTGATCACCAGACAGGCACCAGCTGGCCACATGGTTGGCCATAAATCATAAGTATTAAAATGCATTGATAATTTTCACCCAAAATGTGACATTTTTGTACTTATATTTAGTGAGACACCAGGCGTTATATTGTGTACTCCTGCAGAACACATGACACCAGCGTCTTAGTTTCCATGGCCATTATGCATGACAGTAAAGTGACTCAGATGTTCGATTATTGAAGGAACCAAGACCACCGCCCCATGTGTGCACAGTTACTGACATTAATGATCCTGCTAATCTAAATACAGCAGAACAGCAGAATTAAATTATAATTTCGCACACCAAACATATAGAATGCCAGCTGGGATTGCATTAGATCCACATCCGAATCAGACCTAGCGTTCACATATGCTCTGTTCACCCCTTATACTATTCTCCTGGACTTTTGAACAGAATCCAGCCCAGGATCATCAATAAATACTTATAATACATGTGTTTTTTCTGGAGAAACCACATCATTGGCAGAAATGCCTACAGCATCAATGAAATATGATTTTAAAAATATGAATATTTAACACAAATTGCTTACATTTCCTTTATTTTTCTTTTCTCAAAATGAAAAGGAAATTCCACCTTTTTCTGGCATCTGGTAAATGCTCCTAATCTGCAAATAATGGAGGGGAGTGGAATCCGAAAAATGAGAAAAACAACATTGTGAATTACTCACATTACCGCGTTTATATTATGTTACATTCCCATCGTGAGCCGCCTGTCCAAATGCTTCCAGGGTGAAGTATGACCATGTCTGTGTCTTTCGTACGTTCTGGATGGGAATGTAAAACAGCAGCCCATTCACAATGAAATTATATTTACCAATGAAATTCAAATCCATAACATATGTGAATGTGTGTAGCAATGTTTATTTGGAAAATAAATGGGAATTTCAAGTGGAGAGCGGTTGCTTTCCTTTTATGGAGATATAAAGTATGCTACAATCAAGGCTTTGTTTCTATGGGTAATTTCAATGTACAGAATAATGTCCTGTCTTAGCACCCTTTGGGGACCCATCCGTATAGCATGAAGTCTAATTTTAGGCCTTGGATCATGAGAGAGGCATTTCTCAAATAAGAAAAAATTGGGTTTGACGTAAATGTAAAAAGCTGTTGATTAATATATGTACTAAAATATTTTGACACCATTAGTGGTAACATTTCCATTCTTTATTAGGTATACATTGGGACATATTGTAAACCTGTCAGGGAGGAAACCAAACCAGAAAGCATTCGCGAGAATTATTACATAACATGTTTTTTACTACTGTATGTATAATTATTAGAAGTTAATTTAGGAATAACTTATACAGTTTTGGGCAGCTATTGTTCAAGTGGCTTCTATCTTGTATTTGCTCTTGGGGCCGATTCTGGTTCACACGTAGTGAAGTAAATTCAGCCCCTGCCCTGATGGTCATGGTTTGCGTTTGCACATTTCTGCGGATGTGCAAACTCTGACTAAGGGCCAGATGTATCAAGCTTCAAAAAGTGAAAAAATGGAGAGAGAAAAACAACCAGCCAATCTGCTCCTACCTGGCATTTTTCAAACCAAGACTGTAACAAAGCAGTTAGAAGCTGGTTGTTTATCACACTCCATTTTATCACTTTTGAAGCTTGATACATTTGGCCCTAAGAACGGCCGTGGCGAGTTGCTCACTCACCGGGAAGTTCGCAATGGGGAGGGAGGGACAGGGGCAGTGGTGGTTCTGGGCCATGGGAACGCCCAGCATTGCAGGGGCATCCCTGTAAAAACACTGGATGTTCCCAAGGGGGCGTGAATGGGACGATGCCTGCCAGGGGCGGGCAGCTGACATCACATGATGTCAGCCACCGCTTGTCTTCGTCGCGGTGGCTGCAACTATAATCAGTTTCAACTGACTTATATTTGCGAAAGCCGGAGAAACCATTTGATGGTTGCCGACCATCTAATTATTTCTCCTGCTGCAGGCACATGCGAGGGGATGTGTCTTTGTAACACATCCCCTCACATGGTTGCGAGGGGATATATACGATGGCGTGCGTGTGGGGGGGGTGGGGGTTTTCGCTGGGGCGGCAGGCAGTGGCGTAACTAGATACATGTGGGCCCCATAGCAAAAGTTTGTTAGGGCCCCTATTCATCAACTAATGCTGAAAAAAGTATATAGCACATGAGACTTTGACAGGCAAAGTGGGCCCCTCTCAGCTCTGGGCCCCATAGCAGCTGCACCCCCTGCACCTATGGTAGTTACATCCTTAGCGGCAGGGTAGCGTCACAAGGACTTGGTAAGCTGCGAGCTTTGCAGCTTACCCAGTCAATCAGAATGACCCCCTTAGTGCCATTCTGACTAAACATGCTGCCATCAAAAATTCTCTGGCTAAGTAAAATGTGATTTTCTGAAATCTGGTGCCTGGAGGTAA
The DNA here is from genome assembly GCF_055691185.1 of Crinia signifera. NCBI lineage: Eukaryota > Metazoa > Chordata > Amphibia > Anura > Myobatrachidae > Crinia > Crinia signifera. The sequence continues at coordinate 195,862,211 of NC_139218.1, forward strand.
TGCCTCATCCGAACAATTCCTGACCCCTCGCACCCCTCCTTAATTACTTACTATCTCAGAGGACAGAGGAGTCTGCAGTTGAAGTGCAGGAGAGGGAGGCAAATGGGTGTGCAATGATTTTATAACACTGTGGGCAGTGCACAACCTAGACTAAGCACTGTAGCCTGGGCCCCCCAGGATTTTGCAGGTGTGTTTGTCACCACCCCACCCCCATTCCTGGAACCCAATATCAAATGTTTTTGTTGGCTCCAGCAGTTACACCACAGCATAAATCCTGTAATTCTCCTGAATACCTCAAATATACCAACTACCACCCTGTTGACTAGATTTTGATACTGCAAAACTAGCATTCTGCATTTCTGATATTTCATCTATTTTTAGTGTTCTAAAACTAAACCCCTCTTTCAAACCTGTAGATCATTCCTCAACCCGCCTAACCAAAACTATTTAACAAGTATTACTTCATTTAAGTATTAATTCATAAATTTGGCATACAATGGTATCCTTTTTCCTCGGCAACAACCTTCTCACTTCCTCTTGAGCACCCAGACGAACTGTCCCTTCATTAATCGAACAAATGAAAAGGGATTATTTCCACTTTTGTTCTCCCACTCTACAACTTATCAATTTGACTCTATCCCTCAGAAATCAGTTATTTGCGTCTCAAGCACTCCCCTCGCCCTTAATTAGTATCTGTAATCTCTTTCCGATGATTTTTCAAGCATGCAGAATTTACAAATGTGTCCCCATACAGAAAACATGGCAACTTAGAATTTCATATGCATATACAGCCGAGGTTTCTCACAGAATATAGGCATGCTGCAAATCATGACATTTGTCCTATTTGCACAACTTTGTGAACTAGATGCATTGTAATGGAAAAGTTGCAAGCAGAGTTACTCAGCAATACCGAGTCATGCCCTGGCATTTCACGACTAGAAGGGCTATTTAACATGTAAGGAGGTTAGATGTATGTGTATTCCTATTCTAGAAGGGAAAAAAAACTAAATAAAAGAACTAACCCCTAAAACTCTCCAATATTACTTCTCCATCTGTAAACCCACCTCACATGCTTCCTTATCTAATAGAACCCCAAAGATTGCACTAAATAAGATGGTCAATGATTTAATTACTGAGGCCATTACGTTAATCAAATGCTCCTGAGGAGTTATTTTACATTTTACACTGCTGAGCGCTCATTAAGGGTGTAGCTTCCATAGGTGCATGGAGTGTAGCTGCTATGGGGCCCACTGCTGATATGGGCCTACCTTCAAAGTAACATGTGCTACTGTATATACAAAGTAACATGTGCTATATACATTTTTCACCATTGGATGATACATAGGGGCCCTTAAAAACTTTTGCCATGGGGACGCGCATCGCTATGGGGCTTACACACACATCGATTTGTGCTTAATTTCTAAGCGTTCTAGTAAGATCACTTAGAAATGGGGCTTAAATCACCCTGTATGTATGCTCCATCGTTTCTCTTCCTGCTTATGTATCCACTTTACAAAACATTCATACATATTCAGCTGATTTAACACCATATTATTGTAATTGAAAGCGATATAGAAATACTGTCCACTATTACACTAAACATGCTTTCAACATGAAATTATCTACAGCATTTCATGAAAGGGTGTAGAAATATAAATGTGTAAATTTGACATTTCAGTTATATTCTTCCTAAAAATTGTCTATTATATTTCTCCAGGGTGTGGGTGAGATGACTGATCATACCTACAGTAGCTGTACACCTCCATTAGTTATGTTTCAGCATACCTGTAGAGTATGGGCACCCAATGTGCATACTGTAGTTTACTTACTACTGTGTTGCTGTGATCATTAATGGGAATTCCTCCAGGAAGCAGTTGCTTCTTCATTGCATACTTTTCTATTCAGTTCAGTATAGAGTAGGGAATTTAAAGAGCTTTAAAAAGTATCTTATTTTATTCTTCATGAAATATTACAGTCATGTTATTATGTGATGAGAAACATTTGTGTTGAGGGAATGAGGAGGGGGATTAGGTCTTAGGGTGTGGCAGAGTTTTCTCTAGACTGACCCCAAGGAAGTTAGAGGTGAGACCCTGAGGAAGTGAGATGGTCCACTACTGTATGTTATGAAAGATTTTTTTTTTTTGGGGGGGGGGATTAAGGGGGTAACCTTAATTAATAATCTTAAAGGATATTCAGTATTATTATGTTAAACGCTAAATGACAACAGGTCATATAAAAAATGATTGAAGCAAGGGGTATAAATAATCACTTTGCTTATATCATCCCTTTTAAGAGTGCAGTAATCGTACTTGCTTTGAGTTTGAATTAAGTCTAGTATGGAAATACATACAAATGACCGGCGTGGGTATGCCAGTGGTCAGAACATAACGCCGGCATTCTGATGCAAAGGATCCCTACAGGCAGAGCCGAATTTCCCATTAGGCACGTGAGGCACGTGCCTAGGGGCGGCACATGTTTGGGGGCGGCACTTGGATGCCTGTGATAGTACTGTCAGCCCAAAATGTACCAATATCTGCAAAATATCCACTATACTGTACTATATTCCATCTTAAATAGAGTGTAAATGGATAGGACATGCAGATACTGCCCCTGTAAGTTGTCCTACTTAGTAAATATGTATTCACAATAAAAGAACATGTCACAATTAGTGGCTTTTTTTATAAATCCATTATATCGGCTGTTATCAAATGAGGGCTTATAAGTAATCAATAAAAATAATACAATTAGGCGGGGGGGGGGGGGGTGTGAACACTATTGTTGTGCCTCGGGGAGCCCTCATCCCTAAATCCGCCCTGCCCACAGGGGATAAGTATATTTACCTTTTCCCTGCCCTCTGCTAACTCTCCCTCCCTGCAGGCTAAATCAATCCCCCCCCCGCAACACCAAATCCCATCCTTTTCTGCTAGTGCCGTACCCTAACCTTCGTTCCGCACTGCCTACACGTAAACCTTCTTCTCACACCCTACCTCCCCCGCAGCCTAACCATAACTCCCCCGCTAGTGCCATTTTATTCTTGTCTGCAGTCTTTACAGGCCCATAGGCGTGCGCAGCCCATTTTATTAGGGGGTGCACCGTCAAAGGGGTGTGTCTAGCGCCACCTATTGGGCGTGTCTAGCATTGCCCATTGGGTGTGTCTAACACAGCCAATCATGCATGTTTACCATCATCTATTGGTACTCGCTAAAATATAAAATGTCTCTCAGCCAGAACATAATCTCCGGCCTATTTCAGTTTTAATATTCTTATTACTCTGTATAACAGTGCATGCATATAAAGTTAAAAAAATATATGGATTATGCAGGTATGTAGTGTTATGACAACGGTCTAGTACAATTAACAATGCAAAACACACAATTGATTGATGGGCACTAATTTTAACGGAATACAGGTCTAAAAACCAAAAGACTTTGGTAAAAGGTATTGCTGGTATTGCTAGCGGCAGGGAGTTATTCATAAGGGTGGGGACAGCATTTGGGGGTGCCTGTGCACCCCTAACACTCAATGTGCGCACACCTATGATAGCGCTGTTTAGGCTCTGTGACAGCTCTTTTCTTTCACTGTCTCTCCCTTCCAGTACTTCTGACTGGCAAACCTATACCTACTCTCTGTCTAAGTGTGGTAGTGTGTGGTAATTTACTGTGTACTTATTGTTACAATGGCAGGGGGTAACTCCAAGAGAGTTGCTTGCAAGAAATGTAATGCAAAATTTTCACCTTCTACAGAGGGAGTTTTACTTTGTGATAAATACACTGTTAACCCCCCACTAGCACAGGCTCCTGTGCATATGTAGTACCCCACTCCAGGGTACCTCTGATGTGCCCCTGTGCCCCAAAGGACCTAAACCTTGGCACCCAACGCTGCCTAAGGAGACCCCTGTCCACTGTCCAGGACAGGAAGGGTTAAACAGCCAAAGCAGGAGCTAGGACCCTGCTGTATCTGTCCCTACCTGCATTCCTGAGGGGGGGAGCACTCTAGTGAGGAGCATCAGCAGAGCGTGACAGGAAGAGAGAGGTCAGAGGTGATCCCAGCAGCTTGGAAGGAAGAGAAAGGTCTGGCACGTGCAGGAGCTGAGAGACAGAGTGCAGACTAAAAGACCCATGCAGCAGAGAGACGGGACCCGCTGACAGTGACCTCTGGCACCTGGGCAGGAGAGAGTAATACAGCAGCCAGGAGAGACCAGAGAGGAGCCGCTCACAGCTGCAGCACATGGCAGTGATTGACAGCTGCACAGAGAGAGGAGACAGGGATCAAAGGAGCTGCCTCCCAGAGCAGGGAGAGACAGCTACCGCTGGGGAGTGATGTCCAGCCAGTGCTGGCCACACAGAGAATGCAAGAGGGAGGCCCTGCAGGGTGCCAGCTGTGAAGCCAGGGAGAATGCTGCCAGAGGAGGTTGCCAGCGCCGGAGGAGGAGCCAGGCCAGGAGCCGCACAGCGGGAGTCGCTTCCGGCCGGAGCCGGCACCTGCAGCTGCTTTTAAGGTACCGGGGTGCCCTATGCCCCAACGATTGGTCTGCACCACGCCAGAGACTATCCCTATTAAGTCAATCCCACAGATTGCTCCTTAGTACAGAGCATCATTAGCCTCAGTCTGACCCACGCTATACTGTCACAGCAATCCCCAGTTACCCCCCGTTACCAGTGAGGAGAGCCACTGGAGAGGCCCCTCCATACCCAGGCCACCTATCTAATAACACGGGTACTATCCCCTGCTCCAGGGACTGAGCTGTTTGCTATTGAGCAGAACAGTGATAAATGTGGTTGTACCAGAACATCCTGTGGCTACTGACCCCTACAACCTGTTCGCTGTATTCCCTACAGGGAGCCACCCCAGGGAACGGGGGCTCGCCTGTCCCTCTGGAGAGAGAGAGGACTGTTCACCTTTGTCCGTTTTTTTAATAAGTTAGTGTGCACACTAAGATAGGGCCTAACTCTTTATTCGTGAGGATCTTCCTTCGCGGGACCATTTCTGAGTCAATGACTTTTGCTTAAGGCAGAGACTGTAGTTCAACATCCACAGGGTGTGAAGCGCCACCTGGCGGACATTTGGTGTTACCGTGTCACATGTACAGTACAGTGTTTTTAGTGACGTAATATTGCTTTCTCTGATATGGTTTTCTTTAAATGTATTTGTGATTATTGAGTGTCTAATGCCTTAAAGTAAATGTTTACATGCTGCACCTCTTTCTTATTGATTTCTGCATATGTGTACAAATGCATCGCAGTGACTAGCACAGGTGTTTCGTTAAATAAATATTTGTCGCTGCTAATTGTAGTAGTGTTGCTTCTGGGGGTTCTCCTTGGGTTGTGCCATCCCCTGCCACAGGTTCTTCCGAGAAGAAGCCGTGAAGATCTGAAGTCGGCAAGTCCAGAGTCCAGGTACACCATCGCACCACACCCCTGCAGGGGCTTTGCCACATGTGGCGTCCACGAACAGGATCGAAAACATGTCGGAACCCAGCACTCCACCACCGTCCCCCCGTAGACATCTTCCATCACTACTAGAGGACAGAGAATTGCAGAAGACAGTGGCAGCGCAGATCACGATGCCCTACTACTTCGGGGCCACATGGCTACTCACATATTCAGGGGACACCCGGACTAAAGGCACAAGCACGTTCAAGTCGTTCAAGGATCGAATGAACTCGACATTCAAGATATACCAGCTGAACGAAGAGCAAAGTAAAGAAATACTACTGGCACAATTAAGAGGGTCCGCCCTGAGAGAAGTAAAATCATGGTCAAAAGGCGACAAGGAGACGGCGGACAAGATCTTGAAAAAACTGGCAAAGATCTTCGATGCCAAAACCGTGCCAATGCTGAAGAGCAGGTTATATGCCAGGAAGCAGAAACAGGGAGAATCACTGCGTGATTTCGCACTAGCATTACACGAGGCCATGAAGGCAGTACAAGCCGCAGACCCAAGAGAGATACAGCAAGCAGACGAGATGCTAATAGACCTCTTTGTCGAAGGGGCAAGGGAAGAAACCACCCGTGCTCAGCTCCGAATGCTAAAGCGCCAGGAGCAAGGTTGCACGTTCGCAGAGCTCAAGGAATCGGCGCTACAGATATTGGAGCGAGTCCCGAATGATGACGCAGAAGAGGGGGCAGCGGCAGAACAGGAAGAGACGGAGAGCCATTACGAGACTAGACACCAGGGGCCTGGTGTAAAGAGAGGAACGGTCCTTCAAGAGGCACAATCTCCAGTAGGCCCAGACCCATTGTCCGACATTAACAGTAAGCTCACAGAACTGGCCTTAGATCTCGCCCGAATGGGGCAAAGACTGGAACAGAGCGAATCCAGACACCACAAATGGCGTCCACGAAGGGAGAGAGGAGGCCGACCTCGGAGGAGTATGTATAGAGAAACGGGAAGATGCTCTACCGGTCAATTCAACGAGGAGGACCGACCCTCGGGAAGAGACCCACTACTAGGTCAGCGAGAACTCATGCAAAGTCAGACCACGGCAAGAATACCACCTGACACTGAGGAGCGGCAAGTCAGAACAAGAAACTTGACCGGCCAAGTATCGTGGTTCAGTGTAGCACGTGGCTATGGCTTCATAAGGGCAGACAATAGGAGAACCGTATACGTGCACTATACCGGCATCCAGAAGACCCCTAGGAACAAATACTTCCGAAGCCTGGAAAAAGGAGAATGGGTCGAATTCGAAGTGACCAATGGAAGGAGAGGTGTTAAGGCAACTAACGTAACAGGCCCCGGTGGTGCTGCAGTAAGAGGCAGCAGATATGCAACTATCCACAGTCAACATCGACGCTTCATGCACCAGCCATATGGTCAGCACCACCTGAAGAGGAGAAGGTCGCAGGATGTTTGTAGCGAGATTGACCGGCCCATCAGTAATCACCCCCGGCCTGACCAGATGCCACGATCACCAGAACCTAAAGGCTCAATGAGAAAGGGACGGCTGGAGATCAATGAGAGAACAGACGTACGGAGTCAGAATGAGGCAGTGCAACAGTGCCATGAAAATGCCATTAGACTGCAGTGTCCTCCAGAACCCACTAGGCCACCGTCTCAACCTAATGGCTCTGTGGAAACCTCAAGGAAAGCGGAGAAGGCCGAAGCTCAGCCTAAAGAAGTGAGGCCAGGAACCGACCATGAGTACACCCCAAGAATGGTAAATTCGGGTGACGAGACAGCAAGCCTCCAGCAGACAGATGCCAGTAACGCTGAACGGAAGAGATGCCTCGAAGTTGTGGCCCACATGACCGTGGCAAAGAAAATGGAGCCATTGGAACTTAAAAGCCCAAAGGCAACTATACCACCGCCCAAAGCAAAGGCCACTATGGAAATCGCAAAGACAGCTGAGAAGGCCGAGACCTGTTTCACCGAAGTGAGGCCTGTGACAAACAGTGAATATATGACCATCTCTGGAGAAGAGTTTGTCTTCAGGATACAACAGGCGATACAGAGGTCCAAGAGGCGAGACCAAGAGGCGAGACGTGTTTAGTGCCAGTCGCACTGTGAGAGTGGGCGACATCCATGCTCATCATTGAAGCACCTGGACCGCAGAGGGATGGGAGTCCTGTGGCAGAGGGATGGTTGACCCAGGGAGCCCACTTTAGATAGCCAGGTGGCAGCAGAAAGGTATTAACGTGTATTTGTCATGTAATGTATAATTGTTTGCATCTGTTTTCTTTCATTGGTTCAATGTGGTGTCATGGACATTGAAAGGACTTAATGCCATGTTGTTTGCCTGAGGACAGGCAAATTTCCAGCGGGATGGCATGTAGTACCCCACTCCAGGGTACCTCTGATGTGCCCCTGTGCCCCAAAGGACCTAAACCTTGGCACCCAACGCTGCCTAAGGAGACCCCTGTCCACTGTCCAGGACAGGAAGGGTTAAACAGCCAAAGCAGGAGCTAGGACCCTGCTGTATCTGTCCCTACCTGCATTCCTGAGGGGGGAGCACTCTAGTGAGGAGCATCAGCAGAGCGTGACAGGAAGAGAGAGGTCAGAGGTGATCCCAGCAGCTTGGAAGGAAGAGAAAGGTCTGGCACGTGCAGGAGCTGAGAGACAGAGTGCAGACTAAAAGACCCATGCAGCAGAGAGACGGGACCCGCTGACAGTGACCTCTGGCACCTGGGCAGGAGAGAGTAATACAGCAGCCAGAAGAGACCAGAGAGGAGCCACTCACAGCTGCAGCACATGGCAGTGATTGACAGCTGCACAGAGAGAGGAGACAGGGATCAAAGGAGCTGCCTCCCAGAGCAGGGAGAGACAGCTACCGCTGGGGAGTGATGTCCAGCCAGTGCTGGCCACACAGAGAATGCAAGAGGGAGGCCCTGCAGGGTGCCAGCTGTGAAGCCAGGGAGAATGCTGCCAGAGGAGGTTGCCAGCGCCGGAGGAGGAGCCAGGCCAGGAGCCGCACAGCGGGAGTCGCTTCCGGCCGGAGCCGGCACCTGCAGCTGCTTTTAAGGTACCGGGGTGCCCTATGCCCCAACGATTGGTCTGCACCACGCCAGAGACTATCCCTATTAAGTCAATCCCACAGATTGCTCCTTAGTACAGAGCATCATTAGCCTCAGTCTGACCCACGCTATACTGTCACAGCAATCCCCAGTTACCCCCCGTTACCAGTGAGGAGAGCCACTGGAGAGGCCCCTCCATACCCAGGCCACCTATCTAATAACACGGGTACTATCCCCTGCTCCAGGGACTGAGCTGTTTGCTATTGAGCAGGACAGTGATAAATGTGGTTGTACCAGAACATCCTGTGGCTACTGACCCCTACAACCTGTTCGCTGTATTCCCTACAGGGAGCCACCCCAGGGAACGGGGGCTCGCCTGTCCCTCTGGAGAGAGAGAGGACTGTTCACCTTTGTCCGTTTTTTTAATAAGTTAGTGTGCACACTAAGATAGGGCCTAACTCTTTATTCGTGAGGATCTTCCTTCGTGGGACCATTTCTGAGTCAATGACTTTTGCTTAAGGCAGAGACTGTAGTTCAACATCCACAGGGTGTGAAGCGCCACCTGGCGGACATTTGGTGTTACCGTGTCACATGTACAGTACAGTGTTTTTAGTGACGTAATATTGCTTTCTCTGATATGGTTTTCTTTAAATGTATTTGTGATTATTGAGTGTCTAATGCCTTAAAGTAAATGTTTACATGCTGCACCTCTTTCTTATTGATTTCTGCATATGTGTACAAATGCATCGCAGTGACTAGCACAGGTGTTTCGTTAAATAAGTGGATAGAACTAGAACACACCCTAGAATGGGTGGGAATCTAGAAGGGAGGCGCTTGGCACAAGTGGCTTCTAAGCAGCTGCTGAAAACAGGTTAGTTACTCCTGTAAAACATGTGAAGCAACAAAGGAAAAAGGTAGCAGCGCTGTGGACAATTGAAAAAGAGAAATTGGATGATCTGTACATATAATTATTTACTTCAATATGTGACACAAAAGCAAAACATACAGTAAAAACAGCACATATGGATGTGCAGCAAAGTTAAAAACATAAATGCAGAGTAATATGGCCCATTTCCACACTATAGGGAGTGCTGTGGAGAGTCCGTTCCTAGTAAGCCCAGAATGGGAAATGTGGTTTTATAGTTACCGCTCCAAGTTGGAGTTTGGGTGCATAGATAGATGGTGAGGAATGTCCAGAAATGTCCCTGTGTCCGAGTGGTCGGCCCAAGTTGGCACAAATAACCGATGCCACTGGAGATGGTTGGAGGACAATGGTAGGTCACCTTTTGAGGAATGGAGCAGCAATCTTGGAGCGGATAAATGTCCTGATGATTTGCTGGGTTAAGAACTGAATCTCCCACTGGGCTGGTTCGGACTCTGGTCCACAAGTCAGAGGTGGCAAATGGGGTGGTAGCACTTCCTGACGCGTTTCGCTGGTCCTCCCAGCTTTATCAAAGGACTTGATAAAGCTGGCAGGACCAGCGAAACGCGTCAGGAAGTGCTACCACCCCATTTGCCACCTCTGACTTGTGGACCAGAGTCCGAACCAGCCCAGTGGGAGATTCAGTTCTTAACCCAGCAAATCATCAGGACATTTATCCGCTCCAAGATTGCTGCTCCATTCCTCAAAAGGTGACCTACCATTGTCCTCCAACCATCTCCAGTGGCATCGGTTATTTGTGCCAACTTGGGCCGACCACTCGGACACAGGGACATTTCTGGACATTCCTCACCATCTATCTATGCACCCAAACTCCAACTTGGAGCGGTAACTATAAAACCACATTTCCCATTCTGGGCTTACTAGGAACGGACTCTCCACAGCACTCCCTATAGTGTGGAAATGGGCCATATTACTCTGCATTTATGTTTTTAACTTTGCTGCACATCCATATGTGCTGTTTTTACTGTATGTTTTGCTTTTGTGTCACATATTGAAGTAAATAATTATATGTACAGATCATCCAATTTCTCTTTTTCAATTGTCCACAGCGCTGCTACCTTTTTCCTTTGTTGTTTCGTTAAATAAATATTTGTCGCTGCTAATTGTAGTAGTGTTGCTTCTGGGGGTTCTCCTTGGGTTGTGCCATCCCCTGCCACAGGTTCTTCCGAGAAGAAGCCGTGAAGATCTGAAGTCGGCAAGTCCAGAGTCCAGGTACACCATCGCACCACACCCCTGCAGGGGCTTTGCCACACATACCCCTGTCTGGGCATCACAGCTTGCAGATGTAATGTCCCAATTATCTTCTGAGCTCTCAGCAGCTCAAAAAGATAGGGAGACATCCAGAAACCAGCAGGCCTCTTTTGCCTCTGCACAGTGGCGTAAGTTTGTCCGAGGCGCCCGGAGGCAAGAGGAATGTTGGCGCCCCCCAACCTCCCCCCACTTTAATAAATATATATTACTGTATATACACACACACAACTTCTAGGGTGTGTATAAAACACAGACAAGCATATAATGATCAACGTTTCAGTATTTACTCGCACTATTTTCAAGATCTTGTCGTGGAGTGCCGCACCCTGTAAGTTGTGTGTATGCTGGACATTTTTCTGTAGCCTGTCCTAGTGGGCAAACAGAGAGTGGGAGGGTGGGATGGCAGTGGCTGCCAGCCATGTGGACTAAACAGTATCCCTTCCCTCTCACCCTGTGGGGTAGCAAGAACCAGGGGTGCCAAGAGGAGGGATTTGGTTAAAAAATAAATACATTTTAAAAATTAAATAACTTAAAAAAATTAAATAAATGTAAAATTTTGAGAAAGGGGTGTGGCCATCGGGAGGGGGCATGGTTACGGGGGTCTGTGAAAATTGTATGTCGGCATTGGCAATGGGAAGAACAGGAGGGTCTCTGCATGGCATGCACAGAGAGGGCAGGTTACTGCTGCAACAACTGTCTCTCCCCAGCTCCGCACACAGCACTCTCAGCAGCGTGTGCTGACCTGGGGCAGAGGCTGTGCTGCGGTAGCAGCCTGACCTACTGTATCTCACTGAATGCCCGGCTCGCTGCAATGGGAGAGCTCTGCCCCTCCACCAGACCCGGCCAGGCGAAAAGTAGCCGCTCCCCCGCTCGGCGCCAATGGCAGGGACCTGTGTGTGTGTACTAGGTGAGCACATACAGTACCTGCTACTTTTGCAGGACTCGGCCTCCTCCACATTGCTGGCTTCCCTGCTGCTACATGGGGTCTGCAGGGCAGGCTGACATGGCTGGAGATGAGTCCTCAGTCTCTCCCCCTCGTGTAACAGCAGGTGCTGCTGTCAGCATCAGGACAGGGCTCAGGTCGCGTGCCCACGAAGCAGCCGTCTCCCCCCCCTGTGCACGCCAGTTGAAATGTAGATGCCGGACAGGAGGGGAGGGTGCGCACTGCGTTGCTGCTGAAACGAGCCGCATATGAATGTGGCTCATTTACAGCAGCAACAAGGACATGTAATGGGGGACATGTAATGGGGGGCAATGGAGTCAGTGCCCCCTTCTGGCCAGGAGCCCGGCGGCAAATGACTCCATTGCCTCCCAGAGTTCCGCCACTGCCTCTGCAGTAGAAGGCTTAACAAAAGCCCTGGCCCCAGGGCCAGCAGAGGGCGCTGGTCCATCATCTTCAAGGGCATTAAACCACCCTCTTTTACAAAGGAAGAGGTTGCTGCCACAGTCTGTGGATTTAGGTGATTATGATAATATGCCTGATCTTGAGGAGGGTGAATTTGCTTCTTCAGAGGAGGAGGAGGAGGAGGATGTTTTAGAGTTTGATATGCAAGAGCCTGAACAAGCCTCTCAGAGCTTTGAGGATTTAATTGAGATGGTAAAAATTGCTTGTAATGTGACTGAGGGAGCAGACACTCCTGTCCTTCCTTCTCTTTTTGGTAAGAAACAAAAGCAATCTTCCACTTTTCCTCTGGCAGAGGAACTGGATGATCATGTGCTGCAAGCCTGGTGTCACCCAGACAAAAAATTTCAGGTACTGTACCCCGCAGGTTTTTATTAAATTACCCCCTTCAACCTGAGGTCAGAAAGAAGGTTGAGATACCACCAATGGTTGACTCTTCTGTATCTCAACTGTCTAAAAAGACGGTCCTTCTGGTCCCAGGGGCCACCACCCTTAAGGACACCTCAGACCGTAAGTTAGAGGTAACCTTAAAATATATTTTTTCTGCGGCTGGTGTTTTACAGCGTCCGGCTCAGGTTGGTTGCTGGGTGAATAAGGCCATAGGGGTATGGGCCTCCCAAATTTTTTCAGAAGTTTGTGAGGGTTCTGACCCCGCCTCCATTGTTCAACTTGCTGAACAGATCCAAGAGGCTTCCACATTTTTAATGGAAGCTTCCTCAGATATTTGTATGGTTGCAGTCACAGTTTCTGCACATTCCATATCAGGTTGTAGAGCAATTTGGCTACGCTAATGGCAAGCGGACGCAGAATCCAAACGAGCAGTGGAGGCTCTTGCCTATAATGGGGACGTCCTGTTCTGGCCTGAGCTCGATAAATGGATATCCCAGGCAACACGTGGTAAGTCTCAATTTCTTCCCTCAGCTGCTCCACCAGCTACTCATAGGACACCACAAAGGCCTTCCTTTCAGTCCTTTCGTCACACTAGCAGGGTTTGGGAACCACGACTAGCCAGCTATTGGGTCCTCAATCTTGAGAATTTCCAGATCTCTCACTCTTCCCAAACTCCATGTTTATTCTTGCTTATTTAAAATCGTTGATAGAAATGAAAATCAATGAAAATAGATATTGTTCTTTTTTAAAGTCAACACTAAATCAAGAATTTAATACAAATAGAAAGTACCCTCAGGAGGTCGCGTGGGGACCATCGTCTGTTATCAGCTATCTAGTAGGATTGCAATGATTCTAGTACCTTATTTCTGTGATAACTTAGAACAGGATAATGATGTGGAAGTAGCATATAACACATTTCTGTAGACTGCCCTACCATATTTACCGTCTCTTTGAAGGTATTTTGTGGGCTTTTCCCAGGGCTGTCAAGAGAAATCTTGGGCCCCAGTACAACAACTTCCCAGGGCCCCCTGAACTCTAACCCTCCCTGCCATACTTTCGATTGGGAAGCCAACAGACAGCATTCCGGTGGAAGCATTGTGAGTGATGTTGGGATCCCGGCACCGGTCTGCAAAGCACTGTCGGGATTCCGGTATTCCAACTGCATCCCAACCAAAGTGCATATTCTAATATCTAATGCGGACCCTTTGCGTGCTCAGGCCCAGGTAATCAGTAGCCACTCCTCCCCCCCCTCTCTGGACAACTCATTCCACCCACTGCCTGTGCCAGGTGAATAAGAACTCTCAAACAATCAGAGAGGATGAAAGATTGATGGGGTGTAATGGGCCCCATACATCAGCAATCACAATTTATGGATTTCCAGATACAGGGATTTTATGGCCAGATAAATGGATTTTCAATCTATCTGACTTTGCCCACACATTACAGATTTATTTCAGTGATCGGCAGATTTTTCCATCTAAAGATTGCATCTTCATATCTGGAAATTGCCCAATTGATTGTCATTTCAGCTGTTCATAATGTAAATAGATGAAGAAGACGAATTGGGAATGCCCACACATATAAAAAAGATCTGCAGATAATACCAGATTATTAAACATGTTTAAAAACCTGATTAAGCAATCGATTGGCGATTTTGATTGGGATTGCCAAAAGGGGGAGCCCACACATCTAAAATTAATTGTGGCAATCATCTACATATCTGAAAATTGTCACAATTAATTGCTGATGTATGGGGCCCTTAAACCAAGAGGCTGGAGGCCTAGGTTATGGTATAAGCCGGGGTGGCCAAACCAGTCCTCAAGATCTACTAACGGTCCATGTTTCCCAGACAACCTCGCTGGTGCACAGCTGTAGTCATTACTAAATGTCACATTACCCAGACCACCTAGCTGGTGCATAGGTGTAGTCATTACTAACTGTCACATTTCCCAGGTCACCTAGCTGGTGCACAGGTGTAGTCATTACTAACTGTCACATTTCCCAGACCACCTAGCTGGTGCACAGGTGTAGTCATTACTAACTGCCACATTTCCCAGGTCACCCTAGCTGGTGCACAGCTGTAGTCATTACTAACTGTCACATTCCCCAGGTCACCTAGCTTGTGCACAGGTGTAGTCTTTACTATCTGTCACATTCCCCAGACCAACTTGCTGGTGCACAGCTGTAGTCATTACTAGCTGTCACATTTCCAAACATGCTGTATTCATTCCTACTATAGATTACAGGTTACCTTATATATATAAACTGTTGGTAGATCTTGAGGACAGGTTTGGCCACCCCTGGTATAAGCCGTGTCTTAAGTGCCTGAATGCCTGCTGCTTATCCTGTGGCTGGACAGTTGGAGAACTGACCCCTATCAATCAGCTGTAATGTTTAGAAGCAGCTGGATCAGCCAGACCACCTCCCCCATCATTAAGCAAATCATTGCCGCAGACAGGGGAGGGGCACGGGACAGCGTGGCAGACAGTGCCTGATCGGGCAAAGGGGAACTATTCACAACCCTGCCCATTCGGCACTACTTAAATAGAAAAAAGGTGTGCAGGGGATTGCCTGTAGAACCCATAGACTATAAGCCCCAGTGTCTCCCTAATTATATAAAAGTACAAAAATTGCATAAATGGGGAAAATAGAAATGCAATTGTATTACTTGATTATGGCCGACCATGTGAGCAGCTGGTCCCTGTCTGGTGATCATCATTCTGTCATGGTGACGGGCCTGTTTTTATGTGGAGGCCTGGAGCTGCAGCTTTATCCGCCCCAATGTTAACCTGTTCCTGTTGCCGTGCTACAGGCTGTGATTGTAAAATAAGATGACCTTATTGGATGGTAATTTTAGAGCACAATGGGATTTGCTGGCGAAGTGTCAGTAAATAATAATAATAAATAAATAATTGAGGATGTCAGGAAGGTGCTGCAAAGATCTCATCCCCCCTCTACTGGTTCTGCCCTAACATAATCCTTATAAGATCTAAGCATCACATTATATAACGGATGCCATAAACCCGCTAACAGCACAAATTATGTATAACTAGCTACGTACTTATTATGTTTTCAATGAGTTGGATGTAATTATCAGCATTTTACACATAATTAGCAGCTCTTCCAACACACCCATGGGGTGGCTGCCCAGTGTCGTTTTTGTTTTTGGGGTATCGCCATTAGCCCTAATCCCCATCTTTCTGCCGGGCCGAGTGCTGTTCATGTCGGCCGAGTGCTGTTCCTACCGGCACCAGTGATGTTCCTATCGCCATGGAGGTCTTCGATCTTGATAATTGGAGGAACGATTTTTGCAACAAGCTTTAGCCTTTATCTCGCAAAAAAGCCTGGAGAGTACAGGGAGTACAGGAGCGATGCGTCTCATAACAAAATAATCATCCTCATGCCTCGGCGCTCTGGTCTTGCGTTTAAGTTCTGGAGGATGAGAGACTTTCGGTAGCACTTTAGTCCCCTCAGGGATCTTATGGGGGACACAGACACGGTTCCTCTCCACCCGTGTCTTGATGAACTTGGCCTTGCTCCCATAGGTCATTGTGCTGCGGGCGTCTTCATAGGCACTATCCGCGGGGCTGATGTGTGTGATCATGACCATTCGGCCTTTCCCACTTAGTGCTCCCTTTAGCAGCCAGGTCAGCTTGCTGTCCCGATAGTTTCTATGGCTGCCTGGTTTGTCACGCAGCGCCATGATGCAGGTTCTCAGAGCGAGAAGGGAGCGGTTGATGTAGCCTCCCTCTTTCATGCTCTGGCCACTGTTTGCAGTCTGGCTTGCCCGCTCTGATCCTGCCAGGTCTACCATGTACAGCCTGGCTGTGCTCACACCATCGCTGTCCTCCTGCTGTATGGTGACCTGCATTACTGCATGGGAGCGGGATGAGGTCTTATTAGCGGCGGTGGGAGCTTCAGAGCGCCGCTTATTCCCCTTCTCCAGCAGGGCCATGGCTTCCTCAGGATTGCTAAGGGTGAACTGGGCAATCCCTTCTATTTTGGTGTTGCCATTGGGATCCTCTCTGAGGACCAAAGACCCAGAGGAAGGTCTTAGTAGGTCCCGGACTTTTTCATTGTAGATCTCAGCATATGACAATGATACAGAGAAGTTTTTTCTATTTCCAGTCTCCTCAATGGCATTAAACAGGTCCTTCAGGGTGCGATACATTACTCCGGGCTCACGGGCCTTGCCCATCATAGTAAAGGTCTTCCCGGTGCCTGTTGGGCCGTAGGCAAATATGGCAGCATTGTACCCAGATAGGAGGTCACCCACTAAGGGCCTCACTGTGGAATTATACACAGTCTCCTGGGTCGCTGCCTGGTCAAACACATGGTTGAATTTGAATGTCGTCTCTCTTGTCCTGGTCGAGCGCAGGACGTTGTTAGGATCCTCACCAGGGTCCTGCAGTAGCACTGTCTGCGGTCCTAGCTGGTGGGCGATGCATTGTGCGCGGTTCTTAGTCTCCGTTCTATTAAATGGACGGATGCGCAAAGCGACAGCCACTTGATGATCTTTAGCTTTGTCACTTTTAGTCTCCATCTTATTCAATCGTCAGTCTTCAGAAAAGAATGAGAAATGATCTGTGTTGGCTCTAGTCCAGCAATATCAGATATGAGCCAGGAAGCAGCAAGCGGATGGTTTTATACCCCCTCACAGCCCATTGTGACATCACAATCTGCCCTCACAGCCCATAGTGACATCACAATCTGCCCTATGGCTGAGGGGCCCTGCTGTGTATCTTATCCAGGGCATGCTGGTACATTGGATTCTAACAAAGTTGTATTCCCGTACCTCATCCCTTTAATCCTGGAGACATATCAATTACACAGGTTCTGTGGCTGGCTCACTTCAAGACTCAATTTCTACTGTTTTTTTTTTTTAAACAGCCATCAGACTTCATTCCAACTGTATTTTTTTAATCAGCCACAGAACCTGTGTAATTAAAGGGATGAGGTGTTAACCCTACTTATTACTTATCTGGAGGTGCTCCCAGGAACCTAGGATTAACACCTCATCCCTTTAATTCATGTCGACCTTATGCTTGTGTCAACTTTTTGTCACTGCCAAGCTAAAGCCTGTTGACCTTTTTAATTTGTCAACTTATTGACTGTTGACCAATACGCACTAAATGACTTATTAAAATATGCGGCTTAGAATGGACTATCTGAGCAATATCTTGTAGTGCGCACATTGTTATCGACCTCCCATCCGTCGGCACATGCGGGTCAACTTTGGCTATGTATCCAATGACCTCATGTTCAGCAGTCACAGGTGACCTCACTAAATGATATCGGTAACCAATATCATTCAGTGTGTAAGTGCTATCTAGCTGACCAGCGGCATTGCCTATATATCTTATACCACTTTTACACCAGAGCTGCCGAGTCGCACCCAGGTTTTTGAACTTGGCTCCAACCCGGATGTGACCCGGCAGTTGTTCCTTTTACAATGGCATCCTCCGGCATTATGCTGCGCGGGCGACAATAGCGAAGGCGGGCCCTGAGCCGTCACTTGGAGATTACATCATCTCCAAGCCCCGGGAAACCTGCCAGCCGGGGGTGTGGATCAGCATGTAGTTAGACAGTCATTAAGGCGACACCATTAGGTCGACATGCATTTAGGTCAACATGAGTCCAGGTCGACATGGGTTAGGTCGACAGGGTCATTATGTCGACAGTGTCATTCGGTCGACAGCCAAAAGGTCGACATGGGATTTTTCACTGTTTTTTTACCCGAATGTTGTCACACAGTCAACATGGACACAGGTTAAAGTGCACCGCATCCCCAAGCTGCGCTCGCAATGCTTCGGGGTTGGTGCCTCGCTATGCTTGGCACACTATTTTATTTTCCCATCACGCCCTAGTGGATGGTAGAGCGTGAAATACCGCCTGTCGGCACATGTTGGCTCAAAAAACAGTGAAAAACCCCATGTCGACCTTTTGACTGTCGACCTAACCAACGTCGACCTAATGACCCTGTCGTTTTAACCCATGTCGACCTAGACACATGTCAACCTAAATGCATGTCGACCTAATGACTGTCTAACAACTTGCTGGTGACCCAATGACGTATTCCCCATCCGGGACCCCAGCAACACTGTCCAACATGCTGGGGGCCAAGCCCAGCACCAGGGAAAGCTGCTGGGCTGCCCCCAGCCCCGTTCTGTGAGGTGAATGGATGCCGCACACAGGCATCCATTCACCTCCTCCCAGCAGCGGAGGCTGTGCACGGCCCCTGCCAGGGGCGGATTGGCCCACCGGGAAACCGGGCCATTTCCCGGTGGGCCGGCCCAAAACTCATTAAAAGGGGCCGTCCACGCTTCCCCCTGGGCTGGCTGGGCCGCAGCACTTTGCCCAAATCAAAAATGGCCGCGCTCCTGTTCCCCCTCCACCCGGCCAGCAGAAGAAAGAAGAACAGCAGCAGCAGGTGATCCACCCCCCCCGGGCATACCGCCGCCACCAGCACCCCCCCCCCCCCCCCCGGGCATACCGCCACTACACCCCCCCACCCCCCCACCCCCCCGTGGCATACCACCGCCGCCCCCAGCTCCCCCGGCTCGCATTAGCGCATATCGCCACCCCCAAGGCCAGGTTTCGAGACCCAATCCGCCCCTGGCCCCTGCCCAACCTCTGGGCTGACCGCAGGACGCTGCGGTCTGGAGGTATGGGCTTCCCTATTGGTCAAAATGGGTCCCTGGTTCAGATCACCTGGGTTACCCATTTACACGGCCCCTGACTCCGGGGAAGTGCCATGTCCGACCATGAGCATTTTTTTTACACCAAGCCCCGACCCGGAGTGGAGCAGCAATAACCCGGATCGAGGCTCTGGTGTAAAAGAGATATTATAGTTACCCCCCTCATCTTCTAGTGTTTATGGGGCTTTAGTTGCAAAGCAGATAGTGGTAAATCATAAGCAGGGCTGCCACTAGAAATTTTGGGGCCTGGAACTGACCTTCAGTGGCACTCCCCCCGCCCCCCCACTCGTGCCCGCCTGCACCCCGTCCTTATCTACATAACATACATTTTATTTACAATCTTAGACAATCACTCACATATACTGTACACTTACTAGGCTATGATATGAGGGTAAGTGCATAGCTACCTTCTCCTCAATGCAATAAGATTAATCTTTCTGCCCCTCTCTCTCCAACCTAACAACTCATACACTACTTAGCTGGCATATTCACAAAGGGCCTAATTCTAGTTCACTCGCAAAAGCAAATTCTCTCTCTAATGGACAAAACCATGTGCACTGCAGGGGGGCAGATGTAACGTGCAGAGAGAATTAGATTTGGGTGGGGTTTGTACTTCAAACTGATATCTATATTGCAGTGTAAAAATAAAGCAGCCAGTATTTACTCTGCCCAGAAACAAAATAACTCACCCAAATCTAACTCTCTCTGCACATGTTACATAAGCCCCACCTGGACAGCATGGTATTATCCATTAGAGAGAGAATTTGCTTTTGCAAGTTAACAAGAATCATGCCCATAGTGGGTTATTCTCGTTGACATGCAGTGCTGCGAAGATCGCAGTGCTGCATTTAATTTTTCGCCCTCGTCCACAATTGCCACTGGCCCCCTTCGCAGCCCGAATCCCACCGCGCAACTGCGAATGGATGTTTGGCATGAACATACATTCACAGCATAGGCGTGCGCAGCCCATTTTATTAGGGGGTGCACCGTCAAAGGGGTGTGTCTAGCGCCACCTATTGGGCGTGTCTAGCATTGCCCATTGGGTGTGTCTAACATAGCCAATCATGCATGTTTACCATCATCTATTGGTACTCGCTAAAATATAAAATGTCTCTCAGCCAGAACATAATCTCCGGCCTATTTCAGTTTTAATATTCTTATTACTCTGTATAACAGTGCATGCATATAAAGTTAAAAAAATATATGGATTATGCAGGTATGTAGTGTTATGACAACAGTCTAGTACAATTAACAATGCAAAACACACAATTGATTGATGGGCACTAATTTTAACGGAATACAGGTCTAAAAACCAAAAGACTTTGGTAAAAGGTATTGCTGGTATTGCTAGCGGCAGGGAGTTATTCATAAGGGTGGGGACAGCATTTGGGGGTGCCTGTGCACCCCTAACACTCAATGTGCGCACACCTATGTACAGGCCGCTCATTATTCCATCAGTATACCACTGTCCTGTTCAGCATATTCTAGTCTAGTGCTTACACTCATATCTCTATGCAGTGGTTACTGGCGAATTCCTGCACTGTGTTAGACTCTACATGCCCAGGAAAAGTGGCACTAGATTAGACTGACAGGATCACAGAACCTCTGACCAAGGTTAACACATACTTGCCTCATTTCAGACTCTGTGTGGCCTCTGGGAGGGTGACTGTAGGCATTTACAGCAGTGCTTAGGGATGCACGTAGTAATGAAATGAATCACTACAATGTACAACAAACCCACTTCTCGTTCATGCATCAAAAGCCTCCACTAATACATTACTAATGCTAAATATGGTTCTGCTCTCCTCCAAATAATGCAGCAGAATGCAATGTAATAGGCCATTAATATTATTATTGTCCTTTATAGAATGCAATGGTTGGTCTTCAATGCCAATTAAAAGTACAAAACAAGCATAGCAGAACATAAGTTCATTCCTGCTTAGACTGCAAGCCCTCAGGGGCAGGGCCATTTTCCCTTGTTTTCCTCATAGTACCATCCCTGTCACCAGGGCGCATCTATATCCTCCAGTGACTCTGATCCTGACTGTCTGGCCGCTCGTAGCTACTGTATAAGCTCATTGATTTCTGTTTGCTCCTTACTCCCCCTCATGTAACCCAGTACTGTTTGCCTCAGTCCGCTAGTTGCATCACATATCTGTGGTTATCATTTGGAGTTTTGCTACCTGTATCTATTTTGTTTTTATTGGGCCTAATTCAGCATGGTTTGCTAGTTCGAGAAAAAGCAGTTGCCTGTGATCAAAATGTTGTGGCCCATAAGAAAGAATAACCGCCCCATGCAAATTGCGAGCACTTCATAAAAACCGAACCATCAAATAGGTATTTTTTCCATCTGAGTAAATCTAGGGCTTCCACTAATCTGTTGAAGAACCAGGCTGGAAGTGTACATTACTGATGTCAGAGACCCACCCAAAAAAGCCTTGGCACACCTAATCAGTTATGCGCATGTGCAGGGCTTCTTTGCGAAAACCCTTGCTGACCTGCACTGTTGGCGTGGCACTCGCAGAGGGGAAGGGGGCGGAGAGGGCCGTGGTGGGGATGGGGCATAGCAACGCCCAGTGTTTCATGGGCATTCCCATGCAAATGCTGGGCTATCCCATGCAAATGGAGGCATGACATGGGGTGATGGGGCAGGCGGGTGATGTCACATGTCAGCCACCCGCCCTGTCTTTGGCCAGAAGCCCGCAAATATAAGTCAGTCTCCACTGACTTATATTTGCGAGCCCTGGAGAAATCATTTGATGGTTGGCGAACATAGAATGATTCCGCTGGCTGCAGGCACATGCAAGGGCATGTGTCTTTGTGACACTTCCCCTCGCATGGATATGGTGTGGGGGGGGGGATTCATCGAGGCGGAAGGGTCTGCCCTCTGGGACTCGGTAAGCTGCGAGCTTCGCAGCTTACTGAGTCGACCAGAATAAGGGCCTAAGTGAGTATGTATGGACTGTACAGAGGGATGCAAATTTGGAAATATTTGAAAAAGGCAGACAACACGATCAAAATGGATTTTAAAAATGGGCTTATGCAAAAACATAGCAAACTATGCAAACTTCTGTGTTGCTATTTTAAAGTTGTATAGTTGAACAAAGAGTTTATATTTTACTATAGTTACTTAGAAATACCTAATATACAGTTGTGCTCATAAGTTTACATACCCTAGCAGAATTTGTGATTTTCTGGCCATGGTTAGTGGTTGGGTGAAGCCATTTATTGTCAAACAACTGTGTTTACTCTTTTTTAATCATACTGACAACAGAAACAACCTAAATGATCCTGATTAAAAGTTTACATACCCCAGTTCTTAATATCGTGTATTGCCCCCTTTAACATCAATGACAGCTTGAAGTCTTATGCTGTAGTTGCGGATGAGGCTCTATCGTATTTTAGATTGTAAAGCTACCCATTCTTTTTAGCAAAAAGCCTCCAGTTCCTGTATATTCTTGGACTGTCTTGCATGAACTGCACATTTGAGATCTCCCCAGAGTGGCTCAATGATATTGAGTTCAGGAGACTGAGATGGCCACTCCAGAACCTTAACTTTATTCTGCTGTAGCCAATGACCGTTTGACTTGGCCTTATTTTTTGGATCATTGTCATGTTGGAACGTCCAAGTATGTCCCATGCGCAGTTTCCGGGCTGATGAGTGCAAGTATTTTCTGATAACATGCTGCATTCATCTTGCCATAAATTTTGACCAAGTTTCCAGTGCCTTTGTAGCTCACACATTCCCAAAACATCAGCAATCTACCTTCGTGTTTCACAGTAGGAATGGTGTACCTTTCATCATAGGCCTTGTTGACTCCTCTCCAAATGTAACGTTCAATTTCGGTCTCATCACTCCAATTGACTGTGTTCCAGAAGTTTTGAGGCTTGTTTCTATGCTCTTTGGAGTAGTGTAAGCAGGATGCTTTGTGGCATTTGCATAGTAATGGCTTTCTTCTGGAAACTCGACCATGCAGCCCATTTTTCTTCAAATGCCTCCTTATTGTGCATCTTGAAACAACCACACCACTTTTGAGTCCTGTATTTCAGCTGAAGTTATTTGTGGATTTTTCTTTGCATCCCGAACAATTTTTCTGGCAGTGTTGGCTGAAATTTTTGTTGGTCTACCTGAACATGATTTGGTTTCCACAGAATCCACCATTTTCCACTTAATTTAACACTGCTTATTGGCATTTTCGATTGCTTGAATATCTTTTTATATCCCTTTCCTGTTTTATACAGTTCAATTTCCTTTTCCCACAGATCCTTTGACAATTCTTTTGCTTTCCCCATGACTTAGAATCCAGACAGTGCAGTACTGGATAAAAGATGCAAGGGTCTTTCAGGAGACCAGAAACTCACTGACCTTTTATACACAGACACTGATTACAAGCAAACAGATCACAGGTGAGGATGGATACCTTTAGTATTCATCCAAACCCGTTTGTGTCAACTTGTGTGCATGTTATCAGGCCAAATTCTCCAGGGTATGTAAACTTTTGATCAGGGTCATTTGGGTATTTTCTGTTGTCATTGTGATTTAAAAAAGAGTAAACAAAGTTTTTTGACCATAAATGGCTTTGCCCAACCACTAACCATGAGTGAAAGAAAAGTTTGTGAATTATCATTCATATTCTCTGACAAATGGCCAGAAAATCACAAATTCTGCTAGGGTACAGTAAGTAAACTTGTGAGCACAACTGTCCCTAATATATGTGTACAAATATTCAATGTACTGTATATTAAATATTTGATCTATTACTGTAAAATATTGCATATGCAGAACTCAGTTATTGTCTTCTTATTGTTACAGATATGCCACCAATTCTTCCAATGGACCTTAAAGGAGAACCTGGACCAGCAGGAAATCCTGGTCCAAGGGGACCTCCAGGACCTCCAGGACCCCCTGGGAAAACAGGTGTGGGAAAACCTGGATTACAAGGACAGCCAGGCCCTGTCGGTCCTCCTGGCTTCTCTAGCATTGGAAAACCAGGTTTACCAGGAATGCCGGGCAAAGGTGGTCTCAAGGGATTACCTGGTACAAAAGGGGAGGCTGGAATTAGGGGTGAACAAGGACCTCGTGGGATGCCTGGCTCTCCAGGTATCCCTGGCCCTTCAGGTATATCTTCTAATGGAAAACCAGGTGTGCAAGGTGGTCCTGGGCAGCCAGGTATAAGGGGTGAACCTGGTCAAAAGGGTGAGCCAGGACCTCGTGGAGAGAAAGGTATTAAAGGAGAAACTGGTCTTGGTAAGCCTGGCATGCCAGGCACTCGTGGAGCTGGAGGTCCACCAGGACCCATGGGACCACCTGGTCTACCAGGTAATGGAAATCCTGGACTTGCTGGATTACCTGGAGCATCGGGAGATAAAGGAGATATGGGTCCACCTGGGGTACCTGGTATAGGTGGTCAACCAGGGCCACAGGGCCCCCCAGGAAAACCAGGATTTGATGGGATTGGTAAACCAGGTTTAGATGGATTACCAGGATTACAAGGGCCACTTGGTCCTAAAGGGGAACCAGGAATACGAGGTTTGCCAGGGCTGCTAGGGCCACCAGGTTATGGAAAGCCAGGTTTGCCTGGTTTGAAAGGGGATAGAGGATCTGCTGGAATGCCAGGAGGAATAGGGGATATAGGAGAGCCAGGTTTAGATGGTGAACCTGGTGAACAAGGGCCACAAGGTATTATTGGGCCTCCGGGACTTCCTGGGTCAATGGGATTACCAGGAAAAAATGGTTTGCCTGGCTTAAAAGGTGACATAGGACGTAGTGGGCCACCAGGGACACCTGGAATTCCAGGGAACCAGGGTCAAAATGGGTTTGTAGGTAAACCAGGATTCCCAGGTGAAAGGGGTCTTCCAGGTTCTCAGGGACTTCAAGGGCCAACTGGGCCGAAAGGAGATGGAGGGCTTATGGGTCTTCCAGGTTTGCCAGGTCAAGCAGGTAGCCCAGGAACAAAAGGAGAAGGGGGGATTCCAGGGCAAACTGGACCAAGAGGTCCTGCTGGCATTCCTGGATTGCAAGGGTCTTCTGGTCCCATTGGGCCACAGGGATTACCAGGATTAAAGGGGGATAAGGGTATACCTGGTCTACCTGGCAACAGTATCAAAGGTGAAATAGGTCCCATGGGGCCACTAGGACCACCAGGAAATCCTGGCTCCCCAGGTGTAAATGGTCAGCCTGGACCACCAGGTCAACCTGGACCACCAGGTCCACCAGGCATCTATAACGATGCAACAATTGCTGGTCTACACTTGCCTGATGGAGGAGTCGAAGGAGGTACTGTAGGAAATGACAAATCTGGAAAACCTCAATATGGCACAGGAGAACTGTCAGCCAAAATAGCTCCAGCGTTCACTGCCATACTAACGACACCATTTCCTCCTTCTGGCATGCCAATCAAATTTGACCGGACTTTGTACAATGGTCACAATGGTTACAATCCTCTTACTGGAATATTTACCTGTTCTGTGCCTGGAATCTATTACTTTGCTTACCATGTTCACATCAAAGGCACCAACATCTGGGTTGCTCTATACAAAAACAATGTTCCTGCTACCTATACGTATGATGAATACAAGAAAGGGTACATGGACCAAGCTTCTGGAAGTGCAGTACTAGAACTTAAGGAAAATGACCAAGTTTGGGTCCAGATGCCATCAGACCAAGCAAATGGATTATATTCAACAGAGTACATTCATTCTTCCTTCTCTGGCTTCCTCCTTTGTCCCACATAATTGACATGCAATACAATTTGCACCCCTAGGCATAAACTATCTTTAAAAAATGACATGGAAAACAAAATAAAAAAAATGATCTACAGTATATATATATAAATATATATTCACTGGGGCAAAGAGAAGTGTGAAGAAATTAAAACTTGTTTTAAAAGTTCACGTTGAAATAAGACTTTTCAAGGTTTCTTTTCTCATTGAAATGTGCAAAAAAACAAGGGTGGTAACATTATTATCTAGTGACATTTAACACAGAACAAATATGGAGGCTTCTGGCAAGATGACAATGCCATGCGGTTTAATGTACTTCAGCTTAGAATTTACTGGGCCCTACAGACTATGGATTTTTTGTGTTTGTTCTTTTTTTCGGGTATTTTCCTGTACCTGCTACGTATGTTGCATATTATTTTAGTCTTAACAACACTGCACCTACATTTAATGTAGTGAGGATGACCTAACCAGATCAGTAATGGTTTCATATTGTTTTACAGTCTATCAAGAATAGTAGGTATTGCTTTTATAGCATTTTGTTTTCGTATGGTGTTCTAGCTATATGGATTATTTGGAAGGCAGGTTAGTAAAAGGTATAGAAATGAAGAGCAGCAGTTAAAGTATTACATAGTCAAGATATATTTTAATAAACACCAATCAATACAAGCAATTTACTAAGGGTTAAGCACTGATACCAACATATTTGTACTTGGTGTTAAATGAGTCTCCCTCCTTAGAAAACGTTATCAATGCATACATGCTGCCCTGCATCTTTTCACATCTATATATAAAATAATGTAGCATTTATAATTCAAGGTTACAGTTACCTGAAAGTGATAGTCAATATTAATGCATCTATATTTCAGTCCGTTCAGGACAAAAATTTTTTCCCAAACTATATAATGTGAAATTGAGAGGAACATGGATCACATGGATCTAAAACAAATGATTGAAGGTGTAAAGATGTACTCGTAAACAGAAGAGCAGGCCAGTAACTAGGATAATGGCACAGGGGCTTTACTTAAGAAGAACTGAGGATACCAGGCCTGGTTTATAAGGTGCAAGTTGCAAGAATTAATTAGCTCAAGTGACTGATATTCCAGACTGACTTTAATGATTCTCTATTCTGTGTCACATTTTAAAACTCATTAAATGCAATTTCATGTATGTGCGTTCCAAGCAACGTCTTCTGCTCCCGATACCAGTTGTACTAGATAGAGTGAATTATGAGGCATCCGATAGTAACTGGCACTTATACACACAGATATGTTCAATCATTAGTGTAGTGTATGTTCTATCATTAGTGTAGTGTATCTTATTATTGACAATAGGCTATGTAGGTAACTGAGTGTAATCCGTTTCTGTATAGTTAATGCACTGACTTTGTTTCATGGTACCTGGCCTATTGCCTTAAGCAGCTTTGTGCTGTTGGTAAGTCCATCTGTTCAGCCATGTATATATAATATAGGGCACATACTGTAGTTCACCCCACATTGATGACTAGTCGTGTTTTTTTTATTTATAATTCAGCTGGAGATAAGCTGAATGGCTACCTGCAGTATAGGATACAGTCTAGTATATGCCATGGTGAAACGATGCGATACGATGCAACCTCATCTATTAGCCAGAGAGAGTTTTAGCTGTTTCAAGACATTTTTTTTAGATATTGCTTTGTTTTTAAGAAATATGACCATGTTTTTTATGTGTGGGTAGGGAGGGTTCTTTTAAGCTTCCCTTCGCCATTCAGTGCCTTTTTAATAAAATACTGTTACTTGTAATCTTTTTATTTTATTATCAGTTGTTTGCAATGGTGCTATGCCCTACTTACCAATGTTATATATTCATATAGTGCAATATTACTCTAAAACAGCAACTATGGTTTATGAAGACACCATTTCTGTTTGGTCCTGCTAATATCAATGCATTTTGGATTGTAATGCTTGAATTGTAACCAAATTTGGGGTAAGGAGTTTTGTTATTGAGCTTCAAACACTAACTTCCTCCACTGCAGGCTGTGAACATGCCAGGTGACCAGGGTTATCTTCAGAGGAGCTTTTAATGATCACGGGTCAAATTTCTCTATCTTGGCGTGCTCAAAAATGTTCCCTTAGATTATGTGCAGAAATTATGTTATATGAAGTATATTGAATTAACTGGTTGGAAAGTTTATTCACTATGCTAAATCATAACTATTATTAGTTCATAGGAAGGTGCTTAAATTCCTGGATGTTATACATTTATTTTAAAGAAAATCCAAGGTGGAATAATGATCTGAGCATAATCGTTTTACTTTGTCCCTTCAAATAAAACAATGGCTTTCCATTATTTGGTTTAAGGGAAATTCAGTTTGCCTTATAATTCAATAATGTTAAGTGCGATATAGGGGTCACAAATTAGGCAATAATTAAAGTATAAAGCAGCCATTTCAACCATTTGCCAAAGCAGCAGTATCCATTAGGCCAGCCATGGCCAAACTGTTGCCCTCCAGTTGTTGTGAAACTACACATCCCAGCATGCCTTGCCATAGTTTTAGCATTCCCTAATGGCAAAACTGTGGCAAGGCATGATGTGGCAAGGCATGATGGGACTTGTAGTTCCAAGCTGGAGGGCCATAGTTTGGCCATGCCTGCATTAGGCAGACTTGGCTCCGCCTCCGACTAAGGGCCCAGCAGTTGCTGTGGTACTTCCTACAGTACAGTTGAAATCAGGATCTAAACACATTATTATCATGAGCAAAACTGCACAGCAAGGAGCATTATTCAAATGTGCCCTATTTAGCCCATTATATCACTTCAGTTCTATAACATAGCTTTGCAACAGTAAAACTGTTTCTATAGTGTTTAAGATGAAGTGCACCAAAAGTTGTTATGGGCTGTGTAAATTGCAACTCCTTTAGTAGTTGATACAAAACTCTGCTCCTCCAGATATATCATCAACAGGCTCCACAAACTCAGAAATGGAATATAATTCTGATAATCAAAGTGCATGACCGCTAAAGGAGATTTTGCAATATATTGCTTTTTTGTAAACAAAGCCCAAACCAGTTTATGATATGCAAACTAATAACATTTTCATCAACACTGCACTATACTGACCTTTGTTAGAATTTAGTGTGCAATGTAATAATCAGCCATTATTAATCATACAGACAAATATATTACTTGAATCTATTCCAAAAAAGAAGCAATACTTGTGCAGTTTCCACCAAAATATTAGGACAATTGTGATTTGAATATTTCTATGAAAAATGAAAGTCATATGTTGAAATGCAATTTAAAGAGCAACTTATCAGAACTCTAGAACCTGTTGTCTGAGGCAGCGTTATAGATGGTGATGAGGGTTGGCCCTGTTCTGCACATTATATGGACTTTTTGTGGGTGGCTGAAACAGGATTTTCACAAAGTGGGTAAGGGGGGGTTCCTGTCCAGCCAAAGCTGACTGCCTATGTTTTTGCTGACTGGATAACATAGAGACAGTTTCCTAATAAAATATCTGAACTCTGTCCTGTCTGCGGTTTCATTTGTACGAATGAGGTGTGTGTGAAAGATTTAGGCAGCTGTTAGTTAGCTCAGAGAAAACCTTTCAACCTCCATTAGTGTTTCCAGTGTATGAGAGTGTATTGTCTGTGTACAGTGTATTGTCTGTGTGATTGCATAAATCACTGTAAGAAAGTCCCTCACAAGAATAAAAGAAAACAGCAAACAAGCAAAAAATGAATTCCTTCCTTATTGAACTTACGGTTTAATAAGGCAAAAGGTCTAAATGCAGACAGGTTTGGAATAGCCATTATCATTGTACACCAGTATAGGTCATTTTATAGTATAAAATAGAGGAAGCTGGATCTGTTTCCTTATGTGCAAAGTACCAGTGTTTGGTATTTTAAGCATGCACAGGACCCGTGATTGACAGTCTGATGTCGTTTCGGGGTAGTAAAGAGGTCATGTTCTCTGACATTGGATGGAGACTTCCTGCTTCTGCAACGGGTGGCTTGGGCATCCCAATTGGTGCTGCAAGTTGCCCAATGGTGAGTCAGTGTTTGACATCTCCTAGGACACAGGTCACCTCCTCCTGTAGTGCCATACAGCCAGATTAAGCCTTCGGGAGGGCCCGGGTCACTTTAGACCAGGGGTGGCCAAACCTGTCCTCAAGATCTAACAACGGTGCATGTTTTCCAGGCAACCTGTGGATCTATAGTAGGAATGAATGCAGCAGGTTTTAAAATGTGACAGTTAGTAATGACTACAGCTGTGCACCAGCTAGGTAACCTGGAAAACGTGGACCGTTGGTAGATCTTGAGGACCGGTTTGGCCACCCCTGCTTTAGACAGTGGGGGCCCTCCCTCTTGTCATTACTGGCTGCAAACTGCTTGGGAGAATATTACACTGTCAAAACATAGAGTAAAGGCAGTATAAATTTGGACAACGGGTGACTGCAGGGATATATATATATATATATATATCAATCACATAAAAAGCCTGTGTTTGTCCCTCTGTACCTTAATTTGTAGGAGACCTCACAGACTCAGCGCTGCCTCTGATTAAAAACCCTCCTATGATGAGGCTGCTGCTGTCCTCCATGGGCCTGATAAGCATATGATGAACTCCACCAATTACAGCTCAGCACAAGCCTCTCAGCCTCTGACCTCTTCTGCAAAGTCTCATGGGACTTAGTCAACTCCCAGTAATGCACTGCACACTTGTACAGTCAGTGTGCCTTGGCTCCCGATGCTCAGCACCCTTAATCATTGTCACATTGGCAGATAGGTGAAGCTGTAGCACTACCCCACTCCCATGCACAAAACCTTTAGCTAAAAAAAAAAAATTAAATACATGCTGCACACAGTTAGGAGCTGATTGGTTGGTACTTAATCAATCTCCACTTTTCAAGACTTCAAGTACATCTGGCCCATTACATGCACAAAACTATAAGATCCAGATTCAGTAAGAGGAAGTACTTTGAGAAAGTCTCCATTGCCTAGAAGACTAAACGCATTGACGTCACATCAACTGCTTTGGTCTACAGCTACTAGCACTTTACCCACCAGTCGGCATCCAGAGCAGCATGATTCATCAGTTACGAACATGGTGCTCCTGTGTGGCCTTCAGCTAGCATAAACACATCTATCACTGCACTTGTGCATGTGCTAGTTTCGACATACAGGTCTGTCATCCTGCTTATACAGCCATTTGGTCTACTTTTTTTTTATTACATTTTTTTATTGAAGAATGAACATCAGGTTGTTCAATCGGTAAACAGGCTTACATAAAAAAATTCCCGTCCCTAAAGCCTTAGGTAATAGAAATTACAAAGAATTCTCCAGAAGACACTAAATGGAGTACTCAATCCAGGATTCTGACTGCTGGAACGTCCTGACAGTCAGAATCCCAGGCCATTTTTGTTTCTCTCGATTGCAACTCGACAGCCAGAATTCAATGTTACAGCTGTCGAGTGTTGGAAAGTCAGAGGATTGGAGAAAACAGCCGCGGATTGGCAAAAAACGTCTGTGTCCGTTTCCGATAAAACAGATCCGACTTGTTTTGAGTTCGGATCTGTTGCGTCGGAAACTGCTTTCAATGCTTTCGGAAATGGCAGAATTGAATAGGTGAGGGACTATATTTCTGCCAAAGGATATAGCAGCCAGGATTGATTACCCACCTAAGTATTAAAGCAAATTGGTGAGTAGCATGTTTGCTCCTTATTATGAAAATAGAGCTTGCTATAACATCCCCCAATTCAGTTACTACTGGCTTCTGTATAATATCATACCTCCCAACAGTCACGATTTCAGCGGGACAGTCCCGATTACCGGGTCCTGTCCCGCTGTCCCACTCGCGGCCGGAGGTGTCCCGCTGTGGGGGGGGGGGGGGGGGCAGTTGGGAGCCCCCCCCCAATTTAACAGAATATTCCCGGCCGAAAACGGGGACGCTGCTCATTTGCATAAGCCATGCCCCTCATTTACATAAGCCGTGCCCCCTTTTTGGTCGCTATTTCTGCAGCTACAAAGTTGGGAGGTATGTAATATAGAGAAATAATCTGAAGACAGAGGGGGAAATTTATTATATTGGGAGTTCTATTTCAGATGTGATGTTGCTATGGGCAACCATCTATGTCTTTTTTATTTATTACCTTCTAGAAGATAATAGATAGTACCTGATTGGTTGCCCATAGCAACATCCCTTCTGAAGCAGAACTCCCATTTTAGTAAATTTCCCCCAGAATATTTGACATTGTATAGATCCTATGGTATCATTAATGACTATAAGAGGACAAATGTCGAGTGCCCTATGAAATATGAAATGTTATATATGAATCAAGGAGATCATATT
The DNA here is from genome assembly GCF_055691185.1 of Crinia signifera. Lineage (NCBI taxonomy): Eukaryota > Metazoa > Chordata > Amphibia > Anura > Myobatrachidae > Crinia > Crinia signifera. The sequence continues at coordinate 195,894,397 of NC_139218.1, forward strand.
AATGTTTTCAATTCAGTATTATTCTGTAAAGTGTGCACTGAAAGTCAATGAATATTATTTAACTAGCAGCATCCAGAGTAAAAAAATAAATAAATGCACATGTACACAGAGTCATGGTATACCAACCAAGTCACAAAGCCCATTATGCCCTGCAGTATAAACAAAACAAAATTGTGTGTGTGTGTGTGTGTGTGTGTAGTGAAGAAGGTGTTGCCAGGCAGGGCCGGCTCTACCACTAGGCAGCTTTAGGCAGCTGCCTAGGGTGCTAGGATCTGGGGGGGCGCCACCAAGTCTGCAAATCAAAAAATTAAGGATGTCTATGAGGATCCTTGTTGTACATAATGCAGGTGGCGGCTGTGGAACTTCTAAGACCTCACCTCCATACTTCCCTTGAGGCACACTTCCTACATTGCTGCCCCCTCCTCCTTGTACTCTGTTGTGGGTGGCAAAGGGGAGGGTGCAGAGGAAAAGCAGGGGACTTGGCCACCTTCCCAGGGGGGGGGTCATGGGGATTGGATAACCGCATGATCTAAAAAAAATGGGGGGGGGGGAGTAGCTTGAAGTTTTGCATAGGGTGCTGAGAAGCCTTGCACCGGCCCTGTTGCCAGGTCAATAGTGTAAACACAATTAAAATAAAAAACTTCTATGTAAAAACCGGTTGTATCTTTATATATTTTGCCAGGCCATATAATCAATATACATTTTTTAGAGAAAAAGTACATATGTTTATTTGATCATACAAAAAAGTTTTCAGTGATAATTATTCCAACCACAATGCACCTGTTTTCATTTTTTATCAATTAGCACAGTGTTGATTCAAATAAGACAAATATATTGGAGCTAGAACTTAAACCGTACTATGTCCTTATTTTAATTATTGGGGTGTAGACCATATACAATACTGTTTGCTGAGTCCCAAAACCTTGGGAATAACACACACACAGTAGGTTCCTGTAGCGTAATTATAGAAAATGCTAATTTCCCGATAGTAAAGATACAAAGAAAAAACATATAACGCGCTGGAAACAATATATATCTGAATTAATGCAAATATTTAATAGACTAAAAAAAATTATTTAAGTACACATATAGTATATAACACTGGCCAGTGATAAAAAACACAATTTCTTAAAAACACAATTAGTTGCAGAAGAGAGAAAAAATAAAAATAAATTATCAGAATTAGCGGTATAATTCTGACTGAGCAACCTCATCTCCGGAGTGCTAGAGAGACAAGAGCCCTGTTACCTGCAGTAAATCTCCTGGGTTTGGTAACCACACCACTTGCAACCCAACCCGGAGCCTGGATTTCCAGGAACTTTAAAAAGACTGCTGCAACACAGCCCCAAAAAACTGCACCGGTGCACATACAGCAGGTACAGGGAGATCTCTCCCTTTGGACTTTTATATTTTATTTTTTCTCTCTCCCCCTCTCTTCTTTTCCAATCTAAGGGAGGGGTACTAAATATATTTTTATTTTTTCTTCATATTTTTCATTGTGTCTGGCCAGGCAAAATGGAATATATAAGGGAGCCACTAACTCTCCCCACCTATATATGGGATAAATAGAACATCCATACCCAATTGGTGTTGAATTAACCACACTGGATTTTGTCTGCAACTAATTGTGTTTTTATGAAATTGTGTTTTTTATCACTGGCCAGTGTTATATACTATATGTGTATTTAAATAATTTTTTTAGTCTATTAAATATTTGCATTAATTCAGATATATATTGTTTCCAGCGCGTTATATGTTTTTTCTTTGATTCAAATAAATTGTAGCTTCCACAAGCCGGTCCAATATGTGCAGTATAAACATAATATATATATATATTGGTACTTGTTTCCTAGCACGGCGCCCATCACATGGCATTGTGTATCTTATTTAGTGGTCTGCGATGCGATGCTTGTACAATTAAATATCGCATAGCATCGCATGCCAGCAAGTGGGATGCGATGCGATTTTTAATTGTACAAGCACCCATGCCATGAGATGTGATGGGTGCTTACAATGAGATGTAACCCCAAGTATCCACGCCATCCCGAAGCGTGGCGAGGGGCAGAGGTATGCGTCCTCCGACCTTTTTATACCCCCACTATCCACGTTGGCGTGGCGTTGATTCTAGATAGTGTGGCGAGCCCGAAGCGTGGCGAGCGGACACGGGTTACTTTTCATGTATTCCGCATCCCCTCGCCACGTGAGGAATTTGTAGTCCAAGGGGTTAATATAGGACCAATGTTTCCCAGTGCTCTATAATTCCAAGAGCTCAAGACTCCCATTGTGTAGCTCACTCTGACATCCGATTTGTTTAGGGATTGTGCTAGTTATCCCACAGCTTTTCCAATCTCAGATTCAGTTCAGCAAGGTGTGCTATAATTTGGGAGAGGTGGGTAGGTCACAAGATAGAAAGGACTCTTGTCAGCTGAAGGTTAAATGGTGCTCAACGCGTTTCCCCGGATTGGTAAGTGTCCGGCTTCCTGAGGAGCAGAGTGAAATCCCGGCTGCTCCAAGTCTGTGTATGGATCGATGATCTGCATATCCATTCACAACCCACTCACCATCGAATGATTTTCCCAACCTGTGCAAGTTTTAGTAACTGACCCTTATATAGATTTTACAGTGACTTCCTATCAGTCAAGGCATTGTTATTAGATTCATTTCTGTTTGGCCTTCGCGCATGTGTACTACAATCCTTACACATGCACAATCGTTTGACAATCGATAATATAACAGTAGAGAATGGTATAGTGCTCACCTTGATGAGTATCTACTATAGCTGCTGGTCTCAAAAAGGCGGCTGGTCTCCTGTAATAATGGCTGTAATATTCTGGACACTTTGCAGGTATGAAATAGGTAATGGTTTATACTGAGGTCATAAAGTTACCATATTTGAGATATGAGCTTATATTATCGTTTGAAATGGGGTGTAGAGACCTGCGCTTTGTTAATTCTGTATACAATGAGTTATGCTCAAATGAAATGCCAGAGTGATCTATAACATGAATGTTATCAGATTTTTTATTGGTCACAACCAAATGCTTGTATTTAAGTAATGGTACTGGGCAAAGGTGATTTTAACATTGTTTTTGGGTTATGCAAGAATATGTAGAACTTGTTTTATTAAATGTAAGCGCTACTGTAATTTAATATCAAAACAACCTAAACCGTTCTCTTGTAAAAAACAAAAATCAATAATGAAGGGCACGAAGTGGTTACTTAGGCACACTAATATAAGGCAGTCAATTAAAATTGATAGTGAAGATTTTGTCTTAGTCAAAGTCTAACTGCTGAAGCAGCTTTGGATTATGTGCACACTCGCCCAGAAGAGAGTAACTACAGTCTGTGGGTGGGATGTTCTAACACCCGCAAGCCCCCCTCCGCCGCACATCGCCTACATAATTATTGCATATGCTGTAACATATGCAATAATTATGGCAAAGGACAGCTCTTGTGTTAAGAGCTGTCCTTTGCGGTGAGTCAGCGGGTCCTGGTGGCTCCCCCCTCCCTCCTTTACCCGGCGCTGCTGCTGCCCTGCACTTGGAAGAGGATCACAGTGCAGGGAGGAGGAGGTCCGGACACAGGTGGGGGCGGTGCAGGGCGGCAGTAGGGCGGGGGATGTTTAGAGCATCCCAAAATGCTGGGAAAAACCCAGATAACTGGGTTTTCACCACATTTTTAGTTTAGAGAATCTCCCCCTGTGTATGGTAGTCCCTCCTGGCTGGCTTGCTGTGTATGCAGCTTACAGCACGGGAGTAGGCTCTCTCAGTGGGGAATGTGTACGGTGCTTGGTAGTATATAAATGCAATATCCAGGGGAGGGGGCCGGGGGATGGGGGATGGGTGGTGCAGGTCATTATGAAGTACGCTAGGTGCAGGTCAGTGGCTAGGGAGGCTGGTGTCCCATCCTCGAATGGTGCACCGGCAAGTACCTGATCTCCTTGGTCTTCGTGCTCCACCACCGCCCCTCTGCAATTCTTCCTCTTTTGCTACGGTCTGCGTGCACCAAATTGGGGGAGGGACTAAAGTCCAGGAAATAAAGGGGAAAATTACCAGCTAACCACCCACTTGATTACCCACCCTGATTACACACTGATTATGCGCCTCCACACAGCTATACAGCAGATTCAGTATGTTTTATTGATGGTCAGGATGTCGGGGTCAAAATCCCGATGCTGGCATCATGAATGGTGACAATGCCGGTAGGGGTATGGAAGGTAAGAAACCCCCTCCCCCCCAGCACCCCCTAACATCCCACCTTAGTTTCTAACCCTAACTCTCCCTCTCAACAGCCTTAACAAAACCGTCCCTCCTTAGTGCCTAACTCTAACTACCCTCCTTAGTTGGTGCCTAACCCTAATCCCCCATTGCACGCTACATTCTCACCTCACTTGGCAGCCAATTGGCATTTCGTCTGTCAGGACTCCGGCGCTGGTGTTCCGACCCTGCTCAGACTCTGGTGTGGGGATTCTGTATTGTGCCAGGATTTTGGTGTCGGGATCCTGACCGATGGGATCTTGATTGCCGGTATTTTACCTGCATCCCAACCTAGACACCTGCGTAGGGCCCAGCAGGTCACCATAAAGATATCATGGCCATCCAAAATGTTCCCAGGGGAGCATTGCATGACTACTACATGATGTCATGACATCAAATTGACCTGCCCCCATTCCCAAAATCACTTTTTTGTTCTTTGATAGAATAAAAAATGTCGGGACACAAAATGGTTTCATCCACTTTATGGAGCAGCCAATTTACTTTAAATGTGACACAGGTATTAAACCTACTTCCAAAAGACCTAGAGCCTGTACACAATGCTGATGGTCATGCAGCTGAGCATTTATCAGTAAACTGTGCACGCTCCAAAGTACTCTATTGATGTTGAATGCAACCAAAAGTTAAAATATAATGCTATGGATTGTCTTGGGAAGTAGGGCCCCATACAGGTATTTTGACTACGCCCCATGAGTTCTAAATCCACCTCCACAGCTATATCTTAAGCAATCTGTCAACACATCACAATAATGGAGTCCACAACGTCAAATACCACAGAACCTGCCATCATGCTTACTACACTCCAAGTTACTTCAGCTTCACTCAGCATACAAATGAGTGAAAGTTTTCCCACAGAATTTTCACCTTATTTCCCATTTGGACCTGGTCTTACATGGTTTTCCATTTGTATTTAAGTCACAAAACTTTATATTATTTCAGAATGTCCAGAATTCCTCTATCACTTAGTTGTGCCTGGTGATCACCATTGTCAATGACACTACAGAGGGGCATGAATTAACAGCATAGTTGTCACTGCACTGTAAGTTCTGCAGTATGTACTAATACAGAGCAGAGTGTCATTCTGCCAAGTGGTGACGTGAAAGAGGACCGCAAGGATTAAATCTATGGAACTTTGCACCTCTGCAAAACTGCTTGTTCTGGCTGTGGTTCTGACAATGTAGCTCGTTGTCATTTTTCACTTACAAAATAAATCTATACACATATAAATCTAAGTCAAACAAATGAACTCTTTTGTGGTTATTTTTTTTGGTGTGTGTTTGATCTGTTACTCGGAACCACTTTAAAGAGGTGCAATATAATTTTGAAATTGTTTGACAATTAGGCAGATCCATTACATCTCTGACACAGTTTACATAGCTTTCCAGCCGCCTGAGATGCATGACTTGGAGGATACTGGAGACTGTGGGTTATGGCATTAAAATTGCATATTTTGAGACTGGGGAGTCAAATGAGAGATCCTGGGGTTCAGAAATGTGTCAGCATCTGGAAAGCCACCTGGCAAACATGTTAAAAAATACTGTATATTGAGCCAATTCACAGCAATTTTTAAATCCAAAAACTATAAAAATAAATGTAGCACACAAAACAAGTATATGAAAACCTTTCTATGAAAGTTGCATATGTTTAGAAGAAATATGTTTTTCATCCTTTATTTGATGGGTTTTTAAATATCAGAACAGTTACGATATAAAGACAAATGGGTGCAGGGTGAATTGGCAGAGCCAGCCCTAATTAATACAGTATGATGCCCTATGCAAGATTTTGGCTGGTGACCCCTAGCACCACCACTAGTTCAGAAACAAATTTACACATAGACCCCCACATTAAATTACAGATGTGTGTGGATTATGGAGAGGTACACACTGGTGACTGAAGTGAGAAGGCGAGGGACATAGAGACATAAACCTTGGTGACTGGGGGGCAACATGGAGACATACACATTGGGGGCAAGGGGGAGCACATAAAGACTTACACATTGGTGACAAGGGGGAACACATGTAGAAGGACATATTGGTGACACGGAGGAGCAAATGGAGATGTACACATTGGTGAGAAGGTGGAGCACATGGAGACGTACACATTGGTGTCAAGTGGAAGCACATGGAGATGTACACATTACGCAAAGGACAGACTCCATTCATCAAACTCTGTATCCCAGAGCTTGTATGGTCCGGTCTGGGGGATGCCTGTCCAGGGGTTGTCCAGTCTGGGGAGAATTGGACACCCCCAGGAAAATTTGATTGATTGCTTTATTAGTTGGTGTGATTGTATATTAAACCCTTTGAGTGCCAAGTGAATTTGCCAAAATAGGTGTGAAATTTGCCAAGCAAACAATTGCAAACAATTGTATTCATCATAATGACCTATAATGTTTACATTTATATAGGAAATATAATCTATTTTTACACATTTTTATTTGAATTTATATAACAAATGTCGCCGTTACCCAGCACCCACCACCTAGCTATCCATTGACTTTGCCAGCAGCCCCTGTTTTGTTCTGGACTTACCGCAAACCACCCGCCCGCCCACAAGGCATACCCCTTCCCACACCAACACTCACATCCGCCTCCATAAGACATAAGCCATTAAGCTTATGGTTTAAAGGGTTCTGTTGACCCCTTATACCCGAAAGGGCTTATTACAGGCATCATCACCACCACCCCACCTGCATGAGACATAAGCCTCCAAGGCTTATTGTAAAAAGGAGCCTGCTGGTATCCTAATTCCCCCACGGAGCTCATCCCAGGTTCCCCACTAACCTGCATTCATCATTTCACTGTATTTCATATGTACATGGGGATTCGGCATGAAAAGCCGCCGGTCGGGATCCCGGCGTTCAAAATCCCGAACGCCGAAATCCCGACAAGGGGGGGGGACGTGGATCGCCCCCCCTTGCGGGCTCGCTGCGCTCGCCACGCATCGGGCCCGGTGCCTCGATACGCTTGGCACACTAATTTATTCTCCCTCCGAGGGTGTCGTGGACACCCACGGGGGGAGAAAGTGTCGGGATTTCGGCGGTCGGGATCCCGGCGTCGGGATTTTGAATGCCGGGATTCCGACCGCCAGGATTTAAACTGCATCCCTGTACATTGATATGCACTGTTTATGATCTAATAAATAAATAATTGATTTCAAACCACAAGCAACTTGTCACTCATTTCACATACTAAAAATACCAAGGGAGAGCGCTTAACTACAACAATTGATTAACCTTACTATTGAGCACGGACAACTCAGTTAAGCTGCCCCCACATACAGAGGTTTAAGAGCTGTAACCATAACCATTAATCATTTGAATTTATATAACAAATATGAGCAACACTGGTATTTTTAGTGGATATTTTGCACATTTGCCACATATGTGGGCACTCAAAGGGTTAAGATGTATCAGATCACCTTAATAATTGATAAACTAAAGAAAGCACTTTAGGACTGATTGCAGGAGAACCTAACTCAAGATGCTGCCACTAGACTGCACATGGTTTGCCATTGTTTCATATTAGCATTCATTACTTAGGATATTGGTATTTGATTAATGGTCAATGCATGAGGTTTGCCCTGGCCTAACTATACAATATTGAATATCACTGTCTCACCACAACAATGCTTTGTTCCAAAGAAAAAGTTGCTTTACCAAGACAAGTGATACAAGATTGCTGACACTTGTGGAATCACATTACTTATTTTTTGTTGTTGTAATAATCGAATTAGGTTAAGAATACAACGTAAAAATATATCAAGTGTAACTGAGTGACAGCATGGGGCGGCGTAGGCTGAGCACAGTTCAGACAATGCAGGCGAGTCTGGACTGTTTTTTGGGTGTTATGCAGCGGCTGTGGAAAGCCCCAAATCATCAATACGGCTTGATTCCTGGAAGTGAAAATAAGGGAGACAAGAAGTAGACACCAAATGATAGTCTGTAGGCCAGCTTTCCAAATACTTTTGCACAATGGTTGAATATAACAAATGCATGCATTTGCAAAGTCATGCACAGCCACTGTGAGCTGCCCCGAAAATGGCGGCCGAGCACCTACCTTCACAATT